>NC_140936.1:31461312-32061312 GCF_014529385.1 Adiantum capillus-veneris
TACACAGCAATGGCACTAGCTCTTGGTAGACAAAACCCAGATGAACTTTTAGAGTATGGCAAACATCTCATGATTCGTTACAAGGGTGACGTGCCAAAAAACAAAATTGAACCTGCAAAATCTTGATACACTTCAAGTAGCAATTGTATAAGATCATGTATTACATAAATTTTTTACAATGCCATCCACTCAGAGTATCTTTCTCCACTTGTGATTCACATACACCATTGTCTCTCTCCACCTTCGTTGACTTTCACGAGCTCCGGAGTTGTTGTATGCCATTGATCTTTTAGCTTTTTGTTGTTGTAAATGTCTGATTGCTTATGCTGTTGCTGAATTTGCCAAGACTTCTTTTGCCTGCATTCGATGAATGATTCTACGATAGAACCGTTCAAA
The DNA here is from genome assembly GCF_014529385.1 of Adiantum capillus-veneris. Lineage (NCBI taxonomy): Eukaryota > Viridiplantae > Streptophyta > Polypodiopsida > Polypodiales > Pteridaceae > Adiantum > Adiantum capillus-veneris. Next base: position 31,461,709 of record NC_140936.1, read on the forward strand.
TAGTTCTCTCAAACTGTTAGCCTTGATTCGAGAGCCACCATGTCGTGTGTGCCTGAAATAAGCATTTCTCGCCATGTAATGAGACTTTTCCATCCCTTGGGTATTCCATATTGCCGGGTTCCCATACTTCTGTATAAAATATGGCAAATGATTGAAGATGATGTGCTGGATATGAAAACAGATTAGTTAGAATGTTTTACACTCACATATTTGCACATAAGAGAGAAAGAAAAACATGATAATACCATGTAGTGAGTAATCTGGGTGTCTGTCCATGCTGTCTTGAATGATTTTTTTAGAAGGTTGAGATTTTCCTTGAGCTTGTTCATATCACCTTGTGACCAGTCATCTTTGTCGCACATCAAAAATAGGATGTCTATTGATCGCCAAACCTCAGCCTTCGCGTTACGAGTAGTTGGTTCGTGGTCTTTGACTGCAATATGTAGCTTTTTCCAGCTCTGATACTCTACCTTGCTAACATAAGATGTGTTATATATTTTTCCATGTTTTGTTAGCTTTGGATCTCTTGTACCTTGGGGCTTAGATAAAAACCTCCGTGCCTTCACCCCACCGATGGATGGTTTGCATGGGACATCCTTCTCAGCAGTTGATCTCTTTTCATCCCGCTGGATTTTCACATTGCCACCATGAAGCCCCATATCCGACAGTACCATTTCTAAGCACTGCAAGGCTACTTGTCGTTCTGCAGAGTTCTTAATCTTCCAAGCAAACCCGATGTATAAGTAGACCAATTTCTCTACAATTCTACAAAGGGCATGCATTGTACAAATGTGAACATTCACAAGTGGTATTTTCAAAACTGGTCGAAAAGCAGGATCCTCAATGTGACGTGTTGGAGCTTTTCTCCACCACTTTGGGTTCATGACCTTTGCAGGCTCCATGCAGAACAAACACGGTGACTTTGCCATTGCACCCATTCCACAATTATACATGCACTTTAATGTTTTAAGGTCACCTGCAAGATGCCACTGAACTTGAAAGTCTCCCCTTCCATCTAGACGTAGTACCTCTCCCTGGTTAGTCTGTCGATCAATTAGCTCCGGAATATTAGTTCGATGGAACACCCAATATAGAATCTCATGATCTTCTTTCTTTACCTGCAACACAAAATAAATGAGACTTAAGTAGATCTGAATATTTGAGCTTACTTGAGAATATCGCTTACCTCAAACGCACCAAGCCACCATATGTTAGATTCTGATTGAACACTAAAATATAAAGGATCATCACTGGGACACTTTGAGAGGGCTCTATTCATTAAAGTAATAGTAACACGCTCTAGCTTTTTCTCTTTAACAAGCTCACACTCATCCAGTTTTAACACAAAATGTAATAGTCCACGTGACTCTTCAAATGTGATGTTGTAAAACTCCACCATTCTCTTCTGTAGTATCCGCAGGTCCATAAAAATATTGTTGAACTCATCATATGCCACAGTGTTGGCTCCATGGCCACTGTAAGTTGCTTTAATATGAAAGGGCTGTCCAAGATAGTCTCCCTGTGCCTCGTTAAGCTGAAGCCTCTCTTTCCAAACACTTGAGGCTGATGGTAGAAGTTTGGATTTTATACCCTTCCTAACAAAGATGGATGAGACAGACTTTTGGATAGCCGAATATCCTCTTTTGCTTACACCAAGTGAATCAAGTGTGCCTTGTATCTCTTTTGCAGGCACTGAGTTCTCTGAAATAAAGCGGTCCACTACATTTCTTTGTAGAACCTTAAACTTCTTGTCATGTACTATATCTGCTGCCAGGCTTCTACTTATAAGTGGCTTCAATCTCTTTCCTATATTGGCTTTGGGGTCAATGTTTTCCTTGTCAGGATAGATTGAGTCTCTACATGAAGACAATGCATAAGTAAATAACAGAAAATTTGCTTCACTAACACTATTTAGGCACATGAAAACAATGCATAACAAGAAAAAACAAAGAGATTACTTAACTAATACAATGTAGCCAACCAAGAAGCATCACCTTAATGCTCGGATTCTTTTCTTGAGACCTCCTGATGCAACCTGCAATGTTTCAAGATTGCGCAATTTCTTCTTTCGGATACGACCACCCAAGATGGTGTCCTTCATTTGACAACTTCGCACCTTTTCTTTCAGTTCTTGTACCTCTGTTTTATGTTGCAAAATGGTAACCTGATCTGTAGAATGTAAATGTGAAAGGCGAACAATCTCACATTGTTGAGATTGGAAAATGCTCTTGTAAGTTCCAGCTTCTCTTGTAAGTGATTTACAATAACCCAGAAGGCCGTTTTCTCCATCACCAGCAAAGGTCAATAAGCTTGTAGGATTGACAAACGGTGGAGACGCATTAGTTATTGGATTCTTAGGGTAGAGAGAGCCTCTCGTCCAGATATCTATGTGTTTAGCTCCTTGAGCTCTGAGCGTGTCTATGGAGGTGGGAGGTATATGTGTGTTTGTTTTACTGCGCTTAATCAATGGTTGGTACTCATTGTCCAAATCAATGTGAAGGTGATATTTGGCTCGTTTGTGGGTAACATTTGTGCCATTTGAGGAGTGCGCCATTAGCCAAATGTGCAGGTTTAATGGAAAGTGAATAGCGGCTGCGGATTTGTCCCTCCATGTTAGCCTCATTCCCTCCGTATTGACGTTGTTCATTCAATACAACTAAAAAGAGTATTATCCCTCAATCACTACGAACGAATGTTCAGAGGGGTAAGGAATCTACTTAAAGTACACTTTTTGAAGTTTTACTATGAAAGACCCAGCTCTTTTATTTGTCATTTTTTCTAGAGAGAGAGTGCAAAAAATACATTTTCTTAGAAGGCCCTCCAAATGACCTCCGAAATTTCCTAATGCATGACAACATAGACCCTATGCCCTTAGAGAGTGTGTACGTGAAGTGACTTCATTAACTGCACCCCCTGACTCTTTAGAGCTATTCCCCTCTGAGGTCATATTACCCGATGGTAGAAGCCTTGCCGAAGTGCAAGAGGTTGAGCGATATATCATTGCGGCTAGGGAAAAGGAAATCGAGAGCTTACGCAAGGCGGAGCAACAAAGGAAGTTAAAAGCGAAAGCCCCTATGTCAATATCCTTGCTAGGAGAGCAATCGAGTGCTCCTGACTTAGCAACCTCTAAGGTCCAACCTCTAGAAAACAACATTGCATCTAGCTCAAAAGACACAGGCTAGCACCTCAATCCTAGATGGAGCATTCTTAAATGGGAAATGGGAGTACGAACTACAAACGAAAACTCTAACTGACCTATACACAAGTCACACCTATCACGTGGGTTGGTTAGATGTCCTACAATCCACAACGGGTGCTACTAGTGTGGAGGATCAACAACAAAGAGTTTGTGAGGTCATCCATAGAGTCATTGAGCTAGAGAGACAGAATAAGGGGATCCACATGCCTTCAACGGGTCTCATGAGATTCTTGGATACAGGAAAGACTAAACAACCGACCTTATCACAAATAGAGACTCCCTCGGTAAGTCCAATGGATCCTCCATATGTTGTTTCGCCAGGGGTCTCAGTGCAATCTAAGCCCACAAGTGATAGCTTCATCTTTCCAAGTCTAGCTCATCTTTCCCTTGATGACACCATGGCTACCATGCCTACCCCAATGATGAGCATGCTAAGAAACACGCCATGGATCTCATTTGTTAGTAAAGCACTGCTACATGGTAGCTCAATGCCTACAACAGTACCTACAAGTGTGTATCAATCGTATACACCCATGGGTCCTTGTACTCATGTAGTCCCTATCCCTTCCATTGTTTCAACAACCTATGCTCCACAACCACAACACCCAAGCTCTTATTTCCATCGGACCATACCGGATAGCATTAGCATGTCACATCCGACGTCTGCTATGCCTAGGGCCACCCATATGAACTTTGGGCCGCCATATGGCACCACACCGTACCAAACGTGGAACCCAAGGGCTTCCTATGCGCCAAGCCCAATGCCAATACCTACTCCACATGTAGTCTGTGGAGCACCTTCACCCACGGTGCCTGCTCACTTAGGTGACTTGGCAACATTTGCTCAAGCTATTGGTCGATCTATTGCTGAGAATATGCATAACACACCTGATAGAGAGCCTAGAAGTAAGGCAGTACAAATAGCCAAGCTCACACAAAAATTTAGTGGAGACGGGGATGTGAGAAAGCATATCGAAGTGTTTGAACAAATATGCAATTCTCTAGGAGAACACAATGACCTGCATAAGAGTAATGCTTTAAGCATAACCGTAAGTGGAAAGGCTGGGGATTGGTATAGAACCCTAAGGGTGGAAGAAAAAAAGATTTACCCTACTCTTAGGAGATTGTTCTTAAAAGAATACATATGAGAGGGAGTGCTTTGAGGTGTAGCCTCTCAGCTCCATAAAGCCCAACGAGAGGAAGGAGAGTCGGTGAGAGACTTTATTAGTCACGTGAAGCATTTGAATTCTTGTTGTAATGCAAATGAGCGCTTCAATAATAATCAATTGCTTGATAGATTCATTAGGGTATTACGACATGAGGATATCTACAATGGCCTAGTCATTAAAGGTATCACCACTTGGGAAGCAATCACCACCAATGCGATCCAATTGGAGGATAATTTAATGATTCAAGGAGAAAGAATGTCTGTTGAGCCTAAATCTATTAGCTCGCAAGCATCGGGGCATCAACCAATGACCCTAAAGCCTATTGCTAAGGAGCCAAAGACATCTGAGATGACTTTAGCGGATATCACCAAGGCTATTCAAGAGAGTCTTAAAGACAATCGTGCTCCGCAAAACAATCATATGTATCCAAAAAGGGAGCAACAATGATGCTCAGTATGCTATGGACCGCATAGTACCAGTGAATGCCCTACTTTTAGAGTAAAATTCAATGGAAACTGCAATGCCTATGGGAGGTATGGTCATCAAGCTAAGGATTGCATAGTAATTAAGCGCGCGATGGCCAATAGACCAACCTTAGCATGGACATACCCACCTGGAGTGCCTGCATTGATGCTGGCCCCACCTCTTGAACAAACAGCACAACACATGGTCCCTAGGGCCCAAAATGTTGTTCAAACAACACCCTTACCACCTCCAGTTCTAGGACCACAACCACCACATCCGAGAATCACTTATGTGAATCAAGTGGGTTGTGAGTCATCTATTGCTTGTTTGGAAGGCTGTGAGGAAGATATAGACCCTAATATTGCCTAAGGGATGGATTTGCTTGAAGAAAGTCCACAATACTACATGGAGGTCTATTCGGGACAAGTCAAACTTGTCTATCAAGTAGCTGCTCTTGCGGCAAGAGGCCAAAATATCAATTACACTGCTACGAGACCACTTCAGGAACACTTAGATCCACAACCCAACTTAGATGAGAACCTTGTTATAGAAATACCTGTTAATAAGTTGGGACAATACTTTGAGGGTGATGAATCCAATGCAACCATACCAATCACTACTAAGGGATTAACTGCAAAGGGAATCCTTGATGGTGGTGCTAGGGTTAGCATTGTGACTTAAAATTGCTGGGAAACTATGGGAAGACCTCACCTTGTGACCACAACCATAGTAGTGAAGATGGTCAATGGGTCTATTGTTAAACCTATTGGGATGTTAGAAGATCTCAAGATCAAGGTCGTTGGACATAAAATAATAATTACCTTCATTGTTATGGATTTCTCCAAGCACACTATGGCATCAGAGATGATCTTAGGACGTCCTTTCATGAGGGAAGCAAAAATGGTGCATGACTGGTCTAAAAACCATGTCTACCTGCAGTTCCAAGATTCTGTCATTCGAGTGGATCTTGTAACTGGTCGAGCATATTCTCTAGGAAACAGGTTTATAGTTGATCATAGATCTGACACCACAGTTCACTCGGCACCATTACAGTATTGTTACACGTGTAAAGCGGACACTGATGTTGGGGAAGATCTCTTTATATGGATGTACTACCTGGGATGATTGAGTCGGACAATGTGGATTGGGTCCACCTAGCAGCAACCATAGACAATTGGGGAAATAGGGGGACGACCTGGGTAACACCTGAGGGGGATGAAATGCCACCACTCGTACCCTTAAATATGCTAGAATCAATGTATATAGCTTCTGATGACCTACCAGATGAAGGTTTGACTGGCATTGGAACCAGTAGCGCCTCACAAGACTATAGCCCATACGATTTGGGGTCAAAATCATCAATTGAAATTGACTCTGAGGACAAAGAATCTGAGTTAAATCTTAGTGCAAATATAGGGACAAACCATTCAGGGGCCAGTGGTACCCTAGATGACAATCTATCCAAGGGAGTTGAAGACACAAGTAGTGATCATCTAGTGACTCTTCACTAGAGATCGGTCGTAATAAAAAATGTTTAACCCAAAATTGGCATTTGAAAGGGTTTAAGGAGATGCGATACAATCTGCACTTCTCACACACTTTTCGTAAGCATGATAGATGTTCTTTCCAAGAGGAATAAACACAAATTTCATCTAAGAAAGCTTCACAAAACTCCCTCAAATATTCTCGAAAAGAAGTGTTTATTAATCTTTGAAAGGTAGCAGGGGCATTGGTTAAGCCAAAATCCATAACACGAAATGCGAACACTCCAAATTCGGTTATACGGGTTGTTTTAGCTTGGTCCTCCAGTGCAATTGTGATTTGATTGTAGCCAGAGTACCCATCTAAAAATCTATAAGCTTCCTTCCCTGCAACTCTTTCAAGCACATGTTCTGAATATGGCAAGGGGTAATGGTCCCTCCTAGTGGCGGCATTGACCTTCTTGAGATCCACACACACTCTGAGTTTCCCATTATTTTTTGGAACAATTACTATTGGAGACACCCATTCTGAGTGCTCAATAGGGTATATGAATTCGCATTCCACAAGCTTTTCAATCTCTTCTTGAACGATCTTTGCATAGATAGGATTCATTGGGTAGGGTCGTTGCTGAACTGGTTTAGCCATGCTATTCATGGGGATTGTGTGTTGCACCACGGAAGGTGGAACACCTTTCATATCATGATATGTCCAAGAAAATATATACCTGAATTCCTTGAGAACTTCTCTAAGTACACACTCTTCCGTCTCTGTCAGATCTTGGGCAATGAAGACAGGTTTGCACTCTTATCTTGGGTCTGCTAACTCTATTTCACCATCATAGACTCCATTGCTTCCATCTATAGGTTTTCTTTGAGCCTTTGTATACACAACCTTACGTTCCTTTGTGGTGTAGGATTTGAAATGTTCAGGTGGTGCAGGGTGTAAGTCTGTGGGGTCCTGTTGTTCTATGGACTGTGATTTCACTTCTGATTCCTTTTGTTGTTGAGCTAACTCTTGATTTTGTCGTCTCCTTACGGTACGGCTCAACTTTGGCTTCTCTGTAGCCTCTAGTTGTGCGATGTAAATGGGTTGTGGACTACACCACATAACGCTTTGAAGGTATTCACCCCAGTTATCTACCAACTTTCGATCAGCATCACATGCCCCTATATAATTAAGCCATTCTGCGGTAGATTTCTTTGCATTTATTCTAGCACGCACATTTGCTCGATACCGTCGCCTCTTATATCTCTTACTCCTCTTTGCCTGGTTGCTTTCTATGCGAGAAATTTGTTCTTGCACTGAGCTCTGCTGCTACAAAATACCATGGATCTGTAGCTGCATCCGCTCCTCTAAACGATGAAGATAAAACCCTTGCTCATCTTGTGAATGGCTCAACCTATGAATGCTCTCTCTATAGGAAACTTGTCATGCCTCCGCTCTCTCACATGAGGCTTGAACTTTGGAGCATACTGTGTGGATGATACCTAGTCCATCTACAATTTTCTTCTTTGAAGGTCCATCCCCACCTCGGGCAACGCGCTTGGCATTTCGTAAATTGTTGCTTGGGTCTCTCTCTGGAGTAGAAAATATCACCTCCAAAGAATCTCCTCCAGAGGTAACCACTTGCTCCATTACTGTAAGATAAGATATATATTTAGCACTGGGTTATACACGTTTTTCTCTCTATCTATTTCTCCCTCTCAATTTTTCTCATATCCACCTCTCTATACCTCCCTCTCTATGGCGCAAGGTGGACATAGAGAGAGAAATAGCCAAAGCCTGTGTGCATCCTATGGCCATAGCAAAAGGTTGACTTTCCTATGGGCAAAATGTGAAACCGAGCGTGTACGCGTGCACACACAAGCGCGCGTGCGCGCGCACACACACACACAGGCAATACCTATATAGCTATATCTCTTTACCTCTCATTATTTTAAGCATATGTGATTGCATCAAGAGAGGCACCCTCGCTTCTTGGTGCGGCCCAAGTTGGGCATATCCCACAATCAGTGCATTCCAAGAGATGACATCCCATAAAGGAAGCACCTCAAGAAATTTTTGTGCTTTATGAAAAAGTGCACTGCAACCATCGAAAATAGCCCAAACCTTCTTTTCCCTAGTAGGTAGGCACCGCCAAAGGAGATTTCCTCTCTCTACATCTGCTGAAAATAAACTAGAGCTCCCTGACCTCACAGTTGCCTTCAACATGTAAGCGTATGTGATTGCATCTCGAGACACCCTCGCTTCGCATTTGTCAAAAACAGCCCAAAGGTTCTTTGCCAAATTGGGCCATGTGTGTGTGTGTGAGAGAGATGCAGTCAATTCTCTCTCTCCCCCCCCCCCCCCCCCCCCCTCTCTCTCTCTCTCTCTCTCTCTCTCTCTCTCTCTCTCTCTCTCTCTCTCTCTCTCTCTGAGACACCCTTGCTTTGCATCCACTGAAAACAACCCAGAGCTTATTGGGCCGTGCATATTCTGCAGTCAGTGCATTCCAAGAGACGACATCCCGGATAGGAATCTCCTTAAGCACTTTTTGTGCTTTATGAAGTGCGCATATCAGCATCTTGTGTAATGCCACATGCCTTCAAGGTGAAAGCGTGCGTGATCGCATTTGGAGAGATGCCCTCTCTTTACAGCTGTTAAAATATGCCTGGAGCTTCCTGACCCTCACCGTTGTTTTCAAGATGCAAGAATGTGTGATTGTGTCTAGAGAGACACCCTTGCTTTGCATCCATCGAAAAATACCCAGAGCTTCATGGGCCGTTCATATCCTGTAATCAATGCATTCCAAGAGACAACATCCCGGATGGGAAGTTCCTTAAGCACTTTTTGTGCTTTATCAAGTGCGCATATCAGCATCTTGTGTAATGCCATATGCCTTCAAGGTGAAAGCGTGAGTGATCGCATTTGAAGAGATGCCATCTCTCTGCAGCTGTTAAAAATAGCCCCGAGCTTCTTTGCCAAATTGGGCATATCCCAATTTGGTCAATTCTCTCTCTCTCTCTCTCTCTCTCTCTCTCTCTCTCTCTCTCTCTCTCTCTCTCTCTCTCTCTCTCTCTCTCAGAGACACCCTTGCTTTGCATCCACCGAAAACAAGCCAGAGCTTATTGGGCCGTGCATATTCTGCAGTCAGTGCATTCCAAGAGACGACATCCTGGATAGGAAGCTCCTTAAGAACTTTTTGTGCTTTATGAAGTGCGCATATCAGTATCTTGTGTAATGCCACATGCCTTCAAGGTGAAAGCGTGCGTGATCGCATTTGAAGAGATGCCCTCTCTCTGCAGCTGTTGAAATGCATCTAAAGAGACACCCTTGCTTTGCATCCACCTAAAACCCCCTATAGCTTCTTGGGCGTGCATATCCCGCAGCCATTGCATTTCAAGAGATGACATCTCAAATAGGAAGCTCCTTAAGAACTTTTTGTGCTTTATGAAGTGCACATATGAGCACCTTGTGTAATTCCACATGCCTTGAAGGTGAAAGCGTGCGTGATCGCATTTGGAGAGATGCCCTCTCTTTAAAACTGTTAAAATATTCCCGAAGCTTCCTGACCCACATGGTTGTCTTCAAGATGCAAGCATATGTGATTGCGTCTAGAGAGACACCCTTGCTTTGCATCCGTCAAAAACTACCTAGAGCTTCATGGGCTGTGCATATCCCGTAATCAGTGCATTCCAAGAGACAACATCGAGGATAGGAAGTTCCTCAAGCACTTTTTGTGTATTATCAAGTGCGCATATCAGCATCTTGTGTAATGCCACATGCCTTCAAGGTGAAAGCGTGTGTGATTGCATTTGAAGAGAATCTGAAGAGACACCCTTGCTTTACATCCGTCGACACCCCCCCCAGAGCTTCTTGGGCGTGCATATCCCACATTCATTGCATTCCAAGAGACGACATACCGGATAGGAAGCTCCTCAAGCACTTTTTGTGCTTTATGAAGTGCGCATATCAGCATCTTGTGTAATGCCACATACCTTCAAGGTGAAAGCGTGCGTGATCGCATTTGAAGAGATGCCCTCTCTCTGCAGCTGTTGAAAACAACCCGGAGCTTCTTCACCAAATTGGGCATATCCCAATTTGGTCAATTCTCTCTCTCTCTCTCTCTCTCTCTCTCTCTCTCTCTCTCTCTCTCTCTCTCTCACAGACACCCTTGCTTTGCATCCGCCGAAAACAACCCAGAGCTTATTGGGCCGTGCATATTCTGCAGTCAATGCATTCCAAGAGACGACATACCGGATAGGAAGCTCCTTAAGCACTTTTTGTGCTTTATGAAGTGCGCATTTCAGCATCTTGTGTAATGCCAAATTCCTTCAAGGTGAAAGTGTGCATGATCGCATTTGAATAGATGCCCTCTCTTTGTAGCTGTTGAAATGCATCTAAAGAGACACCCTTGCTTTGCATCCACCGAAAACCCCCTATAGCTTCTCGGGCGTGCATATCCCGTAGTCATTGCATTCCAAGAGACGGCATCCCAAATACGAAGCTCCTCAAACACTTTTTGTGCTTTATGAAGTGTTCATATCAGCACCTTGTGTAATGCGACATGCCTTGAAGGTGAAAGCATGCGTGATCGCATTTGGAGAGATGCCCTCTCTTTACAGCTGTTAAAATATGCGCGGAGCTTCCTGACCCTTACCATTGTCTTCAAGATGCAAGCATATGTGATGGCGTCTAGAGAGAGACACCCTTGCTTTGCATCCGTCGAAAAATACCCAGAGCTTCATGGGCCGTGCATATCCTGTAATCAGTGCATTCGAAGAGACAACATCCCGGATAGGAAGTTCCTCAAGCACTTTTTGTGCTTTATAAAGTGCGCATATCAACATGTTGTGTAATGCCACATGCATTCAAGGTGAAAGCGTGTGTGATCGTATTTGAAGAGATGCCCTCTCTAGCTATTGAGAACAGCCCGCAGCTTCTTCGCCAAATTGGGAATATCCCAATTTGGTCAATTCTCTCTCTCTCTCTCTCTCTCTCTCTCTCTCTCTCTCTCTCTCTCTCTCTCTCTCTCTCTCTCTCTCAGACACCCTTGCTTTGCATCCATCGAAAACAACACAGCGCTTATTGGGCCGTGCATATTCTGCAGTTAGTGCATTCCAAGAGACGACATCCCGGATAGGAAGCTCCTTAAACACTTTTTGTGCTTTATGAAGTGCGCATATCAGCATCTTGTGTAATGCCACATGCCTTCAAGGTGAAAGCGTGCGTGATCGCATTTGAAGAGATGCCCTCTCTCTGCAGCTGTTGAAATGCATCTAATGAGACACCCTTGCTTTGCATCCACCAAAAACGCCCTATAGATTCTTGGGCATGCATATCCTGCAGTCATTGCATTCCAAGAGACGACATCCCAAATACGAAGCTCCTCAAACACTTTTTGTGCTTTATGAAGTGTGCATATCAGCACCTTGTGTAATGCGACATGCCTTGAAGGTGAAAGAATGCGTGATCGCATTTGGAGAGATGCCCTCTCTTTACAGCTGTTAAAATATGCGCGGAGCTTCCTGACCCTTACCATTGTCTTCAAGATGCAAGCATATGTGATGGCGTATAGAGAGAGACACCCTTCTATGAATAGTGAGAGTTATTTGTTATTAAAAATATTGAGGTCATCATCCATAGCCCAAATAAAAACACAAGGTTATACCAACACTCACACTCTTATCTCTGAATGTGTTCCTCGTATGGAGTTGATAGCCCATACCACTTGTTTGTCTAGTTCAATGCATACAAGGCTCTAATGATTATTTGATTCGTATGGAAACACCAGAGTTGTGACCTGAAGCATTGGACAATGGACAAACCATCTCTCTAATATGCCATGAGGGGTGTTTTTTATTCGGAGTGACACAGACAACTGTGGATCTAAAACATGTGTTTTCAATATGGGTTTGTTGAGGGAGCTAGATCTTTATTAAGCTACAATCCATAACAAAGATTTAATTAGAGACCAAATACAACATTAAAGGATCTTAAAGGTAGAGAAGAGCACTTACTTTAGGAATAAATAAACAATAGAGTCTGTAATTTGTGCATTAAGATCTTTCAAAATCCCAATATCAATAGAATCCAGAGTTAATTGCCGCGTACCATCAGCAAGGGGAATGGTTGCTAACAATCCTTCTTTCATGGAATGTAAAATATCATTGTTTCTTTCATTCAAGTCTGTGGTAACTTGCCCATAATTTCTCCTTTGTGCCTCTTCATCAGCAGCAGCAGTATGTATCCTCTTTAATTTCTCTGATTCCAGGTTACGTCTTTCTTCTTGTTCAGCTCTGGCTCTAGTGTTCACATCATGAGTAACCTCATGAATCTTAACCCCATGATCCCGTCGGCCTGGTGGTATTAACAATATATCCTTCATTTTAAGGTCAATAAACTCATTAGGGATGAGGAGCTTATTGTATCTCCATCGTACTCTCTTGAGCGTCTCACTGTCCTTGTCCATTATTGTGACCCCGTGAGAATGAGCAGCAACAATGGTGATATCATTAAAGTATTCCAGTAAAAAATCTTATGTTGCTTCTTGAAGAAGAGCACGGCAACACCCTTCCATATCATTGTGCCAGCACATGCTTCCTCACAATTTTTTCGTACTGCTCTTTGGAAAGGAAGTTTAGGGACACAAAGCTCAATACATTTCTGAGCTTTTCTGATCTCTCTATAAACCCATGTTTCTTTGAATATTCTTCATTCTTGGTCCCTTCAAAATCTTCATTGGTTTACCTGAACTTTTCTTCTTACCAACAGACCTTCCACATGCTTTCTTTGCAATTGCCTTTGTTCTTGCCATTCCGCTGTAAGGATAAATGCAAAGGATCTCTCTCTCTCTCTCTCTCTCTCTCTCTCTCTCTCTCTCTCTGAGTGGATCACGACGCTGGGGCTGAAAAATGAGAAGACAATATAGCCTATTGCATGCCGTGCACCAATTCTTGAATTCCTTCTCTCTCTCTCTCTCTCTCTCTCTCTCTCTCTCTCTCTCTCTCTCTCTCTCTGGATCACGCTGCATAAAGTCAACATTGAGACGGGTTAATAGCCTTTTGCACGCTGTGCTCCACTTCTTGCGTTACCTCTCTCTCTCTCTCTCTCTCTCTCTCTCTCTCTCTCTCTCTCTCTCTCTCTTTTTGTATGGATCACGGCGCACGAGCTCAAATTTGCATATAGAGAATAGTCCTTCATGGTGGTCCAATTATGACTTCTCTCTCTCTCTCTCTCTCTCTCTCTCTCTCTCTCTCTCTCTCTCTCTCTCTCTCTCAGACACCCTTGCTTTGCATCCATCGAAAACAACACAGCGCTTATTGGGCCGTGCATATTTTGCAGTTAGTGCATTCCAAGAGACGACATCCCGGATAGGAAGCTCCTTAAACACTTTTTGTGCTTTATGAAGTGCGCATATCAGCATCTTGTGTAATGCCACATGCCTTCAAGGTGAAAGCGTGCGTGATCGCATTTGAAGAGATGCCCTCTCTCTGCAGCTGTTGAAATGCATCTAATGAGACACCCTTGCTTTGCATCCACCAAAAACCCCCTATAGCTTCTCGGGCGTGCATATCCCGCAGTCATTGCATTCCAAGAGACGGCATCCCAAATACGAAGCTCCTCAAACACTTTTTGTGCTTTATGAAGTGTGCATATCAGCACCTTGTGTAATGCGACATGCCTTGAAGGTGAAAGCATGCGTGATCGCATTTGGAGAGATGCCCTCTCTTTACAGCTGTTAAAATATGCGCGGAGCTTCCGGACCCTTACCATTGTCTTCAAGATGCAAGCATATGTGATGGCGTCTAGAGAGAGACACCCTTGCTTTGCATCCGTCGAATAATACCCAGAGCTTCATGGGCCATGCATATCCGGTAATCAGTGCATTCCAAGAGACAACATCCCGGATAGGAAGTTCCTCAAGCACTTTTTGTGCTTTATCAAGTGCGCATATCAGCATCTTGTGTAATGCCACATGCCTTCAAGGTGAAAGCGTGCGTGATCGCATTTGAAGAGATGCCCTCTCTCTGTAGCTGTTGAAAACAGCCCGGAGCTGCTTCGCCAAATTGGGCATATCCCACAGTCGGTGCATTCCCAAAGACTATATCCTGAACAGTAAGCTCGTAAAGCACATTTTGTGCTTCATGTCGACCAAGGCAGTGCCAAGCACGACGCTTCTTTCAACAACCCCTGACTAACAACATCATCGTAGTTTCACATGCGCATATCAATACCTTGCGTAATGCCATATGCCTTCAAGGTGCAAGCATATGTGATGCCCACCCTTTGCACCTGCTGAAAACAGCTCAAAGTGTTCCTGACGCTCACTGTTGCCTTCAAGATGCTTCCTGACCTTCACCGTTCCTGACCCTAGGGTGGAGGAGAAAGACGTGTCTGCTTCTTTGGACAAAGATGATGAAGAGGGGATCCTCTTGCCATAGTTTGCTTAGCTCATTCTAGTGTACTACCCATGGTCAACCACTCTTTGTAAATATACATTCAGCGCTCTCTCTCTCTCTCTCTCTCTCACACACACACACACACACACACACTCGAACACAACCCACTTTTTGTTGTTTTTATTTGTATTTGTGTTGCATTCGGTGGAGATTGAACCTGGCTAAAATTGCAATATCTCGGCTACATTTTGAGCTTGTCTTTAAGAAAACGGGGGAAATTTCTTGAGTTTTAGTGTAACTACAGGCCAATGCTTCCAAAAAACTCTATAGTTTTAAGAGCGTCCTTATTTTCTTCTTCGGCTATTAAAAAGTTTTTGGGAAAGCCCTGGAAGCTGGAGGTGGGTCTTCTCTGAAAAATAGTTACTTAAATTCAAAGTTTTCTGGTTGATGAGAACACCTCACGTCTAGAACTCTCCCACAGAGCCTCCATTAGATTTTCTAAGGTTTTTAGAGTTAGCAAAAGTTATGGACACGCACAATATTACATTTTTGCTCAAAAATTTTCTATTTTAGTTCTTTTGAGACCCCTGTGAGATGTGTGTTTTGCATTGGGGTCTCTCTCTCTCTCTCTCTCTCTCTTTTGTTTGAGCATGCTCTTGTGTGTTTCTCACAAGTTCTTGACCTTGTTGGCTTGTAGCTAGGTCTACCAGGCTTATGCGGCATCGCTTTAAGGTAGGTCACTTCTCTCTCTTGCCCCCCCCCCCTCTCTCTCTCTCTCTCTCTCAACCCGTAATACATTGGCGTTGTAAAAAAGCTTCATTCACTTGGGAGAAATCCGGTGGGTCACGCTTCATACATTATACCACCCATATTGCCCCCAACTACAAAAGCATGTTCTTCGTTGAAAGAGGAAACCGTACTCACACTTACATGCTTGAGCCTATCTCCTTGTCGACGATACGCACAATCGCAACCATTCGACTTAACTCCCATTTCCTTCGATGTGAGACAGGGCATTGGCGCAATGGGGAAGAGTCAAATCGATTGTGCACATTATGCTCATTGCAAGTTCCAGAGTCTTAGTATCACACTCTACTAGAGTGCTCAGCTTTTGGTCACATCTGAACTTGTTTCTCACATTTTCAGCCATGACTTAGACCTACACACTTTCCTCTCCCAACCACAATGCGGGCTCTCCATTGCGACTCTCATCACCACAATTTTGGAGCATCGAGAGTCGCTCATCAGCCATACACATACTACATCACATGTAACTTTGGTCCTATAGGTCATATTTGACCTCCGAGGACGATAATAAAATCTATCTATCCATCTCTCTCTCTCTCTCTCACACACACACACACACACACACACACACACATACACATACACACACAATCTTGACCTTGTTGGCTTGTAACTAGGCCCACCATGCCTATGCGGCATCACCTAAAGGTAGGTCACTTCTCTCTCTGTCCACACTCTCTCTCTCTCTCTCTCTCTCTCTCACACACACACACACACACACACACACACACACACACACACACACACACACACACACGCGATCACACACAGAAGGTCCTTGCACAAAGATCTATACGCTCTAGTGTTCGGAAAAGTGTGCTGTAGATTAGCCTTCAACTGGCTAGGATCAACCGTTTGCAGTTTGACACAAAGTGGAAAGGGAAGGTCGTGGAGGAGAAAATTTGACCAAAAAGGAAACGAGAAGGTTTAGGGTAGAGGAGCCAGTAGGGGGACGGGTAACTTGGGGAGCTTGAATCTCCCTCCTCCGAGCTCAATTTTTTGCGCTGAGTAGCTCAATTTAATCGCCTTTTCATAAGCTTTCAGGAAAAATAATTTGGGATTGGTCGGGTTTGAAAGTCGGTAGTCGCGGCGCGATTTTCGAAATCGAGTGTATCAAAAATCGGCATGAATAAGAACACCAATGGGGGCCAAAAGAGGTAAAATGCAGCCACAACATCTTGAACCCACGCCCTGGCCAATGAGAAGGCTTTATTTCAAATGAACTAACCATTTCAACTCCACTTTTTTGTGCTTCTGTTGGTCCCAAACATATTAAAATTAAGGGTTCATGTGTCTTTTCTCTGGGGCCATACCACAACTGGCCCCTCTACCCTAGATGGAGTGAAGAGGGAGATTTTGTTCAATGAAGATTAAAAGGACTTAGAAATTAGTGGTGTGAAACTTGAAATGGCGCTCAAAGAGGGATTGGTGACTATCCCAGATTATAGCTATGAGAAAGGGTTTTTAAATGCATTCTGTTCTTTGCTACGAGAAGATGTGGAAGGAAACGATCTAGTGCATGCACTTGATTTTCAATTCAAGTATTCTAAAAGATTGTGTGAATGCCTTGAAAAACGGTTTGTTGATAACTCAATCAACTATTGTATGAAACTTTTGGTGCCTGCTCAACATCATGAGACTAGTATGTGATGCGTAAGTCACTTCGCAACTAAAGAAACATCACTTCTCTTCTTAAAGGGTATCTTCTCTTTAAAGTGGAGCATTATCAATACTCTCTTTCTACATGTATAGTCTCTTGCATTTCTAAAAGTGATGCAAGACATAACCTTTTGATGGTGTGCCTCCTTAACTTTCTTGATTTTGGGGCCCAAGGTTTTGATTGCTTTTTGGATGTTTTGAGCAAAGAGGTCCCACGCATTGTGTTTGTTGAGGTCGAACATCTTTTTTGAGCTTACCTAGTGCTTTCTTGGTTAGATTCTTGAAAAGGGGGTCTTTGAATAGGTGTGCTCCTGTTACTAACAGGTTTTTTTCCACCTCTTGGGGTCTGCTCCTCACTTGTATTCTTCTGCCTTCTCCTTTTTAATTTCCTTCCAGAATAGGGTACTCTTCTTACTGGTTTTCAACCCCTTTACATTCCAAGATTGGATAGTGAGAGATTCCATCATTAGTGAAGGGTTCATTGGGAAAGAGGAACGAATTCTTCAGCGTCCGGATCATCCCCCCCTCCCCCCTCTCCTTGGTGTCAAGAGAATCCGAGGGTTCGAGGTCTGGGGATTTCCTTTCCTGTAGTGTTGCAAATGGATTGTGCAGTGGGATAGTGAACCCCCCTCCTTTCAGTGGGGTGGATGTTGGAATTAGGGTTGCAGAGAAACGCACACAGCTTGGAGAAGATGAAGGAAGCTCAAGGCACACAATAGAGAGTGTGTTTCTTAGTGTGCAATGGAAAGATAGATAGCCCTAGAGTGATGGGCGTATATACAATGCTCGGGAGAAAAAACCTCCTAAAGAGGGAAAAAATGCCTCGGCGGGCCTAGTGTGTTCACACACATCACTACCACATGTGTATGGTAACAAATCCCCCCTGGAGTGATGCGGTGAACGAGAGCTGGCACATGAGTAAAGGGAAGTGCCATGCCCTAAGGACATGATCAGTCCACAAAGGGGAGTAAGCCCAAAGCTTTGCGGAAAGCTTCAAGCTTCTCATGAGACAATGCCTTTGTGAAAAGATATGCAAGGTTGTCCTGTGTTGGCACATAAGCCAAGCCTCTCCTGCCGAGAGCCTCTCCCTGACATAGTGGTAATGCACCTCAATGTGCTTTGTGCGAGCATGAAAAACTAGGTTCCTCGCAACTGCCAATGCGCTCTGATTGTCAGTGTAGATAGTGTTGGCAGTGTCCTGTCCAACACCCAAATCAGCCATAAGGCGTCTGAGCCATACACACTCAACCGTAGCTGTGAAGACTGCCCTTTCAGCCTCACAACTCGAAGTGGCCACAATAGGTTGCTTCTTGCTCAACCATGATATACATGAACTGCCAAACATGAAACAAAAACCACTTGTGGACACTCGCGTGTCAAAACAACCAGCCCAATCTGAGTCCGAAAAACCATGTAAGTCTGGCGGCAATGATCCCCCCTTGGGATAAAACAAGCCAAGATGTAAAGTGCCACTAAGGTAGCGGAAAATCCTCTTGACAGCTTGCCAATGCTTAGACCCTGGGCTATGCATAAACTGCTGACCTCTGAGACTGCAAACTGAATATCCGGCCTCGTGTTGCATACATAAATGAGGCAGCCAACAACAATTTGATAAAGAGTAACCTTAGTAGGATGGCCAACATCATGTAGACTCAACTTCAAACCTGTTTCCATGGGAGTGGCAATAGGTTTGCAATCCTCAAGTCCAAACTTACATAGCAATGTCTCTATGTAACTTTTCTGACACAAGGCAATACCACCATCACACTACTTAAACTGTATACCCAAGTAATGATGCAATAGCCCCAAATCTTTCATCTTGAAAGTAGCATTCAAATCAGCCTTAAATTCAGCAATATGTCTCTCATTTTGTCCAGTGATCAACAAATCATCAACATAAAGAACCACAATGAGAAGTACATCACCCTCACACTTTACATACAATGTGCTTTCTGTTGGACTGTTACAAAAGCCTTGTTTGACCAATGAGTGTCATCTTTCTCATACCAAGAACGAGGAGATTGCTTCAACCCATACAAAGCCTTGTTACATTTGCACACTTTGTCCTCTTGTCCTTTTATGACAAAACCGCGAGGCTGCGTTACATAAACTTCCTCAAATATGTCACCATTCAAGAAAGCAGTAACAATGTCTGATTGATGTACATCCCAACCAAAATGAGCTGCCAATGCACATAGAAAACGCACAGTAGTCATACGAAAAGTGAAAGAAAAAGTTTCTTCATAATCAATGCCTTTTTACTGTGCATAACCCTTTGCAACAAGTCGAGGCTTATGGCGATCGATCTCACCATCCGGCTTGCGTTTTAACTTGTAAACCCACTTCGTACCAATGGCCTTTTTGCCAGGAGGCAAATCACATAAAGTCCATGTGTCATTTTCTATAAGTGCATCATATTCTGATTGCATGGCAGCCATCCAATTTTTTGAATTCTGTGCTTCATCAAAAGATAGAGGCTCCTCAACATTATGTAAGCTAGACACAGCCACAAACCATAACAATCTCATGCATAAGATGCATGGCGAGAGCCTGAATGAGTACGACTAGAAAAAGGTTCATCCAATTTACTGTCACGCAAAGTGTGCACCAGCCATTTCGGCATACCTCTAGCTTGCTCATTTTCAGCCCTTTCCTCATCAAGTACATCATGTACATCTGCATCAGTAATAGGCTGATCTAGAACATTTTTAGAAACCCCCATAGGTTGTACATTTTTCTCATTGGAACTTACATTCGTATTTCCACCACTGAAAAGAGGCAACAAAGTGTCATAAATGTCCTCTGAGCTTACATTACTGTCTCTAGTACATGACAACAAGGGTTGAACAGAATCTTCCACAAACACTACATCTCGTGAAACCAGAATACGTTTTGTTTGCGGATGATACAATCTGTAACCTTTGCTTTCAACACTATAACCAACAAAAATGCATTTGACAGCCTTATCATCCAATTTTCTGTGCTGCACTTGTGGCACCAAAGCATATGCCAAACAGCCCAAAACACGCATGTGCTCAATATAAGGCTTTCTATCATGCCATGCTTCATATGGAGTAATAGATTGCAAAGCTTTCGTAGGACACCTGTTAAGTACATAAGTGGCACACATGATGGCCTCAAGCCAAAAAGAATGCGGCAAAGCTTGACTTTTGACCATACATCGTGCCATTTTTGTCAGTGACCTGTTTTTTCTTTCAGCAACACCATTTTGCTCCGGTGTATAAGGCACTGTACATTGGTGTTTTATTCCACGAATAGCCAAAAATGCATTAAATTCATGAGACATATACTCCCCCCCTCGATCGGAACGGAGGGTGCTCATAGTACGTTTCGAGACATTTTCAGCCATAGCCAAAAATTGTTTGAAGCACATAAAAACTTCGGACTTTTCTTTAAGTGGAAATACCCATGCATGCCTGGAGTAATCATCAATGAAAGTCACGAAGTACAGGTAATTGCACAAGGACGGAGTTTGATGGGCCCACAAACATCACTATGCACAAGCTGCAACCTGCATGTGGCCCGAAATGAACCATCCTTTGGAAACTTAGAACGCTGCATCTTACCCAAAATACAGCCTTCACAAACATGTTTGATAGGCGCTTCAAGAGGCGGCAAAGAAACAACCATATCAAATTTCTACAAACGCAGCAAACTGGCAAAATTCAGATGACCAAAACGTGCATGCCAAAGTTTTGCATCTGAAATAGCCCTTGAATCTGCAACAGCATTTGCAAAATTTTGTCCACACTTGTCATCACCAAAACTGAGATCATGAAGTGTACATCTGTCATCCACAAATTTGACTACAAGTCCAAGTCTAGCAAGTGCGGATACAGACAAGAGATTCTTCTTGATCCCAGGTACATAAAGGGCATCAACAAGTGTGAAGGAACTGCCATTAGCAGTAGTGAGCACAATCTTTCAAACTCCCTAAACTGGATAAGAGGCGTTGTTGGCACAAATGACTAAATTCCCATGAGGGACAGACTCGAGAGAGGTAAACAATTCACGATGTGAGGTAATGTGCTTTGTAGCACCACTGTCAAAATACCACACATGTGAATCTGCACCAACTGACAAGCATGCATCATGGACAACAGGATTGTAAGTGCACTCTGCACTAAAAGGCCATTCTGCATCAACATCAGCAACGTTGTCTCCTTTCACAGAAGACTCAACAATGGCTGCATTTGTAGTGGAACCACCCTCTTTCTTCTTAGCCTCTTTGGCCTTCAACTTAGGACACGACTTGATCAAGTGATCATTGGCTTTACAATAATGGCAACGCATCTTCTTTTTGCCCTTATCACCAGAATTTCCAAACGAATTGCTGCCAACAGAAGCATTAGGAACAGAATTTTTGCCACTCACAGCAGAACCATAAGAGGTGGCTGCATTACTGTTACCACCCTTTCTTTGAGAAGCAATAAAAGCCTGTTCAACTGCATGCTGCCTAGTCCTGTTTTTTCTAGAAAGTGACACTTGCAACAGCAATGTGCATAATGCATCAAACTTGACAACTTCAGGATTTCCTTGGGTCATCAGTCTCCAAGTACTAGCAAAAGTCTGGTAGGAATCTGGTAAGGCATCAAGAACAGTCTGCATAAGGGAACTGTCTGAAATGACTTCACTTGCAGAAATAAGTTGCTCATTGATATCCTTGACACTAGCAAGGAAAGTGTCCATATCATCTTCCTCATGCATAATCTTCGACTCCATCTCTTTACGCAACAAAGCAATTTTTGCCTCATTGCGGCTTGCATAAAGACGTGCTAGAATATCCCAAGCCTGTTTTGCAGATTTTGCTGAACGGATGTGAGGAACAATGGTGCGCTTCACAGACAACGCAATCAATGCATGATTCTGCGCATCCTTAACATCCCAACGAGCTTGTTCTTCCGTAGGCAAAACAACTCTAACAGCTGCAATCCTTGCAGCAAGACCTGCAACATCCTCAACATCGCCTACATCCTCAGAACCAGGACGTACATCAATGCCTTGCACAATGTTCCAGATGCCCTTTGACACAAGATCATATAAGCCCACATAGGGTAGTTGTCCCCATCCAACCTGTCCTAATCAAGTTTTAATCAAGTTGATTACCATCATGATTTATGCAGGGGGGCAACATTGCCTAGCAGTAATGGTCAATAAGCCTTTGAATGCTATTGCCATTAGCAAGACTCCGTGAAAGGGTTCTCATGAGCACGGCCGGTGTAATCCAATGTTGGGTTACTGCTTTCTTCCTATTTGTAGTTCTCCTATATAACACGTTCAATTTTCGGGTAGACAAGATTGGTCGGCATGAGTGCTTAATGAGGTACGCAGTTGATTTTGGGTTTACTGTCATCTGCATAACAGGTTACAACATTTTCGTCATATCTCTACATAAGGTAATATATGCGAATGGCGTCATGCACTTACCATATATCTTTTCATCATCGACCACGAATTGATGTAACAACAATCGGGGCTGTCAATTGCTTACGAAGCATTTGACCTAGATGGAACATGCCTCATCTCTATTGCATATATCTCACATGCATCAAAGGAGACATGCATAGCCTGTTACTGGACTTGAAACAGAAAGCAAGTTTCTTGGCATGGCCGACTCTTTGTCACAGTTTTTAGACGCTGACGGAGGTTGCTTATACAGCACTGATTTCAGCACAAAGATATTTATGTGAAGCAAGACTTCAATCTAAGACTCTTAAATTGAGATTGTTCCCGTTTGGGGTATGCTATGAGCACACTCTTTTGGGGGAATTTATCCATATGCCTGCAGGATATTTCAGGCCAACTTTCTCTAGCGCAACGGAGTCGAAGATCTACATTTGAGCGAGTTTTTCTTCCCACATCTCACGACAACTAGTTACAGCAGGATGACCAGGTTTTACATTGGAAACTAATGCTTGTGTACAACGCAAAGTTCTTTGACAATTTTTCATGAAGCAAGGCTTCTCCCTTGTGCCAAGGTACTGCACAATTACTCGGAATCACGAGCAGTGGCATACAAGATTGACAAATTGGCAAAATAGGGAATACCACCTCACAAAAGCCCTACCAGTTTAAATTGTGCAAGTCACTCATGGTTTTGGCTCTCAATTTTGAGGCCATCACTCTTGCCAAGGGCTTCACAATGTGTATGCATGGCATACTAACTAGGCGGCATAAAATCCACCGCTTCAACGATTATGCTTCCGCTATCACACCAGGCACTCCGTCACAGCCATACTAATTTCTGAATGCTGTTTGTCTTTTCTCTTTTCTCTCTCGATGACAACATTATACAGGAAGATTGTAGCATGCTCTATAGGATAAGCTGCCAGTCAGGCATAAGCTATCTAAGAGCACACCTTCTGGGCACACACACACTAGAAATTTACGGAAAGTTCCTCAGCCCAACATAAGCTTTTGATACATATTCTGCTCGTGAGTGCTTGAGCCAAGGTACTCTAACTCACAGCTAGCACATGGCTAAGATGCTACTCAAATTAGTCTACCTCGGTTCGTCGATTGAACACTAATTTGCATAAGGGCTATGAGCCAAACAGGCTAAGAGCCATTGTTAGGCCACGGGTAAGACCCAACTATTGGCATTCTTTGGGTGATTGTTTTCACGATATACCCAAGGAAGTGCACATGGACGTTAATGGGCAAGCAAGAGTCTTGTCATTATGGATGTTTCGGGTGTCATTTATTGCTACATAACCCCATAGGCATTAAGGATCACAGTTTGATCTGCATTGAGGATCACGGTTGATCTCTCCCAGTTATCCTTTCAAGGAAAGACTTTTGCAATCTACCACGTGGTAACGACCGAACCAACTTTCAAGTTGATTCCAATCATTCTATACACGGTTGGCTATGTTGGTTACCGTTATCTGCTAGTAGAGTAGTTTCTACAAAGAGTCTTATCAAGGGGTTTGACTACGTAGATTCTAATCCAAGAGCTTGGATTGCAAAGGCAACACCGAAGCTTCCTAGTGCAATGCGGTTTGTTTTTTCAGGTAGGGGACGTGCTCCTCTCCATTTGAATACGGGTAAGTGAACATTACGTTCAAATCTCCAGGTATGCATCTATTGATTTGGTGTTATTCCATTTTTAGTATGCTTTGCTTGGTTTTTCAAGACGTATAAGTACGCTTGAATGTTATAGAGTCATGCCAAGGGCATGTCGGCACAAAGTATTTTGGGCCAAGTATCCAATCTATTTTTCTGCCTTATGCTGTTACGAACCTACTTGTAGGGTTCAATTTGGCACATGTTGTCACATGGGATACAACATGGTCTAGGATCTCAAGGAGTTCGGTTTAGCCAGTGTGGAGAAATGAATGAGGGTCCCTCTCACTCTTGTCGTAAAGTGTTTAGAGCTACCTCCACACACAAGTACATCTTGTACTTGTAGGATGTTCTTTTTCAGACATCCTTAGTTGAGACATATTCCACATGTGGCGAATATGAGTCTCTGGACTGACACTGGCGCCATTATGTCAATTATGTGTCACGACAAAGTCCCTAGGTGCTGGTCACATCTGTTTTCTAGACCATTTTTAGCACGACGTATCGTGGCCAGAAATTGTCGGATACTTAGAATGACTTGTTAAGATACATTAAGTACTGCTAAACAACATTACAGATGGTTGTTTATACATATAGCAAGGCTACAAGCTGTTAATGAAAAAGTTTCATTGTCTGCATCTAGAAGTGATCAATGTTTCACCTTTTATTGTGATTTAGACGTTTCAGCAAGGCTTGCAAAAGATTGCAAACTAAAAGTATTTAGTTTCTTTTCATAACTATTTACATTCCTTTTATTGCGTGCTAGGCGCATCACATTTGCCATAAGTATTGGCAAGCATCATTATGGATATACAGGTTCGGTTAGTTTTTGCTAAATGCATGCACACTAGGTGTTATGGGCCCTAGTATTTAGCAAGGGCTGATTTGGAACGACATGCATATTCCACAGATTGTTGCTTATGAAGCATTTTGCACTCTATGTGCACTATCTCTCTGAGATTACTTTTGGATCCACTAAATCACCAATAGAGGTCATGGCTCGGTTTCGGCGTTTGTGGATTTTTTTCAAGTTAACCACGATGGTTATTTCAGACATTGTTGATTCTTCACCAATGTTAAACACTACTGTGATTTCCCGTTTACCAGTCATCTGGGACGGCTGTTTGTAAATCGTGAGGAAAACACACCTCAGTACTGTCAGTTATCCAAGGGGATACGCAAATTACAAAGATTACAGAGTAATCTTGTGCTAAAGGTTACAAATATTACAAAGACTAATCTTGTGCTAAAGAATCTGCTAAGAGCATACGTTAACACAACGCATTTCTAAATAGATGATTTTCTCCCTATTCTAGAATTTGCTTAAGTACGATTTTCGACTTTGAACACCTCTTGTGGTGGGGTTGTAGATTGTGTCAATACTTTCATACGTCAAGGACTTACCAGGTGTGCTGACAGGGCATGTTGGCAAATAACCTTCATTAGGGATGAACATGTAACGGACTGTTCAAGATACTCAGGCGAGTAGGAAATCTGGCTCACAACTGCATGGAAAGTTATGCCAAGGTTTCCTTTCATTATTCCAGTACCTTCAGAAGATCTGAAAACTGGTTATGCCTTTGGACAACTCTTAGTTGTGGTTCCTCCTTTACAGTACTCAAGTGAGTTATAAATGGAGTTACCATTTAAACCCAAGTGACTCTTAGTTGTGGTTACTCCTTTACAGCACTCAAGTGAGTTATAAATGGAGCTACCATTTAGACCCAAGTGGTTGCAAACGGACAACAATGTTGAAAATCAAGATATTCATCTTGGTTTCATTGAACCTCCTCACTGCACCAATTATCGGTCATACAGACAACTGGCTCACTTATGAGACGTCAATAAAAGAGCACCAATATTCTTAAGAAGATGTTACTACTTGTGTTTTCGAGGAAGAAAACTCTTCCTTAAGGGGGAAGTAATGTCAGGACACGGGTCCTGTACCCTAAGAACTAGGCTAGGCAAGGACTACGGCCAAGGGCCGGGCTAGGCAGTGTGGACAGGGGATCCGTCTAGGGCAAGGGGCTAGGAGACCACCTATAAAGGGAGGTTGGGAGGAGGATCCAGAAGAGCCTAGTTGCCTAGTTTCTTACAAGCTGGTGACTAAGCCCGGGAGGACGTGACCTACTCTGATATTAATTTTTGGAATTAGGGTTGCAGAGAAACGCACACAGCTTGGAGAAGACGAAGGAAGCTCAAGGCAAACAATAGAGAGTGTGTTTCTTAGTGTGCAATGGAAAGATAGCCCTAGAGTGATGGGCGTATATACAATGCTCGGGGGAAAAAACCTCCTAAAAAGGGAAAAAATGCCCCGGCGGTCCTAGTGTGTTCACACACATCACTAGCACATGTATATGGTAACAATGGAGGACGGACTAGAGCCTTTCACCTCAAGTGTTCTCACGACCTAAAGTACTTTGGAGTCTCTTGCCACTGCCTTCACCCTTTTAGGTCTTTTCAGACCAGGGACTTGCATAGTTGGCCCCGTTGTCATTGTCATAAATTTTGGGGTAGCAGCGGGAATAATGATCTTATTAATATTGCATGCACATTCGGAGATTCGTTGTATGGGAATTGATCCCTCCACAATATTTTCCTACATTTTTACATCCATCATACCTTCTTTATCCTTATCTACATTTGCTCCTTCGTTACTACCTCCTTGCTTCTCCAGCCCTTCCATCTAGGTTTTCACTTCTCTGGTGGCCTGTGCTGCCGGAGCTGCAATACCATTAGACTTCAAGGGGAAATCCTTGGCGAAGTGTCCAAAGTTGTTGCATTCAAAACATGCTCCAAAGTATGTTCCAAAGTTGAGCGGAATTGTAACAAGCCCAACTCCGACATTGATTACCATGCTCTTAGGTGGCGTTTTAGACACATCCCAACCTATACAAACCCTATTTAGGGTTCGGCCAAACACTCTCTTGCTAGGTATAAATGAGGGAGTGCCCAATTGACTAGTGAGCATCCTGAGATTATCCCATACCTCCTGCCATCCTCATCAGCACTCAAATTGTCAGGTACTTCTTCTTGCATAATGTATGGCAGACAAAGAACCACCGTGTGTTTGAAGGAGGTCTTGAGGTGGCAAGCTTCGCAGAAATTATACAAGAAAGCCAAGTGCTAATTTGGACACTCGGGCGCAAGCAACATTCAGAGGACTGGTCTAGGACTACTTGTGGCTTGTTGTTAGCAGATATACCTAGGATGGGGGAAAATCTTGGCTATCGATAATTAAAAGTTCTCAAACGAACATGATAATGGACCTTATGTATCAAAGATAAGGGGGCGATTTGGTTGGGATGGCTGCCGTGATAGCCGATGTAATTATGGTCAATGGATGATGTCGTGGCTCAACACGAGCATGACAAGACATTGTAATCATATGGGTTGATTAATATAATTCAATCACAATTGTGAGTTTTGCAAAAAAAAAAAACATAACCTCTTGATAGATCTCTCTCTCTCTCTCTCTCTCTCTCTCTCTCACACACACACACACACACACACACACACACACACACACACACACACACACACACACACACACACACACACACACACACACACACACACACACACAAAGTGTATGCTTGATCTCAAGACTCTATGGACATATATTTAAGAGCAGTTACGACTGTTTTTATGATGTCAACCTCTCTCTCTCTCTCTCTCTCTCTCTCTCTAAGGTCTTGAACTTGAGATCATTGAATACAATTTTGAGATCTCATCGGATCATTTTCTACAATGTTTTGAATCCTCCCCTTTTAAAGACACGAGCTCGCGCGACTCGCATACAACAGGTCTCGCTCGCTCTTACCAACAATTTCAGATGGCTAATGCTATACATTATGTCAAGCTCGCTTATGAGCACATATAGAGACACAATATATTTCTCTCATTCTCTATTCTCACTTTAGAATTTGTCTATGTATCTACGTATGCATGTAAGTATAAATGTGTGTGTGTACAAACTCTCTCTCTCTCTCTCTCTCTCTCTCTCCTCTCCTCTCTCTCTCTCTCTCTCTCTCTCTCTCTCTCTCTCTCTCCCCCCCCCCCCCCCCCCCCCCCCCCCCCCCCCCCCCCCCCACCCCACCCAAACCCGAGCATGTTTCTCTTGCTAGATAATCAGAAATAATTTGAAGTTTATATGCCATAGGTGTCATGCCAAAGGTAGGACCAGGCACGGCCAATGGCAAGGACAAACATGCAGTCAAGGGGGTCCCTACATTTAGCAGGCCAAGTGGGTCCCTATGCCTTTCACTGGTATCAGAGCTTAGGGGAGGAAAGCATCTATGGAGGAGGATTTCAGAGATGGTGCTCTCGCATGGCGAGGCATGGCTCCTCTTTTTCCCTGTCGTTCTCGCTTTCTTTCTCGATCTCTTTTGCAAGGCATCCCTCTCAATCTCTCTCCCAACCATGGCGAAATTCGTGCATGGAATTTCATGCAATTTCATGGCTCTTCTTCGACGAGGTAGGCATGGAAGCCGAAGAAGCAAGCACCGTGTGCTGCTGTCCCAAGTTGGGGAGGAAAAATCGTAGCCCTCAGGACCATGGGTAGCAAACCTAAGTCGGGGAACAGGCGGATTTTTGACAGAAGTGAAACCAAGCGAGTTTGGGCTTGACAGGAGCGCCTCGACATGCTAACGAATTCACGTTGCTGTAGCGCATCCAGAAACGGCTATAGCGCGAGCCCTCATCCGATTCTCCAACGTGCATGCAACAACGTTCTGCACAGGTTATTTGCCTTTTTTTTTCATACTTGGCCAATTACAAACATATTTTGGCCCTTTAAGGGCATGAGCCCACCCTGGCCTATGCTTGTTCAAGGCAAGCTACCAAGGAAAATCTGCAAGTACAAGGCCTCGACAAAGCGCAAGTTGCAGGTCACTCACGCAAGTCGGAGCTTACAGAAATTCTTCAAAATAATTTTTGAAAATCTGCCATTTATGAAGTAGCAAAGTCATATTTTTGGTAGCGATATGAACGTCTTCGTATGGTTCTCGGCACTCGAGCACGGCTTGAGACTCGACAAGGGTGTCGTCAAGGGCGAGCTGCAACCGATCGACAGGTGTTGAAAGGCTTCTCCGTAAGCTCGACTGCGGTTTGAGGTCCATGGACACACTGACTGACAGGTCGAATTACATGATTAACCAGGTATGCAATAGTTTTTGTTTTGGGTTTGATGACGTTTTCAAACATGCTATGTAGCTATTGTATGCAGGCACAAGCACGGCTTGTGACAGTTCCGTACACATTCTACTTTTGTTGACTGCTTTGTTTGCAAAGACCAACTGTTTGGTTGAGGGATCAACGTCAAGCACGGCTTGAGTAGACAATACTTCAACAACCCACGTTCGTCGGAGGTTGAAGGTTGATACAAAGGAAACAAAGGCAGGTCCTATGACATATCCGATTATGATATTCGGCAAGGCCGATCGGTAAATATAATTTCAAGTAACTGTCTACCATCAAAAACATTTTAGGAGCAAGGCTCCCTATAGAGACACTCCAACTAAACCGATTTGTGTCTCCTCGTTGATCTCTCCTCGATTTTTGATCTCTCCTCGTTGTGCTTTCTCAAGGCGGAGGAAAGTAAGATTTTTGGGAGCACGGCTCCATGCATTGGATGCATACTCGTTTCCAAGACATTGTAGCTTCAATAGGGAGCAGGAAATATAGGTACATGAAGCATCATGGAAAACACATTGCCATCCATAGCTAGGAGCAATGTTGACCACTATTTGAATTTTCACAATGCCAACTTGTCAAGCAAAGGTTTCTTTGAACAAGCAATATTGGACAATCGCTTACATTTGATAGCTCAGTTGTAGATGCTATCTTTCTCACTATCGGGCAATATTATGATTCTCAATCAGTAGCAAAATTTGGCAAGGCCGTTTCCTTATGCCATTTTGACAAGGTCAATCTTTTTCTGCTCGGAAATATGTATGTCACCAAGTGCATATGCTAGCTATGAGCACTCAGGTTACACTCTTGTCTCATCCATTTGATGGACTTATGTGAAGCAAGGCTTCTATTTATGCATCTTGCATTGCGACTCCCCATGTTCGGCTTATGCTACGAGCATACAAACTTGGGACGGACTTGGCAATATGCTTACAAGTTATTTCATTATGTGACAGACGGGCTGATACAAGGGACGTATCTGTACATATGACAACTCCCACTCGTGCAACAGATATGGCTATGCACCATTTTTAAGCGAGTTTTATTCCACGGAATATTAGGCCAACTGGTTACAGCAACGACCAGGTTAGCCAATTTTACAATCTTCTTATTTTTCCATGTTTAAATCTTTGTTGGAAACTATTGCTTTTGTGGAAAGCAATGTGCTTTGACAATTTTACATGAAGCAAAGCTTCTTCCTTGTGCCAAGGTACTGTCCAATGACTTGGCATCAAGGGCATTGGCACACAAGTTTGGGAAACTGGAAAAATAGGAAATCTCAGCTCACAAAATCCCTACCAGTTTAAACTATTTATGGTTTTCGCTCTCACGTTTGAGGCCATCACTTTTGCCAAGGGCTTAAGTTTATGTATGCATGGCATGCTAGCTAGGTGGATTCAATTCTACCGCCTCCTGAAACACACTTCCGCTACAACACCAGACACTTTGTCAAGGACACTAAAACGCATCCAAATGACTTAATTCAAAGGCAAAGTGCTATCATTAGGTCACACTAGTGTCATCATAACCACATACATGGTAGGTGGGTTAGTCTATGACTTGTTTGTGTTTTTCTGTTACCTCTCTCGATGAGAGAGTCATAGCAGAAAATTGTGGCACGCTTATATGATAAGTTGCACGCTACGCACAAGATGCACACGAGCATGGGTAAAACATATACAAAGTCGTCACTTAAGGAAAGTTCCTCAGCCTAGCATTCTCTCTCTCTCTCTCTCTCTCTCTCTCTCTCTCTCTCTTTCTTATTTCTCTCAAAGAATAGAGAAATTTTTTAAAGAATCTTTTGATACATGTTTTGCTCGCGAGTCAGCATGAGCCAAGGTGCTCTAACTCTCAACTAGAAATTGGGCAAGACGCCCTCTACATTAGTCTTCATTGTTTCGTCGATTGAACACTAATTTCCATAAGGGCTATGAGCCACACATGCTGGCTAAGAGTCATTGTCAGATCTCGGGTACGACCCAACTGTTGGCATTCCTTGGGTGATTGTTCTTAAGATCGAACAAATCTACCCAGTGGAGTACACAACGACGTTAATGAACAAGCAAGAGTCTTGTCATTACAGATGTTTAGGGTGTCATTTTTGCAGGACATGTTTTCAGTGTGCCACTCGAGTCAAGAGCTACGCTTTACAATAGTGTGGATCTCCTGCTCTCTCTATAGCACTACGAGTGGCTATGGACGCATTATTTTGGGGTAAGACCCCGCGGGTTCTTACGAAATCACCCCATAGGCATTGAGGATCACAGTTTGATCTATTCCCGTTATACTTTCAAGGAAAGAATACCGCAATCTACCACGCGGTAGCGAAAAAATTCAACTTCTCAAGTTGATTCTCATCATTCTGTACACAGTTAAACTATACACGGTTAACTATGTTGGTTATCATTACCTGCTAATTAAGCAGTTTTTACAAAGTGTCTTACCAAGGGGTTCGACTACGTAGATTCTACCCAACGGGTTTGGATTGCGAAGGTAACACCCAGGGTTTCCAGTGCAATTTTGCTTGGTTTTTTTCACAGGTGGGAGACGTGCTCCTGTGCATTTAAATACGGGTAAGTAAACATTAAGTTCAGCTCTCCAGGTACGCATCTATTGATTTGGTGTTATTCCATTTTTTACTATGTTTTGCTTGGGTTTTTAAAGTTGTATAAATACGCTTGAATGTTGCAAAGACATTCCAAGGGCATGTCAAAACAAAGCATTTTGGGCCATCGTGTCCCATATTTTTTTTTTCTGCATTATGCTGTTCTGAATCCACGTTGTGAGCGGGATGAAAACACACACAGCGCCTCTATAACGACCCGACACACACTCTTGGGAAGATACACACACACACACTATGGGGCACCACTCGGCTTAGACAACACACCTGGCCGAGACAGGGAACACACCTCTGGAGTGAGAGGAGAGAGACTATCCACTTGCCCACTCCACACAAACACACACACACACACACACACACACCCAAAAAACTCAGCTCAAAAGAGGATAATTTCTGATGTTTAGATACAATTGAGCTTGGGCCAACACCAATGGGGCAAATAGCTCACACAATATGGGTAAAATAAGCCAGATACAATCACAAACTAGAGCAGAAACTTCGCTCATAGGAGAAACTTACACAGAAAAACAGAAGGAAAAGAGTGAGGAATTTGGAAAAATGGATAGCACCATCGCGTCCGGAACGGCCCGAAACCCTAGTCTACAATGTCAAAGTGCTCAAATCCGACCTCGGATGAGCAGTTTACGACCGAAACAAGCTCCAAAATGAGCAAAAACACACCTGCGACTGTTCCTCCTCTCTTCTCCACGTTTTTTCTAGTCTTCTCTCTGTTTTTTCAGTTCCCACACTTAGCTTTATTAGTTGGGCACCCATGGCCTTTTAGATGACCTCAAACGGACCCGAACAGGCCAAAGACTGACCTCGCAGTGCATAGTTGTCACCTTTTTGCATCATCCGCACACCTGGCACTCATTTCTTTTCAATAATGCGTCTCGCAACCACGTGAAGTGGCCCCAAAAAGTGGTCCTAATGATGACCTTTCTGCATAACTCTCACAAGAAAACACCCACGTTGTGTCCGTCCTCATCCGCGTGCAAATATTGACCCCGTTTGCCCTCCTGACGCCACTAGATGCCATCTGACGCACCTGCTTACCTCATGTCGTCGGCCCGCAGATAGCTTCCTCGAGAAGTTTTACGCGCTATAAACTCCTCATTATTGTAGAAAAAACATATTGGTACTGGTGATAGTGAAAATCGATGCACTATGTACATGCTGTCCTACCTGTACACATGTGGGCCCCACGTAACCACCTGGATCTGGAAAATGGGCAATTCTTTATTTGATGCACCATGCATGTGTATGTACATATACGCAATCCCTTGCTCCAAAAAAATCCTAACATAATTTGCCCCTCCCCTAGCCTGCTAGATCATTCATGATCAGCAGCAGCAAAGAGAGATATGAGACTCGCCGCATCACAGGTCTCCTCATCCCTCACCAACACTGCTTTATCCACAGACAGCTCATCTTGCTCTACCATCATCAATCTAGCATGATACAATTTAAGACGCAATCCATTTACCCTTGACTTATGTAGAACACTATCTAGGTTAGCCAACTGATATGTGCCATTTGGAAAACACTCCACTACCTTGAAAGGGCCTTCCCACTTAATTTGAAACTTCTTTTGGAAGGTGTTGTCCAGCTTACTGTTGTAGCGCAAAACCAAGTCATGTTTCTTGATACCCTTACTTTTGACCTTTTCATTTATCTTGGCCAAAGACTTATCCTGCATCTGCCCATAATGCTCCAATGCGCTCATCCTATCCAACTGGACCTCTTGTAACTGCAAGAGCCTCTCTTTGAATGCATCACTAGGCGGCCCAAGCAACTTCTCTAACATCTTGACCGCAGGCAACTCTACCTCCACAGGCAATAGTGCTTCTTTTCCATACACCAAGTGAAATGGAGTAAACCCTGTACCTGTCTTCACCGAAGTACGGTAAGCCCATAATGCACTAGGCAATTCCAAATCCCAATTCTTTCCTTGGTGCTCTGTCACTTTAGAAAGAATTTGTACCAACTCACCATTGAATCTTTCATTTAAGACATTACACTGCGGGTAATAAGGAGTGGTATGCTGGTGCCTAATCTTCATCTTTGTGCATAAGAAGTTTAGCAATTTAGCTCTAAATCCTGGCCCCTTATCTGAAAGTCGCTCTAATGGCACCCCAAACTTGCAACATATTTCATCATACAAAAATTTTGCCACATCCTTTGTAGTGATCTGTTTTACTGCTATAGCCTCTGCCCATCTAGAGAGATAGTCCACTGCCGTCAAGATATAGCTTTTGCCCTTGCTTGTGATAGGTAACGGGCCTATTGCATCAATCCCCCACTTTTCAAACACATCAAACGCCATAATGGTTTTTTGTAGCTCTTGCTTCAACACTCTCTTCCCAAATGCTTGACACCTATTGCAAGACCTACACCAATGGTGAACATCCTTGTGCAAACTAGGCCATACATACCCCTCTTGCAAAATCTTATGTAAGGTGATCTTTAGAGCAAAATGGCCACCACAACGCCTTCATGATTCTCTTCCAACACTCTGTAAAGCTCCTCCCGCCAAGGTACACGTCTCAACACGAGATCATCCCCTTTCATGTATAAGACATCACCAATCGATTTGTACCTGTATGCTCTACGCACAAAGCCATACTTCTTAGACTTCTGAATCTCCTTTGGAATGATTCCTGTTAGCAAAAACTCCTCTTCTTGAGCCAAACTTTCTCGGCCATGATAAAGAGGTAAAGTGGTCCTCAACACAAATAGCTCCCCAATCATGCCTTGAGCTGCTTCATGTGCCTCTCCATTTAGAGCACGTTCAATGTGTCTGATGCTCCATGCTTCGAAATTTTTTAACAGGCCTTTAATTCTGAAGCACATTTCCTTCAATGAGGTGTTCTTGCTCTTCCACACACCCAACACTTGCTTCACCACTAACAAGGCATCACCTTTTATGCTCAACCTTCGAACCCCATGCTTCAAACAAATGTGTAATCCGGCTTCCAGAGTAGCATATTCAGCCTCATTGTTACTCTGAGCATCCAATTTGAACCCTCTCTTGCATACTAGCTTCCCCTCTGGATCATAAAGTGCTATACCCCCTGAAGCTGCATCATGGCTCTTTCTGGATGAACCATCAAAGAACAACACATGTGCATTGCTGATCTGTGGCACTTCTTCAACTACCTTTCTCACCACCTCTTCCTTAAAAATAAGGGGATTCTCCTTGTAGGTCAACAAATCAGCTAGGGTAGCCCTTGTACTATCTTCCACTAGAAAAGAGAACTCAAACTCTTGCAGCTCAATTACCCATTTCTTCACCACATTTGACATGTTAGTACCATTAATTAACTGTGGCAAAAAGGCATAACTCGTCAAGAAAACAAAAGGCCGTGGTAGCAAGTAATGACGAAATCGTCGACAAGCAAATATTACACTGGCCATCACTGGCTCTACTTCCGAGAACTTTCTCTCCACTACCAACTTCACTCGGCTTGCACAATACACTGGCCTCATATAATGGCTGCCCTTCCCCTTTTGCAATAGCATGGCTCCAATGGCATCATCCCCTACTGAGGGATTTACATAAAAAACTTTCTCCCAATCAGGAGCCTGCATGGCTGACAACCCCCCTAACACCTCTTTCACCTCTTGAAACACTTCTTCACACTTGTCATCCCATTGCAATGGATCATGCTTTGCCACTTGTTGTAATGTATAAAGAATCTGAGAAGACAATGGAATAAACCTTGCCATGTACTTCACTTTGTGTATAAAGGTTGCCAATTGCTTCGTACTCGTAGGTGATGGAAGAAGAATAATAGACTAAACCTTGTCTGGATCAGCCTCAATGCCATTTTCTGACACCATGTGGCCCGATAACTTCACCCTTGGCTGTGCTAGATGACATTTCTTTGTATTTAGTTGTCCTCCACATTCATCATATCGAGCCAATACCATCTGCAGTTTCTCATGGTGTTCAGCCCTACTGCTATAAACACAGAAGTCATCCATAAAAGCTTTAACACAACTACCAATGAATGGTTCCAACACCCAATTTGCTCTCTCTTGATAGAAGGAAGGTCCATTTGACAACCCAAATGGCAATACTGTGTAGCAATAGCAGCCCCATGGCGTAATCAAAGTGGTCTTTGTGCGGTCTTTAAGAGCAATCTTCAATTGAAAATAGCCTGAAAAACCATCACACACATTGTACCTCTCATAACCTGCCACTGAATCCAAGATCTGATCGATGAATGGAAGAGGATATGGGTTCTTCTTAGTGGCTGCGTTTAAGGGTTTAAAATCTACACAAATTCTCCACTTCCCATCCTTCTTTGGACTGACTACAACTGGACTCACCCATTCTGTGGTCTCCACAGGGACTTTGAACCCTGCCTTCAACAACTTGTCCACCTCTTCTCGCAAGGCTTCCATTTGCTCTTGACCCATCCTTCTTGCCTTTGCCGCACTGGCTTAGCACCTTCTTTCAGCTCTATATGCATCTCTTCGCCCTTGAACCCTCTGATCTCTTCATATGAAGTAATGAACAAATCAGGAAAACTAGCGAGCATGTGCAAATATATATCCTTCTCCATAGTTGAGAGGTCTCCACTGATTATTTGTGTCATCAATTCCTGCTTCTTTGACAACTCAACCTTGGTTTGCATCAGCCCTTCAATCACTTCATAAGGCCCTTCACTTTCATCTTCAACCTCATTCACAAATGCAACTAAACCAGACTCCTGGATTTCTTTATCCATCAAAAGAAATGCAACATCAGCATCCTCATCACTGCTGGTAGTGCTATCACTGTCCTCATCTGTCACCGTGGAAGAGTCTTCATCACTAGACCCATCCTCATCTTCATAAAGCTCCTCTAATCGTTTCCTTGTGTCCATATTGTATAGCTTCTTGGCACCTGTCTTTCCATAGAGGCTAATCGTACCATGTCGCCAATCTTGAACAGCTCCCACTGCACGTAACCATGGTCTACCCAGTATAATAGGATATGCTCCCAACCCTGCTAGCATCACATGAAAATCAACCACTGCCTTTGCATCATATGCCTCCACTTCTAAGCTCTTTACAACACCCAAGCATTTTACTTTCTGATGGTTTGCCAATCTGATCCGAAAACCTGACACCCTAGCCACTGTGAGACCCATCTTCTCAACGCATGAGTGTGTTATGACGCATATTTGGGCTCCGCCATCCACATAACCTTGTCCCAAATTTTTCCTTTTATGCCACACATCTACTATTGGACAAATGTCTGGTAGCTCATCCATTGCCAACACCTTTACTGAACCTCTCTCTGGCTCTTTCTCCATTGGGTTAACCATCCTCTTCCACTGTCGCTTTAGCTTAAGCACCATCTCTATAAGCTGCCCAAAAGTAACATCTGCCTTCCTACTCGTCAGATCCTCCTTCAAGTCATAGATTAATTGCCCATCCCCTAGTGGAAAATCTGAAACATGAAACTTTCGACGAGCTCTCCTTTTCCTCTTGGCCTTGACATCCTCGCCTTCATGGCTCTTTCCTTTCTTCTTACTAGGACTTGGGGCACTTCTTCCTTCCTTATCCTTTGTGTTCCTCTTCCCAATAGGCATCACTAATGTATCCTCTAGCTTTGATGCCTTCTCCAAGGTGACTACACTTTTCACTTTGATGCCTTCTCCAAGGTGACTACACTTTTCCCTTTTCCTCCCTTAATTTCGATGCCATAATCATTTGACCTAGTTAGCACCTGTCTTGGCAATGGATACATATCTCCACATATCCTTGGTGGCTTATCATATTGCGGGCTGATGTGACCCAACTCTCCACAATTATAACATGTGGGCGACTGCCTCCAGAACCTACCATTACTTTGTCCAGCACCATTCTTGGGTCTTTCTTCACCTCCTGACTGATTTAAAAACCTCCCTCGACCTCAATTATTTCCCACCTGCCCTAGCATGTTTAGGCTAAGATTCTTCATTAAATCTACCACTTGCCTCATGTCTTGCCTTAACCCATCATCTTGCACTGCTGTGGTGACCACTGCTGACATAACTTGAGGAGTAACAGAAACCACTGGTTCATGATGAACCCCTGGCACGCGACCTTGTAAAGAGTACATAGACTGAAACTCAGACCTCATGGGCAAAGACTGTACTCCTAGCTAGCTCATTTTCCTCAACTTCCACTCTTTGTTTCTTGCTACCTCTAGTGCATCTTCATATGTCCTAGGCTTCTTTAGCTCCACTCTCCAACGTATATTCTCCCAAAGACCAGCCAAGAATCTGTCCTTCTTCATCATGTCAGGCGCGGGTACCTGTGGTGCTAAGGCCTTGCACATTCGCTCCCATGTCAATGAAAACTTACGTATGTACGCATCTACTGGCTCACCTTCCTTTTGCACCAAAGCCTGTACTTCTTGCCACACTTTGTCAGGATCTTCTATCTTCACAAACTCCACTTCCAACCCATGTCGTAGATTGTCCCAACTCAACCTTACAGGTGGATCAGCCACACGCAACTCCTCTTTAAATGCTTTAGACCAAACTTGTGCATCACTCTTCAAAAAATTTTGGAGAAGGCGTAACATCTACGCAGGGTCATGAATCTGATTGCTAATGCAGGCAACCTCCATCTTTTCCAAAAATTCTTCCACATCTTCATCACTTCTTCCATGAAACTCCGGTAAGAGAAAGCCCTGGCTACCCAAGTTTCAATGCTTTGAGAACCCCTTTGAACACACGTGCAAGAACCCAAAACTTTTGACTACCCAATCCCCAGAAACTTCAATGGAGCTCAACTTTAGATAAGGACAAACACATGCACATCAAATGAGTTTTCATAGTTGATCATCGGAATTACAACAGGCAAAGGACATTCCAAGATCTCTCGTAATCTTCTTGGCCCGAACATAAAGACTATGCGCTGCTGGAAAAAAATCTTCCTAGACACATGAACATTTATCTGGATTCTTTGAGTTAAATGAAATGGAGTGAATTGAGGGCCATTTTGATCATCCATTAAAGCCAACCATGAAGCTCCCAAGAAGGCACACCTGACTTAACCTCTGAT
Source organism: Adiantum capillus-veneris (assembly GCF_014529385.1). Lineage (NCBI taxonomy): Eukaryota > Viridiplantae > Streptophyta > Polypodiopsida > Polypodiales > Pteridaceae > Adiantum > Adiantum capillus-veneris. The sequence goes on from NC_140936.1 coordinate 31,500,820, forward strand.
TTTGCCAAAATTTCAGCAGCATAACACCATAAATGGCTCAAAAGACCAAAAAACCAGCCATCATAACTTGGAAAAATTTCGACAGAGTTTTCCCAGAAGTAGAGCAATAAGAACCCAAAATATAGACTGTATGTGTAAGCATAGACTGCCAACAATAGAACTCGAGCATCAAGTAGGAATCACTAGTACATAGCCTATGGCGAGGTCACGAAAAGGGTGCTCCAGCTACCTGTATCACCGAAAGGATCTCTACATTTGAGAATCGCCCAGCTCAATAAAAACCTCACGCTATCGACCCTCACACGAAGGCTAATGCAAATCGCGTATAGTCAAGTCTCAGAAATGACTATCTTCCAGACCAAGTCTCAGAAATCGCTGGGACTGCTAAATACAACCAAGTATGGCTCCACAAATGCGTACAATGGAAGTTTCCACAAGTAACGTACAATCCAGTAGACAATGCGCTCAAATAGGCGCTAAGTGATGCATACCCACAACAACTGCAAGTGACATCACTGCTAGTATATCACTGTACTTCAGCTACCTGTACCTATGTGAACCACTTGTACCTGTACCTATCCCTGTAACCTGTAACCTATAACCTGTAATTCCGAATCTCGAAGCTTGAAGCTCGAAGCAGAAGGTACTCGAAGAAGATCCTCCGTGGGGCCCCCAAAAGAATGTGAGCAGGATGAAAACACACACAGCGCCTCTATAATGACCCGACACACACTCTTGGGAAGATACACACACACACACTATGGGGCACCACTCGGCTTAGACAACACACCTGGCCGAGACAGGGAACACACCTCTGGAGTGAGAGGAGAGAGACTATCCACTTGCCCACTCCACACAGACACACACACACACACACACACACACCCAAAAAACTCAGCTCAAAAGAGGATAATTTCTGATGTTTAGATACAATTGAGCTTGGGCCAACACCAATGGGGCAAATAACTCACACAATATGGGTAAAATAAGCCAGATACAATCACAAACTAGAGCAGAAACTTCGCTCATAGGAGAAACTTACACAGAAAAACAGCAGGAAAAGAGTGAGGAATTTGGAAAAATGGATAGCACCATCGCGTCCGGAACGGCCCGAAACCCTAGTCTACAATGTCAAAGTGCTCAAATCCGACCTCGGATGAGCAGTTTACGACCAAAACAAGCTCCAAAATGAGCAAAAACACACCTACGACTGTTCCTCCTCTCTTCTCCACGTTTTTTCTAGTCTTCTCTTTGTTTTTTCAGTTCCCACACTTAGCTTTATTAGTTGGGCACCCATGGCCTTTTAGATGACCTCAAACGGACCCGAACATGCCAAAGACTGACCTCGCAGTGCATAGTTGTCACCTTTTTGCATCATCTGCACACCTGGCACTCATTTCTTTTCAATAATGCGTCTCTCAACCACGTGAAGTGGCCCCAAAAAGTGGTCCTAATGATGACCTTTCTGCATAACTCTCACAAGAAAACACCCACGTTGTGTCCGTCCTCATCCGCGTGCAAATATTGACCCCGTTTGCCCTCCTGACGCCACTAGATGCCATCTGACGCACCTGCTTACCTCATGTCGTCGGCCCGCGGATAGCTTCCTCGAGAAGTTTTACGCGCTATAAACTCCTCATTATTGTAGGAAAAACATATTGGTACTGGTGATAGTGAAAATCGATGCACTATGTACATGCTGTCCTACCTGTACACATGTGGGCCCCACGTAACCACCTGGATCTGGAAAATGGACAATTCTTTATTTGATGCACCATGCATGTGTATGTACATATGCGCAATCCCTTGCTCCAAAAAACTCCTGACAACGTGTAGGGTTCGATTTGGCACATGTTGTCACATGGGATACAACATGGTCTAGGAACTCAAGGAGTTTGGTTTACCCAGTGTGGAGCGAGGCTAATGAGGGTCCCTCTCACTCCCATCGTAGAGTGTTTGCAGTTACCTCCACACACAAGTACATCTTGTAATTGTAAGATGTTCTTTTTTCAAACATACTTAGTTGAAACATATTCCACGTGTGGTGAATATGAGTCTCTGGACTGACACTGGTGTCCCCTATTTCAAGTATTTGTCACGACAAAGTCCCTAGGTGCTAGTCAAATATGTTTTCTAGACCATTTTCAGCACGACGTATCAGGAGCAATTTCAATGGCCAGAGATTGTCGGATACTTAGAATGACTTGCTAAGATACAAGTGCTGCTAAAAAACATTACAGCTGGTTGTTTTACATATAGAAAGGCTATAAGTTGCTAGTGAAAAAGTTTCATTGTTTGTACCTAGAAGCAATCACTGTTTCACCTTCTCTTATGGTTCAGACGTTTTAGCAAGGCTTCCAAATGATTGCACCTGAAAGTATTTAGTTTCTTTTCAGAACAGTTTACATTCCTCTTTAATGTGTGCTAGGCGCATCACTTTTGCCATAAGTATTGGCAAGGATGATCATGAATAGACAAGTTCGGATCTGTTTTTTGCTAAATGCATGCACACTAGGTGTTATGGGCCCTAGTGTTTAGCAAAGGCTGATTTGGAACGACATGCGTATTCATCAAGTTGCTGCTTATGAAGCATTTTGCACTCTTTGTGCAATATCTCTATGAGATTACTTTTGGGTCTACTAATCACCAATAGAGGTCATGGCTCGGTTTGGGTGTTTGTGGATTTTTCAAGTTAACCACGATGGTTATTCCGGACATTGTTGATCCCTCAGCAATGTTATACGATATTGTGATTCCCATTCACCAATCATCTGGGAAGACTGTCTGTAAACCATGGACGAAACAAACCTCAATACTGTCAGTTATCCAAGGGGATAGGTAGATTACAAAGTGTAATCTTGTGCTAAAGGATATGCAAAGTGCGTACATTAGCACCAAGCGATCCAATTAGTAAGCATTTATTGCTCTACTTGGAGTTTGCTTACCATAAGTTAAAGCATGTTTGCGACTAGGTGTAGTCTCTTCATGTATAAATCAAGTTCTCAACCTTGAACACTAGTGATGGTGGGGTTTTTTACTGCTGAAATTGGAAAACAAGTCAAGGACTTAAACTTGGCTGATGAGTTATGTTAGCAAGTTACTTTCATGGAAAGTGAAAAGAGGTACTCTTTAGGGTACATCTTTGTGTGATAACTCGTTTTGCATACTCATGTGTGTTCTAAATGAAGTTTACACACTATGATTGGATAGGAATCGGAAGCACAAGATGGTTGCAAATGGACAACAATGTGAAAAATCAAGATGTTACTCTTGGTTTCATTGAACCTCCTACTGAACCGTGTTCTGGTCAACCAAACAGCTGGATCCATGAAGGATGCCATTATAGAAAACATTAGTGTATCATCACTCTTGTTTTCGAGGATGAAAATGCTTGTCCAAGGGGGGGAGTAGTGTCATGCCAAGGGTAGGACCAGGCACACGGCCAAGGGCCAGGACGGACATGTAGTCAAGGGGGTCCCTATATTTAGCAAGCCAAGGGTCTATATAGGGCATGGCTGGGTGGTGATGAGCATGTTCCAGTTCCCTATGCCTTTCAATAGGAGATTGCAAATATATCCAAATTAAGGAAAATAGTGTGTAGAGTAAGTGCTACTGCATCTTGCATAATCACATCATTGAGAGACTAATTGGAAGCAGGCTCAAAGAGAGAGAGAGAGAGAGAGAGAGAGAGAGAGAGAGAGAGAGAGAGAAGGATTTTTTACCATGTGGTGTAGGCTTCCAGACTGGTCTCCCTCCTCTGGGCATCCAAGAGATTACTACTCTCTTCTCAAGGGCTAGAGAGGTGGATGCTTTTCTCCTGTCAGTGGCTTCATGATGGGCCCATCCTCTCGAGCCTCCTTGTTATGGCAAGAACACTCCTCTTTTAGTGCACCACCCGATCATCTGCTCTACACAATTTTTTTGTTGATCATAAGCGTCCAATCTCGTCTAATTCTCCTTGCTCCCCTCACATATTGGTTTTATTGGAGGGTGTTGCCCACCATGTCTTCTCTACAGCAAGATCACGGTAGCCCTTCCATCCCAAATTCATGCACATCTCGTGCATACACAAAGCAACACCCCTCTACGAGCTTCAGGATTGGCAGCAAACCCATTCATGTGCCATCCTCACAATTGTATTTAGTGTATGTGCAATGGGGTGTTCAACGTCGACCAATGCTACGATGCACTGAAGAAGACTAAAGAGTGTAGGGCATGAAGAAGAAGCCAAAGGTCAAACACACACAAAGAGGATTACCTGGTAGCTTGTAGTCGTCCTCCATGTTATGTCCCCCTCTCGCTAGTCAATTCCAACTTGCCATAATAGCAAAGGGGTCATCTCAAGCATGGATCTCTCTCTCTCTCTCTCTCTCTCTCTCTCTCTATAACACTCAGCATGTTCACCTTCCTCCAAGCCTCGGGCCATTCGTGCATGTTTGTCCCGGCACCTTTCTCGCATCCTGAGCTCATGACATTGTCCACCACCTTTGCTTTTTGCCATGTGGCATGCGTGAATTGTGGCTTCCGTGAATTGTGGCTTCCGTAATAGAGTAGTAATAGAGTAGAACAGATATCATGCTTTGGAAAAAAGAAATCATCAAGATAAAGAGGAAATAATCTACAACTCCTCCTAGTGGTATAGTGGTATCAAATTTTAAAAGCAATCTCCGTGTTCTTGGTCTGCATTGCCGACAATAGAGCAAAGGAAGGTGGCGCCATGTAGGTGAGAGTGCCACGGCTAATGATCAATGAACAATAGCAACGGATGATCAATGAGCATTAGATGCAGGGAACGATCGATAAAGAATGTGTGGTCAATGAGAAGCAGAAGCACAGAGAAGATGAAGGTTGACGAGGGCAGGCAGAGTCGGCCATGGCCAACGCTATACGTGAGGGTTTGCCTTCCTCCAAACTCGGGCCATCCCTACCAGTTCGAGTCCGGGCATACTTTTGGCGTGCTCAACTCATGACGTTGTCCACCACTTTCGCTATTAGCCACGTGGCCTGTAGGAGCACTCGTCCCAATAGCAGCCAGTTTACAACATGGTAGTGTCGATTCCCACATGCCATATACTTCGTCTCTCTAGCTTGTCATTGATGCAACGTTGGATGACCCACAACCCAGATGAAAATGATGTTCAGAGAGAAGAGATATGGGTGTGTGACAATGAGCCTTGGGTAGACAAATAGCATCCTCATGGCCAATGCAGCCTCAGCTTTGGATTTTGAGACATAAAGCAATATATCAGGTGGCTAGTTGAGCCCGAGCCTTGGATGGTGTCTAAAAAGGCCTCTCCGTATTCCTTTTGCTATGTGTATATGTGCACTTGTGATCTGGTAGATAGATACCCCTCTTAATCCTCTTTCGCTCTTGCTTTGTCTTGAGTTCAATTCTCCTCGTCGGAGAGATTTTTTAATTAAGGTCTCTTGGGATAGTTTCCTACGATTTTAAAATTCTCTTGTTCTTCTTCTTCTTTCTCTCTCTCTCTCTCTCTCTCTCTCACACACACACACACAAGTTGCATGTTATTCTTCGTCTTCTTACTCTCTCTCTCTCTCTCTCTCTCTCTCTCTCTCTCTCACACACACACACACACACACAAGTTGCATGTTATTCTTCTTCTCTCTCTCTCTCTCTCTCTCTCTCTCTCTCTCACACACACACACACACACACACACATATTAGCTGCTCTTTCGACTCATCAGCTCCCCCTCTGCTCTTCATCTCCCTCTTGTAGGTGTTTAATCACCTCCTGCAAGCTCGTCACCTACAAAAATTCTCATGCAAAGAGCCTCCGTCGAGCCTCAGCACTTGCATCGTCAATGCGGCATCCTCACACCTGGAGTGAGTGCCTTCCTGAGACAGGGCTGTGAAGGAAAACCAATATATAGACATTGTAGATGGAGCTGTTGTGCTCTGCTCATGATCATCCACATCGCTGTTTCCTCATGTCTCTTTAAGATACGAGCGTAGTTCCAATTAATCAAAACACAGGTTGCAGTCTTAATTTTTTGTGCTAGCGTCTCTCTCTCTCTCTCTCTCTCTCTGTGTGTGTGTGTGTGTGTGTGTGAGATATAATCGCTAGTTGCACCTGTGCGCATATACACATAGGGAAAGGAATAAAAGGAGGAGTCGGCCAGTGCTGCACAGATTATTGGCCCCTTGTGCAATATGATTACCTTGAGGTACCAATGAGAAAAGATGTTTCTGCCTCAAATCGCTACTGCAATCCGCGACTCCAGGCCCCCCAAAGCTCTCTTATGGAGTACGGTCTAGCATGCAACTCAACTGTCGCTTAAGGTCTTTTCGTGCATCCCCAAAGTCTTCCCAAGAAGCTGCAGAGTGCACGTAGGCCTTCACATGATGACATTAGAAGATCAACTATGAAGATAACTATCTTGAACATGATTAAGAGCAAAGAGACATAGAAATGTTTCTAATCAGTTTCATTGGCACTAACAATGATTGATCTCGTAGACTTGCAATAGTATTGTCTGCCTTGATAGGTCAAGCTTTAGTAGCAGCCTCTTCATAAGCTTTCTTCACTTGGGAACATCCCATTATAGAGAATGGTCCATCGTCATTAACTTCAAGGATTTGTCATCTATTGCAAGCTCGTATAACTATTGCTTGTATTGACTTTGTTGAACACTTCCCTCAAAGGCCTGCTTCTGCTTGCTATGGTAGTCCTCGATCTTCCCAAGGTCAGAATGGAGGGAGGGAAGCAACTAAACAAACTGCCGGTAGATTACGGTCGGCCCATTCAAGTGAAAACATGCAGCAAATATGGCCAGATCACTCGCTGGGATAATAACCCATGAGCCATGACTTGAGCAACTCACCTGCCTGTCTGATCGTGGCTCATGTGTGTTTCCTCTTCATCTCCCAGGGACAATGGCTATTCACCTCCCCGGACCAATATTATCTCCCTGCTTCCCTTCCACCTTGATGCTTAACGGTAGGGTTTGGCATGATGAGCCGAGGGTGGAAAGGTTGGGGTAGAACCCTACTGTGCGAAACCTACTTAATATGTTCTTTTTAAGTCACTTCAAAACAACTGAACCCAGAGAGAGTCTATATAAATAAATAAATAAATAAATATATAGAGAGAGTCATATTGAGATGCTCTGTCGGAGTCTACCATCATGAAGACGGTGCTTGAACCTATTATACTTGCATGCCCTATCGCATGGTGCCTTGACTGCATTGCATCACCAGCGTGCTTGCTCCTTGGACTTGCTGCTGTGCACCTACTCTTGGCAACATGTACGAATTGGCCTGCAGGTGTCGTTTTTTGCCTGCACTATGCTTCAATAGATTATTACTCACACATTGACAACATTGCACACAACTACATTCATAGCATGTGAGCTTTTCTTCCATTGCCTGCATAACTGTCTACGTGTACTAACCCATCCAAACACCTCAACTACCCTATGTAGCGCTACCCCAACATCACACTACTCTTAGCGTCTGATACTTTTGTGGTAATTTATTTCTTTGTGAACACACCGAGAGAGAGAGAGAGAGAGAGAGAGAGAGAGAGAGAGAGAGAGAGAGAGAGAGAGAGAGAGAGAGATAATAATTAATCGGCAACCATTCGACAGAGAAAAGAAAGAGAAATGTTTCTTAGGATTGGACTGAGTGGCCACCGTTGCAAAGAAGGCACACTTTCCACTCTAACTCCTAGCAATAGCCCTTCAGCTCAGAATTTAATTGTTCACGTCTTTGACTCTCTGCCCGTACTCACCACTTGGTTCTGTTGGAAAGCCTACGATTTTAGCCAGAGAAGGGATTCTATGCCACCTAGAACCCGGAATATGGACTTGGCTTAATAGAGTAGTATAGATGTGTGTGTGTGTGTGTGTGTGTGTGTGTGTGTGTGTGTGTGTGTGTGTGAGAGAGAGAGAGAGAGAGAGAGAGAGAGAGAGAGAAAGAATTAGAAGATGAAACATGAAGAACTTTATTCGCACCCATAATATATCTGGAGTTTTCCTATGGCATAAAAAATTCTCTCTTCTTCTTCTTTTTCTTTTTCTTCCTCTCTCTCTCTCTCTCTCTCTCTCTCTCTCTCCCCCCCCCAATAGGTATTCAATTGTTGAAGACTTGTCGTCGAGAACTTTAATGTCTCTTTAGATTGTTCCTACACCCTTAACTCTCTCTTTCTCTACCCCCTTCTCGATATTACAAAGTCATTTATTGGGCGGTAAAAATTTGTCCCCTCTCTCTCCCTCTCTCTCTCTTTGATTTTTGATAGGCACCCTTGCTTGTCAACATTCAAAGAATTTATAGATTATTAAGCATGGCCCACATTTAAACACTTAAAAATACAAAATACAAAATACCCAAAATTGGTAAAAGGCCTGTCAACTCGCCAATCTCTCTCCCCATTCGAGGTGCCAATATTAGGGTTGATTTTTGTTGTGCATTTTACCCATTTCAAGGCATTTTACCTATTTTCTATGGATTAAAAATTTTAGCTACCCTTTAAAAAATACACTATAATGCCAAGACAATCATATATGTTAAAATTTAAAGGAAAAGGGTGTCCCTAGTGAGACATAGTCTCTATGAGTTTGACAGTAAAATCTCTTTCTCTTCTCTCTCTCTCTCTCTCTCTCTCTCTCTCTCTCATACATGTGCACATGTGTATACACACACACACACACACACACACACACATGCAATGCGATAGTCTCTCTCTCTCTCTCTCTCTCTCTCTCTCTCTCTCTGACACACACACACACACAGATAGAGAAGTGCACATACATGTAAAAAATGTGATGGTCATTACCATGGATAACAACTTTTTCATTTGCATGCAAGTGCTCGAAGCGAAACATCCCCAAGTCGATGCATGGACATGCAAGCATTCCCCTCTTTTTCAATCTCTTTAAAGAAATAAAAATTTACACAAATTTCAAAAAAACTATCAATATTTGTTTTAAAAAAGTCCCTTGAAAAGATAGATCCAAATATATCTTTGAAAATAAAATTATCATTAAATGACAAAATCTCTACCAAAATTATCTTTCTAGTTATGTGTATTTAAGCTAGTACATTTATTCTAGAGTAGAAAGTCTTTGGACTTTGCATTCTCAACTTCTTTTAATATCCTACAATCTTACCCTTCACTTTTGCATTTTAGGTTAGATGTTTTGCAAGGCTTTCTTTGAATTGAACCAATGAGTGATAAGTGGAGGCCCTCTCTTTCCTTGAAAATTTTAAGCTCCATTATATATAGGTTGGGTTAAGATGGACCGACAAAAAAGGGCAGGAAAAGGGGTGTGTAGAGAAGATGACATGGTGTGCGCTCAAATATGAGCTTTCGAACCCACCTCAAAATTGGGTGATAACCCCCTCCCCCGGGAGATGAAAACTTCCACCCACTTGTTCAACGGGATATGTGTTCCTAATGACCAACTTTGCTTCTGTCTAATTAATCGTTGTTGATTGCAAGTCTTGTGAGCTTCTCTCTCTCTACCGTCTCTTGTGAAATGGGAGGGTGGAAGAATTTCAAAGAGATATGGTTGTCGGCCCACTGTCTGAACTCAATCATATTATAGATATATGGTATAGACGTTCTTGAAACATTTTGGGCTTGTGGAACGCTCACACATTGCATCTTTTTATGATGATGAAAAAGTGTTTAGTGGGACAACCCTTTTCATTTCACTTTAGATAGAAGCAATGAAGTATTGGAATGTTTAAAACCATGTAATGCTCATGATTTCTAGTAGTCCAAGTTGTCTCAACTTTCTTCCATTATTCTTTTAAGAGAAAATCATAGGGGAAGGTTGAGAAAATGTGCATCTTTTGAGCAGTTGATACAGAGGTTGTAGATGGTGGACACATGTCCTCTTTAATTGAAAAGAAAGATTTTGTAAAGATTATATGTATTTTTAGCCTTCAGAAGGCCATAGGAGAGTGGGTGGAGAATTGGTGCACTTTTTGGACCATTGATTAAGAATCATGGATTGGCGACACATGTCGGGTGAGCTTGTTTTATAATGTATATGGGTCTTTCCAACATTGTAACTTGGTCCCTTCCTTAATGCTCAATTGACCTCTTTGTTTTATATAGATTATATTTTCTTTTTGATGTTATAAAAGAAACCCTTAGTGTTGTGTTAGGTTAGGGAGACTTTCATTGTTGTCAATGCATGATGGAGACTTACCTTTCATTTCACATAGTGACTTGTCTTTACTTTTCTTGCATTCTATTGTTTTAGAATGCTAAAATGAAGCTTCACCTTACATAATTTTAGTAAATTTTACACACACACACACGTGCTTTTTTTTTTTGCATTCTATTGCTAAAGTGAAGATTCACCTTGCATAATTCTAATAAATTCTATACACACACACATACATTAATTAGTTCTTTTTATTTCACCTTTCATTTCACAACTTCACATGGATTTATATTTCTTGCTTTCTATAGCTTGATTCCAATCAGTATTAACATTCAAGAAAGTCTCTTTTATTAAGCAGTTGTTGGTCGAGTTTCCTCCTCACAAAGAAGATAACCGGAAATACTAGCAGAAATTTTGAGATTTGCAAAAATTTTGGACGATTTCCTCACATATTTTATTGGTTTTTCTTTCGTTTACCATGGTTTGCAACTAGCTAGTCTCAATTTTCAATCGGCTCAAGACTAAGCTGAGGCAATCCTTTCCCAAACGTTGATACCAGTTTGATTCAACCTAACAATTTTATCACTTTCTTATTGTTTTTCAAAGCCGTCGTGACCCTTTCAGTTGTTCTAATGTAAATGGATCTTTCCATAATTGTAATTTGGTCCCTTTATTTAATGCTCACTTGACTTTTTTTTCTTTTCTAAATCTTTGTTTAATTTATAAGTTTCGTAAAGGTTTTATTTTCCTTTTATAATGTAAGTGTCTCTTTTCATCATTGTAATTTGGTCCCTTTATTAAATGACGACTTGAATTTTCTTAAAAATCTTTTTTTAGTTTATAAGTGGGTCTCTTCATTCAAGGATATAATGACTTTCTTGTCAACTTTTTGATTTAAAATAATTTTTTCCTTGTAATTTTTTTTTTCATTTACAAAAAAATTCTAACTAAAAAGATATAAATTGTCCTTAAATGAAAGATTTTTTTCACCACTAAGAATTGTTTTTTGGTTTTGACATGCAAATGTCACCTGTGTATGTATTATTATTAGTGATTAGGTTTAGAATTTTTTCACAGCTAATTTTTTTTTCAACTTTTTGTTGTGTTATGTAAATATCATCTTATTACTTTAGTACATGTATTATTATGAGGGATTAGGCCTAGACATTTTCAATATTTATTTCTATCCTAAATATATAATGTATTTCTTTCATTTAATAGCATGTATCATTTTATTGTGTAATTTGTTTTATTGATATATTTATACAAGAATTAGATAATTTATAAACCCTCACTAATATTTTATATGCTTTATGTTTTCATGAAGTTGATTAATATAACACTGATATATAAGGGCATAAGGAAACGCGAAGATTTTTGGTGCAATTCCTTTACCATTGAATTGAATTGTTGGATATTCTCCATATGGCATTTGAACGTTTTTGGATTTTAATGTGTGCATATAGAAGTGCTCCCCCCCCCCCCCCACCCCAAACTCGTTTAGTTTGTAAATGGGTCTCTTCATTGAAGGACCTAATGACTTTCTTTTCAACTTTTTTATTTAAAACATACTCTTTTGTTGTGGATTTTTCTTTCATTTGAAGACAATTAATTAAAATTTATAATTTTTCCTTGAATGAAAGAATTTCTTCATAATTAAGAATAAAAGAGTTGTAAATTATAATAAAATTATAATTTTCTCCACAAAAAAATTATAAATTATCTTTAAATAAAAGAATTTCTTCACAACTAAGGTTAATATGCAAAATGTCACTTTGTTACTTTAGTATAACATGTATCATTGTTAGGGATTACGATTAAACATTCCCAATATTGATAAATACATTTCAAAGGAAAAACTCATATATACATGTCACATGTAACACTTGATCAAGAAAATGTTGTAAGAGAAAAACGCCATTAATTAGTGCTATCTTCATGAAATATTATTATTATTAACTTACATTTTCACACAAAACTTCCTTTAAAAATGTTTCTATAATCCAAAAATGATCAATGCTATTTGATCATACTTCGATGTCATTTAAATGTCGATATTAACTCAAAAATCTTGACCTATATTAAAATAATCACATTGGTTTCTTTACATAGTTCACTATAACATTCATCTCAAAAAGCAACAAACCAAAATTCCACCAAATTTGGTCAGCAAGTAACTTATCCATGTTTACCACAGAAACAAAATGACCTATTAGTCATCTTTTGCATATATCTATTACTCCCTTTATATTATATCCTCTCTACAACTTTTCAAAAGATTTGTTGTGAAAAACTAAATTCTACAAACACAACTATTATCTACTTTTGCATTACATTTCCTTAGTAGGCCATCGTGATTCTTCACCTTGTTTCAAAGTGATATAGTATTGAAATTAAAGCCAAAAAGAAATAAGACAAGTTAAAATTCTCTTGAAAAAGAAAAATTGCTATTTTCAATGGCATTAAAAGAACTAGCTTAGCTTACAAAGTCAAATAACCATTTACTATGTAAAAACAAAGGAGAGTTGGATGTTTTCTATTTGAGGTTTTCCCAAACAGTGTCTATAGCTGATAGTGAAAGGTGGCAATTGCACTAACTAAGGCATTTACAACTAAGGAATAAAAAAAAAACTCATACTGTTTTATAGAGATGAAATATTAATATTGTAATATTCATTGTTTTTCCATTAGGAATAAGTTCACATGGATTATTTGCATTGTGATGCTCACATCCATATAATTATGATGCCTTCTTTTGCTTTCTTAGTGGAGGAAGCCCTTGTGATTTATCACTTGTTTGACTTGTCCACATGCATATCATTGCTAGACCTTTTTGGCTCGACTAGAATTTTCAATTCATTTTTAAAATTTGTGTTTAGGAAGGAAATAATGGTCATGAAGGAACCACTTACAAACTAAAGGAAAGAAATTCAAGATATCCTTAAATGAAGGTTCCCATTCACAAACTAATAAAATGCATTAAAAAGTTTGTACCGTGCCGTTTGTTTAAACATGCCAGAAATCTCTACATACTCAGACTTCAAAGGGTATGCACATGCACAAGAAATTTATCCATTGTTGCTATAATTGATGATGTGGCATGAAGATTCCATATGTAGCATCAAGTGCTTGAAAGTAGGATCATACACGAAGTTTTGATGTAGCGGTAGAGGTTTTGCTATTTCAACAAAGTTTGAATTAGCCCAAAAAATTACCCAGAATGTGCAAAAAATGTTGCTAGTGATTTGCACCTTAACTTTTTATTGTGGGTGCAACAAGCTGCGCTTTTCATGTGTGTAACCTTTCATTGAATGCCACATTTCAAAGAGGGAGATCGAAAAGGTAAAGTTATGAAAGTGAACTAGCCTTGCAATCACTACCACATTTTGAAGAGGGAGATTGAAAAGGTAAAGACATAAAGGTGTACTCTCTCTCTCTCTCTCTCTCTCTCTCTCTACCTCTGCAATATAAGATATGTGAGTATGCTCTCTTTTTTTGCCAAATAACGGGCAAGATGCAAGAGTTGGACAAATTCATAATTTCATGTGAAGCAACAAAGACTTCTTAGCTTTTGTGATTGCTTACACTTTTTTGCTTAGCCAAAAATACTAATATATTTTGTCATTTGTCAAGAAACCTTAAGAATCTTGAAGAGAAAAAAATAATGTCTTTTCAAATGCTATTTCCCAAAACTGCATTCATTCTTTTGGCATGCTAAAAGCTCTTTAGAGAACAAAAGATTTAAAAATATTCATAGGTGTAGCAAGGCTACAAGGCTCAACTTGCATGGCCACCTCGGTGGACATGCTCTAGAGGACATTCTCTTCTAGTTGGACCTAGGGCCAACTCTTGGGCCGCCCATCGACGGGGGCACCCAATGTGGACCGATTAGTTGGGCCTCGGACTGCCAAGGCTAGAGAGATAGCATTCATCATCCAGGGTGTGTCCATCCTCCTATGGCCTCCACTTTCACACCACTCATGAGCTACTAGACATCAATTTTTGGGTGGCTCGAAGCGATTGTGGTCGTCCGCAGTGGCCATCTAGGCGGCTAGTGGTCAAACTCACCAAGAACTTCCCTAGCCACTACCATCAGATATTTTCACTTGCCCATGAGTTTCCTTTGCTAAATATTTACTAGTAGCAGCAGATATGTGGTGGTTGTGTAATGGCCTCGGCTTGTGGATATATCCATCATGATGTGGATAGCAGATATAGTTTTTGCCATATGCTTGGCTTGAGTGAGAGTCCAATGTGTGTCACATTGGGAGTATTTTCCTGCACTCTTGAGCACTAGCCTTTGGGTGCCTCACCTTTGTTGCCTGCAGGTCAGTGGTCCTATGAGTCTTGTAGTCTTGATTAGTTACATTTTCATTTCAATTGTGCCTTGTACCTTTGCACCATTGAACTCTCCATTGCACCTTAGCCTCTACATCCCCATTATACCTTGTTGTGGTAGTCGTGGGCTAGGTAGAGTTGGTCACATCCAAAGAAGACTTTGTATGGTTATTTGGTTATGTACAGGGTGTTGCCTTGGAGGGCATGTGGTTGCCTTGGCCACTATTTCAGTTCTTGGTGTTTGTCTATTTTCATGTTTTCATATTGTATGTTGGTTTGAGCTAGCTTGTGAGTCCGCATGCATACTGCATCCAAAGCATCCCACCACTAGAGAGCATTGTGCATCATTTCCATCTACAACTGCTCTCACGTTTGGCACGCCCAGTGGGACCACTCTATTCGGTCTTGCTATCTAGCCTAGCCATCTGGGAAGTCAAATTGAGGATTTCCTTATAGTATCTACATCCACCCATAGATGCAATCTTTGCTGGAACCCATTCATCTGTATGTACTAAATCTAATGCATTCCCACTTACATGCTTATCCTAAGGAAATGATGCTTTTGCGTGATTTCCAAATTGACAAGCTTCATGATTTTTTTGCATTTCACCAACTTGAAAGGTTGGCAAACCTATAACCATCTCTTTAGTTTGCATCATTGTCAATCTTTATACATTTAGATTAACAATATGTTTGTGCCAAATCTCAATATTTGCAACAAATCCTGCACCTTGTGCAAACATGGCAGCATTCCCAAAGTAAACAATCTACCCACTTTCTTTTTCAGTGCAACTAAACTTCCATTCTTCTTATGATCTTTGACAAAGTGTGTTTTTTTAGCGAGCTTCTACCTTTTACAATCAAAACAATTTTTGCAAGCTTTTTAACATTTAATATAGAGCCTTTTATAAAAAATCAAAATACTAAAGCCAAAAAGCAAACAATTTACATACGATAGACACTAAAAAAACATACATAAGTTTAACAAAATCTTAACTTTAAGCTTGAACATCTGGCAATGTATGAACCTCAAAGCATACATCTAACAAGAGGGGACTACTAGTTCAATGTCCATACAATATTCTCCTAAACCAAGTGCCATATGTGCATGGAAATTGTCCACAAGCAATGGTGGCGAAACACTATACATGGAGGAAGTTTTCAATCTATATATAGAGGCAATGGTGACTCTCATCTATGCACTCTATATATCTATTCAATAATTCAATTGTGCCACTCTATGAATGTATCAAGAAACCACCTATTCATTGTATATGCCACAAAATACTCAAGTACCAATAATAGTATCTCTCTACTTAACACTTCACATGCATATTTGGTAGACATGTAAGAGCTATCCATCTCACTTGATGAACCACCAGTGCATTTTGTTTGTGAGCTTTTTACCACTACTATATTTGCATCAAAGTTACACATTGATATATGGCTTGGGTCACAACATAGATGGTAACCATGTGGATGGCATATAAGTGAAGATAATGAAGTGGAATGTGGGCAAAATTGCACAATACCATAGAGTAGGAAACTTACCAACAACCAATACAATATCCAAAAAAATTACATAGATAACACTAACACAAGAGCCAACCTCAAAATAAAACTATCATGATTTTTTGATAGCCCTAGGATTTTTTTTTTTGAAGCTAAACTCAAGGTAATGTTGTGGGTGACCAACAATCAAAGCATAGGTGGTTGACCTATTAAAAGGGTAATAATTATTGTATCCAAAAATATTACATAAATAACAGTGATAAAATAGCTAACATTAAGAATTGCATCACCAATTTTTAGTTCAAATTTGTCTCCATAGTCAGAGAGTGATGTTAGAATAACAAAATTACATGCATTACGAGATAAAGAGAAAAAGGGCCTACTAATTCAAGAGAAAATGTACAAATTTGAAAGAGGTGCATAATAGATTTCTTCATCAAGATTGCAAGAAGACAAAGAGGCAAGGATCATTCATGTGGAATTAAAGACATGAAAGTATATGTGGTATCCTCTAGGTCGCATCATTACAGCTATCATTGCCAAAACTAGCATCATTGTCATCGACAATATTTGTAGCTCCTACTACCCTATGCACATCCTCCATGATGTTCTAATGAACATGATGAAGGACTGAGTGGGAGTAGTGTATGGTCGTTTTTAGCCATGCATATTGCACAAAAATGAGAATATAACAATCAAAACGATCCACTTGATAATATCCAAAAAACCATACTATGAGCATCATAAGTATCACCATGGACACCCATAGTCAACTCATAAAGCACAAACTTTAGCTTTGTGCATTGAAGAATATAGTAGTCAATACCCTCTTCACCCACTTTTTATAAACTACAGGGACCATACCCTTCCCCTCTATATGTGTTTTCTCCTCCAATCTTGAAGTGTCATGGTATTCTCCCCTCCTCTATTGTTGGAAGGTCAATGTTTTTAAAGATCTATAATGCATGGGAGTAGTTCATTACCTTAAACTCTGTGTAGACTCAATACACAAAACCTCCTTAAGTTCAAGTGATGCTTGTTGTAGCATGGCTACAGGGCTATGTAGAGCTCACTATTTGCATGGCCACCTTGGTGGACCTGCTCTAGAGCACATCATCTTCGAGTTGGATCTTCCATGATCCAGGCGCTCAAGCACTCTTGGATCATCCACCGACATGGGCGGCCAGTGTGGGCACATTGGTCGATCCGGGTGGGGCTCATACCACCTTGGCCAAAGAGGTAGCATTCATCATTCAAAGTGTGGTATGTCTATGGCCACCCCTTTCAAAGAATCTACTAGACATCACTTCTTTAGTAGCCAGGGTGATAGTGGACCAGAACCTTGTTGGGCTATACAGTAGCTAGCTAGGCGACTGGTGGCTCGACTCACTATTGTCTTTACTAGGCCACCACTAGCGGATACTTGTAGTTTCTAGGGGTCACCTTGGCTAGATACTTCCAGTTGAATCAGATATGTATATGTGTGCTGGTTTGGCGATGCCCCTAGCTTGTGGATATATACAGAGCATTTGGAATAGAGAGACAGTCTTGAGAGAGTCTAGCCAGAGTTCTGGAGTTGATTCCTAGTCTTGTACACTCTTGTGCATCAGTCTTGGAGCACTTCACCTTGGTGGTCTGGAATCAGCCTATGAGCCTTGTAGTCATGTTGTCTAGTCATATTGTGGTTTTTCCTAGCTACATTGTGGTTTTCAATTGTACTTGCATCACTGTGCTCTCCATTGTACCTCCGTCTCTACATC
Source organism: Adiantum capillus-veneris (assembly GCF_014529385.1). Taxonomy (NCBI): domain Eukaryota; kingdom Viridiplantae; phylum Streptophyta; class Polypodiopsida; order Polypodiales; family Pteridaceae; genus Adiantum; species Adiantum capillus-veneris. The sequence goes on from NC_140936.1 coordinate 31,518,567, forward strand.
CCCATTGTACCTTGTGGTGTAGTTGTGGACTGGGCAGAATTTGTTGCATCCAGGCTATAGTATTGTATGGTCATTTGGTTATGTACAGGGTGCTGCCTTGGAGGGCTTGTGGCTATTGTTAGGTTTTGTTCATTGTTGATTTCAGTTCTATTTTCATGTCTTTGCACTATTTTATGTAGATTTGAGCTAGCTTGTGGTCCGCATGCATACTACATCCAGAGCACCCCACCACTAGAGAACACCATGTGTTTCATTTTTGTCTATGACTGCTCTTGTTTTTGGCATGCCCAGTGGGACTAGCTCTATCACCTTGCAAGCTAGCCAGTCACCTAGGAAGTTAGATTGAGGCAAGCCAATAGTGTGGCCACATTCTAGGGTCCCATAGGCATCTCTAGTCACGCCAACCACCTACCCTAAATTTTAGCCTAAAATTTAGGAAACTTGATTTTTGCATTTATGCATGCATGTTGCTCACTCTAAGTCAAGTGGAGCACGTCTAAGAAGTCTTGTGAAGATCTAGCATCGTCATCACTTATACTCGTCTTCTGCCACCTCGCCTACACCATTGCCTCTACCTTCGTCCAAGCTTTGTCTTGACCATCGAGGTCACCTTCACCGTCTCCACCATCATCACCCTCTCCAACTTCTTCTTTGAAACCACCTCCCACTCCTCTCATCAAGACTGCCATGGGAGAGGAATTGACAAACCTTCTCTCGGGGGTCAACATCAAGTTTCCTACTTTTCAGGGACTATCTCATGAGGATGATGTCGGCCATGTGAGGCGGTTCTTCTCACTTTGTCAAAGGCGTGGACTAAAATGAGAAGATGCCTACATGGTGTTTTTTCCTTCCACCTTGGAGCCCAGGTGGCATGCACAATCACATTAGCCGAACTCCTCAGGTTACGACCAAACATGTGGACCACAGTAGGTAAATGCCTAGAAAAATTTGGAGTGAAAGACCCCACCTTGAGGCTACAGGAAGGGATCAGAGAGTTGGACAAGCCTCAACTAAACACTACACCAGTACCATTAAACAAGGTTGGAGAGTATTGCGAGGGAGAAGATAGAAACACCACGCTACCAGTAGAATTCCAAGGAGTAGTTTCCAAAGCTATTATTGACAGTGTAGCAGGAGTTTCTATCGCCACCAAGGAAATCTGGAAAAAATGGGGAAAACCAGCTTTAAGAGCTACTAGAATGAAATTGCAATTGGTAGATGGGTTCATGGAGAAGCCTCTAGGACTCTTAGAACAAGTGATTGTCACTTCGTGCGGGATTGAGTATGAGCATACATTTGCAATAGTCGATTTTGACAAAAAGAACAATTATGAAATCATCTTGGGAAGACCATTCATGCGACAATTGAAGATGGTCCAAGATTGGGGTGACAACCACATATACCTCAGACATGGCGAGACAACAACTAAAACACACCTGAAAGACCATAGTTACAAAGATGTGAACCAAACACCTGTGGAAGAGTTTGATTTAGGTACAGTAGAGCAGGATTGGAACTCCCAGCATGGTTAGGGCAACAAAAAGAGCTATGGATGTGCGGAGCTTCACATTGTGGAAGCTTAAGAATGGAGTAATGCATCTTAGAAAGAGCGATTGAGGACAAGGAGTATATTCTGGAACCTTTCCCTGAAGATGCCTTGGAATAGTCAGTTTGCATAGGACCACTTCTCCACAACAGGAATGCCCTCAAAGAGGCTTTCATTGTTGAGTTTCAACCAAGCGACTATAGGCACAAGGCCTTGGACCACAGCTGGAAAGCTTGGAGTTGGGGTTTTGGGGAGACTTTTGCAAAGTTGATGACCCAGGCTAGATCCGTGGTAGCCAAGTTATCCCAACAACCATGAGATTTCATGATCAAGAAGTGGGTGAAGAAGGCCTTGCCTGCTTCGACTCAAAGAAGCTTCACAAAACCTTGCGGGCTGAATCTACCATGGATTATTTTGTTGCAGCTGCCAGATTACAATTTGTCGGCTCACCAAGTAACTCTTTGCCTGCTATTCTTATGAATGATCCTACCGCTGACACCCTAGTGGATCTCACAAGAGAATTAGAAACCCTTAAGCTACAGAGGGCACTACAGGATGAAAAGATGTCATTAGCAACATCAACTCGGTCGTTTCAGCCGCCATATGTGGTGGCACAACTCAAAAGGGAGCTAGAGGAACTAAAAGCACAACAAGAGGCCAGGGTCCAAGTATGGTGCAAAAACTGCAACAACTCCGGCTACCCACCTCAAGAATGTCCCATGATGGTCCACTGTGAGTTCTATAGTAAAGGCGGTCATGAAGCTAAGGATTTCTACCGTGTGAAGGGTGCCCATCATATGTACCAAAAACTGGACTCGGCCATGCACATGACCGCAAACCCCACTTCCAGCTCACCTTGGGCTACTCACTTTGTCCCTAGTACATCTCCACAATTGCTACCATCTCCCAATGTACCTAGTATGTCCCCTTATGGTGGACCTGTGATCCATAACTTCTATACTACCCCTATCCCAGACCAAGTATCCGCCCTAATGGAACTGCCCCCTACATGCCCTACCTACCCTAGGGTGGCCAACCACCTAGTGATGTGATATAAATGTGGTGAATATGCTCACTACCAAACTAGATGTTTTCTACCAGAAGGAGCTCCACCATGCAAACATTTTCCAGATGCTAAAGATAACTACACGAGAGATTTCCCCAAGAAACACCCATCTTCTTCTTTAAACATGATCTTTGTAAGTTCTTTGATCACTTCACAAGTTCCCCTTGTCTCCACTTTGCCCTCGCCATCTACTCATTCCCTCACTCCTCACCCTACACATTCACCTCCTCACCTGCTGCCTTGGCTCAACGAATCTCAGGCACTAGTAGAGTACTCACAAGAGCCCAAAGAATATCCCAAAACCTCTCCTTGCCCATTGAAAAGTCTTTGCCTGCAACAACCCCCAAGAATTCAAGTAAGTTACATTCAATAGTAGAAGAAGTAGAGAGAGATCCACAAAATATAGTTATGCTATCAGCATTGGATCAAGAATACAAAAAAACCCTACGAGACATGGAAGCCCAAGCTTTATCACAAGGTAGGTTACACAGATTAACATCACTTCCTGCTGAAGAGATACCGAAAAACACCCACAAAAGTGTCTCATTGTACGAACTTCTTCAAATCAACCCTACCTTTAGGGATGACCTTCTCAAGGAAATTTAGGCTCTACATCTTTCATGCCCAAATAGTGCTAGGCACTTGCCAACACTTTCCTCTAAGGAGTCATACGTGATTTCCTACCCATCGGCACCACTCACTTACTAAGAGTCCTCACCTTACACTCTCCATTTGTGGCCCCAGCAGTTTACAGGTGTAATTGTGGACGGTGGCTCGGGTATTAACCTAATGCCAAATTTCACCATGCAACAAATTGGATTGTGCCCACCAAGACTACCACTTTTACTGTCATTTTGGATGATCAGTGCAAAGTCCTCCTAGTAAGGGTGGTGGAACCTAGTAGGGATGTAGTCAAAGGCTTCAAATTTTTGTCTCAATTTTGTGGTGGTCCAACTGCCAAAAGTGGATGGCGGTTTCCCTTTGTTGATTGGTCGGTCTTGACTGCGACATACCCATGCCCTTCATGATTGGAGCAATGATACAATGTGGATCACTACACTAAGTACAAGGCATAGACAAATCCAGCTGGAAAGTGGAGTGGACCCATCCAATAGAACATCGTCCATTAGTATTGCACAATGTGATGACCAGAAAAAGAGACTAAAGAGGCTGAGGAGGATCCACCAGATGAAGAGGTCTTACCCAACGTTCTTGGTGATGAAAATGATCTCCTAGAACATCTAGAGGCAACACCCAATCCTCACTATTTTTTAGTCCTCACTGGGATGGAGGAAGATGTTGGGGTATAAAGCCCAATGTGGTCGCCCAGGTAAGTGGGCGGGCCGCCAGGTATGTACACATATTCTTTTGTAAAAACCTAATAAGAACTACTACACATTACAATAGAGCGAGTTCACCATATCGTCGTGCTCTTCTTCTCGCACTCTCTCTCGCGTCGCACTTCCGCTCGTACTCCTTCAACTGGTATCAGAGCTCACATCGAGGCTCGGGGCAGCACTGCAGGAGGCTAGAGTCACCAGCTTAGATTGGAGTGAAATTCGACACGCGAAGACACGGCCCCAAATCTCGTGGGACAGCCCGAGGGGTTCGTGTGCTCAGAATTTCATTCTGAGGTCATCTCGATCACCATTCGGCTTCGACAAACGTCTGCGTAGGCCATTTTCGACTACGTGATCTTGGCGGGTGCAGATCCGACTCTGCAAATTTGGGGTTTTCGGCCTACCACTGCAGGTGTTGAGGATATCGACACTCCCAGAGTGTTGATTTGTGGCTGTCTACACATCGAAGGACGGCTCACAGTTCTTGGAGGTGTGTCACATACGACACAGGCGCATCTACACACAGTCTGTAGGCGACATCCACTAGTTCATCAGGTAGCTTGTGGTTGCTGCTTGATATTCCAGATTTCATCCTGACATTGTAGGTACTTCCACATGGGATGTATTGTCAGAGATGATATATGTCTGTTGAGGGTTTGCTGGCTGTGAGTCACGCAGCAAACAACCGCCGCAACGGTTACAGCATACAGTGGAAAATTTGTGGATGTATGACTTTGTGGGAAGTCTATGTACTGTCAGATCTACTGCAGCCTTTGTTGAGGGTCGAGTGAGGTTTTATTGAGCTGGGGGATTCTCGAATGTTGAGATCCTTTCGGTGATACAGGTCTTGGAGCGATCCCTCGAGCACCCTTAGATAGGCAGCTAGGATGTATTGACTGTGAGTTAGACAGTTGGGATTGCATCTTTGCTTTACTGCCGTTGAGGCATTGTCGCAGTCTATGCTTACAGGACAGTGACAGGACAGTGACAGGACAGTGAGAGACAGTACAGGTGCAGGACAGGTTTACCCACAGCTTACAGTGTCGGAGAGACAGTGGTTTTTTGAGCTGCTTTATGGTCTGTTTTTAGTACACCAGAGCCATTTTACAAAGGAGACTCTGCCAAAATTTCAGCAGAATCTGAAGCTTTCTTGGTTCATTTGAGAGGTTGATATTGGTTCAGAAGTCAGTTTACAAGGGAAACTCTGCCGAATTTTTCCCAGGAAAGTAAACTACTGTGAAGCGTAGCTATGGCTGGATCACATGACACTGCTCTTTACAATATCAAGAAGCTGGATGGAACCAATTTCCCATTGTGGAAGAAGCAGATTTGGCACGTGTTGGTACAAAAGAAGCAGACAAAACCTATAAAGCTCAAGGGGATAAAACCAGAAGATATGGACGAAGATGAATGGAGCGAAATGGATGAATTGGCACTTTCTACCATTATGCTGACTTTGGCAAAAAGCGTTTACTTCAATGTAGCAGCCGAGATGTCGGCTTATCAATCATGGTTAAAGCTGACTGATCTTTATGAGAAGCAGAGTGCAGCTTCACAGGTATACTGGCTTAAGAAGCTTGTTGACTTGAAGATGAAAGAAGGGACACCTATGTCCAATCATCTGAATGAATTCAACACAATCTATAGTCAGTTGCTAGCTCAAGGTGTCAAGTTTGATGAACCTGTTAGAGCTATGTTCCTGTTGATCACATTGCCGGAAAGTTGGGACACTTTTCGCACAGCTTTGAGTAATTCTGCACCTCCAGATGGTTTGAACATAACAGGTGTAGAAGGAAGTCTCCTTACTGAAGAAACCAATATAAAGACAATGGACAAAGGCAAAGGAACAGCCTTAGTTGTCAGGGGAAGGACCAAAGAAAAGTACAAAGGTGGAAAGAGGAATCAGTCTCGTAGCAAGTCCCGCAGTGCTAAAGGCAAGAGTGACATAGAATGCTACCATTGTGGCAAGAAGGGTCACATGAAAAGAGACTGCAGAGAATGGAAAGCAGAAAAAGGCAAAGAGAAAGCTGAAGACCATGGTGAGAAGAACAAGTCCTTAGTGAAGATTCAAGAAATAAATGTGACAAACACTGTTGTAGAGGATGACAGTTTAGTGTCAGGAGACATCTACTTCTTGAAGAATACAATGGACTCAGCTCTTCTTATAGCATCTGATGGAAATGCACTGAGTGACTGGATTATAGACTCAGGGGCATCACTTCATGTGTCTCCAAACAAGGAGTGGTTTACCTCTTATGTGACCACTAAAGATCATGTTCGGCTAGGCAATGGGCAGACATGTGAGATATTAGGTGTTGGAGATGTTCAATTGAAGTTTCAGAATGGCTCTTCTTTCACGCTGAAGAATGTGAGACATGTTCCCGCAATTACAAAGAGCTTGATCAGCACAGGTTTACTTGATGATGCTGGCTACGTCACCACTTTTGGACAGAACATGTGGAAGATATCCAAGGGTTCTATGACAGTAGCACATGGAGTAAAGTCTGGAGGACTTTACATGATTTATGTATCAAATGTCTCTAAAAATGTAATCATTGTAACCAAGCAGCCGAACGTTTCTTTGTGGCATAGCCGGTTAGGACATATGTCCAAGAAGGGAATGGAAATCTTGTCTCGTTGTGGTTATTTGCTTGGCTTTTCATTTAATGATTTTGAATTCTGTGAACATTGTCTGTATGGTAAGCAAACACAGTAGCCACATAAGCATAGAAGCAGTAGAAGAGATACACAGTTGGCACTTGTTCATAGTGATTTGTGTGGACCTATGCCTCACCTATCTCTAGGGGGAGCTTCTTACTTTATGACATTTATAGATGATTACTCGAGGAAAGTATGGGTTTACTTTCTCAAGCACAAGGATGAAGCGTTTAGTGTTTTCAAAACGTTTGTGACACTTGTGGAGAATCAGAGTGGCAAGAAGCTTAAATGCTTACGCACTGACAATGGTGGAGAGTATGTTTCAAAGGCTTTTCAAGACTTTTGTGAGTCAAAAGGTATAAAACGTGAACTTACTGCTCCTTACAATCCTCCTCAAAACGGTGTTGCTGAGAGGATGAATAGGACCATACAAGAGAAGGTTAGAAGTATGTTGTCTAATGCACAGCTGCCAAATGGGTTTGGGGCTGAAGCTGTATCAACAGGTATTCATCTTGTAAATAGATCTCCTAGCAAGGTTTTGCAGAAGGATTCAGTGCCAGAGATGCTATGGTCAGGCAAAATGCCCTCATACAAGCATCTCAGAGTCTTTGGCTGTGAGGCATATACTCACGTTCCAAAGGAATTTAGGAACAAACTTGAGCCAAAGAGTAGAAAGTGCATCTTTCTAGGCTATGGTAATTCTGTGAGATGGGGTACAGACTTTGGGATCCCGAATCCAGAAAGGTTGTCCGCATTAATGATGTTCACTTTAATGAATCCAAATATCATTCTAAACTAGAGAGGGTTGAGGAGATTAGAAGAGTTGTCTTCCAAGAAGATGGATCTGCACGTGCAAGACAAAATGTCAGGGCTCAAGAGGAGCAAGAACAGGATAGAGTGGAACCACAGGTTGTGGCTGAGCTTGAGCCACCTATTGTGCGTAGATCTGGACGTGTCACGCGACCTCCTGATAGGTTTGTTCCATCTATGAACTATGTCATGTTGACTGATTGCAATGAGCCTTCATGTTACAAGGAAGCAGTGCAAATGAAGGACTCCGAGAATTGGCAAATGGCCATGCAGTCAGAGATGACAACTCTGCATAAAAACCAGACATGGAAGCTAGTTAAATTACCACGGGGCAAAAAGGCTCTACCTTGTAAATGGGTTTACAGGTATAAGATCACCGCTCATGATAGTCAGCCAAAGTACAAAGCAAGGCTTGTTGCCAAGGGCTTTAAGCAAGAACAAGGCATTGACTTTGATGAAGTCTTCTCTCCGGTGGTCAAGATGACTACACTGAGATGCTTTCTTGCATTGGTTGCCGTATTAGATTTGGTGTTGCACCAAATGGATGTCAAGACAACGTTCTTGCATGGTGATTTAGATGTGGAAATTTACATGCAACAGCCAGAAGGGTTTGTTGAGAAAGGCAAGGAAGATTGGGTATGCCAGTTGTTAAAGAGTCTTTATGGCTTAAAACAATCACCGAGGGCATGGTACCATAAATTCCACAAGTTTATGCTTTCTCAAGGCTACAAACGTAGTGAGTTCGATCACTGTCTAGATACAAAGAAGGCTAAGGATGGCAGTTGGCTGATCCTTATTTTGTATGTGGATGACATGTTGATTGCTGGCAAGCACTTGGAAGAAATTTCAGCTTTGAAGTCAAAGATGGAAAAATCGTTTGACATGAAAGACATGGGTGAGGCAAGTCATATACTTGGTATGCGCATTGAGAGAGACAGATCAAGGAAGTTGATTTGGTTACTCTACTTACGAATGCGAACTCTATGCAATAGTTTCTACCTTGAAGACATGGTGACATTATTGTATGGAGCTGAGCTTGAGATCATGTTTGACCATGAAAGCATAAAATGGTTTTCACAACAAATTGACTTGAAGGGTTGAAAGGCCAAGTGGCCTGAGATTCTTCAGGAGTATGACACAAAAATTTGGTTGACTAAACTATGCAAGTTTATTCCAACCAAGCCGACAATAAAGACTTCAGAATTAGCTACTTTATTTTTGGACAATCTGATGTTTATAGCTTGCCAAGTAACATTGTGAGTGATTTTGATCCCAAGTTTAACAACCATTTTTGGAAGGCTATGTTTAAATGATTGGGTCACAACTCCACGTAAAGTACAACAAATCATCCTAAAACGGATGGTTCAAATTGAACGAGTCAACCAAGTGCTAGAGGATAATGCTACAATCATACAGTAGCGAGAAACAATCAGACTAGGAAGAGTATCTACCTCTTCTTAAGTTTGCTTTACAACAGTGCTAAGCATGTCACAAATGGATTTAGTCCTTTCATGCTCATGTACACTTTTCAACCTAGGTCACCGATTATGATGGGGTTGGCAAAAAACTTCAACAGGTCAAGGATTTTATTCAAGACCATATGAATATGGTAAAAATTGTTCGTCTGAATGTCCAACAAGCGCATGAAAGGAATGGGAAGAGGTATTTTTGCATGTGCCAGAGCATTTAGAAAGTCAGAAGATAGGGCCAATACCTAAATTATCTCTGAGGTACTGTGGGCCTTTCAAAATAATCAAGCACGTTGGTGATCGGGCCTACAAATTCTCATTCTCATATTCATCAGGTATTTTGTGTAAGTTGTTTACAAAAATTCTTGCATGGGGATGACAATGTTATTGACCAACAGATTTTGGTTGATTTTGTTGAACCTCCTACCCAACCGCATGAACTTGAATGCATTTTAGGCTACCATGATTTGAGTACGCATCATCATGTATGTCGACGAGCATTAGTCAACTGGTGAAATCAACCTAAAGAAGGTGCCACTTGGGAAAACATTAGCATTCTTAGGAAGAAGTTTCCTACTTTTGTTTACAAGGACAAAAACACTTCTCCAAGGGGGGAGTAACGTCATGCCAAGGGCAACCCTGGAGGTCAAGGACCAGATCAAGGACTGACTGCCAATGGGAAAGGATCCTAGGCCTGGTGGCTATATAAAGGGAGGTTGGGATGAGGATTCATTAATGGTATTCCCTAGGAATTACAAGGCCATTTGAATCCATTGCTTTGGGCCTCAAAGATGCTAACTAGCATGGAGAAGGTGCGCTAGGTCACCAAAATCTAGCATGAGGAAAGAATTATTGCGGCCACACAAATATAGATGATTCCTCATTGCTCCCATTGACCCCACCGACTCAACACCGACACTTTCAGCCAAATGCAACTCTTTGCCTTCAATGTCATTCAAAGGTTTGGCCTTGCCTACGACTAAAAGAAGTTTTAGAGAGTTTTTCTTGAGAAGATCACACATGGAATTCCAATTTCACACATTGTAAATTAGAAACCCAAAACGGAATTATATCTTTGTCTTATGGTTTTGTAATTACAACATGGGAGCAAGGAAGGAATGTGGTATAGATAACTAGAAAAACTCCCAATACTTAAAGTAGAATTCCAGTTTCACGCATTGTAAAGTAGAACCCCAAAACGGAATTCTATCTTTGCCTTATAGTTTTGTAATTACAACATGGGAGTAAGGAAGGAATGTGGTATAGTGGACTAGAAAAACTCCCAATCCTTAAAGGTTTTTAAAAATCCCATAGCTTTCTAGTTTTGAATGTCTTCACTTGGAGCCCAACAACATTCATTACAAGACACGTGGTTGTGAGAAGGAAGACCTAGGGCATTAGAAGCAAGCTTCATACTATTTTTTGTTGTAAGCAACAAGAGGGTGTTTTTGTAGCTGCAATCTTAATTTCACTATTGAAGTTTAAAAGAATGATGAGAACTGAAAAGAAACATACATTTCTTTTGTGACCTCACTAAAGCATGTGTTAAATGCAACAATATGTACCAAGACAGTAGGAAACATGTTGGTGATTGGGACAATGTGTTATTTCAAAAATACATATATTTCATGAACATGTTGGTTAAGAGGTATGAATAGTGTAGTGTACATGACAAAGAACAACAAAATCTTTAGTGGCTTCATGTGTGATTGAAGATGCATAAATCCTAGATAAGTTGGTGGGCTGGAAAATAATCTCAAGAAAGTAGTGTTAATGCATTGCGTTGCTTTCTTCTTTCAATGATAGTTCTTTAAATGCTCTAGTTTTGCTTTCTTCATTCAATGATAATTCTTGAAATTCTCTAGTTATAAGACATGCCGAGCGGGTATGGAAAATAAGATGGGGAGTGTTTCAAGACGTAAATCAAAGAAAGTCCTCTATGGCATATTGAAGAAGTGGTTTGGGAGCTCAAAGTTTGGATAGAGTACTTTGGGGGGTTTTGTGGACATGCATGCAAATTTTGGCGTGGACAAGAGTAGACAAAAGTGGTGCACATGGTGCTCTCTAGTGATGGAGTGCTCTGGATGCAGTATACATTCAGACTCACAAGCTAGCTCAAATCTTTAGACAATAGTGCAAAGACATGAAAATAGAACTGACCTAAACAATGAACAAAAATTAACAATAGCAACAAGCCCTCCAAGGTAGCACCCTGTAAATAAACGAATGACCATACAAGACTATAGTCTGGATGCAGCCAACTCTACCTAGTCCACGACTACCCCACAAGGTACAATGGGGATGTAGAAGTTGAGGTGCAATGGAGAGTGTAGTGGTGCAAGAACAACTGAAAACCACAATGTAACTAGGCAAAACCACAATATGACTAGAAAAAAGGACTACAAGGGTCACATGTCAACTATAGACCACCAAGGTGAAGTCCTCCAAGACTAGTGCACAAGAGTGTACAAGACCAAGACAAGACTCGAGAACTCTGACTAGACTCTCTCAAGACTATCTCTCTATATTGTCCTTATGCTATGTATATATCCACAAGCTAGGGGCATTGCCCAACCACCACACATATACATATCTGATCCAACTAGAAATATCTAGCCAAGGTGACCCCTGGCAACTACCTAGTAAAGCCACTGGTAACTCTAGGAAAAGAAACTCCAACATGGTATGTACAATGGCCTCAAAAATGTGGGAGGCACTACGGATGCTACTGCTCTGATGATTGGGAGGAAGAGGATGCTGGTCGCATGGGGTAATGTGGAAAAGAGTATGGTGGAGGAGGGAAGTGTAGAGGGTATGGTGGGTACGATAGAGGGTAGTCTGGCGGGATTGGGTAATAGAAAGGTGTGGAGGATGGAGGCGGAGAGCCATGGGGAGGGTAGACCTGAGGTGTAGCGAGGCTGATGTAAGGAAATGGGTAATGTGGATAATGGGCCTGGAAAGGGTGGAACTATAAAGGAGGGATGGTAGAGGCCACACTATGTGTAGGTGGAGGTGATGATAGAGATGGAGGTACATGAGCTGTATGTAGTATGGGTGGTAGGGTAGAGCTGGGTGAACAAGCTACCTGTGGAAGCAAAGCTACTAGAGCCAATGACAAAGGGTAAGTGAAACCGCATGTCGTAGACTCTACCAGACTACCATGTGTTGCTGGTGGTGTTGCCAATAAGGAGAAGCTGGTAGACATAAGCGAGATGACTTGCAGACTGCCTAAAGTGGGTGGTGGTATCATGGGAGTGATAGAAATGAGTGTATGAGATGGTGCAGGTGGTAAAGGGGATGAGTGTGCATGGGAAATAGTGGTAGAAGAAGTGGAAGTCATGGCCAAAAATGCGAGTGTTGAGAAAGTGGTGTCAGAAGTGTGGAGTAAGTGTGTGCTAGGTGTGGAAAGTGTGGTGGTGTTGCAGTGCCATGGTGAGGTGTAAAAATTGGGGGCGAGTAAGATGGTGAAGGTGACTATAGGGTAAGAGAAGGCGTACCTGAGGTGATTGGTGGAGCCAAAGTAATTGTTGGCTCCAATGATGCCATCGAGGCTAGCATCATGAAGGTGGCCAGTGCACGCTTCGCTGTAGTCGCTCGACAAAACATGCTGCTATAGTCCACTAGTCGATGTATATCCTCATGTAGAGAAGAAATGTGAGAGTACTGTGTGGTAATGGTAGCTACCTTGCAATGGAGAACCTGATGAAGGTTGAGGTTCTCTATCCCCAATCACTCAAGCTCTGAAGTTTGAGCACTTTAAATTTGGTATATCTGAGGATGGAGGGACAAGAGTGTATCGACGTGCTCTCAAACCTGTATGGTGATGCTGTGAACGTTTGAGAGCACTCAATCTTGATCAAGGTGGACTAGTAGGCATGTTGACTGATGTTGGGGTATAAAGCCCAATGTGGTCGCCCATGTAAGTGGGCGGGCCGCCAGGTATGTACACATATTCTTTTGTAAAAACCTAATAAGAACTCACTATGCTCTACACATTACAGTAGAGCGAGTTCACCATATCGTCGTGCTCTTCTTCTCGCACTCTCTCTCGCGTCGCACTTCGGCTCGTACTCCTTCAACTGGTATCAGAGCTCAGATCGAGCCTCGCGGCAGCACTACAGGAGGCTAGAGTCACCAGCTCGGATTGGAGTGAAATTCGACAGGCGAAGACACGGCCCCAAATCCTGTGGGCAACCCGAAGGGCTCGGTGTTCTCAGAATTTCATTCTGAGGTCATCTCGGTCACCATTCGGCTTCGACAAAGGTCTGCGCAGGCCAGTTTCGACTACGTGGTCTCGGCAGGTGCAGATCCGACTCTGCAGATTTGGGGTTTTTCGGCCTGCGACTGCAGGTGCTGAGGATATCCACACTCCTAGAGTGTTGATTTGTGGCTGTCTACACATCGAGGAACGAGAACGGCCACAAATCATTATCTTGGAGGCGTGTCACATACGCCACGGGCGCATCTACACACAGTCTGTAGGCGACATCCATTAGTTCATCAGGTAGCTTGTGTTTGCTGCTTGATATTCCAGATTTCATCCTGACATTGCAGGTACTTCCACATGGGATGTATTGTCAGAAATGATGTATGTCTGTTGAGGGTTTGTTGGCTATGAGTCACGCAGCAAACAACCGCCGCAGCGGTTACAACATACAGTGGGAAATTTGTGGATGTATGACTTTGTGGGAAGTCTATGTACTGTAAGATTTACTGTAGCCTTTGTTGAGGGTCGAGTGAGGTTTTATTGAGCTGGGGGATTCTCGAATGTTGAGATCCTTTCGGTGATACAGGTCTTGGAGTGATCCCTCAAGCACCCTTAGATAGGCAGCTAGGATGTATTGACTGTGAGTTAGACAGTTGGGATTGCATCTTTGCTTTACTGCCGTTGAGGCATTGTCGCAGTCTATGCTTACAGGACAGTGACAGGACAGTCGGAGACAGTACAGGTGCAGGACAGGTTTACCCGCAGCTTACAGTGTCAGAGAGACAATGTTTTTGGAGCTGTTTTTGAGTACACCAGAGCCATTTTACAAACGAAACTCTGCTGAAATTTATGCAGAATCTGAAGCTTTTTTGGTTCATTTGACAGGTTGATATTGGTTCAGAGGTCAGTTTACAGAGGAAACTCTGCCGAATTTTTCCCAGGAAAGTAAACCACTGTGAAGCATAGCTATGGCTGGATCACAGGACACTGCCCTTTACAATATCAAGAAGCTGGATGGAACCAATTTCCCATTGTGGAAGAAGCAGATTTGGCACGTGTTGGTACAAAAGAAGCAGATAAAACCTATAAAGCTCAAAGGGATAAAACCAGAAGATATGGACGAAGATGAATGGAGCGAAATGGATGAATTGGCACTTTCTACCATTATGCTGACTTTGGCAGAAAGCGTTTACTTCAATGTAGCAGACGAGATGTCGGCTTATCAAGCATGGTTAAAGCTGAGTATCTTTATGAGAAGCAGAGTGCAGCTTCACAGGTATACTGGCTTAAGAAGCTTGTTGACTTGAAGATGAAAGAAGGGACACCTATGTCCAATCATCTGAATGAATTCAACACAATCTGTAGTCAGTTGTCAGCTCAAGGTGTCAAGTTTGATGAACCTGTTAGAGCTATGTTCCTGTTGATCACATTGCCAGAAAGTTGGGACACTTTTTGCATAGCTTTGAGTAATTCTGCACCTCCAGATGGTTTGAACATAGCAGGTGTAGAAGGAAGTCTGCTTACTGAAGAAACCAATAGAAAGACAATGGACAAAGGCAAAGGAATAGCCTTAGTTGTCAGGGGAAGGACCAAAGAAAAGTACAAAGGTGGAAAGTGGAATCAGTCTCGTAGCAAGTCCCGCAGTGCTAAAGGCAAGAGTGACATAGAATGCTACCATTGTGGCAAGAAGGGTCACATGAAAAGAGACTGCAGAGAATGGACAGTAGAAAAAGGCAAAGAGAAAGCTGAAGACCATGGTGAGAAGCACATGTCCTCAGTGAATATTCAAGAAATAAATGTGACAAACACTGTTGTAGAGGATGACAGTCTAGTGTCAGGAGACATCTACTTCTTGAAGAATACAATGGACTCAGCTCTTCTTATAGCATCTGATGGAAATGCACTGAGTGACTGGATTATAGACTCAGGGGCATCACTTCATGTGTCTCCAAACAAGGAGTGGTTTACCTCTTATGTGACCACTAAAGATCATGTTCGGCTAGGCAATGGGCAAACATGTGAGATCTTAGGTGTTGGAGATTTTCAATTGAAGTTTCAGAATGGCTCTTCTTTCACGCTGAAGAATGTGAGACATGTTCCCGCAATTACAAAGAGCTTGATCAGCAGAGGTTTACTTGATGATGATGGCTACGTCACCACTTTTGGACAGAACATGTGGAAGATATCCAAGGGTTCTATGACAGTAGCACATGGAGTAATGTCTGGAGGACTTTACATGATTTATGTATCAAATGTCTCTAAAAATGTAATCATTGTAACCGAGCAGCCGAACGTTTCTTCGTGGCATAGCCGGTTACGACATATGTCCAAGAAGGGAATGGAAATCTTGTCTCGTTGTGGTTATTTGCCTGGATTTTCATTTAATGATTTTGAATTCTGTGAACATTGTCTATATGGTAAGCAAACAAAGTAGCCACATAAGCATAGAAGCAGTAGAAGAGATACACAGTTGGCACTTGTTCATAGTGATTTGTGTGGACCTATGCCTCACCTATCTCTAGGGGGAGCTTCTTACTTTATGACATTTATAGATGATTACTCGAGGAAAGTATGGGTTTACTTTCTCAAGCACAAGGATGAAGCGTTTAGTGTTTTCAAAACGTTTGTGACACTTGTGGAGAATCAGAGTGGCAAGAAGCTTAAATGCTTACGCACTAACAATGGTGGAGAGTATGTTTCAAAGGCCTTTCAGGACTTTTGTGAGTCAAAAGGTATAAAACGCGAACTTACTGCTCCTTACAATCCTCCTCAAAACGGTGTTGCTGAGAGGATGAATAGGACCATACAAGAGAAGGTCAGAAGTATGTTGTCTAATGCACAGCTGCCAAATGGGTTTGGGCTGAAGCTGTATCAACAGCTGTTCATCTTGTAAATAGATCTCCTAGCAAGGTTTTGCAGAAGGATTCAGTGCCAGAGATGGTATGGTCAGGCAAAATTCCCTCATAAAATCATCTCAGAGTCTTTGGCTGTGAGGCATATACTCACGTTCCGAAGGAATTTAGGAACAAACTTGAGCCAAAGAGTAGAAAGTGCATCTTTCTAGGCTATGGTAATTCTGGTGAGATGGGGTACAGACTTTGGGATCCCGAATCCAGAAAGGTTGTCCGCAACAATGATGTTCACTTTAATGAATCCAAATATCATTCTAAACTAGAGAGGGTTGAGGAGATTAGAAGAGTTGTCTTCCAAGAAGATGGACCTGCACGTGCAAGACAAAATGTCAGGGCTCAAGAGGAGCAAGGACAGGATAGAATGGAACCACAGGTTGTGGCTGAGCCTGAGCCACCTATTGTGCGTAGATCTGGACGTGTCACGCGACCTCCTGATAGTTTTTTTCCATCTATGAACTATGTCATGTTGACTGATTGCAATGAGCCTTCATGTTACAAGGAAGCAGTGCAAATGAAGGACTCCGAGAATTGGCAATTGGCCATGCAGTCAGAGATGACAGCTCTGCATAAAAACCAGACATGGAAGCTAGTTAAATTACCACGGGGCAAAAAGGCTCTACCTTGTAAATGGGTTTACAGGTATAAGATCACCGCTCATGATAGTCAGCCAAAGTACAAAGCAAGGCTTGTTGCCAAGGGCTTTAAGCAAGAACAAGGCATTGACTTTGATGAAGTCTTCTCTCCGGTGGTCAAGATGAATACACTGAGATGCTTTCTTGCATTGGTTGCCGTATTAGATTTGGTGTTGCACCAAATGGATGTCAAGACAACGTTCTTGCATGGTGATTTAGATGTGGAAATTTACATGCAACATGCAGAACGGTTTGTTGAGAAAGGCAAGGAAGATTGGGTATGCCAGTTTTTAAAGAGTCTTTATGGCTTAAAACAATCACCGAGGACATGGTACTATAAATTCCACAAGTTTATGCTTTCTTAAGGCTACAAACGTAGTGAGTTCGATCACTGTCTAGATACAAAGAAGGCTAAGGATGGTAGTTGGCTGATCCTTGTTTTGTATGTGGATGACATGTTGATTGCTGGCAAGCACTTGGAAGAAATTTCAGCTTTGAAGTCAAAGATGGCAAAATCGTTTGACATGAAAGACATGGGTGAGGCAAGTCATATACTTGGTATGCGCATTGATAGAGACAGATCAAAGAAGTTGATTTGGTTATCTCAAACAGAGTATATCGACAAGGTTTTGCAACGTTTCAATATGGAGAAGGGAAAGGCACTGAGTGTTCCATTGCCACCATATGTGAAACTTAGCAAACAAGATTGTCCTGTGTCTGAGGAAGAACAAGCTGAAATGGATAAGATTCCATATGCGTCTGCAGTGGGTAGTTTGATGTATGCAACGATTGCTACTCGCCCACACATTGCATTTGCAGTGGGAGTAGTAAGTTGATACATGTCAAACTCAGGAAAGAAACATTGGGAGGCAGTGAAAGGAATATTGAGATACCTGAAAGCTACAAAGAGTATGCGTATATGCTATGGGAGTCAGGAGCTAAGTGTAAAGGGTTTTACAGACTCAGATTATGCAGGTGACTTAGACAACCGAAGGTCTACGTCAGGGTATGTCTTTACATTGGCTGGTGGAGCAGTATCATGGCGTTCTAGATTACAAGATTGTGTTACTCAGTCTACTACAGAGGCTGAATATGTTGCAGCATCAGAGGCATGCAAAGAATCAATTTGGCTTAATCGACTAGTAACAGATTTGGGAATCAAAGAAGAGATGCCTATGTTATATTGTGATAGTCAAAGTGCTATACAATTGGCTCGCAATCCAGTTTATCACTCAAAGACAAATCATGTGGATGTGAAGTATCATTTCATCAGGGAAATGCTCGAGGATAAGCAACTTCAGCTTGTCAAAGTTCACACCACAGAAAATCCTGCTGATCTACTTACAAAAGGACTTCCCTCAGAGAGCTTTGCGCATTTTCGCAAGCAGATAGGTGTAGGGTAGTACATCACTTCTCTACATCTCTTGTATATTAGCTTGTATAGTAGCTTCTCTCACACTTAAAGTACCACATTGGACTTTAAGTGGGAGGTTGTTGGGGTATAAAGCCCAATGTGGTCGCCCAGGTAAGTGGGCGGACCGCCAGGTATGTACACATATTCTTTTGTAAAAACCTAATAAGAACTCACTATGCTCTACACATTACAATAGAGCGAGTTCACCATATCGTCGTGCTCTTCTTCTCGCACTCTCTCTCGCGTCGCACTTCTGCTCGTACTCCTTCAACTGAGAGTTCAAGGTGGAGAATGTAACTATGAATGGTGTAGTAGTGGGAGGTTTTTGGAGCAGTGCATAGTGAGCTAGTCTGTAGGTAGTGTAATGATGACAATTGGCAGTGGTGAAAATGGGGGCCACTAATTGTGGAGTGAGAGAAAAATAGCGTGAAATGACATCTGCAAAGGTGTTTGGCGGAGTGTTGGAAAGTGGTGCAGAAGAGGGGGGTGGCGAGGTGTTGTGACAAAGGTCTATGTGAGTGGGTGATGAAGGTGCATGTGTTGTGAAAGATGGTTGGGTAGTGTGAGTGTTGGTTTGTGCAATTGAAAGCGAGGAAATGTGCTATGACTCTAAGAAGAGAAGGACTTCAAGAGAAGCTAGCGAATCTCAAAGAACCTTCGTCCGTAGGCATGTAGTCGACGTGCGATGGGGAGGCAAAGTAGCTTTCTGTTTTTCCTTTTTGGGGGCAACTAAAGCCAATGTTGGAGGTGCTACATTCAATGCTGAGGCTGTATGTGGAATGTTCTATGTACAAAAGAATTAAGGGAGTGGAGTAGCAATAGTGAAAACGTTGATGACTGTTTATTTGCCACCTATCGTGCTTTGCTCGGTCGTGCAGGTGATCTAAAATGAGCTTGTGAAAGGGAAAGAAGTGTGTATGACTAGGCAACAAAATGCATCACAAATATTGTATGCTCGCTGAGGTTTGGGGTTGCTATCGGGGGCTCTAGATGTGCTCTAAACAAAAAGTAGTAAGAGAGGATGTTGAAGATTTTTTTGTTTTTTGCAAAGTTCGTATTTGAAGGTGATAGCAGATCATTGGTGGTGGATACTATGTCCTCAACTAGGGAGTACTGATGAGATGACCCTGATATGCATGAACAATATTAGTAAACAATGCATATGGAGTGGCTAGCCCTATGTTATCCCCAAGAATTTCCAAAGTGACAGTGCAGCTAGACAAACTGTGACAAAAGTTGGTGCATTTTTGGAGTTGAAAATGTGTACCTCCCAAAGTAGCGACCGCTAACATAGAGATGTCGAGTGTGGAAAGATCAGTTATACTAAGAATGGCGCTAAGGGAGTGGTATCAAAGACAAGGGTCATTCAAAAGCTCGACATCAGAGATGGAAGCTGAGGCCCGAGCTGCGAGAGAGTCATCATCTGTCTCCATGCCTGACTCCTCTTTCGTGAATGTGGTATGAGCTTCTTCTTCTTCCTCTGGGAGCCCTTGAAAAGCATCTTGCTCTGGACTATGAAGGTGCATGATAATGATGTTATCTGAATCTTTGTTGTACTCTATGTTATCTGAGTTGATAGGAGAATTGATTGTGGAGCCGGGCGAGTACATCTCATCAGAGGAGGATTCTTTGTTAAGAGATTCCATGTGATGGAGGCGAGTGGGCAAAGAATAAGTAAGGTGGATTAAGAGAGGAAAGCAGCGTCAGGAGGCGATGAGGAGAGGTGGACAAAAGAGAGACACTTAGGGAAGGTAGGGACGATTGGGGCAAGGCCAAAGGAAGAGAGAGCCAAAGGGTTTAGGGAGAAAAATTTGGGTTGCCTGGCCAAAAAGGGTGAGGGCAAGCGAGAGAAGGGCAGGCCGGAATGGGCTAGGGCAAGAAGGAGCAAAGTGGGACGGAAGGCCAGCTACAAGGGTGGGATTGCGGCCTGGGTGGGTGGTTAAATGAAGGGATGGACGAAGGAACGGTGGAAGAAGGCCGGGATGGAAAGTGCGAGGGCAAGTGGGAGAAGGGCAGGCTAGGCTAGCCGAAAAGGGAGAGGTGAAGGGGCAGGAGGGCTGAGGCGGTTGGTGAGTAGGGCAAGGGAGATGGAGAGCGAGGTGAGGGTGAGCCAAAAAGGGCGGGGGCGATCGGGAGAAGGGAGGGCTGGGCTGGCCAGAAAGGGTGAGGCAAAGGGGTAGGAGGTCTGAGGTTGTGGGCGAGTAGGGTGAGGGAGAGTAGATAGGCAAGAGATTTTGGGCGAGCAAAGAGAGAAGAGCTGGGGCGAGTAGAGAGAGAATGAAAAAGGGTGACTAGAGAGAGGGGGAGATTTGGGGTGAGTGCAAAGGACTGAGGCAAGTAGAGAGAGAGAGTAAGGGAAGGCGAGTACAGAGAGAAGGTGCGAGCAGAGGGGAAACAATGAGTTGAGAGGGTAATAGCGGGTAAGTAAGAGAGGGAAAATAGGGCGAGTAGAGAGAGAGAGAGAGCGGGAAAATGGGTGAGAGAATTTGCAAAGGGAAAAAAGGCGAGTAGATAAGGTGATAGTGGGTGAGGTGAGAGAGAGCGCTTGCGGGGCACTGTGTAGGGTGTATGTGCACCACAACGTGCGATATTAGGGAGGGTCTATGGCGTTCAGCTAGGGCGAGTCGAAGGGGTTGTGGCGTTGTAGCCAGGGCGGGCCTCATGGGCGGCAAGACATGAATGAGTGCGCGACAGAGAGAGGGTGGCAAAGAGCTCAAGGCGTACTATCATATGGGTGAGAAAGGGTAGTGTGGAGCTTGAGTGGCGGTGGGGTGGCTTTTCTAGTCACGCAAGGGGAGGGTGGGAAGGGCGGTTGCGCAAAGAGAGAGACAGAGAGAGGGAAAATGGAAATAGGGGAAAGAATATGGGCGAGTGGGAGAGAGGGAAAATGAGCTAGGAGAGAGAGAATATAGGGCGAGTAGAGAGAGAATTAGGGGCGAGTATATGGAGAACGACAACCAAGTAGGGGAAGGGAGAGGGTGGGAAGGGTGCAAGGCAAGGCCAATTGTGCGCGAGTCAAGATGGTCGACCAAAAAATTGGGGCGATAAGACCATAGAAGTAGAGGGATGGGAGCAAGTATAGAGGGAAACTTAAGAGGGAAACAATTGAGAGTTGGGGGAGAGAGAGAGAGAGAGAGAGAGAGATAGATTTTATTATTGTCCTCGGAGGTCAAACATGACCGATGGGACCAAAGTTACATGTGATATAGTATGTGTATGGCTGATGAGTGACTCTCGATGCTCCAAAATTATGGTGATGAGAGTTGCAATGGAGAGCCCACACTGTAGCTAGGAGAAGAGAGTGCGTAGGTCTAAGTCATAGCTGAAAATATGAGAGAAGCAAGTTCGGATGTGACCAAAAGCCGAGCACTCTAGTAGTGTGTGGTACTCTCAAACTTGCGGTGAGAATAATGTGCACAGTCGATTTGACTCTTCTCCATTGCCCCAATGCCATGTCTTGCATCGAAGGAAATGGGAGCTAAGCCGAATGGCTGCGATAGTGCGTATCGCCAACAAGGGGATAGACTCAAGCATGTAAGTGAGAGCACGATTTTCTCTTTTAGCGAAGAACATGGTTTTGTAGTTGGGGGAAATATGGGTGGTGTAATATATGAAGCGTGACCCACCTGATTTCTCCCAAGCCGTAATACATTGGCGTTGTAGAAAAGCTTCATTCACTTGGGAGTCAATTGAAGCATCATGTAGCAAGTGTAATGTATCTCATCTCCCAAACCACTTCTTTATGTCTTGCATCCATCCCGTGCTCAAGATCTTACTTTTATGCATATTTTAAACTTTTTAACTTGCTTCCCATGCAATTGTAGGAAGTCGATGTGAGGGGTTTTCACGCATCTTTATCATGTACTCCACAACCCTTTCCATACCCATAACCGCAATTGGAAGAGATCCCGACTCAAGAAGTAGGAGCATATATGGTGTTTGTGTCTTAACTTGGAGAAAGTTTGTAAGAAAACTCTTTTGAACATTCTTAAATTCTTTCCAAGTAGACTTTGAGATGCTCCCGCCCCACACTTCAACTCCATAAAGAAGAACCGGTGTCACCAATGCATCAAGAAGATACTTCTTGAGAATCCAACACTTTATGTTTCCCGCATTACACATGTTCTCAAATGTATAATATGCTCTCTTTCCCACTTCCAAACGACGCATATGCCACTTGTGATTGGACGGAACCTCAAGGCCAAGGTACTTAAAGCTCTCAATAACTTCAACTGTCTCATTGTTGTACACAATGCATGGCTTCTCCTTATGGTTGGTTTTCACAAGCATAAAGAGAGAGAGAGAGAGAGAGAGAGAGAGAGAGAGAGAGAATGAGAGACTTTAAGGAAGAGCTACATGAATGTAGAGAGAAGGCATGGCAAGTAGCTAACAAGAAGCATTCCAAGTGGAGATTGATAGTTTGCAAAATGAACAGACACCAATAACTTCAAGACAAGGGATCCAAACCAAACAATCAAACGAATCATTGATGAGTAAAGTGAAATGTGTGGGTCCAAACCAAAACCAAGACACAATTGCAAAAGTGGTAACATAGAAAGGTATGCACATAGGGACATCGAGAACCAATATTGCTAGCCAAGAATTACACCCATTACTAAAATGAAAATAGCACTGCACAATATTACAAGAATAGAGAGAAGCATAATAGAATTCAAAGAAAGGAGGGATGTAAGAGAAGGGAGAAAAGCCAAAAGGGAGGGTAACGGATGAAGCTTGGTGAAGGAGAGGCTAACTTGGAGGAATGAACAACGATTAGAAGGTGGTGCTAGTAATTTCTAAGTGTGGTATGGCTTGAGGGGTGAGCCATTAACAAATGACAGAGATTCCCTAGATAAGGTGTGCATCTGAACAACTCTTTGAGTAAGAATGTTGGCAACAACAAATGACCCTTTCCATACCGGTAGCAACTTCTTAGCCTTCTTCAAATACTTCACCTCATATAAAAGAACTAACGAATCAAGCCTTCCTTCATTTTGCTGCTTTATTTTTAGGGCTTGAGCTGCTAAGAGCCGCTCCTCTTTTAGTCTGGTGAGCCGACTAGCCATAGCCAAGTGTTGGGCTCTAGGACAATCCACCTTAACTGTAGTGACCCGTGGTAAACCAAAATGAAAGTTGTGCAGGTTCCATTCTTTAGCTACATCCTAGCCAACTTTGGTCAATGCGTCCACATCATGAGCATGACTCTGATCAATGTAAAAGTCTTGTGCCTGCTCCTGTAACCATCCTAGAGGAATTTCCTTAGAGGCAAGTCATTTCTACTTTTCTTTGAGCTAGTCTAGGTGGGGTGGAGTTGGTTGAAGCCTTGTCTATGGGCAGGGAAGAATCATCTTTGTCAATTTCATGCTCTAAATCTTCTTCTTGTTGCCCTTGTAGGGGAGACTTCTTACCACGCGTGTGATGAGTGATGGGATCTCCGAGACCAAGAGAATCCACTTCTTCAATACCCGTGTCTTCTGAAGGAGTACGAGCGAAAGTGCGACGCGAGAGAGAGTGCGAGAAGAAGATCACGATGATATGGTGAACTCGCTCTACTGTAATGTGTAGAGCATAGTGAGTTCTTATTAGGTTTTTACAAAAGAATATGTGTACATACCTGGCGGCCCGCCCACTTACCTGGGCGACCACATTGGGCTTTATACTCCAACAACCTCCCACTTAAAGTCCAATGTGGTACTTTAAGTGTGAGAGAAGCTACTATACAAGAGATGTAGAGAAGTGATGTACTACCCTACACCTATATGCTTGCGAAAATGCGCAAAGCTCTCTGAGGGAAGTCCTTTTGTAAGTAGATTAGCAGGATTTTCTGTGGTGTAAACTTTGACAAGCTGAAGTTGCTTATCCTCGAGCATTTCCCTGATGAAATGATACTTCACATCCACATGCTTTGTCTTTGAGTGATAAACTGGATTGTGAGCCAATTGTATAGCACTTTGACTATCACAATATAACATAGTCATCTCTTCTTTGATTCCCAAATCTGTTACTAGTCGATTAAGCCAAATTGATTCTTTGCATGCCTCTGATGCTGCAACATATTCAGCCTCTGTAGTAGACTGAGTAACACAATCTTGTAATCTAGAACGCCATGATACTGCTCCACCAGCCAATGTAAAGACATACCCTGATGTAGACCTTCGGTTGTCTAAGTCACTTGCATAATCTGAGTCTGTAAAACCCTTTACACTTAGCTCCTGACTCCCTAGCATATACGCATACTCTTTGTAGCTTTCAGGTATCGCAATATTCCTTTCACTACCTCCCAATGTTTCTTGCCTGGGTTTGACATGTATCGACTTACTACTCCCACTGCAAATGCAATGTCTGGGCGAGTAGCAATCATTGCATACATCAAACTACCCATTGCAGACGCATATGGAATCTTATCCATTTCAGCCCGTTCTTCCTCAGACACAGGACAATCTTGTTTGCTAAGTTTCACATATGGTGGCAATGGAACACTCAGTGCCTTTCCCTTCTCCATATTGAAACGTTGCAAAACCTTGTCGATATACTCTGTTTGAGATAACCAAATCAACTTCTTTGATCTGTCTCTCTCAATGCGCATACCAAGTATATGACTTGCCTCACCCATGTCTTTCATGTCAAACGATTTTGCCATCTTTGACTTCAAAGCTGAAATTTCTTCCAAGTGCTTGCCAGCAATCAACATGTCATCCACATACAAAATAAGGATCATCCAACTACCATCCTTAGCCTTCTTTGTATATAGACACTGATCGAACTCACTACGTTTGTAGCCTTGAGAAAGCATAAACTTGTGGAATTTATGGTACCATGCCCTCGGTGATTGTTTTAAGCCATAAAGACTCTTTAACAACTGGCATACCCAATCTTCCTTGCCTTTCTCAACAAACCCTTCTGGCTGCTGCATGTAAATTTCCACATCTAAATCACCATGCAAGAACGCTGTCTTGACATCCATTTGGTGCAACACCAAATCTAATACGGCAACCAATGCAAGAAAGCATCTCAGTGTAGTCATCTTGACCACCGGAGAGAAGACTTCATCAAAGTCAATACCTTGTTCTTGCTTAAAGCCCTTGGCAACAAGCCTTGCTTTGTACTTTGGCTGACTATCATGAGCAGTGATCTTATACCTATAAACCCATTTACAAGGTAGAGCCTTTTTGCCCCGTGGTAATTTAACTAGCTTCCATGTCTGGTTTTTATGCAGAGCTGTCATCTCTGACTGCATGGCCAATTGCCAATTCCCGGAGTCCTTCATTTGCACTGCTTCCTTGTAACATGAAGGCTCATTGCAATCAGTCAACATGACATAGTTCATAGATGGAAAAAACCTATCAGGAGGTCGCGTGACACGTCCAGATCTACGTACAATAGGTGGCTCAGGCTCAGCCACAACCTGTCGTTCCACTCTATCCTGTCCTTGCTCCTCTTGAGCCCTGACATTTTGTCTTGCACGTGCAGGTCCATCTTCTTGGAAGACAACTCTTCTAATCTCCTCAACCCTCTCTAGTTTAGAATGATATTTGGATTCATTAAAATGAACATCATTGCTGCGGACAACCTTTCTGGATTCGGGATCCCAAAGTCTGTACCCCATCTCACCAGAATTACCATAGCCTAGAAAGATGCACTTTCTACTCTTTGGCTCAAGTTTGTTCCTAAATTCCTTCGGAACGTGAGTATATGCCTCACAGCCAAAGACTCTGAGATGCTTTTATGAGGGAATTTTGCCTGACCATACCATCTCTGGCACTGAATCCTTCTGCAAAACCTTGCTAGGAGATCTATTTACAAGATGAACAGCTGTTGATACAGCTTCAGCCCAAAACCCATTTGGCAGCTGTGCATTAGACAACATACTTCTGACCTTCTCTTGTATGGTCCTATTCATCCTCTCAGCAACACCGTTTTGAGGAGGATTGTAAGGAGCAGTAAGTTCACCTTTTATACCTTTTGACTCACAAAAGTCCTGAAAGGCCTTTGAAACATACTCTCCACCATTGTTAGTGCGTAAGCATTTAAGCTTCTTGCCACTCTGATTCTCCACAAGTGTCACAAACGTTTTGAAAACACTAAACGCTTCATCCTTGTGCTTGAGAAAGTAAACCCATACTTTCCTCGAGTAATCATCTATAAATGTCATAAAGTAAGAAGCTCCCCCTAGAGATAGGTGAGGCCCATGAAGTGATGCACATGAGTCTTTAATCCAGTCACTCAGTGCATTTCCATCAGATGCTGTAAGAAGAGATGAGTCCATTGTATTCTTCAAGAAGTAGATGTCTCCTTACACTAGACTGTCATCCACTGCAACAGTGTTTGTCACATTTATTTCTTGAATCTTCACTGAGGACTTGTTCTTCTCACCATGGTCTTCAGCTTTCTCTTTGCCTTTTTCTGCTGTCCATTCTCTGCCGTCTCTTTTCATGTGACCCTTCTTGCCACAATGGTAGCATTCTATGTCACTCTTGCCTTTAGCACTGCGGGACTTGCTACGAGACTGATTCCTCTTTCCACCTTTTTACTTTTCTTTGGTCCTTCCCCTGACAACTAAGGTTGTTCCTTTGCCTTTGTCCATTGTCTTTCTATTGGTTTCTTTAGTAAGCAGACTTCCTTCTACACCTGCTATGTTCAAACCATCTGGAGGTGTAGAATTACTCAAAGCTATGCGAAAAGTGTCCCAACTTTCCAGCAATGTGATCAACAGGAACATAGCTCTAACAGGTTCATCAAACTTGACACCTTGAGCTGACAACTGACTATAGATTGTGTTGAATTCATTCAGATGATTGGACATAGGTGTCCCTTCTTTCATCTTCAAGTCAACAAGCTTCTTAAGCCAGTATACGTGTGAAGTTGCACTCTGCTTCTCATAAAGATCACTCAGCTTTAACCATGCTTGATAAGCCGACATCTCGTCTGCTACATTGAAGTAAATGCTTTCTGCCAAAGTCAGCATAATGGTAGAAAGTGCCAATTCATCCATTTCGCTCCATTCATCTTCGTCCATATCTTCTGGTTTTATCCCTTTGAGCTTTATAGGTTTTATCTGCTTCTTTTGTACCAACATGTGCCAAATCTGCTTCTTCCACAATGGGAAATTGGTTCCATCCAGCTTCTTGATATTGTAAAGGGCAGTGTCCTGTGATCCAGCCATAGCTACGCTTCTTAGTGGTTTACTTTCCTGGGAAAAATTCGGCAGAGTTTCCCCTGTAAACTGACCTCTGAACCAATATCAACCTGTCAAATGAACCAAAAAAGCTTCAGATTCTGCATAAATTTCGGCAGAGTCTCCTTTGTAAAATGGCTCTAGTGTACTCAAAAACAGGCCAAAAACAGCTCAAAAAACACTGTCTCTCGGACACTGTAAGCTGCGGGTAAACCTGTCCTGCACCTGTACTGTCTCTGACTGTCCTGTCACTGTCCTGTAAGCATAGACTGCGACAATGCCTCAATGGCAGTAAAGCAAAGATGCAATCCCAATTGTCTAACTCACAGTCAATACATCCTAGCTGCCTATCTAAGGGTGCTTGAGGGATCGCTCCAAGACCTGTATCACCGAAAGGATCTCAACATTCGAGAATCCCCCATCTCAATAAAACCTCACTCGACCCTCAACAAAGGCTACAGTAAATCTGACAGTACATAGACTTCCCACAAAGTCATACATCCACAAATTTCCCACTGTATGTTGTAACCGCTGCGGCGGTTGTTTGCTGCGTGACTCACAGCCAACAAACCCTCAACAGACATACATCATTTCTGACAATACATCCCATGTGGAAGTACCTGCAATGTCAGGATGAAATCTGGAATATCAAGCAGCAAACACAAGCTACCTGATGAACTAGTGGATCTCGCCTACAGACAGTGTGTAGATGCGTCCGTGTCGTATGTGACACGCCTCCAAGAATTGTGAGCCGTCCTTCGATGTGTAGACAGCCACAAATCAACACTCTGGGAGTGTGGATATCCTCAGCACCTGCAGTCGTAGGCCGAAAAACCCCAAATCTGCAGAGTCGGATCTGCACCCGCCGAGACCACGTAGTCGAAACTGGCCTGCGCAGACCTTTGTCAAAGCCAAATGGTGACCGAGATGACCTCAGAATGAAATTTTGAGAACACCGAGCCCTTCGGGTTGCCCACAGGATTTGGGGCCGTGTCTTAGCCTGTCGAATTTCACTCCAATCCGAGCTGGTGACTGTAGCCTCTTGCAGTGCTGCCCCGAGTCTCGATCTGAGCTCTGATACCAGTTGAAGGAGTACGAGCCGAAGTGCGACGCGAGAGAGAGTGCGAGAAGAAGAGCACGACGATATGGTGAACTCGCTCTACTGTAATGTGTAGAGCATAGTGAGTTCTTATTAGGTTTTTACAAAAGAATATGTGTACATACCTGGCGGCCCGCCCACTTACATGGGCGACCACATTGGGCTTTATACCCCAACATCAGTCAACATGCCTACTAGTCCACCTTGATCAAGATTGAGTGCTCTCAAACGTTCACAGCATCACCATACAGGTTTGAGAGCACGTCGATACACTCTTGTCCCTCCATCCTCAGATATACCAAATTTAAAGTGCTCAAACTTCAGAGCTTGAGTGATTGGGGATAGAGAACCTCAACCTTCATCAGGTTCTCCATTGCAAGGTAGCTACCATTACCACACAGTACTCTCACATTTCTTCTCTACATGAGGATATACATCGACTAGTGGACTATAGCAGCATGTTTTGTCGAGTGACTACAGCGAAGCGTGCACTGGCCACCTTCATGATGCTAGCCTCGATGGCATCATTGGAGCCAACAATTACTTTGGCTCCACCAATCACCTCAGGTACGCCTTCTCTTACCCTATAGTCACCTTCACCATCTTACTCGCCCCCAATTTTCACACCTCACCATGGCACTGCAACACCACCACACTTTCCACACCTAGCACACACTTACTCCACACTTCTGACACCACTTTCTCAACACTCGCATTTTTGGCCATGACTTCCACTTCTTCTACCACTATTTCCCATGCACACTCATCCCCTTTACCACCTGCACCATCTCATACACTCATTTCTATCACTCCCATGATACCACCACCCACTTTAGGCAGTCTGCAAGTCATCTCGCTTATGTCTACCAGCTTCTCCTTATTGGCAACACCACCAGCAACACATGGTAGTCTGGTAGAGTCTACGACATGCGGTTTCACTTACCCTTTGTCATTGGCTCTAGTAGCTTTGCTTCCACAGGTAGCTTGTTCACCCAGCTCTACCCTACCACCCATACTACATACAGCTCATGTACCTCCATCTCTATCATCACCTCCACCTACACATAGTGTGGCCTCTACCATCCCTCCTTTATAGTTCCACCCTTTCCAGGCCCACTATCCACATTACCCATTTCCTTACATCAGCCTCGCTACACCTCAGGTCTACCCTCCCCATGGCTCTCCGCCTCCATCCTCCACACCTTTCTATTACCCAATCCCGCCAGACTACCCTCTATCGTACCCACCATACCCTCTACACTTCCCTCCTCCACCCTACTCTTTTCCACATTACCCCATGCGACCAGCATCCTCTTCCTCCCAATCATCAGAGCAGTAGCATCCATAGTGCCTCCCACATTTTTGAGGCCATTGTACATACCATGTTGGAGTTTCTTTTCCTAGAGTTACCAGTGGCTTTACTAGGTAGTTGCCAGGGGTCACCTTGGCTAGATATTTCTAGTTGGATCAGATATGTATATGTGTGGTGGTTGGGCAATGCCCCTAGCTTGTGGATATATACATAGCATAAGGACAATATAGAGAGATAGTCTTGAGAGAGTCTAGTCAGAGTTCTCGAGTCTTGTCTTGGTCTTGTACACTCTTGTGCACTAGTCTTGGAGGACTTCACCTTGGTGGTCTATAGTTGACATGTGACCCTTGTAGTCCTTTTTTCTAGTCATATTGTGGTTTTGCCTAGTTACATTGTGGTTTTCAGTTGTTCTTGCACCACTACACTCTCCATTGCACCTCAACTTCTACATCCCCATTGTACCTTGTGGGGTAGTCGTGGACTAGGTAGAGTTGGCTGCATCCAGACTATAGTCTTGTATGGTCATTCGGTTATTTACAGGGTGCTACCTTGGAGGGCTTGTTGCTATTGTTAATTTTTGTTCATTGTTTAGGTCAGTTCTATTTTCATGTCTTTGCACTATTGTCTAAAGATTTGAGCTAGCTTGTGAGTCTGAATGTATACTGCATCCAGAGCACTCCATCACTAGAGAGCACCATGTGCACCACTTTTGTCTACTCTTGTCCACGCCAAAATTTGCATGCATGTCCACAAAACCCCCCAAAGTACTCTATCCAAACTTTGAGCTCCCAAACCACTTCTTCAATATGCCATAGAGGACTTTCTTTGATTTACGTCTTGAAACACTCCCCATCTTATTTTCCATACCCGCTCGGCATGTCTTATAACTAGAGAATTTCAAGAATTATCATTGAATTAAGAAAGCAAAACTAGAGCATTTAAAGAACTATCATTGAAAGAAGAAAGCAACGCAATGCATTAACACTACTTTCTTGAGATTATTTTCCAGCCCACCAACTTATCTAGGATTTATGCATCTTCAATCACACATGAAGCCACTAAAGATTTTGTTGTTCTTTGTCATGTACACTACACTATTCATACCTCTTAACCAACATGTTCATGAAATATATGTATTTTTGAAATAACACATTGTCCCAATCACCAACATGTTTCCTACTGTCTTGGTACATATTGTTGCATTTAACACATGCTTTAGTGAGGTCACAAAAGAAATGTATGTTTCTTTTCAGTTCTCATCATTCTTTTAAACTTCAATAGTGAAATTAAGATTGCAGCTACAAAAACACCCTCTTGTTGCTTACAACAAAAAATAGTATGAAGCTTGCTTCTAATGCCCTAGGTCTTCCTTCTCACAACCACGTGTCTTGTAATGAATGTTGTTGGGCTCCAAGTGAAGACATTCAAAACTAGAAAGCTATGGGATTTTTAAAAACCTTTAAGGATTGGGAGTTTTTCTAGTCCACTATACCACATTCCTTCCTTACTCCCATGTTGTAATTACAAAACTATAAGGCGAAGATAGAATTCCGTTTTGGGGTTCTACTTTACAATGCGTGAAACTGGAATTCTACTTTAAGTATTGGGAGTTTTTCTAGTTATCTATACCACATTCCTTCCTTGCTCCCATGTTGTAATTACAAAACCATAAGACAAAGATATAATTCCGTTTTGGGTTTCTAATTTACAATGTGTGAAATTGGAATTCCATGTGTGATCTTCTCAAGAAAAACTCTCTAAAACTTATTTTAGTCGTAGGCAAGGCCAAACCTTTGAATGACATTGAAGGCAAAGAGTTGCATTTGGCTGAAAGTGTTGGTGTTGAGTCGGTGGGGTCAATGGGAGCAATGAGGAATCATCTATAGTTGTGTGGCCGCAATAATTCTCTCCTCATGCTAGATTTTGGTGACCTAGTGCACCTTCTCCATGCTAGTTAGCATCTTTGAGGCCCAAAGCAATGGATTCAAATGGCCTTGTAATTCCTAGGGAATACCTTTAATGAATCCTCATCCCAACCTCCCTTTATATAGCCACCAGGCCTAGGATCCTTTCCCATTGGTAGTCAGTCCTTGATCCGGTCCTTGACCTCCAGGGTTGCCCTTGGCATGACGTTACTCCCCCCTTGGAGAAGTGTTTTTGTCCTTGTAAACAAAAGTAGGAAACTTCTTCCTAAGAATGCTAATGTTTTCCCAAGTGGCACCTTCTTTAGGTCGATTTCTCCAGTTGACTAAAGCTCGTCGACATACATGATGATGCGTACTCAAATCATGGTAGCCTAAAATGCATTCAAGTTCATGCGGTTGGGTAGGAGGTTCAACAAAATCAACCAAAATCTGTTGGTCAATAACATTGTCATCCCCATGCAAGATCTTTTGTAAACAACTTACACAAAATACCTGATGAATATGAGAATGAGAATTTGTAGGCCCAATCACCAACGTGCTTGATTATTTTGAAAGGCCCACAGTACCTCAGAGATAATTTAGGTATTGGACCTATCTTCTGACTTTCTAAATGCTCTGGCACATGCAAAAATACCTCTTCCCATTCCTTTCATGCGCTTGTTGGACATTCAGACGAACAATTTTTACCATATTCATATGGTCTTGAATAAAATCCTTGACCTGTTGGAGTTTTTTGCCAACCCCATCATAATCGGTGACCTAGGTTGAAAAGTGTACATGAGCATGAAAGGACTAAATCCATTTGTGACATGCTTAGCACTGTTGTAAAGCAAACTTAAGAAGAGGTAGATACTCTTCCTAGTCTGATTGTTTCTCGCTACTGTATGATTGTAGCATTATCCTCTAGCACTTGGTTGACTCGTTCAATTTGAACCATCCGTTTTAGGATGATTTGTTGTACTTTACGTGGAGTTGTGACCCAATCATTTAAACATAGCCTTCCAAAAATGGTTGTTAAACTTGGGATCAAAATCACTCACAATGTTACTTGGCAAGCTATAAACATCAGATTGTCCAAAAATAAAGTAGCTAATTCTGAAGTCTTTATTGTCGGCTTGGTTGGAATAAACTTGCATAGTTTAGTCAACCAAATTTTTGTGTCATACTCCTGAAGAATCTCAGGCCACTTGGCCTTTCAACCCTTCTTGTCAATTTGTTGTGAAAACCATTTTATGATTTCATGGTCAAACATGATCTCAAGCTCAGCTCCATACAATAATGTCACCATGTCTTCAAGGTAGAAACTATTGCATAGAGTTCGCATTCGTAAGTAGAGTAATTTTATTGTGTTGAATCTAACTTCTTGCTTTCAAATGAAATTGGCATCCCCTCTTGTAGAAGGACTGGCATCGTTTCCAAAACAAAAGGCTTCAAAGGATCCACAATAGCTAGAATAGGAGTTGTAGGTAATGCATTCTTGAGCGTATCAAAACTTTGTTGCTAAGTGGAACCCCATTGGAATATTTTTCCCTTGCCTTTTCGCTGGTCCATCTTCGGCACAACAATATGAGTATAGTTTTTAATGAATCTTTGATAAAAACCTACAAATCCCTAGAAAATATATAACTCTTCTAGATTTCTAAGAGAAGGCCACTTTTGAATGGCATCCACTTTGGATTGATCCATGTGGAGCCCATTAGCTGAGATAACATGCCCTAGATAGTGAATCTCCTCCTTGAGAAAATCACACTTTGACTCTTTGGCATATATAACTTGTTTGCTCGTAGAAATTCAAACACATGCCTTAGATGTTGCAAGTGCTCTTCCTCAAGGCACTGTACACGAGAATTTCATCAAGAAAAACGATAATAAACTTGCCCAAGTATGGTCTCAAGACACTATCCATTAGCGTCATGAAAGTTGCGGTGCATTGGTTAACCCAAAAGGCATAACCAAAAACTCGTAATGTCCAAACCCTCTTTGGAACGCACTTTCATGTATATCAACAAGCCAAATTCATAGTTGATGATATCCCGAACGCAAGTTCAGCTTAGAGCATGAGTAAGCTTGTCAAACAACTCATCCACTCATGGTAATGGGTACTTGTTCTGAACAGTTATCGCATTCAAACCAAGATAGTCAATGCACATGTGCATGCTACCATCCGTTTTCTTCATGAATAGGATAGGAGAATCCCTTGGTAAATAAATTCGTTGAATAAAATCTCTGTTGAGATAGTAAGCAAGCTAACGTTCCACCTCAGCAGTCTCCAAATGGCTCATTCTGTAGGGTGGTTTGTTAACTAGTTTATTGTATATAACCACGTCTATGCCATGTTGCACAGATCGTGTTGACGGTAATCTTGGTGACAAATCATTAGGAAAAACATCTTGAAATTCCATTAACAAATCTTTTAATTGACTACTAGTAACTTTTGCTTGTTGAGGAGAGAGAGTAGTAGCCATTGATGGAAGAGAAGAGAGAGAAGCATGCGACGTTGAGGAATTTCCAATAGAATCAACATTTGAAAGAAAATGACTCAAAAGAGTAACACAAAAAAACTTCTTCTATTTCATTATCAAAAGTGAGCTTCATAAGCTCTATTGTACATATCAATGGTGAGGAAAGCACATTCTTCTCTCCTAACAACAACACATGTGTGCCGTGGGACTCAAATATCAGGTTGTTGTGCTTGTAGCTACACTCCAGTGATGGTCCTAAGCTATGGTGCTAAGCTATGAAACCATTGTCGACCAAGTACCACATTTGCTCTCTCCATATTCATAACCTAGAAATCTAAGGACGTGGTATACCCTTGAATTTCCAAAGGTACAGCTCTCACTTGAGTGTCCCATACCTCGGCATCATAGTTGTTCATCATT
Source organism: Adiantum capillus-veneris (assembly GCF_014529385.1). NCBI lineage: Eukaryota > Viridiplantae > Streptophyta > Polypodiopsida > Polypodiales > Pteridaceae > Adiantum > Adiantum capillus-veneris. The sequence continues at coordinate 31,553,014 of NC_140936.1, forward strand.
GCTACCTTGTAACGGTGGAAACTTGGAGTTTGGGTCAACTTGAGCCGTTTCACTAACCCGTAGTTAATGAAATTATGAGTAGCTTCATTATCTACCAAGATACGCAGTTTGTGCCCTTGATTAGATCCATGCATATACACTAGCTCATGTGGACCGAAAGTTTTCTACCACAATGAAGCTATTATACAACATTCATGCACCACCTCGATGTGTGTGACCTCCACCTTGGAGAACATGAGGAAGACTCAAGTGGCAACTGCACTGGTTTCTCCTTGCCCTGAGCAATAGATTTCCCCTTGGGACAATCCTTTTTTCCATCGCCACTTCTTAAGCATTGAAAACATAATTTTTCCTTTTTTCCTTCTCAAATTCTTCTCTAAAGAGAGGACCTCTAGACCCCTTGGTTTTTTTGGCTGCCTCTGAGTTGGATACTATAAACTTTCTTTAGTTGTGCCCATGTTGTTTAGGGGTATTTCCATGTGTATTGTCAGGCACATGAGAAATTTGTGATGTCTTATCATTTTGATCATCATGGATGTGAGATTGGATTATGGCTTCCTCAAGTGTTTTGGGATCCTATGTCTTGACATGCTTCTTAAGCTTTGGCATCAAATCGCAGATAAACCCACGCACTTGCTAAAAGGTATCTAACCCTTCCAAGTTGAAGATAATATCCTGATAGTGCAAGATACATTCCAACACCAATCTATTTTGGGAACACTTATCCCAAGCCAAGCAATTTATGTCTGCCTAATTCGTGGGTAGAATTCCTTTCTAAATACATCCTCAAAGGCTTCCCAAGTCTGTGGTATGATGTTCTTCTCCTTGAGAGACATCCACCATTCGCAAGCCTTGTCTTGCAGAGTCATACTTTTCTGCACTACCTTGACTGCATCCGAAGTACACCGTAGGTCGTATATCCCTTCCCACTTAATGAAAAACATATTCACTATATCCTTATTTCACTCTTGTTCCTCTCCCTTAAAAGTTGGTGGCTTTGTACTTCTCAACAATTTTTCCACCTCCTTTGGAGTGAGAGAGTGCAAAGAATTTGGAAGGTGTAAGCATATTAATGTGTCACTGAAAATGTTGTTGGGTACAATGCAATGTCATAATAATCAATATCTAATTCTCCTAAATTATTTTCTCATATTAAACTGATCATTTAATGTGGGGAAGGCCAGGGGAGAAAAAGCTAGAATATTGGTTAAGCTAGCAAACCGGCCACAGTAGGGATCCAAAGGAGGGAAAATAGGGATCCAAAGGGGGGGCCATCTGCAAAAGAGCCATGTGCAACAATGGGCTAAAAAGACCCTAAGGTTCAGCCCATTAAGACTTCCAAAATGCTAAGGTTCCAAAATTCAAAGGTTGTGTCCAAAGGTCAACCCTAGGGAAAATTGGATTCTTTGTGTGTGCCCTAAAAGTCTTTGCACATCCCTACATGGGAGGGGGCGAGCCCTAAAGGTAGGGGATGAGAGAGAAAGCCACACACACACACACACAGGCTCCCTTTACACAAAGGGAAGGAGGGATACATGTCAGCTCCCTAGGCCAGATGCCCACAAGGTGTGCCCAATTTCTATTGGATGACCCTTGAAGTGGACCAATGAAAATTAAGCTAGAGTAAATCTAGTTTAATTAATTTAAAAACATTTAATAAAAGAAACCAATGAGAATTAAGTCTCCTAGAAGACTATTGGGCAGTCTCCCAAGGGGTCCAATGAGCATTCAGGAGCCCCATGGCTTGACTGATTCCTATTGGCCAGGAGGCAAAGGGGTCCAATGAGAGTTTAGTTTAATTATTTAATTACCTAAAGCTCTCACAAAAGGGGAAAGGGGGACACATGTCAGAAGGCTATCACTTATGCTGCTTAATTGCAATTGGCTTGACTTGGGGAGGGCCAATGAGGCTTCAGGAAGAGAATTTAGCAAGAGGGCTCGCCCAAGAGAGAGAGGGGGCTGATTTTTGCAAGGCATTATCACACACACACTCACACAAGCTCATGGTGAAGAAAGAGAAGACTATCTCTTCCCAAGCTTTAATGGAGAACTCATCACCTACTCCAAGCTTGTGAGATAGAAGCCTACATCAACACTCTCTTGGCATGTGGATGCAAATCCAACGAAGAGCCAAGCTTCAATGCATGCTCATCTCCTCTACCAAGCTAATTACTAAGCTAAGCTATGCTAATATGAGTGATTATGAGAGGAGATGTACATCTTTCTTGTAAGATACTCCTTCTTCCTCTCAATCTACTCTCATACCCTGCTAGCTCTCACCATCTTCGAAGGTGTGTGAGGTCTTGGGTCTGAGAACGGGGATAATTCAAGTTGTGTTTGTTAATTGTTTACTAAGTGCATGAAGTTTCCATCTTCATTGCACTAGTTAGTCTTGAAGGAACACAAAGAATTGTATTGTACAATGTCTCTCTTGATGGAAGAAACCATAATACAAAGCCTTTTGGAGGGGGACCGGCTCCATGAAAATCCGGTCCTTATCTGTTGTCAATAGCTTAATTTCTCTCTCTTTTGAAAGTATTGTCAATGCTATATAAATAGGTCTTATGCTTTTTGTTGCTCTCTCCACCCAAGCACTCTTGTAATTCTCATTAGGAATCTATTCTAATGAAATGCCCACTATGTTCATGCTAATTTCTGCTACACATAAGTTATTAGGCCATTAAATGTTACATTGGTATCAGAGCTCAAGGTTTCTCTTTTCTTGCTCAAGAAGGGAGGTCCTCAAGCTAGCTACAAATGGTTGGTATTATTAATTGCCTATGAGTAAGTAGAATAGGGATTTTTCAGCCTTGCGGTGCGCCTGCCTTCGTGCAGTTAACTGGGCATCACCGTTGAGAGCTATGGTCTTAATAGTGGAGTCCTATGGAGCTTGCCTACGGCTTAACCACTATTGAGCTATTAGAAGCTTGACAGGAGCCGGTGTTGTTTTGGTGTCGAAAGACCCTCTCTTCTATTCCTTGCAATTAATGGTATTCGAGCCGTGGGTACAGTAGCTTGAGTGCTTTTTCTAAAGGGGTAAAGAGGAGTAGCAACTAGGGCTTGAAGTGCCAAAGTAAACCTAAAAAGTTTACACCTAAAAGTTGTTAGAATGGCTGACAATAGTAAAGAGAGTGAAATTAATGTTGATAACTTTGATTTTGCTCATGAGCAAACTACTAATGATGCTTCAATGCTTGTTAACTATCTTGTTTCTAGGCTTCAACAAGACATGGGAAATCCATCTCTCCAAAGTGAAGTGCAACGGCAGCTCCGTGCTCACGGGATTCTCCAAGCTCATCACCATGACGAGAGAACAACTAGGAAACCTCCTTGTGAGACTACCAAAAGAGGTCTCTCTCCGATTCGGGAAGAAGAAGAGAATCCATATGAAGGGCTCAAGAATTTACTTCTTGATGATGCATCTCCTTCCCAAAGGAGAACTCAAGAGCCTCCACCGAAGGAACGAGAAAGAAGCGAGTCTCCCACCACCTCGGTGGAGATGGCTCCACGAAGACGGCGGGCTAAACGCTCTCCATCACCACCAAAGAGGAGAAGATCATCACACTCTTCTCCACGCCATAATTCAAAGAGGGATGATAAAAAGCAAGAGAAGAAAAAGGTGAGAAAGAGGACACCCTCTTCTCCATCTTCTTCATCCTCTTCCTCTGAAAGCTATGGTGAAGACGACAAAGATCAAGACAAGAAAAAGGCGAGAAAGAGCTCACCCTCTTCTCCACCTTCTTCAAATTCTTCACCTTCTGAAGAAAGTGATGGTGCAACCTTTGAACCATCAAAAAGAAGAGGTCATAGGAAATCCTATGCCGCATGGAAGAGGTCGTCCAAGTTGAAGAAATTCAAAGAGGGAGGTAAGAGCATCTCTTTCCTTACCTATGATGGTACCTTTGGTGCTACGGACAAAGTCTTGGCCTTTATCCAACAGTTCGATGCGGCGTTTGGAGATGAGGGCTTCATGGAGTCCTCTAAGCTACACCATGTAGCTATGCACTTTCAAAAGTCCGCCAGACAATGGTGGTCTAGCCTACGAGCCAACGGTGAAGCTCCACGAACATGGAAAGATTTAAGAGCTTCCATTATGAAGCAGTTTTTGGCCACCGATGCCAAAGACAAAGTACTCACCGAATGGCGAAGATTAAATCTCTCTCCCAATGAATCTATCCACAAATATGTAGACAAGTTTTGGGACCTACAACTCAAAGCCACTGTCTTCAAAAAGTTGGATTTTGGAGAGCAAAAGCAACAATTTTGTGCGGGCTTAACCGAAGAAATGGCGGAGTATGTCAACTCCCAAAGACCACGTACCATATCGGCGGTAATACACCACACTATGGTCGCCTCTCGAATCAATTTCCAAATGGGGGCAAAAAGAAATAATAAGCCCCCGGAAAATAAGGGTTCCAATGAGCCTAAGGGGAAGGACAATGTCCAAAAGTCTCCTAAGGGCAACTCCAACAAAGCTAAAGAGAAGGGAGTTTACAAAGGTAAGAATAAACTCTCTCCTGAAGAGCTTGAGCGTTATCGTAAGGATAACCGGTGTTTCAAGTGCGGCGAACAAGGGCATGCGTACCGCTCTTGTCCCCAAAATAACAACCGCCAAGATCCTCCTAGAGCTTCCTTGGTTGAAATCCAAGAGGAGGAGACTCACCAAACTCACCACAAAGGATCTCCTCTATGCCATGCTTGGGGAAAGGTAAGAGAACATGATGCTTTTATTCTCTTTGACCCTGGTTCTACTCACAATTTTATATTTATAGAGTTGGCCACCAAGCTAGGAATACAATCCTACGAGATGGGAGATGTCCTACCAGCAGACAGTGCCTTCAAGGGGCAAGAAGCTTCAGTCACTCCCTTAATCGAGAAATTGAGGCTTCATGTCCAAGGCTATGTGGACAAAGAGGACTTCTTTATCTCTCCTCTCAAGCATGAGGATGTAATCCTAGGGGCACCATGGTTTGACCGCCTGGCTGCCGATGTTAAATTTCCTGAAAGGAGAATCTCCTTTAAGTTCAGGGAAAAAGACATGTATATAGATGCTAAGGAAATGGGTAACACCATCCCCATTGTACATACACCAGCTTTCAACAAGTCAATAAAGAGCTCTATTTCCGTGTACATGATTTTTGTTAAAGACTCTCAAAATGAACCTAATGCTTTAGCAAAAGAAAATAAAAGCAACCAAAAGGAATTAGAGTTATCCAGTTTTCTCAAGGGGTTTCAAGATGTTTTTATTGACGACATCCCTTGTGAGCTACCTCCTAAACGAGGTAATGATGACCATGCAATTGAACTTCTTCCAGGAAGTTCACCACCTAATAAACCTCTTTATAGAGTTTCTCAAGCTCAATAAGAGGAGATTATGCGGCAAGTGCATGAGTTAGTTGAGAAGGGTATGGTTAGGCCAAGCTCATCTCCATTTTGCTCACCTGTGCTATTAGTGCAAAAGAAAGACGGCACATATCGTATGTGTGTCGACTATAGAGCACTAAATAGGATCACTATCAAGAATAGGTTTCCCGTTCCACGGGTAGAAGACCTATTTGATAAGCTACAAGGATTGACCTACTTCAGTAAGGTTGACCTAAAAAGTGGATATCATCAAATAAGGATAGTTGATCAAGACATTGTAAAGACCGCATTTCGTACTACATTTGGTCTTTACGAATACATTGTCATGCCTTTTGGCTTGACCAATGCACCAGCCACATTCAACCGCTTGATGGAGAAGCTGTTCAGGCCTCATCGAACCTTCACTGGAGTGTTCTTTGATGATATTATCATCTACTCTAATTCATTGGAGGAACATAAGAAACACCTCCACGTAATATTTCAAGTTTTAAGAGAGAATAAACTTTATGTTAATCGAAAGAAAAGTGAATTTTTTCTTGCAAGAGATTCAGTATTTAGGTCACATTATCTCTCAAGATGGCATCCAAATGGATCCATCCAAGTTAGAGGTAATAAAAGGATGGCCTAAACCAAGGAATCTGCATGAACTAAGAAGCTTCATAGGTATGTGTGCATACTATAGACGCTTCATAGAAAAGTTCTCACAAATTGCGGGACCATTACATGACCTAACAAAGAAAAGCGTTAGGTATACATGGTCTGCTAAGGAGAACAATGCTTTCGAAAAGCTTAAAGAAAAGCTTATCTCTCAACCTGTGCTTACACTACCGGATCTCTCAAAACCATTTGAGGTCCAATGCGATGCTTGTGGTGATTGCCTTGGAGCTGTTTTGCTCCAAGAAGGGCACGCCATAGGCTATGAGAGTCGAAGGCTCGACCCTGTTGAGCAAGCTCTAGGCATATACGAAAAAGAACTCCTTGCAGTTCTACATGCCTTAGACTCATGGAAGCACTATTTATTGGGGACTCCTTTCATTCTGTGAACGGATCACCAAAGTCTTAAGTACTTCATGACACAGACCAAGCTCTCCGACAAACAAATGAGGTGGGCAAATTTCCTTTCGCAATTTCATTTTCATATTGCTCACATTGCTGGCAAGCATAATCAAGTAGCTGATGCACTCTCAAGACGGCCGAGAGTGAATGCGGTTTCCATAGCAACTCACAATGATCTATCTTCAATGATAGATGAGTATGCTATTGATCCCGATTTTAGAGATGTGATTTCTCCTACATGAGAAAGTAATGTATGAATCTCATGCTCCACCTTATGCGGGGCATAGAGGGATTCAGTCTACCTTAAAGGGAATTGAAACATATTTATATTGGCCTACCATGAAAGTGAGCATACAAGAGTATGTTTCCAAATGTGTGGTATGCCAAAAGACAAAATTTGATAGAGGGAAGCAACTTGGATTGCTTCAACCCTTGCCAATCCCTAATTCACCATGGGAGAGCATATCCATGGATTTTATCTTTGGATTGGCTAAGTCTATCCATGGGAATATGGGAATATGGGAATATTGACGATAGTAGACAGGTTTAGTAAACAAGCTCATTTTATACCTGTCAAAAAGACTATCAAAGCCCATCAAATGGCAACCCTCTTTATTTCACAAATTTTCAAGTACCATGGCTTGCCCATGTCCATAGTGTCGGATAGAGATCCTAGAATGACCAGTAATTTCTGGAAGGGTCTCTTTGAGAATTTAGGAACAAGGCTAAACTTCTCTTCGGCCTATCATCCACAAACTGATGGCCAAAGTGAAATAGCTAACGTAACCATTCTCGATCTACTAAAAGCCTATGTAACGGAAGTAGATCAAAGATCCCAATGGGAGAAGTACTTACCCTTAGTGGAGTATGCTTACAATAACACTGTACATACTTCCACAAGAAAAGCACCTTTCGAGGTAATTGAGGGAAGATAAAAAAGTCCCTTGCTACTTAAGGTACATGGGAAGATCTTCACTGCAGATGAGTATAGCCGAGACCTACAAGAATCTTTCCAAAAGATTAAGGATGCTATCTCTATCTCACAGCAAAGGCAAAAGGCTGCTGCTGACAAGCACAGAAGATCCCAAGCCTTTAAAGAAAACGATTGGGTCTTGTTAAAGTTTCCCAAGGCTCGATTAAGGCACACAACGGGCAAGAATCCTACGGGTCACCAAAAGTACTATGCTAAACTAGCAAAAAGGTACTATTGTCCCTTTCAGATTCTTAGGCCAATCAATGAGATGGCCTATCAACTCAAGTTGCCCAATCATTGGCTCATACACAATGCTTTTCATGTGAGCCTATTAAAGCCTTACAAAGGAGAGCCACCTCAAGAACCAACTATTGAAGACCCACCGGAGATCGAGGACCAAGAAGAGGTGCTGCAGCCCGAGTCCATTCTCCTACATGAAGACAAGGTACTAAGAGGCGGTAAGACTATCCGACGATATCTTATTAAGTTTAAGAATTATACTTTTGAAGATTCTAGATGGATGCAAGGCGTACAATTAAAGGATAACCTAAACCTTGTCAATGCTTACAATGCTTCCCAAGAGTAAGCAAATGTACAAAATGTTAAAAATGAACAAAATTTTTGTCTTATAAGACTCTCTTTTTCTTTATTTGTGCACAAAAATGAAGTTGTATGCATGCTTAGATCAAGTTTGCAGAGACGACGTCTCCCAAACACCAAGTAGAGCTTGTCACTCTACTATGGAAGACTGATAGGACTAATGTGCAGACATGCTTGTGGCAGCCTCAAGCTCTCAAGCGCCAAATGGACTAGTCATCCATTGTGGAATGATGTCATAGGGTAACATAGGGATCCTCTATCCGCTAAGAAAAGGACTCATGAGCATGCTTTATCTTCTCTACACCATAGTCGAGGACGACTATGATTTCAAGAGAGAGGTAATGTCATAATAATCAATATCTAATTCTCCTAAATTATTTTCTCATATTAAACTGATCAGACTATTGGTTAAGCTAGCAGACCGGCCACAGTAGGGATCCAAAGGAGGGAAAATAGGGATCCAAAGGGGGGGCCATCTGCAAAAGAGCCATGTGCAACAATGGGCTAAAAAGACCCTAAGGTTCAGTCCATTAAGACTTCCAAAATGCTAAGGTTCCAAAATGCTAAGGTTCCAAAATTCAAAGGTTGTGTCCAAAGGTCAACCCTAGGGAAAATTGGATGCTTTGTGTGTGCCCTAAAAGTCTTTGCACATCCCTACATGGGAGGGGGCGAGCCCTAAAGGTAGGGGATGAGAGAGAAAGCCACACACACACACACACAGGCTCCCTTTACACAAAGGGAATGAGGGACACATGTCAGCTCCCTAGGCCAGATGCCCACAAGGTGTGCCCAATTTCTATTGGATGACCCTTGAAGTGGACCAATGAAAATTAATCTAGAGTAAATCTAGTTTAATTAATTTAGAAACATTTAATAAAAGAAACCAATGAGAATTAAGTCTCCTAGAAGACTATTGGGCAGTCTCCCAAGGGGTCTAATGAGCATTCAGGAGCCCCATGGCTTGCCTGATTCCTATTGGCCAAGAGGCAAAGGGGTCCAATGAGAGTTTAGTTTAATTATTTAATTACCTAAAGCTCTCACAAAAGGGGAAAGGGGGACACATGTCAGAAGGCTATCACTTATGCTACTTAATTGTAATTGGCTTGACTTGGGGAGGGCCAATGAGGCTTGAGGAAGAGCATTTAGCAAGAGGACTCGCCCAAGAGAGAGAGGGGGCTGATTTTTGCAAGGCATTATCACACACACACACTCACACAAGCTCATGGTGAAGAAAGAGAAGACTATCTCTTCCCAAGCTTTAATGAAGAACTCATCACCTACTCCAAGCTTGTGAGATAGAAGCTTACATCAATACTCTCTTGGCATGTGGATGCAAATCCAACCAAGAGCCAAGCTTCAATGCATGCTCATCTCCTCTACCAAGCTAATTACTAAGCTAAGCTATGCTACATATGAGTGATTATGTGAGGAGATGTACATCTTTCTCGTAAGATACTCCTTCTTCCTCTCAATCTACTCTCATACCCTGCTAGCTCTCACCATCTTCGAAGGTGTGTGAGGTCTTGGGTCTGAGAACGGGGATAATTCAAGTTTTGTGTGCTAAGTGTTTTTCTTAGTGCATGAAGCTTTCATGTTCATTGCACTAGCTAGTCTTGAAGGAACACAAAGAATTGTATTGTACAATGTCTCTCTTGATGGGAGAAACCATAATACAAAGCCTTTTGGAGGGGGGACCGGCTCCATGAAAATCCGGTCCTCAACTGTTGTCAATAGCTTAATTGCTCTCTCTTTTGAAAGTATTGTCGATGCTATCTAACTAGGTGTTATGCTTTTTGTTGCTCTCTCCACCCAAGCACTCTTGTAATTCTCATTAGGAATCTATTCTAATGAAATGCCCACTATGTTCATGCTAATTTCCGCTACACATAAGTTATTAGGCCATTAAATGTTACACAATGCTAGGTAGTAGTGCTTGTTCGCATATGTTGAAAAGCCAAGACAATGTCCATTTTCAAATTAAAATTCTGATAAACAATTATTATCCATTTAAATGAGGTCTCTTTTTTGGTTACTGGAGTTGTGGGGTCATGGACTCGCATGCATGCTCAGATCCCTCTCTCTCTCTCTCTCTCTCTCTCTCTCTCTCTCTCTCTCTCTCTCTCTGGCCCTGACCTGCCCTCCTATCTATTTTTTTCACTTCTCCTTCCACCTCCATAGAGCTATGGAGACCAGACAACAATATTTCCATTAGCTCCAATGTTGGATATGTAGACAATGTGTTCAATGTTGGCCAGTAAATTGCCAGTGTTAACTTATGATGCATGCATATATGACATTTAAGTGATTTCAAGTAATTAATACTTTATGTTTGTTTGCATTCCTCAAGAGAAACTTGCAGAAAGGACTCGTCCTTAAACTTAACCGTCACTCCTTGCACAAAAATAAATCACGAATGAAGCCTATTATCAATGGTGGATTGTTTTCATTGGCTGCATGTCACAAGCAACACCATTGTAGCACTATCACGAACGAAATCAAGGAACTGGTCCACACATTTTGGAGAGAGGAGACTCGTGTATCCCCCAACAAGAAGGATGTTTGATACAATGGGGAGGAAAATCTACATAACACACCCTGTGCACCTCCTGGATGAGCCTCAAGTGATCAAGCCGATTGATATGCCATAACTTTATTATTATATGCAGTGTATCTCTAGTGCATTTAATAACTTCTATCGTCTAATAAGTGTCATAATAATCAATATCTAATTCTCCTAAATAATTTCTCATATTAAATTGATCATTTAATGTGGGGAAGTGCCAGGGGAGAAAAAGCTAGAATATTGGTTAAGCTAGCAGACCGGCCACAGTAGGGATCCAAAGGAGGGAAAATAGGGATCCAAAGGGGGGGCCATCTGCAAAAGAGCCATGTGTAACAATGGGCTCAAAAGACCCTAAGGTTCAGCCCATTAAGACTTCCAAAATGCTAAGGTTCCAAAATTCAAAGGTTGTGTCCAAAGGTCAAACCTAGGGGAAATTGGATGCTTTGTGTGTGTAAAAAAAAGTCTTTGCATATCCCTACATGGGAGGGGGCGAGCCCTAAAGGTAGGGGATGAGAGAGAAAGCCACACACACACACACAGGCTCCCTTTACACAAAGGGAATGAGGGACACATATCAGCTCCCTAGGCCAGATGCCCACAAGGTGTGCCCAGTTTCTATTGGATGACCCTTGAAGTGGACCAATGAGAATTAAGCTAGAGTAAATCTAGTTTAATTAATTAAAAAAAATTTAATAAAAGAAACCAATGAGAATTAAGTCTCCTAGAAGACTAATGGGCAGTCTCCCAAGGGGTCCAATGAGCATTCAAGAGCCCAATGGCTTGCCTGATTCCTATTGTCCAGGAGGCAAAGGGGTCCAATGAGAGTTTAGTTTAATTATTTAATTACCTAAAGCTCTCAAAAAATGGGAAAGGGGGACACATGTCAGAAGGCTATCACTTATGCTGCTTAATGGTCATTGGCTTGACTTGGGGAGGGCCAATGAGGGCTCAGCAAGAGCAAATAGCAAGAGGGCTCACCCAAGAGAGAGAGGGGGCTGATTTTTGCAAGGCATTAACCTACACACACTCACATCTCTTCCCAAGCTTTAATGGAGAGCTCATCACCTACTCCAAGCTTGTGAGATAGAAGCCTACATCCACACTCTCTTGGCATGTGGATGCAAATCCAACCAAGAGCCAAGCTTCAATGCATGCTCATCTCCTCTACCAAGCTAATTACTAAGCTAAGCTATGCTAATATGAGTGATTATGTGAGGAGATGTACATCTTTCTCGTAAGATACTCCTTCTTCCTCTCAATCTACTCTCATACCCTGCTAGCTCTCACCATCTTCGAAGGTGTGTGAGGTCTTGGGTCTGAGAACGGGGATAATTCAAGTTTTGTGTGCTAAGTGTTTTTCTTAGTGCATGAAGCTTTCATGTTCATTGCACTAGCTAGTCTTGAAGGAACACAAAGAATTGTATTGTACAATGTCTCTCTTGATGGGAGAAACCATAATACAAAGCCTTTTGGAGGGGGGACCGGCTCCATGCAAATCCGGTCCTCAACTGTTGTCATTAGCTTAATTTCTCTCTCTTTTGAAAGTATTGTCGATGCTATCTAACTAGGTGTTATGCTTTTTGTTGCTCTCTCCACCCAAGCACTCTTGTAATTCTCATTAGGAATCTATTCTAATGAAATGCCCACTATGTTCATGCTCATTTCTGCTACACACAAGTTATTAGGCCATTAAATGTTACAATAAGTATCATACTATTCTATAGTTTAATAATGGTAGCCACATTGTGCATGCTAGTCAGCATACTGTGTGAGCAGGTCAGCACATAGTCTATGCTAGTTAGTACATACCTAGTATGCTTGTTAGCGCACTAGTTAGCCTCACATATCCCTTGTTATAATAACACTCCTCCGTTCCATGGTTTGTCCATTTTTTTTCAATCGCACACCATTTTGGTTGTTTAGCTTGTGGTTTGGAATACAAGTTAATCTTTTTAAGCACTTCCTCTACAAGCTGCTCTTGGCTTACCGCTACTTCCCCCTTCAGTGTTGTCTTAGCAGACTTGCTCCCGCTTTGTTGTGAGGAAGAATCATTGTCAAGATCCTTGAACTCACCCTCTTAGTAGACCGCACAATCTTCCACAACGTATAGCGCTTCCTTGGTCAAATCATTCAACGTAGTGCTCCTTTTCATATGTAAGTCCTTTTGAAGATCTGCATTCCTTAGTCCTTGTATAAATATAAGCATAAGTCTGGACTAAGTTGGCAGTTCTTCCACAGGACAGAACTTAACATATCTTTTTAATCGGAGGGCGGCCTTTTGCACGGACTCTCCATCTTTCTGTTTGAATTTATGGATTTGCGAGACGGTATTATGATCTATCCCCCTTTGTGAGAATTCCTTGATAAACTCGTCAAAAACTTCCTCCATAGACTCAAAGTCTCTTCGCTCCACGGAGTCAAACCATGTAGCCACATCATCCTCTAAGGTTAAACCGAATCTTGCAAATTGGGTAGGAAAGTCTAGCACCTCTTCAGCTCTAATTACATGCACAAAGGCTGCTACATGATCTCATGGATCCTTGCTTCCCGTATATTTCTTGTTTACCCATTTTTGCACTTGAGAAGGTCTAATTCTACGATGGTCTCCAAATCTCATCATGGGATCTCCCCGTCCTAGTCGATATACCTTCTTTGGTCTTCTGTAGTGGCCAGGTTCTTCTCCCAATGGTGCTCCTAATCCATAATTTCTAACAGCTCTCGGGAGAGATGGTTCATCTGTCCGAACTCGTTCTCGGGGTGTTCTTCCAAGCTTAGTTGACCCTTGAGTCTTTGGCTTACTCTCTCCTTGATACTGTGCATAGAGTGGTGGTTCTTGTAAATCCCTTAACCCTCGTGCGATTTGATAACCCTCTCGGGTTTGGTCTTGTTCTAATGTAGCACTCTGTCGAAGCCATGCATGCAGTGATGGCTGAGTAGTTGGTTGGTCCTGGTAGTTGGTCGTCGGTGGTCGGGTAGAATGTGAGGTAGCATCATACTCTTCTGAAAAGGGATTAGTCGACTTGCTAGGGGAGTAGGTGGCTCTTGGTACCTCGTTGGGGCCATAGGTCAATGCTCCGGAACTGTTGCCTTTTCAACCTCTTCTGGGAGAATACGTTTGTATTCTCGCCCGTATCTGTCAACAAAAACAATATCCTTCCTCATAGTTGTTTCATAAGAAAATAAGTAAAGAACCTTGTCTTTGCTTAATTCATTCGGGTAGGGTTCCTTGCATTGAAATTAAGAGACTATTCCTTCGCTTTCATGCTTGTAAATCCCTACATTCTCATTATAGGTTGGGACTCTGGTTGTTTTCTTATCATACATAAAAAGCGCTCCAGGTCGATCAATGTTAGGAGGCGGTTCTTGGGTTTCTGAAACCATTTTCCCTTTGGCCACTTTATCCCCATATATGTTGTAATCCTCAGGGTTACTTACTATCAGATAGTGGTTTCCCTTTTCGTCTCTGAATTTGTCTCCATCATCGTAGACTCGAATTATCTCTAGTCTCTGAGCCGGTCTTTCTTCAATACAGATACACTTGCGTCCCCGATAGTCAGAATAGACTAGGGCTCCCCTCGAGTTAGTTCCTTCCAAGAAGATTATAGTGAACTTGGTTTCGTTTAAAGGATGTAGGGAGGTGCTCCCCCCTGGCATTGGTCCTTCACCGTTGAAACCTACTGGCTGTTGACTCCCCATCGTGAAGAAGGACTTTTCTGACGAAGTGTCAGTATCACTTCCCTCTTCAATGATTGGTGCCAATGGGTCTAGTCTCGTCTGAGTTACACTCTCCTCTGTGGACGTGGTGCTAACTTGACTTTTGACACTTTTAGCTCCCGACTTAACAAAGGCTCCTGACCTCAAATACATAAGAATGAAAGTTTTGTTGCAAACTTAAAGCTTACCTGGACTCCTTCTTCCTGTATAGCTTTGTGATGACCTCCTTCTGGGATCTACACAAGGATGGTTAGTCTGTTCACAAGTGTTTTCCCTGAATTACCAAAAAATCTTTCAAGTATATACAGCAACCACTTAGTCAGTCTTCTGGTGGTCCAATTTCAATGATGAAATGATGGCTAGGATCTATATAGAGAGTATGTTCTAGCAGTATAGTCACAAAATGCAAAAAATGTATGAATCACTACTTCCTTAGTCTATCGCGATAGACTGACAGTTTGCTCAGCACAAGTCAGTTCAAAATTGTGACTTTACCCTTGGGTTCCAGTTACCCTCTATAGCCTATCCCTCAAGTTTTGTGAAGTTTGGACACTTGGGTTGGGTTTTGGTCCCCTTTTAGTATTTCAGTCAGAGCTTGATTCTCTATCTGACCCTCAGATTGACCTTTAGTGATCTAAATGCCTTGAATTTTGGTGTGTCTGCTATTTAGGCCCTGATAAAGCTCTCCCTAGGGAAAATTTGAAAGAAAAGTTTCCCAGCAGAAAGTTCCTTGGTCTATCGCGATAGACTGAGCTCTTTCTTCATTTTCAGTTTTTTTCCAAAGTTTTCCCCACAGTTAGTTTAGTCTCCCCTTGTGTAGTGCATTGACCAATTTTGGCACTGTTTGGACATCTGGTCAAAGACTTCTTGCCCTTGTCTCTGAATCTAAACTCCAAACACCAGTTTTGAAGTTTTGGGGTCAAAATTGGTGTTCAAATTCACTCAATTTTTGTGAGTACCCTTGTATTGATGTGTTAAGCTTGTGGTGTAAGGGTTTTTTGCTTGTTGCTAGACAAACACCACCTTCACCAGTCTGTCACGATAGACCAGGCAGTGAGCAATAGGGACTCATGTTTTTGTCTGTTTTTGCATAGTCTTGTTCCCTGTGCCCATACAAGTCTATCCCCCAAATTTTGTGAAGTTTGGACTTATTTTGACCTCAAACTCAAGCACTTCAAAAATTTCACTTTTCTCTGACAATTCACAACTCCATTGCACTTGAAGTGATGCAAATTTGATGACACTGCATCTT
The DNA here is from genome assembly GCF_014529385.1 of Adiantum capillus-veneris. Taxonomy (NCBI): domain Eukaryota; kingdom Viridiplantae; phylum Streptophyta; class Polypodiopsida; order Polypodiales; family Pteridaceae; genus Adiantum; species Adiantum capillus-veneris. The sequence goes on from NC_140936.1 coordinate 31,568,536, forward strand.
AAACTTGCACACATCAGTCATACCTCATGACACAGTCAGTTTACCCTTGGCTAATGGTTATATCTCATCTTGGCCTCTTTTAGGTTCACTTAGTGTTTCCTTATGACAATCACCTGTTTCTTTTTTTTCTTTTGTTGGTTTTGGTCACAGTTTTTATGTTTTCTCGAGTGTTGAATCATAAATTTCAATGTCGACTCTTTTCACCCCTTTCAAGGGTATATGAGGTGGGTTTTGCTTTCAAGGCAAGCAAACAGCCTTATTGTTTCTTCTTTTTGTTTGTTTTTTGCGGTTTTACAACATTTTTCTACTCTATTTCTTCACAAGTATAACAAGCACTCAAAACCAAAAACCATAACTCCTCATTATCCTATTTAACTAAATCTAACTAGTCGCAGACCCTCAGCAAGACACAGGCTTCCTGGCTATCCACTAGACCTCAGGATACTCTATCCTGGATCTTGTTCTAAAAGTTTAAGCTCTCTCTAGTCAAAACTAAAGTAAGCTAACCATCACACGAGTGACGTAGATCTCCCTACTTAAGGTCTTGTGTCCCTGGCAACGGTGCCAATGTTTTAGGGCTTAACTACTCCCGTGTTCATACTCACGAGCACGACACAGACAACATACTTATCATCCGATGACACAACTAACCCGTAGGTGCACGTAGGCAATCTCGTTAGCTTGTCAGGCTGAGACCAATCTACACATACACACTTTTATGATGCATCAATCACTAACCCTGGTAGAATGCAACCCACCCTATCCCTTAACTCTCACAACATAGTTTACATGTCCAATGAACTCAGAAGCGCATCAAACTTACTAGGCACCATCCTCTCACTAGGACATACTTACCTATAAGTCTAATCTCACCAGATTTGAAACCTAGCTACCTCGAATGTTGTTGTGATAGACCAACAGGTCATAATCCAAAGGTGGACGAAACTTAAGTTTATCACTATCTATGTGTAGCTAATCTCTTTCTCATTCCATGAAGCACTTGATTATTGAAAACAGACACCGTTTGTGCTACTTACAAGAAAAACAAACTCGAGGAAGAATCGATCGCGATCAACTCGAAACGGCGAATGCATGGCGTGGGCACGTAGCTCTCGGAGAGACTATCGCGGTGGTGTGGTCGCGTCGTGAATCCGGTGAGGGAGAAGCGTGTAGCGAAGAGGATAAGACACACTCACTCTCTCTCTCTCTCTCTCTCTCTCTCTCTCTCTCTCTCTCAGACTCGTACGACACATGATTAATTCAAATGTTATTCAAAAAATGGTTCTAAGGTGACTTTTATACTTTAGTCACCTTAGCTCAAAAAATGTACATGGGGTTCTCTTGCTCATGATTACAAAAGTGGGAATAAATCTGAGTCCTGACTAACTAACTAATATTTACATAATCCAGACGAATGGATCAAACTGATAAGACGTCTTTAACATAAAAAATGGAATTTGATATGCTTTACAAATGGGCTCATTACAACAGTTGGACCAATGGGGATCCAACAGAGGTCTATGAAGTTCCATCACTGTTGTCAACCAAAACACATTGTCAATGAGTGCCAACAACGAAGGCAGCGAAGGGGCTGAAATCGTCTACATCGACATTCATCACGAAGAAGTCATCCACATCAATGGAGGAAAGAAAACGGTGAGGCCTCTCTTCCCTAAAGAAACTGCAGTCAAAGTTATAACCTTTACTCCAAAATGGCCTAAAGGGGCTGCTCGAGCCAAGGGCAAGGAAAAGATAGACCAGTCTGGAAACACATGACCCCGAAGGGGAGAAGCATCTGGCCAAGCAAGTGCTTCAAGCTCAGAGAGCCGGGCTGTACCCAGCTTGCCAAAGAGGAAGTCATCCGAAGCTAAGCGGCGGAAGGTCGCCTACCGATTCACATGACGCATGCGAGTACTACCAGTCCACTTCGACAATCCTGAAGAAGAAGTGGTAAGAAGATTCCAATGTCCTAAGGAAGAGTGGTTCGGCTACTTCTCTCGCTGTTTTGGAAGACGGTGTCAGGATTTTTTTGGAGCAAGGGATTGCGTATATGTACATATACATGCATGGTGCATCAAATAAAGAATTGCCCATTTTTCAGAGCCAGGTGGTTACGTGGGGCCCACATGTGTACAGGTAGGACAGGGTGTACATAGTGCATCGATTTTCACTATTACCAGTACCACTGTGTTTTTTCTACAATAAGGAGGAGTTGGTAGCGCGTAAAACTTCTCGAGGAAGCTATCCGCGGGCCGACGACATGAGGTAAGCAGGTGCGTCAGATATCATCTAGTGGCGTCAAGAGGGTGAACGAGGTCAATATTTGCATGCGGATGAGGACGGACACAACGTGGGTGTTTTCTTGTGAGAGTTGTGCAGAAATTTCATCATTAGGACCACTTTTTGGGGCCACTTCACGTGGTTGCGAGACGCATTATTGAAAAGAAATGAGTGCCAGGTGTGCGGATGATGCAAAAAGGTGACAACTATGCACTGCGAGGTCAGTTTTTGGCATGTTCGGGGTCCGTTTGAGGTCATCTAAAAGGCCAAGGGTGCACAACTAAAAAAGCTAAGTGTGGGAACTGAAAAAACTGAGAGAAGACAAGAAAAAAGGTGGAGAAGAGAGGAGCAACAGCCGCAGGTGTGTTTTTGGGGTTTTTGGAGCCTGTTTTGGCCGTAAACTGCTCATCCGAGGTCGGATTTGAGCACTTTGACATTGTAGGCTGGGGTTTTGGGCCATTGCAGACGCGATGGCGTTGTCTATTTTGCCAAATTCCTCACTCTTTTCCTACTGTTTTTCTGTGTAAGTTTCGCCTATGAGCGAAGTTTCTGCTCTAGTTTGTGATTGTATCTAGCTTATTTTACCCATATTGTGTGAGCTATTTGCCCCATTGGTGTTGGCCCAAGCTCAATTGTATCTAAACATCAGAAATTCTCCTCTTTTGAGCTGATTTTTTTGGGTGTGTGTGTGTGTGTGTCTGTGTGGAGTGGGCAAGTGGATAGTCTCTCTCCTCTCACTCCAGAGGTGTGTTCCTTGTCTCGGCCAGGTGTGTTGTCTAAGCCGAGTGGTGCCCCATAGTGTGTATGTGTATCTTCCCAAGAGTGTGTGTTGGGTCGTTATAGAGGCGCTGTGTGTGTTTTCATCCCGCTCACATTCTTTTGGCGCCCGCACGGAGGATCTTCTTCGAGTACCTTCTGCTTCGAGCTTCAAGCTTCGAGATTCGGGATTACAGGTTGCAGAGTACAGGTTATAGGTACAGGTACAGGTACAGGTGATTCACACAGGTACACGTAGCTGGAGTACAAGGATATGCTAGCAGTGGTGTCACTTGCAGTTGTTGTGGGTATGCATCACTAAGCGCCTATTTGATTGCATTGTCTGCTGAATTGTACGTTACTTGTGGAAACTGCCATTGTACGCCTTTGTGGAGCCATATTTGGTTTTATTTGGCAGTCCCAGCCATTTCTGAGACTTGGTCTGGAAGATAGTCATTTCTGAGACTTGACTATACGCGATTTGCATTAGCCTTCGTGTGAGGGTCGATAGCGTGAGGTTTTTATTGAGCTGGGGGATTCTCAAATGTAGAGATCCTTTCGGTGATACAGGTAGCTGGAGCACCCTTTTTGTGACCTCGCCATAGGCTATGTACTAGTGAGTCCTACTTGATGCTCGGGTTCTATTGTTGACAGTTTATGCATACATATACAGTCTATATTTTGGGTTCCTACTGCTCTATTTCTAGGGAAACTCTGCCAAAATTTTTCCAAGTTATGATGGCTAGTTTTTTGGTCTTTTGAGCCATTTATGCTGTTATGCTGCTGAAATTTTGGCAAAATCAGAGGTTAAGTTAGGTGTGCCTTCTTGGGAGCTTTATGGTTGGCTTTAATGGATGATCAAAATGGCCCTCAATTCACTCCATTTCATTTAACTCAAAGAATCGAGATAAATGTTCATGTGTCCAAGAAGAACTTTTTCCAGCAGCGCATAGTCTTTATGTTTGGGCCAAGAAGATTACGAGAGATCTTGGAATGTCCTTTGCCTGTTGTAATTCTGATGATCAACTATGAAAACTCATTTGATGTGCATGTGTTTGTCCTTATCTAAAGTTGAGCTCCATTGAAGTTTCTGGGGATTGGGTAGTCAAAAGTTTTGGGTTCTTGCACGTGTGTTCAAAGGGGTTCTCAAAGCATTGAAACTTGGGTAGCCATGGCTTTCTCTTATCTGGAGTTTCATGGAAGAAGTGATAAAGATGTGGAAGAATTTTTGAAAAAGATGGAGGTTGCCTGCATTAGCAACCAGATTCATGACCCTACGCAAATGTTACGCCTTCTCCAAATTTGTTTGAAGAGTGATGAACGAGTTTGGTCCAAGGCATTTGAAGAGGAGTTGCGTGCAGCGGATCCACCTGTAAGATTGAGTTGGGATAATCTAAGGCATGGATTGGAAGTGGAGTTTGTGAAGATAGAAGATCCTGACAAAGTGTGGCAAGAAGTACAACGTTTGGTGCAGAAGGAAGGTGAGCCAGTAGATGCGTACATACGTAAGTTTTCATTGGCATGGGAGCGAATGTGCAAAGCCTTAGCACCACAGGTACCCCCGCCTGACATGATGAAGAAGGACAGGTTCTTAGCTGGTCTTTGGGAGAATATACGTTGGAGAGTGGAGCTAAAGAAGCCTAGGACATATGAAGATGCACTAGAGGTAGCAAGGAACAAAGAGTGGAAGTTGAGGAAAATGAGCCAGTTAGGGGTGGAGTCTTTGCCCATGAGGTCTGAATTTCAGCCTATAGAGTCTTTACAAGGTCGCATGTCAGGGATTCATCACAAACCAGTGGTTCCTGTTACTACTCAGGTTATGCCAGCAATGGTCACTACAGCAGTGCAAGATGATGGGCTAAGGCAAGACATGAGGCAAATGGTAGATTTGATGAAGAATCTCATCCTAAACATGCTAGGTCAAGTGGGAAATAATTGAGATCGAGGGAGGTATGCAAATCAGCCAGGAGGTGAAGAAAGACCTAGGAATGGTGTTGGAGAAAGCAATGGTAGGTTTTGGAGGCAGATGCCCACCTGTTACAATTGTGGAAAGTTGGGTCACATCAGCCCGCAATGTGATAAGCCACCAAGGATGGGGGGAGACATGTATCCATTGCCAAGACTGGTGTTAACTAGGTCAAATGATTATGACATCGAAATTAAGGGAGACGAAAGAACCAGTGGACTGACCCAGGAGGAAAAAGGAAAGACAAAAGTGCTAAGTGTAGTCACCTTGGAGAAGGCATCAAAGCTAGAGGATACATTAGTGATGCCTATTGGGAAGAGGACCACAGAGGAAAAGTAAGGAAGAAGTGCCCCAGGTCCTAGTAAGAAGAAAGGAAAGAGCCATGAAGGCGAGGATGTCAAGGCCAAGAGGAAAAGGAGAGCTCGTCGAAAGTTTCATGTTTCAGATTTTCCACTAGGGGATGGGCAATTAAGCTATGACTTGAAGGAGGATCTGACGAGCAGGAAGGCAGATGTTACTTTTGGGCAGCTTATAGAGATGGTGCCTAAGCTAAAGCGACAGTGGAAGAGGAGTTTTTTGGAGCAATGGATTGCACATATGTACATATACATGCATGGTGCATCAAATAAAGAATTGCCCATTTTTCAGAGCCAGGTGGTTAATTGGGGCCCACATGTGTACAGGTAGGACAGGGTGTACATAGTGCATCGATTTTCACTATTACCAGTACCACTGTGTTTTTTCTACAATAAGGAGGAGTTGGTAGCACGTAAAACTTCTCGAGGAAGCTATCCGCGGGCCGACGACATGAGGTAAGCAGGTGCGTCAGATATCATCTAGTGGCGTCAGGAGGGCGAACGAGGTCAATATTTGCATGCGGATGAGGACGGACACAACGTGGGTGTTTTCTTGTGAGAGTTGTGCAGAAATTTCATCATTAGGACCACTTTTTGGGGCCACTTCACGTGGTTGCGAGACGCATTATTGAAAAGAAATGAGTGCCAGGTGTGCGGATGATGCAAAAAGGTGACAACTATGCACTGCGAGGTCAGTTTTTGGCCTGTTCGGGGTCCGTTTGACGTCATCTAAAAGGCCAAAGGTGCCCAACTAAAAAAGCTAAGTGTGGGAACTGAAAAAACTGAGAGAAGACAAGAAAAAACGTGGAGAAGATAGGAGGAACAGCCGCAGGTGTGTTTTTGGGGTTTTTGGAGCCTATTTTGGCCGTAAACTTCTCATCCGAGGTCGGATTTGAGCACTTTGACATTGTAGACTGGGGTTTTGGGCCGTTCCGGACGCGATGGCGCTGTCCATTTTTCCAAATTCGTCACTCTTTTCTTGCTGTTTTTCTGTGTAAGTTTCTCCTATGAGCGAAGTTTCTTCTCTAGTTTGTGATTGTATCTAGCTTATTTTACCCATATTGTGTGAGCTATTTGCCCCATTGGTGTTGGCCCAAGCTCAATTGTATCTAAACATCAGAAATTCTCCTCTTTTGAGCTGAGTTTTTTGGGTGTGTGTGTGTGTGTGTGTGTGTGTCTGTGTGGAGTGGGCAAGTGGATAGTCTCTCTCCTCTCACTCCAGAGGTGTGTTCCCTGTCTCGGCCAGGTGTGTTGTCTAAGCCGAGTGGTGCCCCATAGTGTGTGTGTGTATATCTTCCCAAGAGTATGTGTTGGGTCGTTATAGAGGCACTGTGTGTGTTTTCATCCCGCTCACAACGGGTAGAGTGTCTTCCTTCTCTCCCTGTACAACTTATCCTGAAGAAGCTTCGGAGACGAGTTGCAACTGAATGGGGTGGAATTCATGTAACACGCCGACTACGAAAATTATCTGCAATTGCTACTAGCCAAGAGGCTCGGAGTGGTCAGACACGTCGCCATCACCCCGTACGTGCTGAGCGATGAAGGAAAGGTAGAGCCCATGAAAGGCGACGACCTCCTGTGGATGTGCCGCCTCATCAACACTGGCACGATAAGAGTATAAGTAAGTACTCCACCCTCTGTGCATGATGGAAAACGGGCTGACAACATTCCCATTCGGATTCCTACAGCATATGCATGTGAATATCTATGTAGATAGGAAAATCTTCTACCAACAGAAGATCGTGTATCTATTTGGTGTGGTGGTACTAGGAGAAATCCTTAATTCCCCAAATCCTATCATTCTCCCCATATTGGATTACCACCATTCCTTTAATGTTTCTACCTTTATCATGTTTTAACCTATCCACCCAACCTTGTAAAAAGCCACTATAAGCCGCTACTGTCATTAATAAAAAAAAAGAGGTTTGTAATTTCCCGAGTCACTACCATGGCAAGTGTTTCTTTCCCCACGTTCAGTGGAAAGAAGGGAGAAGATCTCACCGCCAACTTTTTGGATGATTTCGACATTGCTTGTGTCATTTCCAACAAAGATGACGACGCTTCACAACTTCGAATTTTTCCTCTACTGATGAAAGTAGAGGCCAAGTCCTGGTATAATGCACTACCCCAGGCTACCAAGAATGCATGGGATGTGTTAAGGGCTGCCTTTATAAAGAGGTTTGGTAGAGACACAACCTCGGAGAAGCTATGGCAGCTACAGATGGAATTGAAGCAGGCAGGTCTGCTAGAGTATGCCACCTACGAGTCCAAGTTTGTGGACTTATAATGAAGGTCTGTTTGAAAATTTATAATGAAGGTCTTTTTGAAAAAAATATATGTGTGCAACAGTCTAGTTTGCTTGTCCTTTATGCTTTCTCATTTGATAACTGTGTTGTGTTGTAGGGGAAAAGAATCAGGTGTTAATTGCCCTACATGATTTAAAATTTTTCCTTGTTTGCAAAAAACTATGAAAAAGGAAAATTACCAAGGCCAGGTGGCTTAAAAGAGAAATTTGAGATTGAGAGGCGCCTAAACCGCTATGGTCTACGACTCTCAAAAATTATGGAGTACTTGAATTATGTTCAACCCTCTGGGGAGGTTATATATGCTGAGTGGCATGCTCAACCGGACCCAATATGGGTTCAAAGCTTTTGGCAAACGATAAGCAGGCTATCATACTTTATTTGAATGGCCTACTAGTCAATGTTGTAGAGGGTCAGTATGGAAAAAATCTCCTTGCATATGTAGAGGAAATGGTTAAGTACAAAGTCAATGCTCAACAGATAGTGTTTTGTCACAGAGATAACCACATATTTTTGGATTCGTGCCTCCAATTTTTCCATGTTTTTATATGGAGCACTAGCATGCCCGGTAAGGTGAATGCAATTCTAGAGAGTGTATTCAAAGAGCAGAATTCAAGGCTGGCATGTGTTTTTGCATAGTACCATTGCACTTGCCCAAAGTGGAATATTAGGGATAAGCTTGTGTTCTTCAAGAACTTAAAGCTTATGTGTATTCTTTTGTGATATAGTTTTATGGAGTTAGCAGCAACACACTCTTTGTAAAATTCAAAACCATGTCAAGTCATTTGAAGTTGTAATATCATGATGGATTCGGATCACAATTTCAATGTCCAAAGCTATTTTGACTTACGTTTGAGATGTTAAGAAACAACTTTTGTGGTATTTGATTCTTTTGTGACCAAATCAGGGTTTCTATGTGCGGGTATGCTAACTACCATATTGGAGATGCTAACTAGCATATTGGGTATAATAAGTAGCATATTGGGCATGTTAGCTAGCATATTGGGTATACTAACTAACATACTGGGTATGATAGCTAGCATTCATATAACTATAATAAGCATTTTGAGCACAATAGAAGTATGCTATAGAATATTGAACATACTAACTAGCATATTTGGTGTGCCAACTAAGCATGCTTTGTGGTATACGTGGTATGCTAACTAGTGATAGCCGCATTTTGGCTATCCGGAATTTCCATAGTGAGCTACCTCACCCTATCAAAATCACTCAAACACTGTGGCTATCCTCACACTTTCACCGGACATAGGTGTGTATGAGTTAGGGGACTTCTCCCATATCTCCTTAAAACCCTCAGCTAGCTAGTCATTGGGCTAGTTAAGCCAAAAAAATAAATTTTAAAAAAATAAAAATATATTATGGCCCATTTGTGTGTAAATATTTCATTGTATACAGAGCTTAAATAAAGGGATTTTTATTATAATTATTTTGGTATTTATTAAATATTTTTACATAGGTGGGCGTTATTTACCTAAGTGTGTTATGTACATTGACTCACCATTACCATAATTCTCTTACCACTGCACATACTCTTTATTATATAAATAATTATGTTCATGCAAGCCTTTTTAAATCTTGGTGTGAATCCACTCCAAGAAAAAATCACAAAATACCTTTCACCTAGTCATTCCCTTTTACTAAATTACCATTTTTCTACATGCATTCTTCCTTAATTCTTGTAAATAGTCTTGAATAGAAAAAACAAATGAGGCTCTCTCGTTTGATTCCCTATATTTTCATATATTTCTCTTTTCCCATCATATCCATATATCATATTTTTGAATAACCTTAATCCATGCATATTTTCAAAACCTCAAGAATCTATTAGGTCATGCTCTCATGCAAGGAGGATTATACATATTCAACAAAAGGGGGGCCACTGAAGACTTTTGTAGGAGGAAAAATAGGCATTTTGGTGGGATTTTTGGCGTCCACCTCCACTCTCAATTTGAGGAAGTGTTCACAATAAAATTTTTATCTCACAAGCTGAATAATCACCTCAAAATTGTTTATAATTTTTGGACCTGTCATCTGTGAGATATGATTTTTTTGGTGGATCCTAGTCTGTCCACTTTTTTTCACAAGTCACCCTAGTCTTCTCTCACCTCCATCCACTTCCACACACACACACACACACACACACACACACACATTCCTCTCCATCCCTCACTCAAACATGCACCTTCCATGGTTTTTCTCACCCTCTTCACCATTAATCTTCCCTCTCACTTCCATAGCTCTCATATGAATTCTACATGTACATACACTATCTCTATGCTTCTCTCTATTACCTCTAAATTACAATTTCTTCTTACCTTTTCTCTATATACATAAAATTCAGCATGTAAAACCATGTTTAATCTCTGCAAATTGCATAAGTCTATTCAACCACATCGTCACTTTTATTATGGTGTTCAACCTCCAAGGCAACGACGTTAAGAAGCGAAGAAGAAGAAGAGGATCGATGGTCATTTATGAGGATCTACACAAGGGTAAGTTAAGAAAATCTTCAAAGCTTCATCATCACAAAGATTCCCTCACTTCATTCACCCATCTTCCTTCAACCATCCACCTCATTCTACCCATTGTAAATATATCATTAACTTTGTAGTGATTGCTAACATTAACCATGTAATGTACCCAACATTTTTCAATAAAATTATTTCATTCGCTTGGCATATATTTAAGGTTCGCATTTTATTAAGCCATAATGTGCTCAAATGGAACAATCGGATTGGAAATCGGACTCTATAACTATTACTTATGGTCCTTATTCACTTGAAAACAATAGGTTGATGGGAAACTTAAGCCTCAAGTCTATTTCTAAAGATAACAATTGATTTTGAAGAAGGAGGGAGTATTTTTAGGAAAGAAAGAAGAGAGAGTCAAGTTTAGAGTTCTTGTCTTGGAAGCCAAGCTTGTTTTAAAATTGGAGAGCTGAAATCGTGCATCGGATTTCGTATCCGCAAAAAAAGAAAAAAAAGAGAGAGCGACGAACGTACACAAACTTATCTCTCTTTGCTTCCCTCTATTCTTAGCTGACCTTGAGAGCCTATATAAAGGACCCTCTGTCCTCACTTTCAAGACACAAACTCACTCTCAAAAGTAGAAGCTCTCTTGCATTGACGTCGGAGTTACCTTCTCTCCCTCAAGCTCTCTCTCTCAAGCTCTTACCTTCAAGCCATTTCTATCTCCAAGTCTTCTCTACCATCATCGTGTTGCCCTTTGGTTTCTTGAGTTATCTCTCTCTCTTTTGTTTTTTTCTACCTCGTTACAATGGCCCCGAAGCGAGTGACCCGAAGCTCGAAGGATGCTCATGTCATTCCATCTTCACGGAAGGTGCAAAGGAAGGTATCAACCCCAATCATAACTCAAGCAGAGGTATCGACTCTGAAAGAAGGTGAAATCGTTCAATCTCAAATATGGGAGGTAATCGAACATGTCGCTAATCCAGTAAGACAAATTTATAATTCTACATTGTTATTCATGTTGACCTATGAATTCAAGCATAGGGAACCCCTTAAACCATCCAAGAAACGTGATTCTATCACAAGAGACAAGCATATGTTTTTATAGATTAGTGAAAGAACTGTTTGATAAATTATCACTATTTGTTTTTATAGATTAGTGAAAGAACTGTTTGATAAATTATCACTATTTGTTAAATTATTATTTCTTGTAAATTATTATTGTTGATAAGTTATTACAGGTTGATATGAAGAGTATCTCTTGTTTCTCATGGGTAGCGAGATGATTCCGCGGAAATTAATGGAGATTAAGATAAGGTTATTGGTTCTCTTTTTGTTCCTTGCGGAAGAGAGATGCCTCGCTGGTAGTGAGATGTCTGGTGCTTAGCAAGATTCCTCGCAGGGAGCAGGATGCCTGGCGGTTAGCAAGATGGGAAGGTTGCGCAATTTGCGGTTAGCGAATAAATCCTTTGCAAAGGCTCTGTTGGTTAGAGAAAGTGTACAGGTAGTGGCAAACTCATAAGAAATTGGAAAAATTCTTTTTGTTGAAATATAGAACTATCTTCAGTAGACCCTGTTTGAATTGTTTTGTTATTGTTTGAAGGGCTGTATAAAAGATTGGAATTAATTAACGAACACTATTTGTATATGTAAAACAATGTGGTAGTAATCAGAAAACAAAATAAAAAGTGTGAGTGTGGGGTGGAAAGTGGGGGTTGGCTCAGGTTGCCAATCAAGGATGGGTGGTCTCGATTAGTCGAGAAACTCTCCACTCCCTCTTATTGAGAGAAGTGAAATTAGAGATTCATTGTGCCAAGAGTCAAGACGTCCCAAATCTACGTGCCCTGAAAGCTATGGACCCAATTAGTCAGGTACTTTTCACAAGATTACTAGTTAGTTTCAAAGTGAGAGAGTGTGGGTGCATTATCTCAAAACACTATTTTACATGCTCTTCCACTATCAACAATTGAGGTCTTGGTGCTTCAAAGGCATACTTGGCTTCAAATTCTCCTTGTGTAAACCTCTTTGGAAAATGTGACGTGACTTGTGTCGTTTAAGTTCTATCATTGAGCTTGTTTTAGAAAGTGCTTAGTGTGTATTCATTGCCAAGTTCTTTCTCATTGTAAGAGGGTATGTTGGTGAGAGGTGTCCCACAACCCTAAAATTGTGTGTGTGTGTGTGTGTTTGTGTGATGGAAATGTTTAGAATTCATTAAACATTGGGTTAGTTTTATGAAAACTCTACGATAGCATCATAACGAACCATATCCATTTGCAAGTCACAAACAAGGTATCATGAAAGTTTCATTCCTCTCTCTCTTTCCTTGCTCTAGCTCTCTTTCATTCCATTTGGTGTGTGTCTTGGTGTGAGATTGCTTGTGTGTGTTCTGTTGCACCTCTTTTGGTTGTGACAAAATCTCTCTTGCATCCTAGTTCCCATCCCATAACTAGGTGGTGCCCCTTCCCTTATTTGGATGTGGGTTTATGGTTTGTTTTCTTGATTGCGGTTTATCTAGCCCCAATTGAGCAGCACAAGAGCCTTGAGGAGAGTTTAGAGGTCGCTTCTCTTGTTGCCCCCGCCCTGGACTGCCTCACTAGCATACTAGGTATGCTAAGTAGCATATTAGGTATGCTAGCTAGCATACATATAATTAAATAAGCATTCTAAGCATAGTATTAGTATGCTACATAATATTCTGGGTATGCTAGTTAGCATATGAATATTCTAACTAGCATATTTGGTGTGCCAACTAAGCATGCTTTGAGGTATACAGTGTATGTTAACTAGCATACTTGGTATGGTAACTAGCACATCAGGTATGCTAACTAACATATTGGGTATGCTAGCTAGCATACATATAATTATAATAAGAATTCAAAGCATAGTAGTCGTATGACACATAGCATATTGGGTATGTTAGCTAGCATATTGAACATACTAACTAGCATATTTGGTGTACCAACTAAGCATGCTTTGAGGTAAACAAGGTATGGTAGCTAGCATACTGGGTATGCTAACTAACATACTGGGTGTGATAGTTATCATATTGTACATGTTGGCTAGCATCTTTGGTGTTCCAGCTAAGCATGCTTGTAGGTATACTGGGTATGCTGACTAGTATACTTGGACTGCTAACTAGTATTCTAATTAGCATACTTTGTATGCTAACTAACATACTTGGAGTGTTAACTAGTAGGCTAGTGAGAATACTGTGTATGCTAACTAGCATACCCAATATGATAATTAGTACAACTAGAGCATATCTAATATACATGTTTAACTATCATAATGTCTAGCATACCAAGAGGTAGCATAATTAGTATGGTAGCTAGGAAACAAGTAATGCTTGTAAATTGACTCTCCAACAAAGTCGAGAACTTGAAAATGCTAATGCTAGTTTACTGGACATGGCTGTAAGGAAGTTGTAACTAGCATACAAGGTAGTTATCATTATTGGCTATGATAAATGCCATAGCCATATACACACACAAGAGACAGGGAACTGAGAGAAATGCATTACCCGCAACAAAAATTATGTTGAAAATTCTTAGGTTACAGCTTACAAACTGAAGGGCATGCTATTATAGATTGCTTCATAGCTTTCTGAGGTGATTGTGTACAATTTTCTTCTCTTTGGGATCTGTTGCATATGTATTTTAATACATTGTACTATATGTGAAAGGATGTGGACGATGGGTTGAGCACTGTCTATCTTGAAGGTGTATGCATCCAGATGCTTGTAATACAATCCTTGCACAACATACAAGACTCTGTCAATTACATTGCTCCATTCACCAATGTACCTCTTCTCCACCTTCTCTCTTACTGCAGCACACTTGACTAGGTAGAAATCCACATCCTTAGCTTTTGTTGAAGAATCTGGATTAATTGTAAATGTGTCACCAGTACACAGAGCACTACTTAATGCATCATGATGGCCTTCGTATGTGAAGTCATTATAGACATTGACTTCATCTACTGGAACATCATCTGTTGACTCAAAATCAGTCTCAATCTCATCAAGTAATCGCATCAAAAGATGATACTCCCAAGGTTTCAACTAAGCTTTGTTGATGCAACAATTCAAATTCAAGTGCATGCATGCATCACAAAAGAATGCCAATGGTCTTGTTGCAAGGACAATTGGAGCTTGCAAGTTGACCACAAAAACCATGCAAAGAGCGATTTTCCTTAACAATGGCACAATTCCACTTGACTTCTCTATTCACATCCCCTAATTTAACCTCCCAAAACACACAAACACATTCCCTTTCTTTTGAAGGATATGATGCAAGTGGTGCTCCCTTTGACAAGTTGGCTTGGAAATAAGAAACCACATCCGCTGCACACTTTAGAATAGATCCATTAGACTTTAGCTATTCATGGGCTAAGGTTCTTTTCACAAGTACTCCTGCACCATCGTGCTCTCCCTTGCCATGCCCTGATCCAAAGAAGAACCAACTCATCCCGATCCCCGTCAGTCCACCATATCTTGCAACAAAATAGAAAGTCATGGCTCCTTTGAATTGCGAGGCCACACCATCGGACCATACCTAGTGTTTTTCAGGAGTCACACCCTCTTGTTGTAACCAATCATGGTGTAGGATGAAGCAATGTTGCACAAACAATGTGTCATGCACCTTGTCATTTGATATGAAGAAGTGGATTATTTTGGCTTTCTCCCCTTCCTTGCAATAGTATATTATGTGTACAAAAATGATTACTTGACTAGAGTGCCAATGCATTGTCTCAATCTCATTTTGCTCCTTGAAGGCATAATTCTTTGCAAAATCAACAACTAAAACCACCAAATCATATGGAAACCTAACTAGACAATCCTTGAATTGTTGTGCTTGCCATTGATCTGTATAGTTATGAGTGATGAAGATCTTCAACTTGGACTTCAAGAGTTGAAGGAACTCCAGCAGCATTTCTTTATGCAACAAATATTTCCCTTTTTTGTTGTTTTCATGCTTGTCTTTTGCTTCTACATATGAAAATACTTTCACATTAATACTCTTACATGGTTCTAGTATCTCCAAGCAGCATAAGTCCATCCTCTTCGCTCCACTTATCTTAAAATCTCCCATCATCCATTCCCTTCTATGGAAACTTGCATAAGGTTTCTTTGGACAAAGAACTGACTCCCATAGTTGTGTGACACCTTTAAACGTGTGATGGGAAGCCTTGCAACCCATGCTAATGTTGTTACCCAAAAAAACAAATACTGCTTACATAGTTGCAACTTACTTCATGCAGACCAAAATCACGAGAGCACATGTGGTTCAATGTATCCTGGATGCTTCTCTTTGAACCTGTAAAAGAACTCAACCTACAATATCCATAAATGATCAACTTATGCTCCTAGAATGCTAGCTGCAATATACATAATTCCAACCAAGACATCCAACATTCTCTTCAAAACAAATCCATGTGTTAACCAACACACTCAATATGCTAACAATGTGTTATCAAGAAAAGTTACTGGCATACCCACTATGCTAACAAGCATGTACAGTATTCTGACCAGTATACCCAGAATGCTAACTAGCATACCACGTATGTTAACAAGCACACCCAATATGCCAGTGATCATCTTTGAATGATCACTAGCATACAAAGTGTGTTAGCTTGCATACCCAATATCCTAATGAGAAAACTGGGTATGCTCACTAGCATACAATTTGTTATCTAGAATACCAGTAGTATATTATGTATTCTAACTAGCATAGAGGGTGCTAGCCTCCATCCCCAGTCATTATGCTAGTTAACATTGTTACGGCATAAGCCGCACATTGCGGTCCTGTGGCTGTCCAGACATTGTAGACTACGAGTTCATGTGGCTTTGGGACAATTCTTCATTGGATATCATGGGACAAGACGGGGTTTTGCACCGTTACCGATCTGTGCTAGAGCAGCGAGTGTATTTGGGGGGGCATACCATTATTTGTGGATATCTCTCATGCAATCAATATATCATACTTTCGTAATTCTGTGTTCTATTACATATCAATGAAGAAGACGGTGTTCTATTCCTGTGTATTGTCTTCTATTCTGTCTTCGTATACCTTGTTGTTCATAGTATGTAAGGTAGTGTGAGGGTATCCATTCGCGTAGTGCGTATTGCTCCATTGTAGAGCATTAGGCATTACATCTGACGACCACGATGCGTGATGGGTGACATGTTGTGAACATGCATGCACACTAGGTTGCAGGGTCCTCTTGACCCTGTTGTTCCAATTGTGGGAAGACTATAGAGGAGAGGCGGTTCGATGAATTTGATTTTTCTACACCTCAGGCTGAGAAACATTGTTGGAATTAGGGTTGCAGAGAAACACACACAGATTGGAGAAGACGAAGGAAGCTCAAGGCACACAATAGAGAGTGTGTTACTTAGTGTGCAATGGAAAGATAGATAGCCCTAGAGTGATGGGCGTATATACAATGCACGGGGGAAAAAACCTCCTAAAGAGGGAAAAAATGCCCCGGCGGTCCTAGTGTGTTCACAAACATCACTACCACATGTATATGGTAACAAATCCCCCCTGGAGTGATGCGGTGAACAAGAGCTAGCACATGAGTAAAGGGAAGTGCCATGCCCTGAGGACATGATAAATCCACAAAGGGGAGTAAGCCCAAAGCTTTGTGGAAAGCTTCAAGCTTCTCACGAGACAATGCCTTTGTGAAAAGATCTGCAAGGTTGTCCTGTGTTGGCACACAAGCCAAGTTGATCTCTCCTGCTGAGAGCCTCTCCCTGACATAGTGGTAATGCACCTCAATGTGCTTTGTGCGAGCATGAAAAACTGGGTTCCTCGCAACTACCAATGCGCTCTGACTGTCAGTGTAGATAGTGTTGGCAGTGTCCTGTCCAACACCCAAATCAGCCATAAGGCGTCTGAGCCATACACACTCAATCGTAGCTGTGAAGACTGCCCTGTACTCAGCCTCACAACTCGAAGTGGCCACAGTAGGTTGCTTCTTGCTCAACCATGATATACATGAACTGCCAAGCATGAAACAAAAACCACTTGTGGACACTCGCGCGTCAAAACAACCAGCCCCATCTGAGTCCGAAAAAGCATGTAAGTCTGGCGGCAATGATCCCCCCTTGGGATAAAACAAGCCAAGATGTAAAGTGCCACTAAGGTAGCGGAAAATCCTCTTGACAGCCTGCCAATGCTTAGACCCTGAGCTATGCATAAATCTGCTGACCTGTGAGACTGCAAACTGAATATCTGGCCTCGTGTTGCATACATAAATGAGGCAGCCAACAACACTTTGGTAAAGAGTGACATCAGCAGGATCACCAGCATCATGTAGACTCAACTTCAAACCTGTTTCCATGGGAGTGGCAATAGGTTTGCAATCCTCAAGTCCAAACTTACATAGCAATGTCTCTATGTAACTTTTCTGACACAAGGCAATACCACCATCACACTGCTTAAACTGTATACCCAAATAATGATGCAACAGCCCCAAATCTTTCATCTTGAAGCATTCAAATCAGCCTTAAATTCAGCAATATGTCTCTCATTTGGTCCAGTGATCAGCAAATCATCAACATAAAGAACCACGATGAGAAATACATCACTCTCACGCTTTACATACAATGTGCTTTCTGTTGGACTATTACAAAAGCCTTGTTTGACCAAATGAGTGTTAGCTTTCTCATACCAAGCACGAGGAGATTGCTTCAACCCATACAAAGCCTTGTTACATTTGCACACTTTGTCCTCTTGTCCTTTTATGACAAAACCGCGAGGCTGCGTTACATAAACTTCCTCAAATATGTCACCATTCAAGAAAGCAGTAACAATGTCTGATTGATGTACATCCCAACCAAAATGAGCTGCCAATGCACATAGAAAACGCACAGTATTCATACGACAAGTGGGAGCAAAAGTCTCTTCATAATCTATGCCTTTTTGCTGTGCATAACCCTTTGCAACAAGTCGAGCCTTATGGAGATTGATCTCACCATCCGGTTTGCGTTTCAACTTGTAAACCCACTTTGTACCAATGGCCTTTTTGCCAGGAGGCAAATCACATAAATTCCATGTGTCATTTTCTATAAGTGCATCATATTCTGATTGCATGGCAGCCATCCAATTTTCTGAATTTTGTGCTTCATCAAAAGTCAGAGGCTCCTCAACATCATGTAAGCTAGACACAGCCAAAGCATAACAATCTAATGCATAAGATGCATGGCAAGAGCCTGAACGAGTATGACTAGACAAAGGTGCATCCAATTTACTGTCACGCAAAGTGTGCACCAGCCATTTTGGCATACCTCTAGCCTACTCATTTTTATCCCTTTCCTCATCAAGTACATCATGTACATATGCATCAGTAATAGGCTGATCTAAAACATTTTCAGAAACCCCCATAGGCTGTACATTTTCCTCATGGGAGCTTACATTCGTATTTGCACCACTGAAAAGAGGAAACAAAGTTTCATAAATGTCCTGTGAGCTTACATTACTGTCTCTAGTACATGACAGCAAGGGCTGAACAAAATCTTCCACAAACACTACATCCCGAGTAACCAGAATACGTTTTTTTTGCGGATGATACAACCTGTAACCTTTGCTTTCAGCACTATAACCAACAAAAATACATTTGACAGCCTTATCATCCAGTTTTCTACGCTGCACTTGTGGCACCAAAGCATATGCCAATCAGCCAAAAACACGCATGTGCTCAATAGAAGGTTTTCTATCATGCCATGCTTCATATGGAGTAATAGAATGCAAAGCTGTCGTAGGACACCTATTAAGTACATAAGTGGCACACATGATGACCTCAAGCCAAAAAGAATGTGGTAAAGCTTGACTTTTGACCATACATCGTGCCATTTCCATCAATGACCTATTTTTCCTCTTAGCAACACCATTTTGCTGAGGTGTATAAGGCACTGTACATTGGTGTTTTATCCCACGACTAGCCAGAAATGCATTAAATTCATGAGACATATACTCCCCCCCTCGATCTGAACGGAGGGTGCCCATAGTACATTTCGAGACATTTTCAGCCATAGCCAAAAATTGTTTGAAGCACATAAAGACTTCGGACTTAGCTTTAAGTAGAAATACCCATGCATGCTTGGAGTAATCATCAATGAAGGTCACGAAGTACAGGTAATTGCCCAAGGACGGAGTTTGCATGGGCCCGCAAACATCACTATGCACAAGCTGCAACCTGCATGTGGCCCGAACTGAACCATCCTTTGGAAACTTAGAACGCTGCATCTTACCCAAAGTACAGCCTTCACAAAAATATTTGACAGGTGCTTCAAGAGGTGGCAAAGAACCAACCATATCAGATTTCTGCAAACGTAGCAAACTGGCAAAATTCAGATGACCAAAATGTGCATGCCAAAGTTTTGCATCTGAAATAGCCCTTGAATCTACAACAACATCTGCAAAATTTTGTCCACACTTGTCATACAAAGTGAGCTTATACAGCCCACGGCACAAAAGGCCAGATGCAACAATTTCATCACCAAAACTGAGATCATGAACTGTACATCTGTCATCCACAAATTTGACTACAAGTCCAAGTCTAGCAAGTGCGGATACAGACAAGATATTCTTCTTGATCCCAGGTACATATAGTGCATCAACAAGTGTGAAGGAACTGCCATTAGTAGCAGTGAGCACAATCTTTCCAACTCCCTAAACTGGATAAGAGGCGTTGTTGGCACAAGTGACTGAATTCCCAGGAGGGACAGACTCGAGAGAGGTAAACAATTCACGATGTGAGGTAATGTGCTTTGTAGCACCACTGCCGAAATACCACACATGTGAATCTGCAGCAACTGACAAGCATGCATCATGGATAGCAGGTTTGTAGGTGCACTCTGCGCTAAAAGCCCATTCTGCATCAACATCAGCAACACAGTCTCCTTTCAGAGAAGACTCAACAATGGCTGCATTTGTAGTGGAACCAGCATTTGCAGTGGAACCACCCTCTTTCTTCTTAGCCTCTTTAGCCTTCAACTTAGGACACGACTTGATCAAGTGATCATTGGCTTTACAATAATGGCAACGCATCTTCTTTTTGCCCTTATCACCAAAATTTCCAGACGAAGTACTGCCAGCAGAAGCATTAGGAACATAATTTTTGTCACTCGCAGCAGAACCATAAGAAGTGGCTGCATAACTGTTACCACCCTTTCTTTGAGAAGCAATAAAAGCCTGTTCAACTGCACGCTGTCTAGTCCTATTTTTTCTAGAAAGTAACTCTTGCAACAGCAATGTGCATAATGCATCAAACTTGAAAACTTCAGGATTTCCTTGGGTCATCAGTCTCCAAGTACTAGCAAAAGTCTGGTAGGAATCTGGTAAGGCATCAAGAAGAGTCTGCACAAGGGAACTGTCTGAAATGACTTCACCTGTAGAAATAAGCTGCTCATTGATATCCTTGACACTAGCAAGGAAAGTGTCCATATCATCTTCCTCATGCATAATATTTAACTCCAGCTCTTTTTGCAGCAAAGCAATTTTAGCCTCATTGCAGCTTGCATAAAGACCTGCTAAAATATCCCAAGCCTCTTTTGCAGATTTTGCTGAACAGATGTGAGGAACAATGGTGCGCTTCATAGACAACGCAATCAATGCATGAGTCTGCTCATCCTTAACATCCCAACGAGCTTGTTCAGCCATAAGCAAAACAACTCTAACAGCTGCAATCCTTGCAGCAAGACCTGCAACATCCTCAACATTGCCTACATCCTCAGAACTAGGACGTACATCAATGCCCTGCACAATGTATAAGCCCATATAGGGTAGTTGTCCCCATCCAACCTGTCTTCGGCAGCAAACATCTTGAACACATCTGTGTTGTTGTTGTCAGTCATGGTAAATGTTGCACCTGATGTGAAAACTGCCCGAAAATAGGAGAAATGGAGAGGGAACAACCTATGCTATATAGCACAAACCGTAGAAGACTATAAGGCACCTGTTATGCAGAAAACGGCACTGACAGAAATTCTGCACAAAATGACAAAATAGCCTGTGCAGTACTGCCTATAGTGGAAACGGAGGCCGAAATGAGCCCAAATCAAAATTCTGAGCAGACCAAGCTCTACGAGCTTACCCAAAAATTTTGTCGACCTGCGAACGCTCACCAAAGCTCACTGAAATCGGAGAAAGTGAGCAGGCGTGTGCTGGAGCAGCTAGCGACTAAGCCCGGGAGGACGTGACCTGCTCTGATACCAATTGTTGAAATTAGGGTTGCAGAGAAACACACATAGCTTGGAGAAGACGAAGGAAGCTCAAGGCACACAATAGAGAGTGTGTTACTTAGTGTGCAATGGAAAGATAGATAGCCCTAGAGTGATGGGCGTATATACAATGCACGGGGGAAAAAACCTCCTAAAGAGGGAAAAAATGCCCCGGCGGTCCTAGTGTGTTCACACACATCACTACCACATGTATATGGTAACAAACATGTGTCCCCAATGCCAAACCTGGTGCGTGGTCGACATATTTGGCGTGTGCGGCGTACTTCGCACAGTCAGTCATGTCCTCCCACCGTGCATTCTTCCTCACCCACTCATGTTGCTCCACCACCGACTTCGGTAAGCAGTCCCGAGGTTTCCCTGCCATTGTCCCCGCCTCCTATTGTTCATCAACTTTTTCCAGGAGGGGGTATAGTTGGGCAAGGGACTATGGTGCAGCCAGTGGTAGCGGGTGGTCAAATTAAGTATATTTTCTTTTGAGGTCGTTCAAAGAAAGACCCTGATGCACATTTGTAGCAATTTAATAAACTGTATGGATTGAATCAACAATCGGTGTTTGAATCCACACGTTTAGGGAAATCTGCAAAATGGTAGTCAGAGTATCCTGACGATCACTTTCAAATGTATGTAGAAGGGTCCATAGCATTATTGCGTCGATTCAGAACGGAAAAGACGGTCTCTCAACATTTGGAAAATCTTCGAAAGTTACGTCAAAAGTCATTGCCAGTGGAGAATTATGTTGCAAAGTTTCAGATGCTTTTGTAGCGGATACCTCAGGCACAATGGCCAGCAACCAAGGTGTTGCATGATTATTTTTTCTGCGAGGACTCAATAAGGATCTCATAACTTCTATGGAAATAGTGGATAAGGTAACTACTCCACTGGATAATGTTATTGCAAGAACTGTTGTATAGCAGGAGAGGCTTTAGGGATACTGAATCACCAAGGAAATCAAAGAAAAAGGATCATAAGAAATCACATTGTAAATATCAGGGAAGTGGCAGTGATAGTTCGGAGTCCGAGAGTGCAGACATCAGGTAGCAGTGGTTCGGTGAAAGAATCGGAGGAAGCACCTCGAAACAAGGAAAAGGTGTTCCATTCGGATCGACGAAATCTTCTGCGGTGGTTAAAAGTGTGCTGTGATGTACTGAGTGCCGGAATCCGGGACATGCCGCTCAAGAGTGTGCAATGAATCAGAAATTGTGTGCGGTTTGCACAACCAACACCCATAATAGAGTGGAATGTCATTACAATGGTTGTGGTCGTAGGAGTCAAGATTCTTCTACATGGCAATCACAACAATCAGGACATGGACAAGAGCCTCCGGTGGCGTTGGCCAACACTCATGCATTAGAGGTGCCTTTTCAAGGACCAGCCGGTGGACGGGGTCAAGGAGGGGGTCGCGGTCGTGGAAGAGGTGACCGAGATCCTAATCGACCCAAGACCTGCCTTTTCTGTTTGGGAGATGGGCATTGGCGGTCAGAGTGTTCAAAAGCTATGGAATATGATCAAGAGAAACAAGAATGTGCTGCTGAAAGCAGCCAAGTGTGGCTATGGTTCAAATTGAGGGACTGGACGAATCTGACCTGGTGGTTTTTCTAATTACCCATTCTGGCAAAAATGTGGCACTAGCAGCCGATGTTAAGCTCCCAAATTGGGCAACTCAGGAGGATGTACATAAAAAGACTATAACTTGGATGCCACATTCAGTACCACCATTGCAATCATCAAGACCATCGGCCCCCTCTTCGGAAAATAAAGAGGGGAAAGTCTGAAACAAGGCAAATACCATGGAAGAGGCTAATTGGGATTCTGTTTGGAAAGAAGTTCTAGAATCACCATTACAAGTACAATTGGGATCGTTATTGAGATTTTCTAAATTTTCATTACGCTTTACTGAGTCAAAAGTTCAAAGCAATGAATGAGATGGAAGTTGATATTGCAGTAGCTAAGGGTGAGCGGGATGATTCAGTCCCGTTATCGGCAACTAGGATTATGGATACACGCATTTCGGAGCTTTCAGTAAGATATCATGGCACATATATCAACAAAGTCCTATTAGATGGAGGTGCGGGAGTGAATATTATTACTCAAGCGGCTTGTAGCGCTTTGGTCTTAGTGATTGGGAACCTGCACCCTTTGTAGTTCGCATGGCGGATCAGAGAAGAGTATAGCCAATAGGATTACTCCGAGGCATTGTGTTGGATGTGGCTGATTTTTCTTTTGCTATTTAGTAGTGTTAACTATTGAGGATCATAGTCAGGATTATCATATTATTTTGGGGAGACCATGGTTACGTCAAGCTGTGGTAAATCATAATTGGGAGGCAAATATGCTGACAGTTAAAAAGGGTCACAAGAAAGTTTGGGTGATGTTGGGAACATGCAGACAACCACTTCAGGCAGCATGGCTAGTGATAGTGGAGATAGTGAATATGGTGGAAGGATTAGAAGAGGATGAAGAGGAGCAATTCCTGAAGGCTAACCTGGATTTAGTTTCTCTCTATCTTGCAGATATTCTACAATTTTGGAGGGGAAATCTTTAGGGGATCTAGGAATAGCAGATCCGGGGGGTAAGAAAAAGTCTTGCCTATTCCCGGACCACTGGAGGAGATTATTAGGCAAGAATGTGAGTTTGAAGCACATATGAGTAAAGTAACAAGGGTAAAGGAGAAAATGAACTAGAGATGGTCTTTCTAAGAGCTCAAGAGGAGTCTCAACCAATTCATACTAGTAAGCAGCTTCAGACAAGTTTTCAAGGAGACTTGATTAATTTGTTGACAAAATTCAAGGATGTTTTTGCATGGGAGTATGCGGATATGAAAGGATTGGATCCAAAGTTTTACCAGCATCATACAATTCATTTAAAACCAGATGCAGTGCCGGTGAAGCAGCATTCATATAGGATAAATCTGAATGTGGCAAGTCAAGGTGGAAATTCATCGCCTGTTGCAAGTGGATTTTATTACCCCTATTGACAATCCAGAATGGGTTTCTCCTACTGTGGTGGTACCAAAGAAAAACAAGAAAATTTGAATCTATGTGGATTATAGGAAGCTGAATGCAGCTACTGTTCCAGACCCTTTTTTGCTTCCATTTTTGGATTCTATTTTGGATGATGTGGTAGGGCATGAGATGTATTTTTTTCTGGATGGGTTTAGCGGATATAACCAAATTCAGATGACTGAAGGTGATCAGGCTAAAACAACTTTTATTACAGCATGGGGCGTTTTTGCATGCACAATAATGTGGTTTGGATTATGGAATGCGCCCTCATCTTTTCAAAGGAATATGTTTCAAATTTTTGGTCCCTATTTGACAGATTTTAAGCGAATATTTTTGGATGATCTCAGTGTTTTTGGAGCGCAATTAAAGAATTTGAAGCAATCGCGGTTATGTTTTATGAAATGTAGAGAGGTGAAATTTAGTTTAAATCCTCTAAAATGTGCATTTGCAGTGCAAAGTGAGAGATTATTGGGTCATGTAATTTCTGAGGATGGCATTTCAATGGATCCAAATAAAATAGTAGCAATTATGGAAACACCTCTGCCGAGCGACGAATTCGAAGCAGTGTGCAGTATTTCTAGGCCAAGCTCGTTGGCATGGGAGGCATTTGAGGTTTGTCGCACATTTGGCAATCCCTATTAATCAAGCAACACATGCCAAAGTTTTTGAATGGACACAAGAATGTGATCTAGCCTTTAGGAGATAAAAAATTCAGTTGTCCAAAGCTCCGATCATGATCCCTCCGAATTGGGGTCAGGATTTTCATGTTTTTGTGGATGCTTCTAACAGGGCTATTGGTAGTGTGCTGATGTAGGAACAAACTCAAGGATGTCTTTGACCTGTCTATTATGGTAGCAAAAGATTATCATCCATAAAATAGAATTATTCAATAACATAAAGATAATGTTTAGGGATGATTTACTCGGTGAAGAAGTTCCGTCATTATCTGTTGGGCCGGTGGTTTTTCTTTCATGTGGATCATTCAGCTCTTTTATACATGGTGCACCAACAGAATTTGACAAGAAGATTAGCCAGATGGATGCTCTTATTACAAGAAATTGATTTTGAGGTAATACATCGTCCCGAGCCCAGCATGTGGTTGCTGATTACCTGTCACGGCTAGATTCTGGCGAGCCGCTGATGGGGGTTGCTGATGAATTTTTGGATGTGTCTCTCTTTTTGATGGGAGTAGTTGTAGATGAGATTTTAGTTACGCAATCATCGCGGATGATTCCCAGCATTCCCTGGACTGGTATGAGGAGATGTTCCATTTTCTAGATAGTGGAGAAATGCCTTCATTTTTGTCCAAACATCAACGTTGCTGGATGGCTATTCGAAGCCAAAATTTTGAGATTGTCATGGGGAAGTTGTATTATCGCTCAGTAGCGGATGTCCTGATATGACGTGTCCTACCACAGGAACAAGGGTCTGTTCTAAAGGAGGTTCATACAGGCATTGCAGGGGGTCACTTTGCAGCTTTGATGACGGAAAGGAAAGTGCTACAATCTGGATTATGGTGGCCAACATTGTTTCAAGATGAGAGGGGTTTCGTACAACATTGTGATGTGTGTCAGCGGTTGGGGCAACCTACTAAAATGTCCAGAATGGATCAATAAGCACTACAGTCTATTGAATAAGAACTTTGATCCATCCCTGTAGTGCTTATTGATCCATTGTGGAGCATTAGGAATTACAAGCATGTAGGAAATGTTAACTAGCAGATACATTGTGCTTACTAACATGCTAGTATGTTAACTAGCATACTTAGAGCCGACTTGCATATGAGGTATGCTAAACTTAATAGCATGTGTGGTAAATAGGTATGTTAATTAGCATGGTGAGTATGCTAAGTAGCTTACACATTTTGTTAATTGATAGTTAGCATTTAAGAAATACAAACTAGGCGACACATTGTGTATACTAGCATACTATGCATGCTAATTAGCAGACTCAGTGCCAACTAGCATATGATGTATGCTAAACTGAATATCATGTTTGCTAGCTAGGTATGTTAATTAGCATGGTGAGTATGCTAAGTATCATAAACATTTTGTTAATTACTAGTTAGCATATTAGAAATGCACACACATTGCGTTAACTAGCATACTATGTATGCTAGCTAGCCTGGGCTTTGAGTTTGAAGCCATTCTGATGAAAAATACATCCTACGCGTAGGATGTCTAATGCAAGAAATTGAAGCCAGACCGACCATATGCTCCACAAGCTTAGGCGACATCTCCTCAAGTCCAACCGATGCCTAGATATCAGACTGGCAACCTACCAGGACCTATAGGTGTAGAAAGACCACAACCAGTGTTGGGACAACAACCACCCCTACCAAAATTACGACCACTCGGCATAAGATACACACCCACAGTATCTGAGTCGGACGAGAAGGCTTTGGTACCTATGCATGCATACTACGACGAGCCCAATGGATATGCGGCAAACTCTGTCTATTATCCACAGGACGAACCCTCTACACCAGAACCATGGAGCATGATAGGAAATACAGGACCACCAACGGCTGCACAGGCAGCTGGAGAAGGACAATATAGCCTGGATGAAAGAACACTGTTGTTTATAGCCAACGGAGGCATGAGCAGGCAAAGAATTGCGCACCAACAAAGAGGAGCTCCAGGAGCACCTCAACAGCCTAAAGGACCATGCTACAACTATGGAGGAGACCCATTGGCTGAGGGATTGCCCTCATGACAAAATCATTAGGGTCAACGCATATTGCACGGAGTGTGGAATTACTCACTTGATCCTTGATTGCCCTAAAAACCCGAGCAAAGGAGAAAAAACTACCTTGAATATGCTAGGAGCGCTACCGTCCAGTGAAGGGTCAAAAAACAAAACTCCGATTCCTGTTAAGGTCTTGACGAGAGCCCAAGCAAGGAAAAATGACAATCAGCCCAAGAGTAACGATGAAAATCAAGATTGAAAAGTCTAGTGTCAGTCGTGATAATCCTTGGAAAGAACGAAGAGCAAAAATGAAAGCTAGACGTGAGCGAAAACAAAAAGATGTAGAAGCTGAGCTAACGATAGCTCGAGAACAACTTAAACAGCAAAGAGAGTCCGACTCTCTAAAATCAACGGAAGGACCAAACAGTGCAAGCTCAGGAGGGTCGGTATTGGTAGATAAGATCAATGAATCCTTAGATGCAATCTTGCAAGCATATGAAGCAAGATTGAAGAACACACAGACCCTAGAGCAAAGGTGGATGACATATCCATATCCAGAGATAGAAAAACAGAGACTAGAGATGTGCAAACAGCTGATTGAAACTGCACAAGCTTTACTGGAGCCTCCACCTATGGAAGCGGGAGATAGAGTAATCAAACCACCAAACCATGAAACACATCACAAAACCGAACAAAGGATACCCGACAAGATAGAAAATATTTAATCCTTGCCGGATGTAGAGGATGCAAAAGACGTACCTAATAGCACTGATGACTCACTGAAAGATTTTCCACCATATTCGCCTATTGTGGAAGAAAATTGGCCTGAAGAGCTATGGGAAACGGTGCGAAAAGCTCACAAAAAATATGAGACAAAAACAGTCGAGTCAGCGCCTTTCTCGGAGCTGAACTTGAATAAGACTCCATGGGATTTGGACGTTAAATCATTTCAAGGGGATAATGGTTCAGTTGCATTCGAAGATAGCAGACCACAATCTCTCAGAACTTTGCCATCATATATGGGGGACTATGAGGCAAGATCAGAAATTCGAAGAGTACCTTCTCAGAGAATAGGCGGTTCAAATCAATTGGACACTAAAATCCTGACAGACTTGTTACCACTCCGGTCAAGTGTACAATCACATTGGCAGAATTGTTAAAAATTAGGCGAAGCATGTGGATGGAAGTGGGCAAATGTCTTGAAAAATTTGGCATAAGGACGCCTCTTAAGTTCTTCGAAACCGAGCTTAATGACACAGAACCGAAGAAAGTCAACACTAGACCAGTGCCACTCAACAAGGTAGGAGAGTATTGTGAGGGTGAAGATGGCAACACGACCCTACCAGTTGAGTATAATGGCATAGAAACTAAGGCAATACTTGATAGTGGAGCTGGCATTGCCATTGCGACCAAATTGCTATGGGAAAAATGGGGAAAACCAACAATACGAACAACTAGAATGAAATTGCAATTGGCGGATGGGCACATAGAAAGGCCTATAGGATTGCTTGAGGCAATCGTGGTATCTTCCTGTGGCATAGAGTACGAACATACCTTTGCCATAGTAGATTTCGGCAAGAAGAACAACTATGAAATTATCCTTGGTAGGTCGTTCATGAGGCAACTCAAAATGGTGCAGGACTGGGGGTATGATTATTTGTATCTAAGACATGCTGAAACTACTACACGCGTAAACATGAAAAATCATAGCTACCATGATGTCACGAGAACCCCAATGGAAGAATTTGACTCAACCACCATTAGTGGATCAGAAGTCCCAGCGTGGCTTTGTAAGAAAAAAGAGATATGGATGTGTGGGGCATCTCAATGTAGTGAATTTGATCACAATGAAAGGACACTAGAGAGGGTCTTGGAAGACGATGCCTATATACAAGAACCTTTTCCTGAAGAGAAGCTCGAACCCCTAGAATGGTCTCAAATTTTAGCTACATTGGATGTATGCATCAATGAAGTCACTCCCACCAAATTTTGTGATGAGAATGGCTACGATATCATACCATACTACATGTGGAGCAAAATTGTGGAGGAGGACGAGGACGAGGTAGATACTGAGAATACGAGGATCCATAAAACAGAAACAAAACTTGAGATTAAGATAGTGGGCTATGTGGACATCCCCACTAAAGAAATCAAGCAGGAAGGAGAAGAATTTTATGATTCTTCTGATCAAAGTGAAAACAAGGATAACGCGGATGACGAGAAGTCGAAAAATACAGAGGGAGACGACAATCAAGATCAAGACAATGACGTCTTCTACAATTTCCCAAACCAAAATGAGAGACGTCAAAAAAGATACAGGAGTAAACGACACCACATCAGTACACCAACCAGGTTGAGACCCATGCCGGAGTTTGAGGGTAAGACACATTTCCTTATGAACATTCATGCTGTTGATTGTGCTAAGGATAAAGTGTCAGGAAGATTTCTTAAGGTTGCTAAAGACTCAGGATTTAAGTCTAGACTGTTGAAACCTACGAAAACCAGCAAACCAAAAAAAAGAGTTCCAACAGAAAAACTGAATGTCTATGGTAGTCCAATTATGAAGAAAATTGAACGGAAAACGAGATACAATGAGTGGAAACAAAAAATTAAAAATGTATGGACAATTGAAATGGAAAGTAGCGATGGAACGAACGCTAGTGGTGGGAGTAAAAAGATAGATGTACCTCCTCACTATTATAAGTACACCATTTAGGAAAGAAGATTGGTGGTTCAACAACCAATGAGGGAGCCTAAATCAAACGAGTCCTACGATGGGCCAGAGAACGCCAAGAAAATAGACTTAGCAGAGCTAGAAGAAAATCCTCGACCTGCTTACATTGCCACAGATCTAGGTCGAGAAGAGGAGGACTTACTGATCAAAACACTTAAGAAATTTCGAGATGTATTTTCTTGGTCGTACAGAGATTTGAAGGGAGTGGATCCTAACATTTGTAAACATTCAATCCCTCTGAAGTCTGATGCAAAGCCAAGCAAACAATGTCCATACACGTACAATGAGACATTCGCCAAAAGGATAAAAGAGGAGATAGACAAACTTATGGAGGCTGAATTTATTTATGAGATAGAACACACGGACTGGGTGTCCCCGATAGTGGTGGTACCTAATAAAAACGGGAAATTATGAGTGTGTGTAAATCTCAAGAAGGTAAACGCAACAACTATAAGAGACAACTACCCTCTACCTATCACTGAACACGTCCTGGAACGAGTGTCTGGCAAGCAAGCCTATAGCTTTATGGACGGATTCTCTGGTTATAACCAATTGGGGGTCAAACTAGAAGATCAATACAAAACAGCATTTGCAACAGAATGGGGCATATATGCGTTTAGGGTAATGCCATTTGGCTTGACCAATGCTCTAGCCACATTTCAGAGATTAATGACACACGCTTTTAAAGAATACTTGCGAAAATTCTTGGATATTTACATGGACGACTTGTGTGTCTATTCGCTATTGAGAGAAGACCATATAGCTCATTTGAGAAAGGTATTCGAAAAATGCAGAATGTATAGGATTTGCCTCAACCCAAAAAATAATGCATTCATGGTACGACAAGGTAAAATCTTAGGCCACATAGTGTCGGCTAATGGAATTACCACTGATGAAGACAAGGTGAAGGTGATCATAGAATTGCCAAGACCAAACATTGTACGAGAGGTACAATCATTTATGGGACATTGTGGATACTATCGACGTTTTATCTACATGTATGCTGTAATAGCAAAATCCTTGTATAGTCTAATCACACTCTTCATTTGGACAAATGAATGTGAGGAGTCATTCCAGAAATTAAAAGATGCATTGGTATCTACACCAATTCTAAAAGCACCAGATTGGTCAAAGATCTTCCATGTACATGTAGATGCTTCGGCATTTGCAATAGGCTGTATACTAGCACAACCAGATGAGGGAAAGACGGATTTTCCAATCAGTTATGCTAGTAGACAACTCAACAGTGCAGAAAAGAATTATACTACCACTGAAAGAGAAGGATTGGGTATGATATATGCCGTAAAGAAATTTCGGCATTACTTACTCGCGAACAAATTCACATTCTTTGTGGATCATCAGGCACTCTTATACTTAGTAAACAAACCTTGCAACACGGGACGAATTGTAAGATGGTTCATTGTGTTGCTGGAGTTTTATTTTACGGTAGTGGTTAAGAAAGGAAAAACTCATCAAAGAGCAGACCACCTTTCTCTATTACTACATGGCGAAAAAGCTACCGGAGTAGATGATGATCTCCCAAACGCATACCTGTTTAATATAGAGATGGTACCGAAATGGTCAGAGAAAATTATTCCGTTGCTGACATATGGAATGAATCTTGACGACAAACACACGGTGAAAGACATTAGACAAGCACGAAATTACACAATGCTTGCGGGAAGAATGTACCATCATGGAAACGATGGGATTCTAAGATTGTGTATAGGCCCAAAGGAGTACGAAGCGTATCTAGAGGAGGCCCACACACAAACAGGGGTATTCCATAGAGGAAATCAAATGATGTATGCACAATTAAGAAGACTTGGAGTGTATTGGCTAGGAATGGCAGGCGATGTAGCCAATTATATCAAGAAATGCTACTTTTGCACATCCAATACCACTGTGGATTATGCCACATTATACCAAGTGACAGTAGCACCCTCATGGAGTCATGCTATTGTGGATTATTTGACTAATAAGGAGCTGCCAGGAGATTGGTCTAAAGCCAGACAAAAGGCTTTACAAATCGAAGCGAATAGGTATACCATCATTAGTGACCAATTGTATAAAAGAGGAACTGATGACCAGCTGAGGTTAGTTCCTCATGAAAATGACTACTTTCCATTATTGAAACAGGCTCATGCAGGCATAGCAGGTGGTCATTTTTCAACAGAGAGAACTGTAAAAATCATTATGGTTGCAAGGATTTGGTGGCCGACCATGATTCAAGACGCAACAGAATTTGTGAAAAGGTGTGATGAATGTCAACGCACTAAGGTACCAGTTAAAGAGATGAAATGCCTTTAAGACCAATGATGAGTGCTCGAGCATTCGCTAAATGGGGATTGGACTTTGTTGGTCCTATCACTCCACCAGCGTATCGTTCACAAGCACAATATATCATAGTGGCCACGGACTACATGACCAAATGGGTGGAAGCAAAAGCCACAACGAAAGCAGACGCTAGAACCACGGCACAATTCTTATATGAATATGTGTTTACACGTTATGGCCTTCCAATCGAGCTAGTAAGTGATAGAGGGACACACTTTGTAAATGAAGTTATCCAACATCTCTTAAATGAGTTTATGATAATTCATCGCAAATCTGCACCCTATCATCCACAAGCCAATGGCCAAGTGGAAGCGACCAACAAAGTATTGTGCACGGTTCTCACGAAACTGGTTAGTGAAACAAGAACAGATTGGGATTAGATGCTCTATTTGGCATTGTGGGCTTATCGAGTTGCATATAAAACAACACTCAATGCTACACCATTTAATATGGTATATGGGTTAAATGCAATATTGCCTATTGACTTTTTGATCCCCACACTAAGGGTAGAAAAACAGTTGGACTGGACGGGGCATGAACTTTCAGAGCGGTTAGAGGACCTTGAAAAATTAGATGAGTTACGACTCAACGCTGTAGTGGCCATCTATGCAAAAAAAAGACAACAGAAAGAGTTTTTTGACAAACATGTCAAGAACAAGGACTTTAAAACGGGCGACTATGTCTTAGTATACACCCTTAAACAACATGCCAAAAAGATAAAGAAAAGGGGCATGGGACCTTATTTGATCCAAGAAATATCGTCCAGCGGAGCAATAAAACTGTCGACACTAGATGGAAAAGAAATGCCGAACTAGATTAGTGGGTGTCGTTTAAAAAAATATCATCTCCCTTTAACACCGGAAATGTTGTTTCAACTGCATTATGGAAAATATATAGACAGGAACAACAACGAATTCAAGACCAGGCACAACAAGAAGCAAAGGAACGGATTGCTAAACGAAAGCAGTTTCTTAGGACAATAAACATGGTCACCCCAATGATGACTGACGAATATCCTCTTTCAACATCCCAAACAATCAAAGCGGATATACAAAGCGACGAATTAGAAAAGACCATGACAGACCTTAGGGCTCAGGACGATAGCATCATCAACGACTTGGAAGATACATGGTGTAGTCCTTACATAAAAGCTTATGCAGGCACAAAACAAGTTGAAATCTATGCATTGCTTGACACTGGAGCAAAAATGAATGTCATCAACTTTGAGCTCTTTCAGAAACTTGGACTAATGAAGACGATTCCAGAGACACACAGGTTGAAAGTAGCGTCGGGTGATGAGGTGACCACGATGTGGTCTATTATAATACCAATCACAGTGCAGGCACACCTGTACACTACAAAATTCCATGTACTGCCACCAAGTAGGTCAGCAACTCCGTGTATCTTAGCAGTGTCATGGATGAAAGCTAACAGGGTATTCATTGATTTGGATACGAATGAGGCACTGTTCAGAAAGGAAAACTTTTCAGAACCCTTCTTATCATATAACCAATTCATATCAAGGAGGAAACAAAAGTCAATACAACCGCAAAAATCTGTCCAACAACAAACAAAGTTTACAAGTCCAACAACGTCTTATCAAAAATCAGCAACCATGCAGGGAACCAGGCAAGTTTGGGTACGGCGTACAGAGCTGACCGAGGCACAATTACATCAAAAGCGGCAATACAAAGTGTGGATAAGGCGCGACAGCCTAATTCCTATAAAAGAGGAGTTTGAAGAACAGACACAACACCGAAAGCCAGCAAATCTACAGAGAAACATAGTCAATCTGTCAAATACGCAACGGACTATATTGGTATGGAGGCCAAAAGTGCCAATTCAAAACGAGCCAACAACAAAAGAAGGGCGGACAAAGATGACAATCGTGCAGCTTTCTACAACCATCAAGGTCAAGCAACATCATACAAACAGTACGAGGAAACAAACAGAATCAACAACAAAAACTACAAGGTTGTATCGGACACAAATCATCAAGGCAGCAAGAGAGAATGTTCCACCAGATACGACAATAGCGATTTCAAAGGAACCACATACGCCAATTCAAAATCAGTGGAAAACAATCAACCAACGGGCGGCGGAGTTACAACTACTACTTGCAAAGAAAATATGCCAGCCAATTCAAGATACCATAGGAAACCTTGACGACAAATGCCAATAAGCGAATCGCTTATACCTTCCTCTTGCACTGCATACATTCTTTCTACATGCATTGACCGTACATGCATATAGGTCTATATTACAAGGCCTGCATTAGCACGAGTTCAAACCCATGCACAACACATACCCTTGACGATACCCTGTCGTCCGGGAGGACTCCGACTAGGAGGGGGGGAGGCATTCCAAATGCGGACTCATCATGTCATATATTAGAGGGCAATGTTTGCGAGCAATTTTTCAACCATTTTTTGCGTTTTATTGTGTGATTTTTGGAAAAAGAATATGCCCTCGTAATTAATCAGAATCGGGGACCAAATCAGCATTCATGAGCCCCTAGGGATGTGTATAGACTATAAAGAGAGTCAAGTCTGGCCAAAAACTGTCTAAAAACAGCAAAAAATAGGCCAAGGTTGACGATAGTGAGCGAGATTGTACATAGACGAGAGAAAAGTGAGCTACAAAGTGTTTTGCTTCTCATTGGTATTTTTCTAGGTTAGAATTGCTATTTTCGGGTTATTTTGAGATTTATTTGCTTTATTTTAGCCATTTTCTAGCAAAAATTATAGGAAAAAATCCTCAATCCAGATGGAAACACAAAAGAAGAGACGCCTGATCAGAGCAAGGTAAAGAAGACACAGAAAAAATAAGGATTGCAAAGGTGACAGAGCAAAATGACCACCGTCATGAAGGGACCTCCAAAAGGAGAAATCTACAAAAATGGTAAAATTGGAGCAACCGAAGTCCAAATCAGGAAATTTGCGAGCCTAAACCGCATCTAGCAAAAAGTTATGGCCACAGGTAAAAGATGGGAAAATTTGGTGTCGGAGTCTCGATTACATATAGAGAGACTAGGCTAGAAATCCTTCATTTGAGTCATTTTCCATAGTGAGAGAGAGAGAGAGCTCCCTACAGCAGTTGAGAATTCCAAGAGCTCATTCATTGTGCACGGTTGCCAGATCGACATCAGATATGAGAGGTATGCTCGTCAACACTAACTCTATGTGTTGTTTACTTCAGTTAGTCGCAAAACCTAGCCGGCATCACAATCACAACCTGTGCACACATACGGTAGAATGGGTGTTAGGGAGACCTAGAGGCCACCAAATGGGACCAAAAGTGAAATTCACAATGCTTATAGCTTAGGGATTGAGCCTATGACCTCGGTAAGCGTGAAGGAAGCCGCTCAAAAAACCCTAATTTAGCAGGACCTGCAAATGGGCGACAAAACCAAGGTGATCGGAAATGAGCCAAAATTCATAGACAGCAAGCCAATGACCGTGACAAACCGACTGAAGGGTTAGATTATGAAAAAGTTAGTCAAAACGGATCCTAAAGTCCCTATCTGGCAAAAACTGCACAAAGCGTCACGATACTCTAACGGGCCGACCAAGTGACAAAATTACACCAAATTCAACAAGGAACATCCAAAGGAGGTCAACTACGAGTTGGAATGTGTCCACTCAGAAAAAAAAGTTCTTCCACTAGGGCAAATGCCGGCAACAGGCCAGAAAGACGTCCAAATGGTCGTTCTTGGTGTTTCAAACACCAAAACAACAACCGACTCCTTGGATGGAATGTCAAAAGGAAGTAGAAGACAGCCGGAATCATACAAAGACCAAAAGGAACCGCGACTATCACCTAAGTGGTCTACTTCGACTTCAGGACCAGCTAAGTGCTGCAAACAGGGAGTACATTCTGCTAAATTGATTAAAACTTGATGTGTGTGTCTAGGAGGGCCTATTAACACCATGAATGTCAACTAACATCAAAAAACTGGTAAAAATGACAAAGTGCTTGGTCTATCGTGATAGACTTGAACTTGCACTTAGATAATGCAAATTTGACTTTGGCTTCATGAGGGGTGCTAGCAAGGAATGTTAACCACCAATATCAAGTCAAAGTGCCAGAAAAATCTATTTTGGCCAAAAAGCTCAGTCTATCGCGATAGACTTGCTGCAACAATTTTTGGGGGGAAAGACTTTTCAAATTTTTATAAGCTAGGCTTAGGGAAGCAAATGAAGGCAGTACACCAAATTTGGTGCCAAGATGGACTCATATAGCAAGCTGAGAAAGACATGCAGACAACTCAGAGTCAGAACAGAAATTCTCAAGGGAAGACGGGTAAAATTTACATGTAAGGGGTCAAGAAACCTTGCATCAACTAGGAGAAGGCAGACAGATGGTCACAAAGCCAGAAAATGACAAAGTGGCACTAAGTCCCAGTCTATCGCGATAGACCAAGCAAAGGGATATTGGACCATCTTATCAAAAATCTGAATTAGCAGTTGTCTTCAACATGATGCAAGATGACCACCCACTAAGTTTGAGCCCAAAACAACACAAAATGAAGGAGATAGACCAACATCTCTCTGAAGGGAATCTGGAAAATTGAGAGTTGATCCAAAAAGAGGTCACTTGACATTCATTTGAGGTGAAAAGGGGATCAGACCATGTGCAAGGTATGGTAAACCAAGTGGTGGAGTCACAACTGCAAAAAAGCACCCAGATCAAAAAAAATGCCACTCTATCGCGATAGACTAAGAAAAAGTAGCAAAGGGATAGATTTTGAGCTTTGGCTTATGGAGTGACCTTACATGCCATGAGAGAATACACCACACAAATTTTCAAGGCATTTGGACTTGTTCTCCTTCACCACCAACATCAATTTAAAGCCGCCAAAGTCGCACAATGGAAGAACTTGTCTATCTGCTAACATTTTATCTTAACTAATCTTGGGATTAACACTAGGTTGGTAACCTAACAGGACATAAAAGTGTCCTTTCAAGGTTTTGAAAAAAACCTCCAAAACCATAGTAGATCCACTCATTTTGTAAAATCCTTTCATGAGGTTATAGTTCAAGGCCTACTAAACATGGAAAAAATAAGAAACTTGTAAAATTTCTCATCTTTTGGTCACACCAAGCCTCCAAAGTTGATGGACCAGTGAATTTTCATCAAAACAGTCATTTCTTACGTTTTGTTGCATAAAAATAAGATTAGGGATTCTTGTAGGACTTGAGATAAATTCCCTAGTTAACTTCAATGGGTTGGTGATGAGAACATATGATTGCTTCTCACTCACTATTTTTTGTTTTTCCAAAATAAATAGGTACAAAAAAGTTGAATTTTTACCATTCTGCAAACCTATCATCAAAGTTTCTATAGCCACATTCAATACAAATAATATATGCATGTTTTTTTAGTTCCCTATTGTTCTTTATGTTCATAAGGAGCCATGGAGCATGTCAAAAGAATAATACATCTCTTACCAAGGGGAATCTTTGGGACAAAGATGAAGTGTTAAATACAACAAACATGAAAAAACTGGGTTGAACATTATGAGTTGTAGAATCCCATAGAAACTATTCAATATCTAGCCAAATTTGATCCTTATGACTAGATATGGTTACTACCTACAAAATGCATGTAGTTGTCACAAGAAACTAACAATATTGAAAAAGCTCTGCTTGATATACTAGAATGTTTCGTTTTCTTCCATAATTGAAAAAATCAACCATCGTTGTGTACTATGCAAAATAGGGTATTAGGTGCCCCAAAACTCAAGGAATGTTAGCTTTATGTTACAATATGCGACATAGAAAATCAAAAATGAATTTGGATATCATGAAATCCACCAAAAAAATCATAGAAGAGCTAAAATTGGCTAAAAAACAGGATTTGACAATTTTTGTAATTTGGTCATAACTTACACCTTTAATATTTATTTCTCCCTAGAAGCATCAAGACATGTTGAGGACTACTAAAGATAGTTCTCTAGCATTATAGACC
Organism: Adiantum capillus-veneris; assembly: GCF_014529385.1. NCBI lineage: Eukaryota > Viridiplantae > Streptophyta > Polypodiopsida > Polypodiales > Pteridaceae > Adiantum > Adiantum capillus-veneris. The sequence goes on from NC_140936.1 coordinate 31,606,662, forward strand.
TCACAAACATGAGTTCTAGAGTGGTATAGTTGCAAAAAGTTGAAAAAAGCCAAAAACAGGACTCGTTTTTTCACATAGTTTAGGTTGTGAAATGTTGTGCAAGGACAATGTTAAAGATGGAATTGACATTCCAAAAAAATGTCGAGTTTTTTTCAGCTCATGAGACAACTTTCTAGATAGATAGCACCTCAAAATCCATTTTGAAACTCTTGACATAATTCAAGGAAAATGGTCACTTCACAGGACATAAAAGTGTCCTAGGACATAAAAGTGTCCCATTACCAACCTAGTGTTAAGAAGGCTCATCTAGATGCATGATTAAGTGGTAATCAATTTAGGAGAGTAGTACTATGTTTGTGCATTAACTGATAATGGTGATGACAGGATCTATGGAGGCTTCTCAAGGAAAAAGAAAAGGCAAGAACCTGGCAACGGAAGGTGCAACACCCTATGCACTTCTACCCAATTCTTTAAAGCCAACAGCCACATGGGTACCTGCAGATGTGCAACAAGCAGTGGCCTTTGAGATATATCAAGGTTCATATGTGGATGACAAAAGAAACTTAGTGGATATGGTGATGATTCCAAAGGAGGCAGTGAATTACTTGAAAAGATCACCGCAAAGGTCATGGCTCAAAAAAGGTAGCTTGTGGAACTTTGTGTCACTACCACCAGTAGGGATGATTTCAAGAGGGTACAACATCTAATAGAGACTATCCAAGAAGATGGAACTTGCAGAGTGGCAGGCATGGATAATGAAGTGATGGAGATCCAGATCACCAAAGAGATCATCAAAGAGGCACTGAAACTGTCAGATCAAGGAGCAAACATGAGAGAAAGAAGGAAAAATCTCACAGTTTACTTGCAAAAGTCCAAACTACCTTCTTTCGAACTCATAGCAAACCCAGAAGTAAGAGAGCTGACACATATCTACAGTCAGTTGATGCATGGTTTTGAGGACCCCTTCTGAAGATGCAATAAAGGCACAGTCAGTTGTTGGGGAGATGAGGATACTCTAGTCCAAGGGATCTCGAAAGAGAAGAAAAATCTACTTCACAAGCACCAAAGAGTAAAAATTGCCATGGACAGAAGATACGTGGGAACGAGCTCTTATGCATGCCTACAACCTATATCTTACAGAATAGCCCATTCTAGGTGTGAATTTCTAGTGAAATTTACATGAGGATGTTCGTGTGGACTCACAGCACAGCATACTCCGTTTTCACTTTTTTACCAACAGTAAATATTTTTTACCATAGTAAATATTTTCTAACTACAGTAAATATTTTTCACCTACATGGTAAATACAAATCACTTTTTACCTACATTAACTTTTTTTACCCATGGTAAATATTTTTTACTGCACCATAAGTATTTGGTAGGTAACAGTTCACTGTTACTAGAAGCAGTGATTGGGCATCAACAATGCAGTTACAGGAGGAGAAAAGGGGAAAATCTTATGGTAAAGGTGAGTCAACAGGGATAAAGACTTTTGAGTTGAAAAGAGACATGCTGATTTTTTCAAAGAACACATGTCAAAAGAAGCCATGGTTGAGGATTTTTTGAGAATTTGATATTCAAGAGGACCCAACAGGTCCCCCCCTGACATGTGCAGAACCTCCAGTTTCAACAACCACCTTACCTGCTCTTAAATGCTGGTCAAGGTCTTATCCCCATGTGTCACAATCAGAAAAATCAGCATTTACCCTCCCCTCTCACATCACTCTAGAGAATATCTTGATGGTGACATATCAGGTGACCTCAATCTGTTGACCACCCTAAGCAAAAAGTAGCCCCAATCAGCGGATTTAAGCATGTTTATCCCTAATCCTAAACCCTCTCAGAAACCTATATAAGGAGGCCTTCTCTCACTCAAAACCAACACTTCACCCACTTCACCAAGCAACGAAGCTATGACGACATTGCTCACAACGAGGAGCTATGGATGGAGCTCTACTCTCTCTCCTCTCTCTCTCTCTCCCTCTAGTATGCTACATTACTAGCCCTAAAACCTAAATAAGGAGTCTTCTCTCATGCTCAATGGCCACCATACTCTCCATCATTCTCTAAGGTATTGATGTGTTGCTAGTAGGATCATACCTACTTGCTGGGTTGATTGTTTTTGACAAGGGATTATGCCATCCTTGGCTTGCTTCTCTACATCCTTGTTATGTATGATCAGATGCCGTTGTATTGTTAAGCTGATGTCTTGTGTATATATATTCTACATAAGGTCCCTAAGCTTCGTTCCTATGTGTTTTGCCATATGTTTTGATGCCATCATAATGCCAGAAGTCTCACTTGCCTATGTGCACTATGTGTGAGGTCCCTAAACCTCTTAATTTAGGGTGGTGTCCCCCTTTGTTTTTTTCTTTGCTTGTTTGCATGAGGCGTGGTTTGTGGAGTGTGCACGAGTACAGAGGCCACCCGATTGCACTGCTCTTTTTCCCGCTATCATTTTGGTGCCCCCACTGAGGAGGGCTACACAGACCTTCAGTCCACAAGCAATGAAGATGTGCAATCTACAACATGGACGATTGGCGTGAGGAGTTTGCAAATTGGAGAACAGAAGAGGAGGAGGCTTTAGAGGCCTTAAAAGCTTTCATCGAGGTCTTGTTACCAGGTTGCAGTGTCATTGAAATTCAAGAAGTAAGTTCTTCTACATGCCTTGTTCGTGATCGTCGCCAACGAAGGAGAGTAAGAAGAAGAGCTTGATATACCTCTCCTCTCAACCTATGAGTGCTCCAGAAACCTCCAACGCACACGAGCTTGAAATATCTACATCAACATACACGAAGGTACTGTGACACACATCAAGGGAAGAGAAAGCATCACCAGACCTCTCTTTCCTGAGGAGCCGACTAAGAGGAGGAAGATCACCTCTACACCTAAGTGGCCCAAGGCCGCAGCGCGTGCTCAAGCGTAAGGTAACATTTGGCTTAATCTCATTAATAAGGGATTACATGACCACTACAGGCAAGAAAAAGGCTAGTGAGCAACCAACTTCAACCTCCAACTTGCAACCACGACTCTCACCCCTAAATCCTCCTGAAGCAAAGAGGCGAAGGCTTGCCTACAAGATTGCCGCCCGTCTGCGAGTGCTCTCAGTGCACTTTGTGAATCCAGACACCACCAATCCCAAGCCAACCTCCTGTCCGCGTGAAGATCACTTTGGATATTGTCCAAAGTGCTTTGGAGACCGGGTGAAAAGCCTCCCTGCCCTACCTTTGCTGCTAATTTTCAAGAAGTTATCTCAATCTAAGGAAACTATCTTAGTTGATGATGTGCTGCACATTAATGGTGTCACTTTCATTCGTCATGTTGATTATGGTAATAGCATCCAATTGTTGCTTGCTAAAAGGCTCAGCATTGTACAAAGTGTTGCCATCACGCCTTACGTCTTCACAGATGCATCAGGAAGAGTCGAAGTGATCCGAGGTGCTGACCTTCTGTGGCTGATCAGGCTCATTGGTCCCAAGGTGGTGCAACTAAGCTAGGATCTTGTGTGTAAGTATGGATGCCAATAATGAGAATGATGATCCCCGCATGTTTCCTTTCCATTTTGTGCGTCATATCCGTGTGAATATTTGTATTGATAGAAAAATCTTTTATCAGCAAAGAATAGCCCTGTTGTTTGGAGCCGAGAGACTTGGGGAAATCTTGCGCTCTCCTCATCCTGTCATTCTACCCTTACTAGACTATTACCATTCCTTTGATGTGTCAATCTTCATCCTATTTTGAGCTAAGTTGTGCTAAAGCTCCAAATTGTAATTACCATACTCTATTTTAAAATAAATTGGAGCTGTTTGTGTAATTGTTTACTCTCTCACTTATGGCCTTCCCTAATTTTTATGGTAAGCCTGGGGAGGTTGCTCCAGACTTTTTGGATAATTTGGAAATGGCCTTTCTGGTATCGGGAAGGGATGACGAAGCTACTAAGTTAAGGGCCTTTCCTTTGGTCTTGAGGGAAGGTGCAAAATTATGGTATCAAACTTTGGCACCTGAAGAAAGAAGAGACTGGGAGTCCTTAAAGATGGCCTTCATCGAAGAATTTCGCCGCCATGAGCCTCCAGAGGAGATATGGAGACAGCTCTTAGAGCTACGCCAAACATCACCCAATGACTATAGAAGCTATGAAGGAAAGTTTTCCAACCTGTGGGAGAAATGGTGTGCATCGCTAGGTGAAGGAGAAAGGGCGCCAGAATGCCTAAAGAAGGACTGTTTCCTGGCAGGGCCACCCGATTGCACTGCTCTTTTTCCCGCTATCATCAGTGTTTGGTCAGCTACAGCAAAAGGCCGCCAAGATACACTACACCGCACTGGAGCATCTCAACCACATTGACATGGGCTATGGGAATGACCCGTGAGTTCTACATAGATCACGTGTCATATCTGTTTGAAGAAATGACAAAGCTAAGGCAGGACAGACCCAATTACATTGCAGGAGGAGAAGTCCTAACCAGAGTAATATACCATGCCATAGGCGCGGCAGATCAGTTGCCACCTGCCCCTCATCAGAACGGCTGGCTAGTATTAAGGGAAAATAGCGAAGACGGATCACAAAAGAAAGTACCGGCATCTATTAATACCATTGGAGGACGCAAGCTAGAAAGAGTGACAAGAAGTACACAAGAAAAGATGGTTGAAGAAAAAAGAACTGAAGAGGAAGAAGCTCGACTAAAGAAGCAAAAAGCGGAAATGGAAAACAACACCAGGTTGCAGAAGATAGCAAAGATGGAAAGGATTCTAGAAGGGTTTTCTCTAGAAAGATCTCTCCGAGGCGATGTAGGCGCCACTTGGAAACCATCTAGTAGCACTTTCACACTGAGAATGAAGAATAGAAACAACCCAGCTTTTGAGCTGGACTGGTTCGAGAAATACATCCAAGAAAGAAATGCGAGGGATGAGCCAGAATTGCTACTAGAAGAGGAGGATCTCCAAAATTTGAGAGATCAGCTGAGACCGACTTCACGTGATCAGGAGACACCGTCGCCATCTCCAAGGCCAGATACAAGTGAGAGGCAATCTAGCCCACCTGCTGAATCTACTTCGCATTCAGAAAGATCACATCGAGATGACAGAGTTCACACACCGCCCAGTGAACAGGAAGAAGAAGAAGGAACAGATAGACGCCAAAACACTGGAACCATATCACAAAGTGATAAAGGCAAGCAAAAGGTGGTGGATCAGTCTAAAGATAAAGCTTCCTCCTCTCAAGAAATTGAGTTGGAAGCTACTATAGATGAATATTTGCAGTCAATGGCGACAATACTAAACCGAACAAGACTGCACAGTCAATGGTTAGCTGATCAGAACCGGTCCAACAAAATGAAGCTACAAAAAACTGATGAGGAAGTTCAGAGACTGCAAGAGCAAAGGGAAGACACTCTAAAGCTGATCAGCATCAGAGATACTGAAATATTGGGGCTCAAAGGCACAGTAAATCTTCTCAAGGAAAATTTACAGGAATCGGAAGACTTCAATGCCATATGTGAAGATAGAATAAACGTGTTCCTTGAAGATGTCAGTGAAAGAGATGAACACATCCAACAGTTGGAAAAGGAAAAGCAAGATGCGCTAGAGGCCATCACAAGTTTGCAAGTCGTCATCGATGACTTATAAATTGAAGTCAAAGATTTAAGAGCAGTAACAGATATCCAAGCAAGAGAAATCAAACGCGCTAAAAAGCAAAAAACATCGCTACCAACAACACCAGTAGTCCATCCAGAAGAGGAAGTGGCTGCACTAAAGAGGGAGCTGGAGTTAGAAAGAAAACAGTGTTTAATGATTGTTGAAAGTGCGCTTAGAGCAGAAGGTGAACTACAAAGACAAATTTCAAATTTGCAAAGTGAACAACAACAAGGACCAGCTCCTGATAGTGAAATGGAAAGCATTGTTTCCAAATCACTCAGGGAAGAAAATGAAAACCTGCATATCAGGATAAAACAGTTAGAGGAGTCGGCCGCTAAAAAAGACATGGAATTTCATGCTCTACAAATCAATAGTAGAACAATGACCGCACAAATCGCAAGTCTACAAAGTGCAGGGCAGCACCAAGGACAGGGACGAGTGCACATGGAGCCAGTAACAACGAATTTGGCTGGACTCGCCGAAGTTTATGTGGGTCAAGATGAGTACGACGAAGATTCAGATGAACAGGAGGCACATACGCAGACTGATCAAACCAGCTCCAAAGACCAAGAGACAGAAGAAGATTCAGTCACGAAGATGGAAGAGCAGAGGCTAGCCAAGCAGATGGAAAAGCAAACAGAAATGATATGGTACAAGTCTATGCAACTCGAAAAGGAGTTGCTACGAGGGCTTTCCAAATCGGGCAGAACAGCAGTAGAGCTACGGCAAGAATGGAATGCGCCTATGTTACCTTATGCTCTGTTGAAGTATGAGACTCTAACACATCAACGGCAGCTCGAAAAAGAAGAACAAGTGTCAGTATTTGAAGGAGAAGTACAAGATAGGGAACGACAAAACAAAATAGTGGAAAGCCAGCCAAAGTGAAGGCGTCAATGGCTATTGGACCATCCTCATAACTTGATCCACTTAGTCAACGCATCGCCTGAGCTGAGGAATGACAGAACGTTTTGCCCAACTCCCCGAACATACACCTACATCCAACATAAAGCACTACAGAGCAGAAATCCGACATGGCTGAATTATCTAGTAATGCCAGGGCCAGCAGAGGGAGAGAGAATATCCGGTTCTTACATGGTGAAAACCCTGCAGGGCGCCAGAGCAGAATTCGGAGGCTCTCCTGACCTATCCTGCAAGATGCTGTGTAAAATAGATAGCACATTTTTGGCCTGTCTCACAACCTTCTCAGAAAGCTGGACATCAGAGTATATGAATACCGAAAGAAGCATCTTAGAATTGTTATACAATCTAAGTGGGCCACCAACAGAGCCAGTATTGTATGATTATTTCAAACGGCTGATGTTTCTACCAAGCTACCATCTCCAGACATTTGAAGAAGCATTTTACATGGGCTTCTTCATGTATAAGTCAAAAAATTTTGGCCCATTAATGGCGACAGCAAATCACTCAATAAAGGCGACAACGACAAAAAAGACAAAGACGATCATGTCGTGGTAGACATGAACTAGGAGGGGGGGAGTGTTGGAGCCCCATTGGTCCAACTGTTGTAATGAGCCCATTTGTAAAGCATATCAAATTCCATTTTTTATGTCAAAGACGTCTTATCAGTTTGATCCATTGGTCTGGATTATGTAAATATTAGTCAGTTAGTCAGGACTCATATTTATTCCCACTTTTGTAATCATGAGCACGAGAACCCCATGTACATTTTTTGAGCTAAGGTGACTAAAGTGTAAAAGTCACCTTAGAACCATTTTTTGAATAACATTTGAATTAATCCTGTGTCGTACGAGTCTGAGAGAGAGAGAGAGAGAGTGAGTGTGTCTTATCCTCTTCGCTACGGGCTTCTCCCTCACCGGATTCACGACGCGACCACACCACCGCGATAGTCTCCCACAGAGCTATGCGCCCACGCCACGCATTCGCCGTTTCGAGTTGATCGCGATCGATTCTTCCTCGAGTTTGTTTTGCTTGTAAGTAGCACAAACGGTGTCTGTTTTCAATAATCAAGTGCTTCATGGAATGAGAAAGATATTAGCTACACATAAATACTGATAAACTTAAGTTTCACTCTCTTGAATAGCCTTGGTGATATGTGCTAAAGTCATCTCAGATATCTTTGGCTCCTTAGCAATAGGCTTTAGGGTCATTGGTTGATGCCCTGATGCTTGCGAGCTAATAGATTTAGGCTCAACAGACACTCTTTCTCCTTGAATCATTAAATTATCCTCCAATTGGATCGCATTGGTGGTGACTGCTTCCCAAGTGGTGATACCTCTAATGACTAGGCCATTGTAGATATCCTCATGTCATAATCTCCTAATGAATCTATCAAGCAATTGGTTATTGTTGAAGCGCTCATTTGGATTACAATAAGAATTCAAATGCTTCAAGCAACTAATAAAGTCTCTCATCGACTCTCCTTCCTCTCGTTGGGCTTGCTGGAGCTGAGAGGCTACACCCCAAAGCACTCCCTCTTGTATGTATTCTTTCAAGAACAGTCTCCTAAGAGTAGGGTAAATCTTTTTTTTTCCACCCTTAGGGTTCTGTTTAAGGCATAGACATTTAGAATAGACAAAACACAAGAATTAGAATGGAACTGGAACTGGAACAGAACACAGAAACTGACAATAGACTAAATCCGCCATAACTTCCACTTTCACATTTCCAAGAAGATATTGATCGACAGTTACATACTTCGAGAATACTAATGGGCAACGCCCTTTCCCAAGAACACCCCTTGGAATCCCAAAAGTACAAAAGTTAACATTCCAACTTCTACTAAGGTAAAACATCCAAAAATTCCTAGGCTTAACACCTGGCACAGCTCGATGGCTAGAGCCATAGGCTGACCTGGACCCACAATCCTTTGATCAAACAACCTGCTCCCCTGCATCCCCTTCTGCATCTGCCTTTTCTGCTGCAACATCCGAATCCACCTACTTTTCCACCTCTGCTTCCACCTTCTTTTCCACTTCCGATTCCACTCCTCCTGCTACAATCTGATCTGGTCCCAAAACATCACTGCTCAGCTCCTCCGTCCACTTACTCAGACCCCTTGCATTCACTTCAATCTTCTTGCTTTTGTTCTTTAACTCCTCCATCTCTGCAATTAATTTTTCATTCTCCACCTTCAATGCCTCATTCTCCCTCCTAATGCTCTCCTTTCCAGCTAGCTGAAACCAATTCTTGAATCGGTCCGTCTCGACACCTCCATGTGCTCCCTCCAAAGTCTAGTATCTTTATTCCACATCTCTTGTGTATACTCCAACACTTCTTGCTTCAAAATATCCGCATCCAAATCTGCAACCAAGATACCTGTCATTCCCTGGTTCTGCAATGCGGCCTTCTCCATATCCAGCAATGGAGTTAATCTATTAATCAAGAAAATATTCTCAGTAGTCAACTCAGCCCCACCATATCCCCCAGTTCTTTGAATTGTTCATCCACTGCAATCTTTAGTCCATATGCCCACCTAGTAAAATCCTCAGCTACACTCAGAACTTCAACATTTCTTGCCATAGCCTCCACTGTAATACTTTTAACCTCCTCTTGCAATCTTTCTTTATCCGACCTCTCCTGAAACAACTGCATCCTAACTTTCTGCATTTCCCATTCCGGAATAGCACTACATTTATGTCCCATTTTCTCAGCTTCCATCACCTTAAGCGCTGCATCTTGATTCTGCAGGAACTCATTCAATTGAGTCAAACTGTTAGCATCCTCTTCCACAGAAAGAACCCCCCTATTCTCATAACTGTCACTGCTCCTTGCTTTAACTTTCAAACTTTCCAAATCAGTCTTCTCCACAGCTCCACCCATTCCTTTCATAAACAGTGTCACCTTCTTGCCTTTGGACTCTGACTTCTTTGATTTTGATTCCATTGTGAAACTGTCCGGCTTTGATTCCGACTCTTCCAAACCCTTCCAAGAGACTTTAAAAGGTGATTTACCTTTTTCAACTGCTGGAGAGCCCAACAACAACTTCCTTCTCTTACTTCCACTTAATATTCCCTCTTCTTTTGCCAAATCTGTCACTGGTGTCTTCAAACCTGTTGCTATTGTTGGGACCTTCAGAACATACTCAAAAACTGCTCGTGCCCGACGTTGGTCTCTTTTTCCAGTTAACTGCATCCGATCATACAAAACTGATGCCCAATCAAATTTAATGCCTCTCTCAGCCTGGAACAATGGTGCAAAAGCCTCCTTAGACATGTAAGCAGTCTTCTAGAGAATGCACACCTTTTCCAAATACCAAAACAAATTTGAGGCTCTGTTTCCACCCACATTTTTCACCATGTAGTATGCCTTCATCCCTACCGGATTTCCAAATTTCCCCTTCATCTAGGAATCAGTCAGCTTCCTTGTCTCAGCCGACACAATTAAACAAGGAAATTTAAAGACTTTGGACACCAACTTTGGTGTCAAGTGAACATCCGTTGTAATCATTCCATCACTTTCCTTAATCATATTCCACTGCTGCTCAACGAACTCATTCTCTGCCCATGTATCCCAAGGTAGACATGCAAATTCATAAAGACCTATACACTTGAGCCATACCTGGGTTCCCGCCTCATTTGGGTCAAACGCTGCCACCGCCATCTCCACGCTGCCCTGATCACTCAGAGACTTAGCCTCATCACTCTCCACCTCGATGTGCTCTTCTTGTTGCCGCACTTTGAACAGCTCCTCCATCGCCATATTCATCGACCTAGTGTTCGGCATCACTTCTGACGCATCATCTTACATACCTGCCATTAGCTTTCCCTTAATATTCTCAAAAAACATTTCTCCCTTCTTCCCCGACTTAACAGTCACTAAACTGCGACGTTCACACACTTGGATGTGATCCCCAACTCCTCTCACCACCTTACTCTTATGATGATGAACTTTCTCCTCGATTCAGGCACGCCATGAAGGATTCTCCCAAAAAATATTCGTTCTTAAGAGAGTCACATCAGCACTAAGAGAATTTTTTGCCTTAAAATGAGTACCCCCACTTATGAGTACCTCTGTACCCTTTTGCCCAATTCCATTTCTACGACTTTCGTCTTTCGGGACTTCAAATCTGACAATTTGAATTTCAACTTCCAGTCCGCAATCGGCATTACGAATTCCAGATCCCTTTACAAGTTTTGAATTTCTAGAACAAATTGCCAATTCTGCCTCTGAATATTCGACTACAACCCCCAAAACACCAACTGTTAACAATTTACTGCCAATATCCTCAGCCTTATTGACCATCCACTTGGGAACCTGAGGCACCTTTCCATAAAATTTCTTCAATCTGAATCCATTCACAGGTTTCAAAATCTTTGTTCCGAAGACATCTTTCAACAAAAATGTTCCTTGGCCCTGTTCTGATTCAATCTGATAAGGTCCCAAATATCTTAGCTTCAACTTACCCGGATGTGGTACCAATTTAGAATTATATAACATTACCCAATCCCCTTTCTGAAAAATTTTGAATTTCACATGCCTAGACATCCATGCTTGTCTCCTCTTCTACCCAACTTCCACCAAATAGGCACTCTCAATTCTATCCTCTTCCAATTTAAGCAATTCCTTTTGTCTATGAGAAATTGATTCCTCCGGACTTAACTTATGCTGAATTGACAACCTCAAGCTTGGAATTACATATTCCATTGGCACCACAACTTCAATCCCAAATACCAATTTGAAAGGTGTCATTCCAGTCGCCACCTTTAAAGACGTCCGAAAAGCCCATAGTGCTGAATCCAGCTTGTCATCCCAATCCGATTTGTTTTCCGACACGGTCTTCATCAAAATTTTCACCAGCACTTTATTAGAGCTTTCTGCCTACCCATTTGCTTGCGGATGATATGGAGTAGATTTCTTATGCAAAATCATATGTCTGGATGTCAACTTCTGAATCACAGAATTCAAAAAGTGTGTTCCCTGATCCGACACCAACTCGATAGGACATCCAAATCTCGTCATAATGTTTTTATATAGTAACCGTGCCACACTTGCTGCTTTATTATCTCTCAAAGCCACTGATTCCACCCATTTGGTAGCATAATCTGTTGCAACAAGAATATATCTGGAACCTATCCTCTTTGCCCGTGGTTTTGTTGGGTTTACAAAATCCATTCCCCACTTCTAAAATGGTTCTAATGGCAATACTAGATGATCCTGCATCCTATCCCCTTGTGTAGGCTACCCCATCTTTTGACATTAGACACATTCCTTGGCAAAACTATGTGCATCCTTCAATAACAAAGGCCACCAAAGTCCAGCTTGTAAAATTTCCGACCTGTAATTTTCCTTGATAAATGCCCTCCATCTGATCCCCAATGTGCCTCTTGCAACACTGCTTTTTGATCTTCATTTGAAACACATCGTCGTATAATCTGATTGATCCTCTTCTATATTTTGTTTCAGCTATAATTAGAAATGGTCTGCTCCTCAATGCAAACTTCTTCCTTTGATCCGGAGACATTGTCGAAGGTAAAACTCCATCTGTCATAAACTGAACCATCCGATCATACCAATTATCAAAAAATTGTCCTTCCACTCGAAAAAAATCCGCATCAGGCAATTTATTGATACTCCTGGTAATTCCTCCTTATGTTCCAATCTGCTCAGGTAATCTGCCATTGCATGCTGAGTTCCTGGAGTATGAACAACTATGTAATCAAATTCGAAAAATTGTCCTTCCACTCGAAAAAAATCCGCATCAGGCAATTTATTGATACTCCTGGTAATTCCTCCTTATGTTCCAATCTGCTCAGGTAATCCGCCACTGCATGCTGAGTTCCTGGAGTATGAACAACTATGTAATCAAATTCTTGCAGCATGAGCATCCACCTTGCTAATCTACCTTCCAGTTTTGGCTTCTTTACAAGAAACAATAAAGCCTGATGATCCACATGAAAAACCACTTTATTCCCTAGCAGATAATGTTGGAATTTTTCCAAAGCAAAAATCATCCCCAAAGCTTCCCTTTCCGTAACTGTGTAATTCTTCTCCGGTGCTCTCAACATTCTATTAGCATAATAAACCGGTTTAAACCATCCCTTAATCTTCTCCTGCATTAAAACAGCTCCTACTGCCATGTCAGAAGCATCAACATACACATGAAACGGCAATTCCCAATTTGGTGGTTGAAGTATAGGTGAAACCACCAACATCTTTTTGATAATCTAAAAAGCCTTTTCTTGAGCTTCTCCCCAAAACAATTCCACTTCTTTCTTAGTCAAATAACTAAGTGGTGCGCTCACATCCGCCAAATATCGTAAATACCTACCATGCCATTTGATATGTCCAACAAACCGCATCACTGCCTTCAAATTTTCTGGAGCTATAGCTTTCTGAATTGCACTAATCTTGTCCACATCAATCAACATTCCTTCTTGAGAGATGATATGTCCCAACAATTTTCCCTTCTGTACTGCTATTGCACACTTCTAGGAATTAAGTGACATCCGAAACATCCTACATCTTTCAAAACACTTCCTCAAATATTCCAGATGCCTGAATTTTTCCCCAAAAATCATCCATAAAAATCCTCATAAAATCTGTCAAATGTGGCTCAAAGGTTTTAAAAGCTTCCTTCGAAAACGATGGTGGTCCATTCTTCAATCCAAAGCTCATCAATGTATATGCAAAAGCTCCCCATTCTATGATAAAAGCAGTTTTTTCAATATCCTCCTCAACCATTGGTATTTGATTTTACCCTAAAAATCCATCAAGAAAAGTGTACATCTCATGTCCCACTACATCATCCAAAACTAAATTAATAAAAGGCAATGGAAATGGATCTACAAATGTTGATGCATTCAATTTTCTATAATCCACACAAACCCTTAACTTCCCCGACTTCTTGGGTACCACTACAATTGGTGACAACCATTCCGCCTGATCCACTGGCACTATAAATCCTGCATTCAGCAATTTGTCCAATTCCTCTTTCACCTGCTTGGCATAATTTGGATTCATCCTATATCTTTGCTGAATCACTAGAACAACATCCGTTTTCAAATTTATATGATGCTTGTACACTTGAGGACCCATACCTTTCAAATCAGAATAATCCCATGCAAAGACATCAATATACTCCAACAATAATTCCTTCAAATCCTTCTTGAAGCCATCTTCCAAATGAACACTAACTCTTACCATCTTTGGATGATCCTCCGTCCCCAAATTTAGATCCTGTAAATCATCCTCCTTAACTCGAGAAACTTTCTTATCATCTTATCATACAGATCTTCCGCTCTCTGAATTGCCTCCTTTGGCTCCAATTCCGAATCCTCCACCACAGTTTCCTCTTGGATTTTCTTCTTTTCTAAATTTTCCTGTTCTGCAAAAAACTAATCAATTCCCAAACTGTTCTCTTTCTCTGTATATTTGTCAATGATCCGCTCCACATCTACCTCAAATACCGGAACAATTGTTGGATTTGCTACTAGGAAATATGCTTCTTCGTCATCCTTCAATCCTTCAGACATGTTAATTGCTTGTGCCAACATTGGCTTTGTCTCTTCTGACAATTCCTTCTTCGGCCCCATTGGTAATGTAACTTCTCTCCTTCCTTTCTTAACCGTCACTTCATTTTTTTCCCAATCCTGTTTTAGCTTAGCCGTGCGAAACCATGGCCTCCCCAACAACATAGAATAGGTATTTTTTGAATCCTTCATCCTTATGACTACAAAGTTTACCATAAACTGCAATCCATGAATGATAATTCCTTGCCTCCATAACATCCCCACTGGTTGAACTCTGCTCTGATCAGCCATACACACTTGAAATGAAGCTGGTTCCAACCTGACATCTTGCATCCTTAGAAATTCTGATTTCGAAAGTATGTTGACCCCTGATCCACCATCCAATAGAACATTGAAAAATTTTCGATTATTAAATTCCAACAACAGTGTTGGTACTGAAAAATCCACATCCTCCGGGCTAATATGGAAACTCTAAACTGTCTATTGCACCTCCTTCATACTCGAAACAGTCCTTGACCTTCGCATCACTGTATATAATTTATCTCTGAAAATTAGAACTAACGACAACAACTGATCCAAGGTAAAATGTATAGAGGAATTAGTTAACTCTTCAAACAAGGCATCCGTCCTTTCTCTTTCTTTCTCCTCCTTTTTTACTCCTTTCTCCTTCGATTTAAGCTTGCTCTGCTCTTGATCCTTTTCCATCAAATCTTCAGCTACCACATCTCGAATCTCCTTCTACTCCTCCCAGTCCAGTGGAGGTTTCAACCTTGCTTTTGACCTTGTTGTCACTAATACATCTACTTCCTCTTGCAAACATTTAGAACAATCACATTCCGGCTAACAATCCATAGAAACTTCATTCACCCCTTGATCCTGAAACGATTCTACTACTATCAAGCTACTTCCCGGCTCTTTGTTTGCTTCAGCTGACTGTGCTGGTGGTGCTGGCAACTGCGGCACTTGCCCCCTTGGCTGTGCTGATTTTCCCCTTGATAATTCCAAACCAGCTGATTCCATCCTTATGTTTGTGGCTGCCAATTCTGCCACCGCTGCTGCTAATCCCAATTCCCCCCCGCACGGGGATCTTGAATTATGCCATCCTCCATATCTTGGTCCTCCTCCCGAATTGAAATTTCCTTTAAATGATGGTCCCCCTTGATTAAACTGTGGTCTCCACCCAGAATACGGTTGTTGCCTTTGCCAACCTTGATTATTGAACATCCTCTGCCTTCCTACTGTCTCTGGAAACACCCCATGAGTTTGAGGTCCTTGTTGCTGTATCTTCTGTTGAATCCTTTCTGGTAGAACACCCCTGGAATTCAGATTAAACCAACATTCCTTTGTCCAATGCCCATCCTTAACACAAATTTCACAATGAGGGGTTTTTAATTCCACAACTTTCTACACTCCTAACTTCTTCAATTTCTTTGCCACCAAGTTTTCCACTCTATCCTCTTTCTCTTTAAACTTTTTCTTCCACTTCTTCGTGCTTTTCTTCTTCTTATCCTCATCTACTTTTGAATCTGAATCCTCATCTACTTCTGAATCCGAATCTTCACTGGAATCCTCTTCACTATCACAATCCGTTTTCGTATCTGAATCAGTATCAGTTTTCGAATTGGAATCGCTGTCCGAATCCGAATTATCTGACCTCTTCTTTTTCTTCGACCTACTTTTCTTCTTTTCTTTAGAGGACCTCTTGGATGCTTTCCCATGAGAGAACCCAAACCTTTTCTCTACTCTTTGAGCTGTTTCCACTAATGCTTGTAATCCACCTGCAATATCAACTCCAGCAACAACATTCTTCAATTACTTCCTTAATCCATTTAAAAAATATCCACCAAGCATTTCATTAGTTTGCCTTTCTTGAGCAGTCAACCTTCTCACATATTGGTTAAACTTTTGTGCATAATCCTCAACAAACATTTTCCTTTGTTTCACTTCCCTAAGCTTGGTCAACACATCATGTGGAGTCTTTTCCCTTCTGAACCTATTCAAAAATGCTTCTTTCAAACCATCATAATCAGCAAAATGACCTGCTGGAAAATTACTGAACCACTACATAGCCTTCCTATCCAATGTAGCCTCAAACTGGCGCATCTTAGCCTAGGCATCGTACACTCTGGAAAATCCTCTGGCCTGCCATCTTGCTCGTATTGAGATATGTGGAAATTGGGGTCTTCTTTCGACTTTCTTGAAAAGGTCCAAAATTTGAAGCGCATATCTTGCCTAGCCGCCGCCATATTCGTAGGTCCACCTGGTTGTACAAGATTTCCTAGACTGGTACTTCCCAACGGATCAAAAATCAATCTCCTTCTTGCCACTAATGCATGTTGAACAACTACAACCGCCAACAGCCGCGGAAATATATCTTGTTCTTCATTCGCTACTATCTATCACTTAAATAATCCTCTGCGCTATCCAAATCCTCCACAATATCATCTGAATCTTCCCCTATAGAAACTTGGTGCATCCCAGTGTAATCCAAAATTCCCTGCAGTTCCTAACACTGACCATCTCGCCCATAAAATTGCCGAAACCACCTAGCAACTGACCTTGTCCAATACGGGAATGTATCTTCTTCCGTTTTCTCCAGAGTGCAGCCAACCACCCATACCAACTCACACTATTCTGAACATCCTCCCTCCATTCAACTAAACCTTTCACTGCCACATCACTCGCTCCTACAAGAGAAACTTGAATCCATCCATGCTACATCACACTAACACCGTGATCGCCAAGTGTTTAAGGCATAGGCATTCATAATAGACAAAACACAGGAATCAGAATAGAACTGGAATTGGAACAGAACACAAAAACTGACAACAGACTAAATCCGCCATAACTTCCGCTTTCACATTCCCAAGAAGATACTGATCGACAGTTACATACTTCGAGAATACTAATGGGAAACGCCCTTTCCCAAGAACACCCCTTGGATCCCAAAAGTACAAAAGTTAACATTCCAACTTCCGCTAAGGTAAAACATCCAAAAATTCCTACGCTTAACAGGTTCTATACCAATCCCCTACCTTCCCACTTAAGGTTAGACTTAAAGCATTACTCTTATGCAGTTCATTGTGTTCTCCTAGAGAATTGCATATTTGTTCAAACACTTTGATATGCTTTCTCACATCCCTGTCTCCACTAAATTTTTGTGTGAGCTTGGCTATTTGTACTGCCTTATTTCTCTACTCTCTATCAGGCGTGTTGCACATACTCTCAGCAATAGATCGACCAATAGCTTGAGCAAATGTTGCCAAGTCACCTAAGTGAGCAGGCACCGTGGGTGAAGGCGCTCCAGAGACTACATGTGGAGTAGGTATTGGCATTGGGCTTGGTGCATAGGAAGCCCTTGGGTTCCACGTTTGGTACGATGTTGTGCCATGTGGTGGCTCAAAGTTCATATGTGTGGCCCTAGGCATAGCATATGTCGGATGTGACATGCTAATGCTAGCCGGTATAGTCCCATGGAAATAAGAACTTGGGTGTTGTGGTTGTGGAGCATAGGTAGTTGAAACAATGGGAGGGATAGGGGCTACAAGAGTATGATGACTCATAGGTGCGTACGATTGGTACACACTTGGGTGTTGTGGTTGTGGAGCATAGGTAGTTGAAACAATGGGAGGGATAGGGGTTACAAGAGTGTGATGACTCATAGGTGCGTACAATTGGTACACACTTGTAGGAACTGTTGCAGGCATTAAGCTACCATGTAGCAGTGCTTTACTAACAAATGAGGTCCATGGCATGTTTCTTGGCATGCCCATCATTGGGGTAGACATGGTAGCTGTAGTGTCATCAAGGGAAAGATGAGCTAGACTAGGAAAGGTAAAGCTATCACTTGTGGGCTCCGATTGTATCGAAACCCCTGGAGAAATAACATATGGGGGATCCATTGGACTTACCGAGGGAGTCTCCATTTGCAATAAAGTTGGTTGTTTAGCCTTTCCTGTATCCAAGAATCTCATGAGACCCGTTGAAGGCATGTTGATCCCATTGTTCTGTCTCTCTAACTCAATGACCCTATGGATGACCTCTTGTTGTTGATCCTCCACACTAGTAGCACCCATTGTGGATTGTAGGACATCTAACCAACCCACGTGATATGTGTGACCTGTGTATAGGTTGGTCAGAGTTTCCGTTTGTAGTTCGTACTCCCAATTCTTAGTTAAGAACACTCCATCTAGAATTGAGGTGCTAGGGGTGTCCTTTGAGCTAGATGCAATGTTGCTTTCTAGGGGTTGGCCCTTAGTAGTTGCTAAGTCAGGAGCACTCAATTGATCTCCTAGCAAGGATATTGACATAGGGGCTTTTTGTTTTAACTCTCTTCGTTGCTCCGCCTTTCGTAAGCTCTCGATTTCCTTTTCCCTAGCCCCAATGATATATCGCTCAACCTCTTCCACTTCGGTAAGGCTTCTACCATCGGGTAATATGACCTCGGAGGGGAATAGCTCTGAAGAGTCAGGAGGTGCAGTGAATGAAGTATTCACATGCACATTCTCTAAGGGCATAGGGTCTATGCTGTTCATGAATGGATAATTTACTTCCCGACCCCCCTCATTTACATCATTAACTCCATGTTCGGAGCGAGTGGCTCTACCAAAGGTTTCCTTCAAGCGGCTAAGCACGCTCAGCCCGGACCGCGTTCCCATGCCATGCATGTCTTGGCTTGAGCTATTGGGATTAGGCATTGGGAAACCCTCCATGACGTCATAGCCAGAGGAAGAGTCACAAGCCGTTATGTTCGGGTCTTGGTTTGTACTACCTTGGGTCCCCGCCGAGGGCCCGGAACCTAAGGTAGGTGGATATTGAGAACTCGCGTAAGTCGAAATTCTCTCTAGTTTCTCCATCTCTAGCACACAACCAGAGCGCAGATGCATGTGCCTTTGGCACCCTACAAGCGTCGGCGGCGAATAACCTCGAAGGTTAACCGCTTACTTTTTTAGGCGTTCATTTTTACTCGTTTTTTAATGTTTTTTAATGATCGGTTTTTTTATTTAACTGTGTGATAGCTCAAAACGAGCGTATCACTCAAAGGGTCGTGGTGTGCTTTAGAGCACAACGTTCGGTCATCTGAAGCTCCGTTGGTCGTCAAAAAAGTCAATTTTTAGCTACGTGTGAAGCTAAAATACGTAATTTTAAAGGGCGACTGAGGCCTGAGCCTAAGCGTGAGCCTGAGCTTGGGTCTGAGAGATATTCCCGATCTCGGTCCTACCTTTAAATTTTTTTAAATTTTTTTTTGGGAATAAGATCGCCGCGGCCTGCGCGCGAGCACACACACACTCTACCTACCTACTTACAACTAATACACCTACTGTTACACACTAACACACTTCATTAGCTCTAACAGATCTAATTCCTACTTACTGTACTTTGCATTACACATAACTAACAACCTTAATACTAAGACCTTACCAAAGAAAACACAGTAACCTTTCAAAACTTCATTAACAAAGAAATACACAGTAGCAACACAAAATCCTTCTTCTCAACACACACACCTTCCTTCCCTACAATTGAAATTGCACCACAAAAGAAGCACAGAGTGCCATTCAGGCTTACTATATGGCATTCCCCGGCAGTGGTGCCAAAAATGTGTGCGTCTATCGCACATGTCAATGCAAGGAACTTGCCGATACACTGTGTGCGAACCAAAAATGGCTCTAAGCATGCAACTAGCCTAAACTAGTAAGCTCAAAGATGGCGATGGTGTTTCACTCACCGCTCTACGCTTGTTGTCATGGAGGATCCGCAAAGAAGAGGGAGACGCCACTACGCCGCGCTCAACCGCCTCCCTGTCGTCGCGCCGCCACAATGCTCGCTCTCTGTGTGTGTGTGTGTGTGTGTGTGTGTGTGTGTGTGTGTGTGTGTGTGTGTGTGTGTGTGTGTGTGTGTGTGTGTGTGTGTGCCTGTATCTTGCACGTGTCAATGCAAGGAACTTGCCGATACACCACGTGCGAGCGAGCCACAAATGGCTCCAAGCACTCAACAAGTCTAAACTAGTAAGCTCAAAGATGACGATGGTGTGTCACTCACCGCTCTACGCTTGCTTCGTGGAGGATTCCTCGCCACGAAGAAGAGGGATGACATGCCGCTACGTCGCGCTCAACCGCCTCGCCGCCGTTGTGCCGCCGCAATTCTCGATCGCACACTCTTTCTCTCTCTCTCTCTCTCTCACGCATACACACACACACACACAAGGAGATGGAGAAGAAGAAGATGGAGATGAAGCAAGAGCACTCTTCAATTGCACAAATGAGAGAATGAGTGAATTTTAGGTTTAGTTGACTTTTATATGAGCTCACCCCATTCACACTTGGGCGCCCATGCTTAGCCAACTAATCCCTTGAATGTTCCAGTTAGAGTGTGCCTCTCATCGGCGATCACTCTTACCCTTTTCCTATTGGACCAACAAGCCCAGTACCTGACTCTACCAAGTAAATAATACAACATCCATCGTAGGTGATAGGGCATCCGTGAGCCGTGAGGGTTAACATGCCCCCCTTCCTGATGCAGATTCCGTCCTCGGAAGCTATTGAGTTGAAGCTCGTTCATCGAGGTGGAAGAGCGTTTGAGATGAATGTCCTTAGCCTTCTTTAGTCACTACAAAATCAAGCAACATTGGCATAGTAATTGCATTCTCATATACAATTAAAAAGAATATGCAGTTTTAGGCACACAAATTGATTGGTAATAGAATTTTAAACCATTTGTCAGCAATAAACATTAAATTTCAATATAATCAAATGCATAACCAGATGTAAAGGTAAAAATTAAACAAGTCTAGGGTCTCTAATTTAACGGTCAAAAGGTACTAGAGATCGACTATGAATACCATGGGTAAGCTTCTTAATTTTCTCTAGTCAATTAAGTTGTTTAATCGCGAGAGCCAAGTATTTCATGTTCGAGGGCTGACTAGAGGCTATACCTAGAAGACCTTGTAGTTAAGCTACGATAAAAGGAATTTCTCATGAAATCATCGCCTGACTGATTACCTTTTCTTTGACCCCCCAAAGTCTTGTCACAGTGATTCAATTTTGATGTGTGTGCTTATCTTGTATGCCTTGGGTTTTTAGCTTTTCAAGGAAAAGCGCCCACACTGGGAACCTCTAGGGCTCTAGTACCATAGGCGATACATGTGAGTGAAGTACCAAATCAAGCTGAGGTTTCTCTTCCAGCTTAAGATTTTACATTGTGGCACTTTGATTTTTTTAATTTTGTTTTCAACATTTTAATTTTGTCACTTTGGGGGGTCATATAACACCGTTACCCTCCCCAGGCTTATCACACTAGTAAACTCCCTTTATAATACTTAAGCTAAAGGTCAATAGGGACCAAGCCCACTAGAAATCCCTAGTACATGTTACACAATGCTGCCTAAATTGGATTAAGAACCTAAGTAACCATTAATTATTATGAAGGCATTCCCCATGGTATTAAGAGAAGATCTTTAGCACCTAGCTTGGTCAAACTAGCTTAGTCGGACTGCTTGATTTTTAAACCTAGACCAGTGATTATGACAAAAAATTTCATTGAATTTAATGTTTGATACTAAGCCAATGTGTTGAATATTATGCTACCAATCACAATTAAAGCAGACAAACATGGATGCAAAAAAGATAAGGGGCCATGCTGGACAAGAAACACCTGTTTGCGTTGATAATTGCACTTGATTTGAAGAGTGAGTCGCGATAAAGATTCCATGAAGGTCCAAATTCTAACAACAGCAACACGCTTCTATACACACTAGGAAACACAAAGAATACCTCTAGGAGGCACATCAATGGGAAAAGGTACCAACACTTATTGAACACAAAAAAAAAACATAAGGAACCCTAACCTAATTATTTGCACTCCCCCTAGAGAGTCAAGGGAATAAGATATTGTAGAGATTGGGGGAAAACCCTAAGGATAAACCCCTATCCTTGTCATCGAGATAAAAAAAGTCATCATCCATGAGACCATATGTGCCATCCGTGTAGTCACGTAAATCTTCTTCTTCATCATAGGTACCCATGTTTACTAAGAAGGTCACTAGACGCCTATAGTCATCTTGGTCAAAAGGGTAGGCTTGTGCAATGGGAGAAACGCTCTCTACTAAGTAAGGGTCAGTCGTGGTCAAGAGACATATTAGCCATTCTAACTCCTCGAAATTCCTCTCACATGCTAGTATACCTACCAAATCCTATTCACATGCAAGCACAGGAAAGACCATGTGAAACATTTGTGAAAAGTAACGAGGGTACCTCTCGCCCAAGGCAGGAGTGGATGACTCTAGCGTACTAGCCATATCTGTACACGCAAATAGATGATGGTTAGAGTGCAAATATTACAAGGGTCCTGTTCTTGTGCATAATGTGTTTTTATGATTTTGTGTTATGGCTCTTGCTCTTTTACTTTTTTATCTTTTTTTTGTGAGTAGAAGGCTTTATATATACATTCCATAAGATTGGATATTAAGAGGTCAGGGAGGAAGGTTGAGAGGCAATCAAGTGAATGATGGATGTCAGCAAACACTCCCCCCTTCCTTGGGTAGATCATACCTTTTAAAATGATGTCGTCACCTTTTGGAACCAATTGTTCCAGTTGGTAATAGGTAAGGATTTTTGCCAGTAGTTTTCTATTACCTTAGGTGCCTCATCGAGTTGCAAGGGTGGTAAGGTACTCTCCCATGATTTTATTTGCAACATTGTTGTAGGTGGTGAACTTAAAACGGGAGGTGCAAACTCTTTCTTGCTTGTATGGATATTTACAATGGTAGGTGGAGGTTGTGTTGAAGCTTCTATTTCTGTATAGGAACTACACGAAGAGCAAGAAGCTTCATTTGATTTCCCTGTTCCTGAGCTAGGTGGAACAAATCGTTCTTTATTCTGTACCCAAACTAGCTCTGGAGCAGGTGTGTAGCATTCCATGATTTTTTTCTTTCCGCGATCTTCAATTTGTTTTAGAGCTACAGGGTCGGGC
Source organism: Adiantum capillus-veneris (assembly GCF_014529385.1). Taxonomy (NCBI): domain Eukaryota; kingdom Viridiplantae; phylum Streptophyta; class Polypodiopsida; order Polypodiales; family Pteridaceae; genus Adiantum; species Adiantum capillus-veneris. The sequence continues at coordinate 31,629,713 of NC_140936.1, forward strand.
GCAAATGGGTTAGGTGACAGGTAAGAACACAATCGACGTTTTGACACCCAGATTTGATCATTTCCTTGATAGTAGCCTTGGGCTTCCAATAGTTTTTTAGGAATCCAACGCAACGTTTCTTTACATTTCTTGGGGCGAAGGGGACGTCTCTTACCAGGCTCCCGTCTTTTAGCACTAGCTATGGTTGCTAAAGAATCTTTAGGGACCCACTTGTATGTTTTCTTTGTTATATTGGGATGGGTTTTGTATGTCCCAAGCTTTATTTCAACTACATCAGTTGAAGCTCTAGGGAGTTGGGCTATGGGGATATATGGTTCAACCTCTTGGACATGCAATGTTTTGGGTTTTATTTCCTTAAGAGGCAATATCTCAAGGACTATGGCTTGAGTGGCAAGGTTAAGAGTTGGTTTCTGCATCCCCTATCCCCCAATCAATAGTGCATTTGGTGGCTATTTTCCACATGCGTCCTAGATTTATATTACCCTCCATAGTTCCAACAGGCATGACCAAAAAGTCTTGAGCTACAACCCCATTGTCATAACTGGCAGAAGTGTGCCAGATTCCAAAAACCGCAGTTTTTTTCTTGTTGACACTCTTGACTTGGATAATGCTCTCAAATAGAGGTGGCTTCCCTAACTGACACCACACCCCATATGATATAAGATTATATTTAGCACCCGTGTCCAATAAGGCGTTATATCGCACTTTTCCATAGATGTTGTTTAGCTCAATAGGGTATCGTAGAGGTGTGTCAGAGTCCAACCAATCCTCATCGGTTTCAACGTGGAATGCATGTGTGACTCCAAGGTTAGCCTCTCGTTTTTGTCTTATGCGTTGTTGTCGCTCCTTAGCCTCAGCTTGAGCTTGTATCTTCTTCAATTCTGTTTGTGCCTTGGTTGCCTTTTTCGTATGGATGGCACGTAGCTCCTCTTGGCTTAAAGGATCATAGTATCTTTTAAATTTGCTCCCATTAAGGAATCCAATGGTTTCAACTCCATCAAGAGTCTCCACACAAATGGTTCCTTGTGGGGTGATCTCACATACTCTATATGGTCCTTTTCCCGCATATTTCAACTTTTTTTTTTCGTTACGCACTCCATACTTAAGGACTTTATCACCAACATTGATATCTTTGTTCTTTAGATGATGGTCAAATCATTTCTTCATCCTATCTTTCTCCACAAGTGCATTTTGCACAGCTAATTGCCTCTCTTCATCTAGCCTTTCAAGGATATATAATTGCTCAACTAAGGGGTTACCATCCCAACCTTACTCAAAGACTAGGAACGACAAACTCCCATGGCATAACCGCTTCTTGGCCATACACCATCTTGAATGGTGTGCAATTAATGGCAACTTTGTATGCAATACAATAAGCCCATAGAGTTGATGTAAGCTTTAAATCCCAATCTGTGCAATGAGCTTCCACCGTTTTGGTTAAGATAGAGATTAAGATCTTGTTGGTGCTCTCAGCTTGGCCATTCGCTTGTGGATAATAAGGTGTGGACTTATGGTGAGCTATCATAAAGTTGGTAGTGAGTTCTTTTATTACTCCATTTATAAAATGAGTACCATTGTCACTCACAATCTCAAAGGGACAACCAAATCTTGTAATAATGTTCTCAAAGGTAAACTTTGCAGTTGACCTCGCATCAACCTTGCATGTCGCCCTGGCTTTTGCCCACTTAGTCACATAGTCAATGTGGCAACGATAATATATTGAGATTGAGTGCTACGAGCTGCCGGACTAATTGCACCTACAAAGTACAAACCCCATTTTTTAAATGGTTGAGTCACTTTAACAGGATGTAAGGGCATCCTATCCTTTCGTTGTGTGATCTTGTAACGTTGGCATTCATCACATCCTTTTGCAAAAAGTGATGCATCCTTAAATAATGTAGGCCACCAATAGCCTGATTGCAACACCTTTCTAGCTATTAGTTCCCCTGAGAAATGTCCTCCGGCTATAGCCATGTGGGATTCTTGCAGTATGTATAAATACTCATCCTCACGGGCACAACGTCTAAGAATATCATCCTTCTCTAGCCTGTAGAGATTTCCTGCAATGAGAGAGTAAGGTTCGCATTCTTTTAACAGTTTTTGAGCTATGCCTTTACGAAGCTCTTTGGGGGGAAAACCATTAACTAGAAATTTCACAATCTTCTCACTCCATTTAGGCTTGATGATCAACATAGAACACAAACTTGTTGGCCAGAAGGTAGTAGCGAAATTTCTTCACTGCATAAATCATACCTAAACCTTCTCGCTCTGTAGTGGTGTAGTTTCTCTCAGCATCATTCAACCGACGACTTGCAAAGCTAATGGGGTAGTCCAGTTTATGTTCTCCTAGTTGAGCTAGAACACACCCAATAGCAAAGTTCAATGCATCAATATTCACATGAAAAATTACATTCCAATCGGGCACTCGTAGAATAGGAGCACTAGTCAAGGTCTTTTTCAATGACTCATAAGCATGGTCACACTCCGCAGTCCATTGGAACTCAATAAGAAGCTTGTACAAAGGACGAGCTATCTCGGCAAAGTTTAAAATAAACCGTCCGTAATAACCAACATGGCCCATGAACCTTTGAACTCATTTATAGTTTGTAGGTGGTGGCAATTCAGCAATGGCTTTAATTTTGCCCTCATCTGTGGAAATCCCATTTTTTGACACTATATGCCCTAAAATGTCTCCATGTTTAACCTAGAATTGGCATTTGAAATGGTTTAAGGAGATGAGATACAATCTACACTTCTCAAACACTTTTCGTAAGCATGATAGATGTTCTTTCCAAGAGGAATAAACACAAAGGTCATCTAAGAAGGCTTCACAAAACTCCCTCAAATATTCTCTAAAAGCAGTGTTTATTAATCTTTGAAAGGTAGCCGGGGCATTGGTTAAGCCAAAAGCCATAACACGAAATACGAACACTCCAAATTCAGTTATAAAGGCTGTTTTAGCTTGGTGCTCCAGTGCAATTGTGATTTGATTGTAGCCAGAGTACCCATCTAAAAAGCTATAAGCTTCCTTCCCTGCAACTCTTTCAAGCACATGTTCTGAATATGGCAAGGGGTAATCGTCCCTCCTAGTGGAGTCATTGACCTTATTGAGATCCACGCACACTCTGAGTTTCCCATTCTTCTTTGGCGCAATCACTATTGGAGACACCCATTCTGAGTGCTCAATAGGGTATATGAATCCGCATTCCACAAGCTTTTCAATCTCTTCTTGAACGATTTTTGCATATGTAGGATTCATTGGGTAGGGTCGTTGTTGAACTGGTTTAGCCATGCTATTCATGGGGATTGTGTGTTGCACCACGGAAGGTGGAACACCTTTCATATCATGATATGTCCAGGCAAATATATCCCTGAATTCCTTGAGAAGTTCTTTAAGTACACACTCCTCAGTCTCAATCATTAGTCTCAGTCAGATGTTGGGCAATGAAAACAGGTTTAGACTCTTCTCCTGGGTCTGCTAACTCTATTTCCTTAACTACTATCACTGGACCGTCATAGACTCCATTGCTCCCATCGATAGGTTTTCTTTGAGCCTTTGTATACACAACCTTACGTTCCTCTATGGTATAGGATACGAAATGTTCAGGTGGTGCAGTAAGTCTGTGGAGTCCTGTTGTTCTGTGGATTGTGATTTCACTTCCAATTCCTTTTGTTGTTGAGCTAACTCTCGATTTTGTCGTCTCCTTACAGTATGGCTCAACTTTGGCTTCTCTGTAGCCTCTAGTTGTGCGATGTCAATGGGCTGTGGACTACACCACATAACGCTTTGAAGGTATTTACCCCAGTTATCTACCAACTTCTGATGAGCATCACATGCCCCTATATAATTAAGCCATTATGTGGTAGATTTATTTTTATTTATTCTAGCACGCATATTTGCTCGATATCGTCGCCTCTTATATCTCTTACTCTTTCTCGATTACGGCCGATCTCTAGTGAAGAGTCACTAGATAAATCACTACTTGTGTCTTCAGCTCCCTTGGATAGATTATCATCTAGGTTACCACTGGGCCCTGAATGGTTTGTTCCCACATTTGCACTAAGATTTAACTCAGATTCTTCGTCCTCAGAGTCAATTTCAATTGATGATTCTGACCCCAAATCGTGTGGGCTATAGTTTTGTGAGGTGCTGTTGGTTCCAATGCCAGTCAAACTTTCATCTTGTAGGTCATCAGAAGCTATATGCATTGCTTCCAACATATTTAAGGGTACAAGTGTTGGAATTTCATCCCCCTCAGGTGTTACCTAGGTGGTCCCCCTATTTCCCCAAGTATCTATGGTTGCTGCTAGGTGGACCCAATCCACATTGTCTGACTCAGTCATCCCAGGTAGTACATCCATATAAGGAGAATCTTCCCCAACATCAGTGTCTGCTTTACACGTGTAACAATACTGCAATGGGGCCGAGTGAACTGTGGTGTCAGATCTATGATCAATTATAAACATGTTTCCTAGAAGATTTGCTCGACCAATAACAAGATCCACTCGAATGACAGAATCTTGGAACTGCAAGTAGACATGGTTTTTAGACCAGTCATGCACCATTTTTGCTTCCCTCATGAAAGGACGTCCTAAGATCATTTTCGATGCCATAGTGTTTTTGGAGAAATCCATAACAATGAAGGTAATCCTTATTTTATGTCCAAAGACCTCGATCTTGAGATCTTCTAGCATCCCGATAGGTTTAACAATAGACCCATTGGACATCTTCACTACTATGGTTGTGGTTGCAAGGTGAGGTCTTCCCATAGTGTTTTTGGAAAAATCCATAACAATGAAGGTAATCCTTTTTTTATGTCCAAAGACCTCGATCTTGAGGTCTTCTAGCATCCCAATAGGTTTAACAATAGACCCATTGGACATCTTCACTACTATGGTTGTGGTTGCAAGGTGAGTTCTTCCCATAGTTTCCCAAAAAATTTTAGTCACAATGCTAACCCTAGCGCCACCATCAAGGATTCCCTTCACAGTTAATCCCTTAGTAGTGATTGGTATGGTCGCATTGGATTCATCACCCTCAAAGTATTGTTCCAACTTGTTAACATGTATTTCTATAACAAGGTTCTCATCTAGGTTGGGTTGTGGATCTAAGTGTTCCTCCTCTATTGGCATCTCTCCACCTCCATCCATCTGTGCAAATTGTGGTAGCCCAAAATTTAGTTCTCCTTTGTGGAAGGCTCAAAGAGCTGAGACTAGCTCAGGATCTTTATATAGTTTGGACATGATGGTGGTTCTAACTTCTGAAGACATGAAATACATCAATTTAGTAATGTTTAACGGCACCTTTTGGACTTCAATCCCTTGACGTGGGGAAGATGGGATCTCCATTTCTTCGATAGGATCAAGTAGTCCCTCTGTAAACATTCTTTCCATCAAAAAGTGAGTACGCCCACTTTCCCATGACTTTAAGTCACTTTCTTCTTGGATGACACTAGGTATGGCTAAGGGTCTATGGTCTTGGTGAGGTTGTTGGTTGGATAGGGAACACGGTATCTGTAATCTGGATCTTCCCAGGTGCTGGTTCTAGATCCCTTTGGGTGTCTTCTACCAAACTCCTTAATTTCTTGACTCGCTCAATCTCCTCTGTAGGGTTTGGATAAGTTCCTACCTTCTTCTTGGATCCTGGCCATTGTGGCTCATGAAGATCTTCCTTGTTGGTTTCTATCTTAGTGGTCGTTTTGGTCTCCATGGTTTCACCTGAATCAGAATCTTCTTCAGCCTCGTTCATATATATAGGGTCATCACTAGTCCCTATGTTGTTCTTTGAACTGGGGTCTGACTTCGCTGCTTTTTGCGATCTCTTTCTTCGTGTTTTCTTCTTTTTTTGAGATTGGGGAATCGATGCCGTGTCTCTTTCCTCAAGAATATAGTTTTATTTTTGGAGCATTGATCGTTGTTGGACGGGAAGCGACTCACACACCCATGAAGTGCATGCAAACACTACCTAGATCAACATAATGTCAATCGAGGACACATATGACACGATAGGCACACGGAGGAAATCTCTTAAGCTTGTCAGGCTGAGACCATCCTACACATACAACACTCACGAAGGCCAACTAAACCACAATCAAGAACCTCACTGCTCTCAACTACATCACCTAGCCGCATACACACATACGGAAGGTAACTCACCTAATCATGCCAAATTCCTACCAAACTTAAGGAACACCATCCCCTCACTAGGATACACCTGTCCCTAAGCTTCTACACTCAAAACCCTCACTCTAAACCCATCTGCAGAAAACGCGTAGGATGACAGAGCTGAATTTTGAAAGTGCCCGAAACTGAAATTTATGAGTACCTATGCGTAGCTTATGTCGCCACGATTCTATAGACTACTAGCACGCAGAAAACAGACATCGTTTGATACACTTACGGCCACAAATAGCTCGCAAATGCGTCGGCGTGTGCGCTTCGTCTCACGTGGAATGCTTGGCGTTGTCGCGTAGCTCTCCTAGAGCCTACAACAATGGTGCAGTCAGATCTCCAATGCGTTGAGCGAGCCAGGCGTAGCGAGAGGATGAAGCTCACGCTCACTCTCTTTCTCTCTCACACACAGTAGATGGCAGCGCTAAGTTTGATTATGATTAAAGTCTTTTTACAAAATGACCTAGGTACCTTATATACTAAGGCTAGGTACCTTAACCAAAAATGGGGTTGAAAGCGTCAAATGGCTTTTTATTTACAATCTGTAAGTGCCATTGCACCCCGGCTTCTGAAACTAGAATAACTACTCATTACAAATGACGTTTATATCCATAATCCGCAGCATTTCATAACTCGCAAAAGATAAGACTTTGGTACGAAACTTGAGTTATTGTTGTGTTGTTGACCCAGTGGTCAACAATCGTGTGAGTACGTTTATTGGTACCACGGGTGTACTTTGTGATGGCTCCTTTGTAACTTCAATCAAGTTTAATGGTGTGATCTTTGGTGCATTTGGATTATTGGAACATTGGGCAATCAAATGATCTATGCCACATCGATTACACATGAGTATTGGCATTGTAGATGTGCTCGCTTGATTAGTTTGCATTAGTGTGGTGTTCTTTTGTAGCCTAATAGGACACTCGGCTACACGATGTGGACCTCCACACTCATAGCATTGAAGAGGTGGTCTCTTAGCAATGTAATTGATATTTTGGCCTCTTGCCGCAAGACCAACTACTTGATAAACAGGTTTGACTTGTCCCCAATGGTCCTCCATGTCGTATTGTGGACTTTCTTCAAGCACATCCATCCCATAGGCAATATTAGGATCTATATCTTCCTCACAGCCTTCCAAACAAGCAATAGATGACTCACAACCCACTTGATTCGCAGAAGTGATTCTCGGATGTGGTGGTTGCGGTCCTAGCATTGGAGGTGGTAAGGGTATTGTTTGAACAACATTTTGGGCCCTAGGGACCATGTGTTGTGCTGTTTGTTCAAGAGGTGGGGCACGCATCAATGCAGACACTCGAGGTGTGTCTGTCCATGCTAAGGTTGGTCTATTGGCCATCGCACGCTTAAATACTATGCAATCCTTAGCTTGATGACCATACCTCCCACAGGCATTGCAGTTCCCATTGAATTTTACTCTAAAAGTAGGGCATGTGACTGGTACTATGCGGTCCATAGCATACTGAGCACCATTGTTGCTCCCTTCTTGGATATATATGATTGGTTTGCGGAGTGCGATTGTCTCTAAGATTCTCTTGAATAGCCTTGGTGAGATCTGCTAAAGTCATCTCAGATATCTTTGGCTCCTTAGCAATAGGCTTTAGGGTCATTGGCTGATGCCCCGATGGTTGCGAGCTAATAGATTTAGACTCAACAGACACTCTTTCTCCTTGAATCATTAAATTATCCTCCAATTGGATCTCATTGGTGGTGACTGCTTCCCAAGTGGTGATACCTCTAATGACTAAGCCATTGTAGATATCCTCATGTCGTAATCCCCTAATGAATCTATCAAGAAATTGGTTATTGTTGAAGCGCTCATTTGGATTACATCGAGAATTCAAATGCTTCAAGCGACTAATAAAGTCTCTCACCGACTCTCCTTCCTCTCATTGGGCTTTCTAGAGCTGAGAGGCTACACCCCAAAGTACTCCCTCTTGTATGTATTCTTTTAAGAACAGTCTGCTAAGAGTAGGGTAAATCGTTTTTTCTTCCACCCTTAGGGTTCTTATGTAGGTCATTGTGTTCTCCTAGAGAATCGCATATTTGTTCAAACACTTCGATATGCTTTCTCACATTCCATCTCCACTAATTTTTGTGTGAGCTTGGCTATTTGTACTGCCTTACTTCTAGGCTCTCTTCAGGTGCGTTACGCATATTCTCAGCAATACATCGACCGATAGCTTGAGCAAATGTTTCCAAGTCACCTAAGTGAGCAGGCACCGTGGGTTGAGGTGCTTTAGAGACTACATGTGGAGTAGGTATTGGCATCGGGCTTGGCGCATAGGAAGCCCTTGGGTTCCACGTTGGGTACGATGTTGTGCCATCTGGTGGTTCAAAGTTCATATGTGTGGCCCTAGGCATAGCAGACGTTGGATGTGACATGCTAATGCTAGCCGGTATAGTATCATGGAAATAAGAACTTGGGTGTTGTGGTTGTGGAGCATAGGTAGTTGAAACAATGGGAGGGGTAGGGATTACATGAGTACAAGGACCCATGGGTGTATACGATTAGTACACACACGTAGGTACTATTGCAGGCATTGAGCTACCATGTAGTGGTGCTTTCCTAACAAATGAGGTCCATGGCATGTTTCTCGGCATGCCCATCATTGGGGTAGGCATGGTAGCCGTGGTGTCATCAAGGGAAAGATGAGCTAGACTTGGAAAGATGAAGCTATCACTTGTGGACTCAGATTGCACCAAGACCCCTGGCAAAACAACATATGGAGGATCCATCGGACTTACCGAGGGAGTCTCCATTTGCGACAAGGTCGGTTGTTTAGCCTTTCCTGTATCCAAGAATCTCATGAGACCCGTTCAAGGCATGTTGATCCCCTTGTTCTGTCTCTCTAACTCAATGACCCTATGCATGACCTCACAAACTCTTTGTTGTTGATCCTCCACACTAGTAGCACCCATTGTGGATTGTAGGACATCTAACCAACCCACGTGATAGGTGTGACCTGTGTATAGGTTGGTCAGTGTTTCCGTTTGTAGTTCGTACTCCCACTTCTCATTTAGGAACACTCCATCTAGGATTGAGGTTCTAGGGGTGTCCTTTGAGCTAGATGCAATGTTGCTTTCTAGGGGTTGGCCCTTAGCGGTTGCTAAGTCAGGAGCACTCGATTGCTCTCTTAGCAAGGATATTGACATAGGGGCTTTCGCTTTTAACTCTCTTTGTTGCTCCGCCTTACGTAAGCTCTCGACTTTCTTTTCCCTCGCTGCAATGATATATCGCTCAACCTCTTGCACTTTGGCAAGGCTTCTACCATCGGGTAATATGACCTCGAAGGGAAATAACTCTGAAGAGTCAAGAGGTGCAGTGAATGAAGTATTCACGTGCACATTCTCCAATGGCATAGAGTCTACGTTGGTCGTGAATGGAGAATTCATTTCCCCACCCCCCTCATTTACATCATTAGCTCCATGTTCGGAGCGAGTGGCTCTACTAAAGGTTTCCTTCAAGCGGCTAAGCACGCTCGGCCCGGACCGCGGGCCCATGGCATGCATGTCTTGGCTTGAGCTATCGGGATTAGGCATTGGGAAACCCTCCATGACGTCGTAGTCAGAGGAAGAGTCACTAGCCGTTATGTTTGGGTCTTGGTTTGTACTACCTTGGGTCCCCACCAAGGGCCCGGAACCTAAAGTAGGTGGATATTGAGAACTCGCGTAAGTCAAAATTCTCTCTAGTTGCTCCATCTTTAGCACACGACCAGAGCGCAGATGCATGTGCCTTTGACAACCTACAAGCGTCGACGAATAACCTCGAAGGTTAACCGCTTACCTTTTTTAGGCGTCTGTTTTCACTCGTTTTTTTATAATGTTTTTCAATGTTTTTAATGATCATTTTTTTTTATTAAAGTGTGTGATAGCTCAAAGTGAGCGTATCACTTAGAGGGTTGATGTGTGCTTTACAACATAATTTTCGGGCATGTGAAGTTCCGTTGGTCCTCAAAAAATCGATTTTTAGCTACGTGTGAAGCTAAAATTCGTAATTTTAAAAGGCGATAGATGTCTAAGCCTGAGCGTGAGCTTGTGCTTGGGTCTAGACTTGGGTCGTGGAGATATTCCCAATCCCGGTCCTACCTTTAAAATTTTTTATTTATTTTTTAATAATTTTTTTTATTTTTTATTTTTTTAAGGATAAGGTCGCTGCGGCCTGCGCGAGAGCACACACACACACTCTATCTACCTACTTCTAACTAATACACCTACTATTAGACACTAACACACAATATTAGCTCTTAGAGATCTACTTGCAAACTAACAACCTTAATACACAGAGAATAAACACAGTACCTTTGAAAACTCCATTAACAAAAAAAATACATAGTATAACACAAAATCCTTCTTCTTAACACACATACCCTCCTTCCTTACCTTTCCTACAATTGAAATTGCACCACAAAAGAAGAACCGAGTTCCATTCAAGCATAGTGTATGGCAATCCCCGGCAGCGGAGCCAAAAATGTGCGTGTATGTAGCATGTGTCAATGCAAGGAACTTGCCGATACACCGCATGCGAGCCACAAATGGCTCCAAGCACACAACATGCCTAAACTAGTAAGCTCAAAGATGACGATGGTGTGTCACTCACCGCTCTACGCTTGCTTCGTGGAGGATTCCTCGCCACAAAGAAGAGGGAGACGCCGCTAGGTCGCGCTCAATTGCCTCGCCCAGCCGTCGTGCCGCCGCAATGCTCGATCGCACACACACACACTCTCTCTCTCTCTCTCTGTCATGCATACACACACACACACACACAAGGATATGAAGAAGAAGAAGATGGAGATGGAGCAAGAGCACTCTTCAATTGCACAAATGAGAGAATGAGTGAATTTTAGGTTTAGTTGACTTTTATATGAGCTCACCCCATTCACACTTGGGGGCCCATGCTTAGCCAACTAATCCCTTGAATGTTCCATTTAGAGTGCGCCTCTCATCGAGCGGTCACTCTTACCCTTTTCCTATTGGACCAACAAGCCTGGTACCTGACTCTACCAAGTAAATAATACAACATCCGTCGTAGATGATAGGGTGTCCGTGAGCCCTGAGGGTTAACACTCTCTCTCTGTCTCTCTCTCTCTCTCTCACGCATACACACACACACACAAGGAGATGAAGAAGAAGAAGATGGAGATGGAGAAAGAGCACTCTTCAATTGCTGCTCGCTACTGCTACTCTTCCCCCCTTGCTACGCCATCGCTAACCCCCCCACGCTGCCCCAGCCCCCGTTAGCCCATGCGCGTTGCCCCACAACCCGCTCGCTGCCCCCCCTATTTTCGGGTTTCCCCACAGGCCGCCCGATGCCTTCCTTTCGCGTTGCCATCCCCGCCCCCAATCCCCCCGCTCGCTGCTGCCGCTGAGGCGGTCCGGGGCGGGCAACAAGAAGAGCAACATCTAGACACCCTTCAAGGCTCCCGTGTTGCTCAATGGGGCTGGGGCACAACACAACACAAACCAAAACAACAAACCCACAGCCAAATCCCAACTACACAAGGGGTACCACCTAGTTTAAGAGCGAACTAGGACGCAAAAGAGGAGAATCGTTAGAGCAACCCACAAACAAGCAAGGAATTTACACTAACCCTAACACCAATAGAACACTCTCACACACTAAAACACGAGAGAGAGAGAGAGAGAGAGAGAGAGAGATAGTGCTCGGGCTGCTTTGAAACGTATCGGCAATGATCAAGCAAACACAATTATATATGTAAGAAAGAGAGAAAAAGGGGGAGAGGGTGCTTGTTGCATTAGTACCTTCTTACAAATCTGTCATGACAAATCAAAGTGAGATTAGTATTTGTTCAACATAGCTTGCGTAAATTTCACCAGGACGCATCACAAGAAAAAACCACCCCAATCAATGTCTTAAGGCCAGGGGAGTCCTCTCCACCCTGTCGCCCTCTTACAGTATGTGGGATTTATGGCTAGATTGATGACAACACCAAAGACAAGCTATCAAGAACTTAACAAAAAACACCAAGACACTTACGCATCATTGTTGTCCATTACTTCACGTTGGAAGGGAGACAAAATATCCAAGCTTAGTCCAAATCCACCCTCCTTGATTCAGCAAATGTTGGGCTTACACTAGTAGGAGAAATGATAGATTTCCTACTCTCAATTGAATGATCACTCTCTCTCTTACAATGGCATAGAGTTCCCTTGCTAATCCCCTATTACAACAAATGCACATGCATAAGACAATGAGCTTCCACTCAAGAGCTCCTTCTAGAGAGGTTGAGCTTGGCTTCTCAAGCTATAGCATAGTGCTCTTGCTTATGGCTCCCCCTTTTGTGCTAGCTACACCCTCCTTTTATAGCAATTTTGAAGGCTAGGGTTACTCCTCTAACCATGGTTGGGTTAGATTTTCAGCAATTTATCTAATTTCTTTTGCTTGGAATTATCAAGAAGTTGGTGGGGAAAGAGAGAGGAGAGAAATGGAGGTGATAGGACTTTTCATAGTGGGTTAGTGTTAGTAGAGTTAGTATTAATTTACAAATGGAATTGGATATTTACAATGGGAGTATCCATGTAGGATACAAATAAGGAAGAAAAACTCTTAAGAGGTAAGCAAAGGTGGATTTCTTACAAAGTTGATGCTCCAAGTGTCTTGAGTAGGGCCAATTTTGATGCCTGTTGACGGTCCACTAGCTTTGACGGTACATTTTTTCTCCACTCTTGACCTTCCTTGAGAGACAAGGTAATTGAAGCTGAGTAATCAACCACCATGATGCTGTCTTTTAAGAGAAGAGACTGAATTTTGTGGTTTTTTTGATAGATATGGGTAAATTAGAGGAGGAAAAATGAGACTAGGTGGTCAATTTTGGAATGGAATTGTGTGTGGGAGGTATGAGTTCACCATGGTTTCTCTTATTCTTCAAGGTTGAGGAGAAGGTGAGTAGGGTGCAGAGAGGAGTGGTGAGAGAGGTGGGGATGATGAGTGGAGAAGTGTGTGTGAAAGAGGAAAATGATAAAGTGGAAGAGAGAGTGTGGCTGCATAGCATGGGAAAACTGGGGTCCACTAATAAAATCATAGCTCACAGTTCGTAGCTCAAAAAAATATGAAAAAATTTGAGGCAAAATTTCAGCCCGCGAGCTACAACTTTTGTTTGTATCACCTTTTCAAATTCAGAGAGTAAGTGAACTTTAAAAATTCAGCAAAACGGACCATTTTTTTCCACTGCACAAGGTCCTTGTGGGGTCCTTCTTTGGATGATTCTTTTGAATACCTCCAAGAGTGAGCCCTCCATAGTGCATGTATGCATGCCACCTACCCTTGACCTTATTTGGTAGGTCTATAATTGAAGATATTGTTGAGATTATGATATAAGTGAATAGTACAACTAAGAAAATCAAATATTGAGGGGTCTAAAAAATATGTACATGTCAAATATAAATAATATAAGTGGAAAAAATATAAAGGGGTCAAAAGGAATCTCTCTCATTATGAGGCTACCATAAAAAGATAAATATTTTTGGTGTTCTAATTTTTTAGAAAAAAACAAAATAGATGTAGGAAGGGAAAAATCACAATAGTGAAAAAATATACACCTAAATAAAACTAGTTTTTTTGGATTTTTGTTGGGGTGGAGTTACACCAAATATAAGAGAAGCTTACATGAAAATATTTCTATATGGAATAAAGAATATGAAAAATGGTAAGAAAAATTGTGGTAATGGTGAGGCAATGTACAGAGCATAAATAACACACACCTAGGTAGAAATATTTAAATAAATACCAAAATAGTTATGAAAAAATCTTTTATTTAGGCCCTATATACAAAGAAATATTTACATACGCATGGGCCATAATATACTTTTATTTTTTTTATTTTTTTTATTTTGGCTCAACTAGCCCAATGACTAGCTAGATGAGGGTTTTTTATTGCAGTAAGGAGATATGGGAAAAGTCGCCTAACTCACACGCACCTATATACAGTGAAAGGGTGAGGGTAACCACAGTGTTTGAGTGATTTGATAGGGTGGAGTAACTTACTATGGCAATTATGGAGAGCCGAAAAACGGCTATCATTAGCCCTCCCCCAGGATGATGGTATATTTATGTACCATCGTAAAGCATCTTTTCCAAAGAGAGTACTTCAGAGTCCTTGACAAGATCTTCATTGTTTGGCCCCTCGGAATTTTGACTGGAGTTACACTCATGCTTCATGGAACAATACTTACATGAGATTGTTGCCTTTTGCTCTGGTAGATCTTTTGGTAGAAGGCGACTCAAGTAAGGCTTCAAGCGATAGCCGTTTACCTTCCTGGAGTGCTCTTTCCCATTCAAGTCCATAAGTTGATAGTAACTTGAATTGAAAGCCTTCTTGACTATGTATGGCCCCTGCCATCTTGTTTCAAATTTGGCATCAAAACGACTATCGAGTCGATTGTCATACCTTAGCACAAGATCTCCTTCATTGATGCCTTTGTCCTTCAGTTTCTTGTCAAGGTTCTCCTTTGTCTATGTGGCTTTCCTCTTATAGCACTCGTATGCTGCTTCTCTTTTCCACTCAAGCTCAGCTAAGGTAAGAAGTCGATCCATCCATGCTTCTTGATCATCTTGTGCTGCTTTGCCATGAAGTCGCATTGTTGGAATGTTGAGCTCAATTGGTTGTAAAGCCTCTTGACCATAGACCAAGTGAAATGGTTTAAACTCCGTGGCTTCCCTGTATGTGGTTCGATACACCCACAAGGCACCATCCAAGAAGTCATCCCACAACTTTGTTTTGTTTCTCACCATCTTTCTAATGATGCCTGCAATGACACCATTAGCTTTTTCTACCAAACCATTTGATTGGGGATAGTAGGGTGTACTGTGACGATGTAGAATGCGAAGTTCTTCACAGACTTCAGTGAGCAATCCCTTTCTAAACCCTGGACCATTATCAGAAACAATCTCCAAAGGTGTGCCAAATCTACAACAAATGTGAGTGTAGATGTATTTGCTCACTGTCCTCTCATTTATCTTTGCCACACTTTGTGCTTCCACCCACCTAGTCATATAGTCTACAGCCACTAGAATGTAAAGTTTACCATTTTTTGTCCTAGGTAGAGGACCCATAGCATCAATGCCCCACTTTTCAAAGGGTCCATTTGCAAGCACAATTTGCCTTGGACCATAAATCAATCTTCTATTCCCATTTACCTGACAATTGTGACAACTTTTACACCAATGTTGGATATCCACATGTAGACTTGGCCAAACATACCCCACAAGAAAAATCTTCTTCACAGTTAATTCTTGGGAAAAATGACCACCACATGCCTCTTCATGAAAACCTTTTAGAATGGCTGGAATTTCCGCGATAGTTGGTACTCTTCTGCACACTTTATCCTTCCCTCTTTGATAGAGGGAGCCTTCTAGGAAGAGATACATGCTTGCCTTCTTCATGAGTCTCCTCTTCTGAGCCTTCGTGAAGTCTTGTGGAAACTCACCCTCCAAAATGTAGCCAATAATGGGAGCCAATGACTCCAATCCTTGGTATCTCGGTTGCTTGACAGCTGCTGCCACCATGATGACCTGCACTTCTCTCTCAACACATGTAACTGCTTGTTGTGCAAGTAAATCGGCATCTTCATTTTGTTTCCTCGGAATATGATATAGTTGCACTTCTTCAAACTGATTAAACATCTTACAAATGGCATGAACTTTTGTCCTTAAGCTTTCATTCTTGCATGCCCAAATGCCTAAAATCTGTTTAACAATGAGAAGTTCATCTCCCTTTACCATGAGATGTTTTATCCCTTGGCCAATGCACATCTTCAAACCATGAAGTAGTGTGTCGTATTCTGCTTCATTGTTGCTAGTTGAACCTAGTAGATTGACCTTCTCTTTCATGACCACCTCTCCACTTGGGTTGAGCAACACTATCCCTCCCCCTGCTTTTTCTGTGGCTCGACGAAAAGCTCCATCAAAGAACAAGGTAAAAGCATTAGGAATACTTTTTGGTGGTGGCAATGGTAGGGTCTTTACTTCAGGCACCTTAATCTCTTTTTCGTGCACCCTATAAGTGAGAATCCCTGCCAATTGTGCACGCACACTATCTTCTACCTTGAAAGAGTATTGAAACTCTTGCAACTCCATAATCCACTTTGAGATCCTAGTACTAAGATTCATTTGAGATGACACCCAAGGGAACAAATTTTCTGCAGTGAGAATTACAAAAGGTTTTGGTAGCAGGTAGGATCTAAACTTTCTCACCGCAAACATGAGAGAAAGCATCATGAGTTCTGCTTCTGTGTAGTCTCTCTCCAAAGCATTCATGACCCTACTAGCAAAGTAGATGGGTCGCATCCTTGTACTGTGGGGATCTTGTTGTAGCAACACGGCACCAATTGTTTCCCTTCCAACACTAGAGCTAACAAAGAATGTGTACTCCCAACAAGGAGGCATGAGTGTTGGTAGCTCTGACAAAATGACTTTAATGTTACAAAAATACTCTTCAAGCTCATCAGACCATGCAAATTCTACTTGTTGTGTCAACTTTTGCAAAGGATGAAGCAACTCCGAGGCTAAGTGAATGAAGCGTGACATATACTTCACCTTCTGAATGAAAGAGATGACCTCCTTAAGACTCTTCGGTGATGGGAGCTCAATAAGAGCCTTTGCCTTTGAAGGATCCACCTCAATGCCTTTATAGGAAACCTTGTGACCAAGCAAGATCACTTCATCCTCAGCTACGTGACACTTGTCGGGGTTGAGTTGACCTCCCATGTCATAGAGCTTCTTTAAACCTTCTTCTACCCTTTGTAGATGCAATGATTTTGAGCTATAAATGCAAAAATCATCAATAAAAACCCTAATGGACTTTCCAAAGAATGCTTGAAACACCATGTTCATGAAGCGTTGGAAAGTTGCAGGAGCATTTGTCAGTCCAAATGGCATGACTCTAAAAGCATAACAACCCCAAGGAGTGATAAAGGTTGTTTTCAATTGATCCTCCAATGCAATCCCTATTTGAAAGTAACCTGAGTAGCCATCACACACAGTGTACTTCTCATGACCAGCTACCTCATTTAGTATCTCATCCTGAAATGGGAGGGGAAAGTGATCTCTTTTTGTTGCCTCATTGAGGGGACGGTAATCCACACACACCCTCCACTTTCCATTTTTCTTAGGAGTGACAACAACAGGAGAGACCCACTCTGAATTCTCCACTGGATAAATGAAACTTGCTGCTAGAAGCTTCCTTACCTCCTTGAGTAGAGCCTGCTCCTTAATGACTCCTAGCCTTCGTAGCTTTTGAGCCTTAGGTGTGGCCTTTGGCTTCAACTCAATCTTGTGTTGAACAACATCTACTCCACGCACATCGGTGTAGTCTTTAGCAAAAAGCCTCGGAAATTTCCTTAGCACACATTTGAACTCCTCTCTTTCATCCTTTGTAAGTGTTGTAGACAACATACCTTCTAACATTCCTTCATCTTCCACCTTTTGGTTCTCTTGGGAACCTACCTCTTCCAAACCTCGAGAAGAGGTCTCCTGGTTGTTTGGCTTAAACCTTACCCCCATGACTTCACTGGAGGACTCCTCTTCAGTAATGCTGCCGCTACTTTCTTCTTCTGAAGTGTTTTCAGTCCAATCTTCTTCCGTCTCACTTCGAGATGATTCTTCATGGAGCTCCTCTTGGCGTTGCTCCTTCATGTCAAAGACAACCTTCTTGTGATTGTCATTCCTACAAATTAGCTTTCCACTCTCCCAATCCTGCAAAGCTTGCATTTTCATTAGCCATGGTCTTCCTAGGATAAATGGGTAACCATTTCCCTTGGTAGACATGACATAGAAATCCACTGCCTTCTTAATGCCAAAGGCCTCCACAAAAACATTTTTACAAATGCCTACGCACCTAGCCTTGCTATTGTTTGCCATTTTCACTTTGATTTCAGGTGTCTCATGGATGTGCATGCCTGGTCTTTGCATGAGCCCTTCTGTCATGATGCAAATTTGTGCACCCCCATCCACTAGACCTTTCCTAACCAATCTTCCTTTTATGTAACAATCTAGCACAGGTGTAATATCCTCGTTCATTTCAGCATGTGCAATTTTTACAACAGGAAAACTCTCTTTTACCTTTCTCCTAGTGCTAACTGCCTTTGTTAAATCCCTCCTAACTTGTGGGCATAATGCAAGAAACTGAGGCCATGAGATATCAGGACCCTTACCTCGCATGTCTTCGAACAGGTTGTATGGAGCCATACCATGTCCAAGAGGGAAGTCTTGGAGATTGATACGACGTCAAGTCCTCTTAGCTTCCTTGGTCTCCTTTGCCTTCTTGCCTTGTCCATGGTCACTCTGTGATGGGACACCCTCTTTCTCTTTACCTTTTCCTCGGCCACGCTTAATGCCATTTGCTTCCATGTCAACCTCATTTGAGTTTGTCACCTCTACCACATGCACATTTGGATCTGGCAAAGGTGGAACTCCTTCTACCCCTTGTGGAGGTGGTCTTGCTCCATTTGGCCTTTGTATAAGCCGTGGTTGCTGACTAGTTCCTTCACCTGCATTCATCACTGGGTAATTCAAGTTAGGTCTCCCTGGCTCTCCACGGGGCCAAGGACAATTATACATCCCATGTCCAGACTCTCCGCAATTCCAACATTGCAAGACTCTCCTAGTTCGTGGCTCTCTCTCTTCTGACTTCTTTGCTTGTCCCTTTGGACCTACAGCTTGTGCAAGGTGAATTGACAGGCTGCTTAAAGATTCGTTTAACTTCTCAATTACTTCCGCCGTTACCTCAGGAAGATCTATCGATGTTGATGCTTGTGACTTACCTTTGGGTCTAAGACCTTCTATTGGAACCTCTCCCCTTAAGCACTTGAGTTTCCTATATTTCTCAGCAGCCCTAGTTTCAGCTGCATCAAAGGTAGCAGGTGCACCCGCCTCAACTTTTACCTTAAGGTCAGGAAAGAGTCCGGCTATGAACCTCTCCTTGTTTAAAAATTCTGCACCATCACCAGGGTTAGCAACATTTCTTATCCATAGAGCCCAAAGACGTAGAAACTCTTGCTTGTACAAGTAGTAGTCATCTAAGTCTTTTTGCTTATGAGAAACAATGTCTTGCCATAATTTTTGAGTGTTTTGGGGATCAAAGAAGTATTTCTTGAAACGATTCAAAACTTCTGTGTAATTCCCCTTAACTTCCTCAGGCAAAGAGTCAAAACAAGTGCTAGCATCTTTCCTAAGGACCACCTCAAACATTTCTACACGTTCTTGATCAGTTATTATCCTCTTGATACGGCAAGACATCTTGAAATTCGCTAAAAATAATTCGGCATCCTCTCCAGGCTCTCCAAAGAAAAGAGGATACCCAAACATTTGGCGTTGGCTTTCCATTGAATTGATTTCAAAGTGACACCCGTTTTTGTTTTTCTTTCTTAAAAAGATTTACACAATAATGTTTTCTAGCTTGCAATCTATTCTACAACAAAATAAAGATATTCACATCAAACGACCTATGATAATCAATAAGAGGTAGGATGACAGGGTTTGGTGATGCGAGAATTTCTCCTACTCTATGGGCACCAAACATGAACACCATACGTTGTTGAAAATGGATTTTCCTACTAATTGCAATGTTTATTCTAATGTGTGGAGTGAAATGGAAGGGGAAAACCTCTATTCCTGGGCCATTATCCATGGTCTATGCATGACCTAATGCTTAAAACAAAACAAAAATATAGACGTCCAAACTAAGGTCGTACCTAATGAGAGGCAAAATAAAAGGATTTACTGAAGCGTTTATCTCGGCCAACCTAAGAGGACCTAAAATTCTATGAATGACACGTTGAAATTGCAACTTAGTACTAACAATTATGTGTACCTTTTGCCTTTCAATGGGAATGAAGGGATCATACAAATTTTCATGATTCATGCAAACTACTTGACTATGCTAAAGAATGATTCTACACAAAAATACACAAGCCGTCCTCCGTGGGGGCACCAATTTGAGGCGGTCCGGGGCGGGCAACAAGAAGAGCAACCTCTAGACACCCTTCAAGGCTCCCATGCTGCTCAATGGGGCTGGGGCACAACACAACACAAACCAAAACAACAAACCCACAGCCAAATCCCAACTACACAAGGGGCACCACCTAGTTTAAGAGCGAACTAGGACGCAAAAGAGGAGAATCGTTAGAGCAACCCACAAACAAGCAAGGAATTTACACTAACCCTAACACCAATAGAACACTCTCACACACTAAAACACGAGAGAGAGAGAGAGAGAGAGAGAGAGATAGTGCTCGGGCTGCTTTGAAACGTATCGGCAATGATCAAGCAAACACAATTATATATGTAAGAAAGAGAGAAAAAGGGGGAGAGGGTGCTTGTTGCATTAGTACCTTCTTACAAATCTGTCATGACAAATCAAAGTGAGATTAGTATTTGTTCAACATAGCTTGCGTAAATTTCACCAGGACGCATCACAAGAAAAAACCACCCCAATCAATGTCTTAAGGCCAGGGGAGTCCTCTCCACCCTGTCGCCCTCTTACAGTATGTGGGATTTATGGCTAGATTGATGACAACACCAAAGACAAGCTATCAAGAACTTAACAAAAAACACCAAGACACTTACGCATCATTGTTGTCCATTACATCACGTTGGAAGGGAGACAAAATATCCAATCTTAGTCCAAATCCACCCTCCTTGATTCAGCAAATGTTGGGCTTACACTAGTAGGAGAAATGATAGATTTCCTACTCTCAATTGAATGATCACTCTCTCTCTTACAATGGCATAGAGTTCCCTTGCTAATCCCCTATTACAACAAATGCACATGCATAAGACAATGAGCTTCCACTCAAGAGCTCCTTCTAGAGAGGTTGAGCTTGGCTTCTCAAGCTATAGCATAGTGCTCTTGCTTATGGCTCCCCCTTTTGTGCTAGCTACACCCTCCTTTTATAGCAATTTTGAAGGCTAGGGTTACTCCTCTAACCATGGCTGGGTTAGATTTTCAGCAATTTATCTAATTTCTTTTGCTTGGAATTATCAAGAAGTTGGTGGGGAAAGAGAGAGGAGAGAAATGGAGGTGATAGGACTTTTCATAGTGGGTTAGTGTTAGTAGAGTTAGTATTAATTTACAAATGGAATTGGATATTTACAATGGGAGTATCCATGTAGGATACAAATAAGGAAGAAAAACTCTTAAGAGGTAAGAAAAGGTGGATTTCTTACAAGGTTGATGCTCCAAGTGTCTTGAGTAGGGCCAATTTTGACGCCTGTTGACGGTCCACTAGCTTTGACGGTACATTTTTTCTCCACTCTTGACCTTCCTTGAGAGACAAGGTAATTGAAGCTGAGTAATCAACCACCATGATGCTGTCTTTTAAGAGAAGAGGCTGAATTTTGTGGTTTTTTTGATAGATATGGGTAAATTAGAGGAGGAAAAATGAGACTAGGTGGTCAATTTTGGAATGGAATTGTGTGTGGGAGGTATGAGTTCACCATGGTTTCTCTTATTCTTCAAGGTTGAGGAGAAGGTGAGTAGGGTGCAGAGAGGAGTGGTGAGAGAGGTGGGGATGATGAGTGGAGAAGTGTGTGTGAAAGAGGAAAATGATAAAGTGGAAGAGAGAGTGTGGCTGCATAGCATGGGAAAACTGGGGTCCACTAATAAAATCATAGCTCACAGTTCGTAGCTCAAAAAAATATGAAAACATTTGAGGCAAAAGTTCAGCCCACGAGCTACAACTTTTGTTTGTATCACCTTTTCAAATTCGGAGAGCAAGTGAACTTTAAAAATTCAGCAAAACGGACCGTTTTTTTCCACTGCACAAGGTCCTTGTGGGGTCCTTCTTTGGATGATTCTTTTGAATACCTCCAAGAGTGAGCCCTCCATAGTGCATGTATGCATGCCACCTACCCTTGACCTTATTTGGTAGGTCTATAATTGAAGATATTGTTGAGATTATGATATAAGTGATTAGTACAACTAAGAAAATCAAATATTGAGGGGTCTAAAAAATATGTACATGTCAAATATAAATAATATAAGTGGAAAAAATATAAAGGGGTCAAAAGGAATCTCTGATTATGAGGCTACCATAAAAAGATAAATATTTTTGGTGTTCTAGTTTTTTAGGAAAAAACAAAATAGATGTAGGAAGGGAAAAATCACAATAGTGAAAAAATATACACCTAAATAAAACTAGTTTTTTTGGATTTTTGTTGGGGTGGAGTTACACCAAATATAAGAGAAGCTTACATGAAAATATTTCTATATGGAATAAAGAATATGAAAAATGGTAAGAAAAATTGTGGTAATGGTGAGGCAATGTACAGAGCATAAATAACACACACCTAGGTAGAAATATTTAAATAAATACCGAAATAGTTATGAAAAAATCTTTTATTTAGGCCCTATATACAAAGAAATATTTACATACGCATGGGCCATAATATACTTTTATTTATTTATTTTATTTTTTTTATTTTATTTTTTTGGCTCAACTAACCCAATGACTAGCTAATTGAGGGTTTTTTATTTCAGTAAGGAGATATGGGAAAAGTCCCCTAACTCACACGCACCTATATACAGTGAAAGGGTGAGGGTAACCACAGTGTTTGAGTGATTTGATAGGGTGGAGTAACTTACTATGGCAATTATGGAGAGCCGAAAAACGGCTATCACCGCTTGTGAACCCACACATTACCGGCCGGCTCCGTCCTCCCCCCCCTTATTTTTTTCCCCAAAGCCTCCTGCAAATTGGCTCGTGCAGCACTGTCTTTTTGGGCAAGTGCTCAGCGCTCATCTGCAAATTCTCTCCACTGCCCATTGTTTTGCCACAGTAGTAGACACAGATGGAGGCTCCAGCTCCGCCATAGAGGGACTTGTCCAAAGCCCCTCATTAGACCCCGCTGAGACCACCATTTGACTTTCTCTTTTGACGACAGAGCAAGCGAGCCTTGCTACAGAGGTAGAGCGATTGCAGGTGACTTTTATCATCTGCAAGATTCTCAACACCCGACCTAGCAAAGGAGAGCTGCGTGACCTTCTCCAGGCCTGCCTTCTCGCAAAGGTGAGCAAGATCTTGGACGAGGTTACTACCAGATCGAGTTTGAGACCTCCGAGATGGCGTCCAAAATCATCGCCATGAGTCCACTGACCATCTGAGCAGCACGTTGTCGTGTTGTGACACGTACATAATGGGAACGCATCCTACAAGAGTTATCTTGTAATTTTTTAGATACATAATTATCTTTCCTATAATGTACATATGCATATTTAAGTATAATAATAAGCTTTCTATCTCATCCTATTATTTATCTCAAGGGTAACCTATTCTTACTTTACCATCAGAAAATACTATGGAAAAAGCGTCAATAGCTCCGCCTCTTTAACTTGGGGCAAAAAGCATTGATTCTTTATTTCTACTATCTCATTATCATCTCACACCCTAGCTAGATCCTATATCTAGGGTAAACTCCAATATATATATATTCTATGTATTTTTTATATTTTTCTTATATTTCTTTTTAAATAGCTACTAGGAGGGAATCAAATCCTAGTGGGACACTAGGTGGCATGATTTCAAAGATACACTTATTTTAATGCATTATTGAAAGCATGATTACAAAACTTTGTGAAGGAGCAATGTCATGCTTTCATATGGCATGAGGTGTCCTTTGGAATTAAATGAAAGTCTAGGCTAAGGGGACCACGGGAAGACTTTTGCTGCCAGAAATGGACCCTTTTTTGATGAATTTTTTACACAAGGTTCCAATCCGAATTGGAAAATGATTTTAAAATGAAAATCATAGATAATGAGCTGAAGTTTTTTCTCATATTTTTACTTTTTTATTTGGAGCCATGGTTGAGGAGATATGATCAAAATACTGGACCCCAGTCTGCCCACATCATGCAGGGACAACTCATTTCCAACTTTTTCAATTCCTATTCACACTGGCTCCTCTCTTCTTGTGTAAACCCTTGGGGGTTCCCTTCACCTATAAAAGGGGACCTCTTCTTCCTTGAAAAGGAACTCAAGCATTCAAGCCATTGATGAGAGGAATTCTTGAGGGAGTGAGTAGTAATGCCTAATTGTACTTAGCCCCATTAACATAAGCCCAAGCCTACACTTTCTCCTAGAGGAAGACTAGCCATTCTTGTACGCTATCCTTGGAAGATCAACTCTAATCAAAGAAGGTGTTGTACTTGGCGTATCAATCAAAGTGGAGTGCTCCCCTCTTCTTCTCTCTCCATCAATAATGGTGCCAAAGGGTTTGTCAAGTAAGATGTGTTCTACATTGATGTTTTCTTGATTTCTTATTGTTTTCTTTTTCATCTCTAATCCGATATATATATATATATATATGTATCTAATCTCATCTTGTTAACCAAACCTATCTCTCTCATTCTTAGTAATTCATCCTCTCTGCAAATTCTAGGTTCTCTTTTCTACAGGTACATCTCTCCCCGCAGTATCCTTATCGCCTACGGGCAAGAATAGGGCTTGGGAGGGAAACTTCTCATCTGTTCACTTCTCTCATATCTACATTTCTCACATACTATCCTAGATGAATAACCCACATGATGATCATTTCTATCTCTTTTACTCTGTACGATCTATTAGAATTAACGTATGGATTAGCCGAAAAATACACTTTCAACAATGTATAGTGTTTCTCTTTGGCTCAGAAAGGCTTAATGAAATAATTCTATCACCGGATCCCATCATACTACCTCTCATAGACTATAACTTTTCTTTTGACGTAAGCGTAGTTATCTTGCTATGAACCAAGAGGATTTGTACACACAATTAATCCCAATCACTAGACAAAATATATATATTATGGTAAGCACAAAACTACAATTCCAAAGAACAATTCGTAGCCTATTTGGTCAGTCAAGATTGAATGCCATTAACTCATCTATTAACCCTTTCATATTACCCATGATACGATATGACCATAGCCTTGATGTTTTCATTTTTGTATTGTTTTGACATTCTCTTTTGTGTTCTTTCTTTGTGTGTGTGAGTGCAAGAGAGAAAGAGTGATTCTTCTTTGATTGCACTTCTTTCCAAACCCTAGTCTTCATGGCATCTATGGTTTAACTCCTTCATATAGTTTTTGTTGAGTTCTCTCACAAACTCTCACAGCCATAAGCCCGGTGATTTCCTAGCAAGACCGCAAATTTCTCGACAACGTGCCCACTTTCGATAGTGGAGACATGGTTTCGACCCTGCTTCGGATGTTCTAGTAGAGGAGGCAGACATCCCCATCTCTATTTTCTTTCCGGGTTTGCGGAGAGAGTACTTACCACTTTTCTTCAGGATCAGCTCAACCATTGGACTTGTCTTGGAGACACCTCGCACGGCAACTTCAGTAGCTTCCAAGGCGGCTGGCATTCCCTCAGTTCGCGTTTTGGTCAGAGACACTCACACGCTTCCAAAGGTTATTCTTCTGCCTCCGGTGAGTGGGGGTTGGTTTAGACAGAGTGTGGAGTATTCGGGCTTCCCAAACCAGTGCTTCATTTGTCGACAGATGGGCTATCTAGAAAAGGCCTGTCCACAGAGGAGGCCTTGACCTACACCACAACCTCCAAGGGCTGGCTAGCAGACATAGACAGAGACATAGCGCACACATGCAGAGCCACCCTCTGAGCCTGGGGCTCTAGTGGAGGAGGGATGGCAGAAGACCCGTAGTAGACGATGACGGGGGCCACAACGTCAGCCTGGCACTCAGAGTGGTCCTCAGGTGCCTACTCAGTAGCAGTGGGTTCCCACGGGGAACCGGTTTGGTCCTCTTGAGCAGGATGAGGTCCCTGCTCCAGTCCCCACCCCAGCTTCACCCTCGACAGCCCCTCCCTCCCCAGAGTTCCCCCCCTCTTCCTCATCCTCCCCCTCGCCTCCTACTCCCACCGCCTCTTCCCCTCGCCCCTCTACCTCTGTCGCTCCCTCCCGCCCCTCTTCTCCACCGCTCCCCCCAGCTCCTTCTACCCCCCTCTTGCTTCAGATCCACAGTCGACCCAAGGGGCAGGGCCTTCTCCGACGGCTAGAAGATCTCTTGGCAGCACCTTTGCCACGAGTCGCTTAGCGAGAGAGGGACAGCCTTTCTTGCAACCCCCTCTGTAGGTACAAACATCTTCCCTTGCAGCTATCCCTCGTGGTCTGACTAGAATTGACATCCGGTGCCAATGGGACTTCTTCGACTACGGCTTCACTCGTTTTCTATGCGACCCCTCAACAGACCATGAGGCAGCCTGCTTCAGGGTC
Organism: Adiantum capillus-veneris; assembly: GCF_014529385.1. Classification (NCBI taxonomy): domain Eukaryota; kingdom Viridiplantae; phylum Streptophyta; class Polypodiopsida; order Polypodiales; family Pteridaceae; genus Adiantum; species Adiantum capillus-veneris. The sequence goes on from NC_140936.1 coordinate 31,656,122, forward strand.
CATGTTCTGTTCCTTGCTGCTAGGGGGACAGAGGCCTTGGACTCAGCAGTTGGCTTCTCCTTCCCCCTTTGCGGCAGGGACCAGACAGAGTGGACTCTCGAATCAGTGTTGGGATGGTTGCACACACAGGTCCTAGAGTTCTCTCACCACATGGGAGAACTAGGAGTTACTGACATGCTCCAGACTTTATGGCCATTGGCCAAGTTTGCGGTGACACCTCCAAAATTAGCAGGATGTAGACACACTGTGGTTTACTTCTTTGCCGATACACAGTGCTTGCCATGCTATGTATACATTCATGAGGACTCCTAGACAGAGGAGGTTGCTTTACGTACGGCTCGCTCTACTTGGGCTTGGTCCAGGCACTCGATGTAGTCACGCCTATCTAGAGGACGCTCGGATATGGATTACTCCCCATCCAAGCCAGCCTCCAAGATAGACCGTCTAGCTACTGCGACAGCATCTGTTCTCTCGCTCCCCATGAGGATCGTCTCATGGAACTTGCAGGGACTAGGTGGGCCCCAGTTTCACCGTCAGTGGGGCCGACTACGTCAGGAGCTTCAGTGCTGCCTTGTGGAGGAGAGATTGATCTCCTTATGCTTTAGTGTTGGCGGATACGCCGCGACGGACGTCAACACAGCGAGAACTCACCTAGCAAGATTTGTCAGCTAATGATAAAGCTCAACCCGCAGGCGCGTGGAAGCAAGCATAGGGTGTCAACCTACACTCAACCGACTCTCAACTACTTCCTACAGAGGTCTCTACTCAAAGTCTAAGCTACAGCCTTCAGGAGTACACAAGAGGAGATTTCCTACAACGATTTCAAGAGCCAAATACCCATCAAACGTTATCGAAACACTACAGAACTTGAAGGAAACCCTATTAACACCAATAGGTAGCTTTCCCTAATGTCCATGAACAAAAACCTCAACCCTAAACACCCGATGCAAAATCACATAGGATGTGTGGTCGAAATTTGTAGTTCTTCATTTCCGAAAACTAAAGTGCCTAATGTGTAGCTCTACTCAATACGAACGCGTGGATATGCTAAAATACAAAAACAGACAACGTATGCTCATCGAATCACCAGATATAGCTCCTGGATTGAGCTCTCAAATCCGGATCGTACACATGCAATGTAGGTGTTAGCGTGTAGCTCTCTTCGTGGGAAACACACTGCACTTCTCTGCACTCGATTCCGACCACCGGTGCACGTGTAGCGTCAAGATAAAACTCTCACTCTCTCTCGTACACAGAGTACGCTGTGAGCGGGATGAAAACACACACAGCGCCTCTATAACGACCCGACACACACTCTTGGGAAGATACACACACACACACTATGGGGCACCGCTCGGCTTAGGCAACACACCTGTCCGAGACAAGGAACACACCTCTCGAGTGAGAGGAGAGAGACTATCCACTTGCCGACTCCACACAGACACACACACACACACACCCAAAAAACTCCGCTCAAAAGAGGAGAATTTCTGATGTTTAGATACAATTGAGCCTGGGCCAACACCAATGGGGCAAATAGCTCACACAATATGGGTAAAATAAGCCAGATACAATCACAAACTAGAGTAGAAACTTCGCTCATAGGAGAAACTTACACAGAAAAAAATTCAAGAAAATAGTGAGGAATTTGGCAAAATGGACAGCGCCATTGCATCCGGAACGGCCCAAAACCCCAGTCTACAATGTCAAAGTGCTCAAATCCGACCTCGGATGAGCAGTTTACGGCCAAAACAGACTCAAAAAACACCAAAAACACACCTGCGGCTGTTCCTCCTCTCTTCTCCACGTTTTTTCTGGTCTTCTCTTTGTTTTTTCAGTTCCCACACTTAGCTTTTTTAGTTGGGCACCCTTGGCCTTTTAGATGACCTCAAACGGACCCCGAACAGGCCAAAAACTGACCTCGCAGTGCATAGTTGTCACCTTTTTGCATCATTCGCACACCTGGCACTCAGCTTTTTTCCAATAATGCATCTCGCCACCACGTGAAGTGGCCCCAAAAAGTGGTCCTAATGATGACCTTTCTGCGTAACTCTCACAAGAAAACACCCACGTTGTGTTCGTCCTCATCTGCGTGCAAACATTGACCTCGTTCGCCCTCCTGACGCCACTAGATGCCATCTGACGCACCTGTTGACCTCATGTCGACGGCCCGCGGATAGCTTCCTCGAGAAGTTTTACGCGCTACCAACTCCTCCTTATTGTAGAAAAAACGCACTAGTACTGATAATAGTGAAAATCGTTGCAGTATGTACACCCTGTCCTACCTGTACACAAGTGGGCCCCACGTAACCACTTGGCTATGGAAATTGGGCAATCCTTTATTTGATGCACCATGCATGTATATGTACATATGCGCAATCCCTTGCTCCAAAAAACTCCTGACATAATTTGCCCATCGCCTAGCCTGCTAGATCATTCATGATCAGCAGCAACAAAGAGAGATATGAGACTCGCCGCATCACAGGTCTCCTCATCCTTCACAGACATCACTCGCTCTTCAGAAAACTCATCTTGCTCCACCATCATCAACCTGGCATGATACAACTTAAGACGCAATCCATTTACCCTTGACGTATGTAAAATCCCATCCAGGTTAGCCAACTGATATGTACCATTCGGGAAACACTCCACTACCTTGAAAGGGCCTTCCCACTTAATTTGAAACTTCTTTTGGAAGGTGTTGTCGAGTTTGCTGTTGTAGCGCAAAACCAAGTCATGCTTCTTGATACCCTTACTTTTGACCTTTTCATTTATCTTTGCCAAAGCCTTATCCTCCATCTGCCCATAATGCACTAATGCGCTCATCCTATCCAACTGGACCTCTTGTAACTGCAAGAGCCTCTCTTTGAATGCATCACTAGGCGGCCCAAGCAACTTCTCTAACATCTTGACCGCAGGCAACTCTACCTCCAAAGGCAATAGTGCTTCCTTTCCATACACCAAATGAAATGGAGTAAACCCTGTACCTGTCTTCACCGAAGTACGGTAAGCCCATAATGCACTAGGCAATTCCAAATCCCAATTCTTTCCTTGGTGCTCTGTCACTTTAGAAAGAATTTGTACCAACTCACCATTGAATCTTTCATTTAAGCCATTACACTGCGGGTAATAAGGAGTGGTATGGTGGTGCTTAATCTTCATCTTTGTGCATAAGAAGTCTAGCAATTTAGCTCTAAATCCTGGCCCCTTATCTGAAAGTAGCTCTAATGGCACCCCAAACTTGCAACATATTTCATCATACACAATTTTTGCCACATCCTTTGCAGTGATCTGTTTTACTGCTATAGCCTCTGCCCATCTAGAGAGATAGTCCACTGCCATCAAGATATAGCTTTTGCCCCTGCTTGTGATAGGTAACGGGCCTATTGCATCAATCCCCCACTTTTCAAACACATCAAATGCCATAATGGTTTTTCGTAGCTCTGGCTTCAACACTCTCTTCCCAAATGCTTGACACCTATTGCAAGACCTACACCAATGGTGAACATCCTTGTGCAGACTAGGCCATACATACCCTTCTTGCAAGATCTTATTCAAGGTGATCTTTAGAGCCAAATGGCCGCCACATGCGCCTTCATGATTCTCTTCCAGTACTCTGTAAAGCTCCTCCCGCCAAGGTACACATCTCAACACGAGATCATCCCCTTTCATGTATAAGACATCACCAATCAATTTGTACCTGTATGCTCTACGCACAAAGCCATACTTCTTAGACTTCTCAATCTCCTTTGGAATGATTCCTGTTAGCAAAAACTCCTCTTCTTGAGCCAAACTTTCTCGGCCATGATAAAGAGGTAAAGTGGTCCTCAACACAAATAGCTCCCCAATCATGCCTTGAGCTGCTTCATGTGCCTCTCCATTTAGAGCACGTTCAATGTGTCTGATGCTCCATGCTTCAAACTTTTTTAACAGGCCTTTAATTCTAAAGCACAGTTCCTTCAATGAGGTGTTCTTGCTCTTCCACACACCCAGCACTTGCTTCACCACTAACAAGGCATCACCTTTTATGCTCAACCTTCGAACCCCATGCTTCAAACAAATGTCTAATCCGGCTTCCAATGTAGCATATTCAGCGTCATTGTTACTATGCGCATCCAATTTGAACCCTCTCTTGCATACTAGCTTCCCCTCTGGATCATAAAGTGCTATACCCCCTGAAGCTGCATCATGGCTCTTTCTGTATGAACCATCAAAGAATAACACATGTGCACTGCTGATCTGTGGCACTTCTTCAACTACCTCTCTCACCACCTCTTCCTTAACAATAAGGGGATTCTCCTTATAGGTAAACAAAACAGCTAGGGTAGCCCTTGTACTATCTTCCACTAGAAAAGAGAACTCAAACTCTTGCAGCTCAATTACCCATTTCTTCACCACATTTGACATGTTAATACCATTAATTAACTGTGGCAAAAAGGCATAACTCGTCAAGAAAACAAAAGGCCGTGGTAGCAAGTAATGATGAAATCGTCGACAAGCAAATATTACACTGGCCATCACTAGCTCTACTTCCGATAACTTTCTCTCCGCTACCAACTTCACTCGGCTTGCACAATACACTGGCCTCATATAATGGCTGCCCTTCCCCTTTTGCAATAGCATGGCTCCAATGGCATCATCCCCTACTGATGGATTTACATAAAAAACTTTCTCCCAATCAGGAACCTGCATGGCTGACAACCCCCCTAACACCTCTTTCACCTCTTGAAACACTTCTTCACACTTGTCATCCCATTGCAATGGATCATGCTTTGCCACTTGCTGTAATGGATAAAGAAGCTGCGAAGACAATGGAATAAACCGTGCCATGTACTTCACTTTGTGTATAAAGGTTGCCAATTGCTTCGTACTCGTAGGTGATGGAAGAAGAATGATAGACTTTACCTTGTCTGGATCAGCCTCAATGCCATTTTCTGACACCATGTGGCCCAATAACTTCACCCTTGGCTGTGCTAGATGACATTTCTTTGGATTTAGTTGTCCTCCACATTTATCATATCGAGCCAATACCATCTGCATCTTCTCATGATGATCAGCCCTACTGCTATAGACACAGAAGTCATCCATAAAAGCTTTAACACAACTACCAATGAATGGTTCCAACACCCACTTTGCTCTCTCTTGATAGAAGGAAGGTCCATTTGACAACCCAAATGGCAATACTATGTAGCAATAGCAGCCCCATGGCGTAATGAAAGTTGTCTTTGTGCGGTCTTTAAGAGCAATCTTCAATTGAAAATAGCCTGAAAAACCATCACACACACTGTACCTCTCATAACCTGCCACTGAATCCAAGATCTGATCAATGAATGGAAGAGGATATGGCTTCTTCTTAGTGGCTGTATTTAAGGGTTTAAAATCTACACAAATCCTCCACTTCGCATCCTTCTTTGGACTGACTACTACTGGACTCACCCATTCTGTGGTCTCCACAGGGACTATGAACCCTGCCTTCAATAACTTGTCCACCTCTACCCGCAAGGCTTCCATTTGCTCTTGACCCATCCTTCTTAGCCTTTGCCGCACTGGCTTAGCACCTTCTTTCAGCTCTATATGCATCTCTTCACCCTTGAACCCTCTGATCTCTTCATATGAAGTAATAAACAAATCAGGAAAACTAGCCAGCATATGCAAAAATATATCCTTCTCCATAGCTGAGAGGTCTCCACTAATCATTTGCGTCATTAATTCCTGCTTCTTTGACAACTCAACCTTGGTTTGCATCAGCCCTTCAATCACTTCATAAGGCCCTTCACTTTCATGTTCAACCTCATTCGCAAATGCAACTAAACCAATCTCCTGGATTTCTTTGTCCATCAAAAGAAATGCAACATCAGCATCCTCATCACTGCTGGCAGTGCTATCACTGTCCTCATCTGTCACCATGGAAGAGTCTTCATCACTAGACTCATCCTCATCTTCATAAAGCTCCTCTAATCGTTTCCTTGTGTCCATATTATAAAGCTTCTTGGTACCTGTCTTTCCATAGAGGCTAATCGTACCATGTCGCCAATCTTGAACAGCTCCCAGTGCACGTAACCATGGTCTTCCCAGTATAATAGGATATTCTCCCAACCCTGCTGGCATCACATGAAAATCAACCACTGCCTTTGCATCATATGCCTCCACTTCTAAGCTCTTTACAACACCTAAGCATTTTACTTTTTGATGGTTTGCCAATCTGATCCGAAACCCTGACACCCCAGCCACTGTGAGACCCATCTTCTCAACGCATGAGTGTGTTATGACACATATTTGGGCTCCGCCATCCACATAACCTTGTCCCAAATTTTTCCTTTTATGCCACACATCTACTATTGGACAAATGTCTGGTAGCTTGTCCATTGCCAACACCTTTACTGAACCTCTCTCTGGCTCTTTCTCCATTGGGTTAACCATCCTCTTCCACTGTCGCTTTAGCTTAGGCACCATCTCTATAAGCTGCCCAAAAGTAACATCTGCCTTCCTGCTCGTCAGATCCTCCTTCAAGTCATAGCTTAATTGCCCATCCCCTAGTGGAAAATCTGAAACATAAAATTTTCGACGAGCTCTCCTTTTCCTCTTGGCCTTGACATCCTCGCCTTCATGGCTCTTTCCTTTCTTCTTACTAGGACCTGGGGCACTTCTTCCTTCCTTATCCTCTGTGGTCCTCTTCCCAATAGGCATCACTAATGTATCCTCTAGCTTTAATGCCTTCTCCAAGGTGACTACACTTAGCACTTTTGTCTTTCCCTTTTCCTCCTGGGTCAGTCCACTGGTTCCTTCGTCTCCCTTACTTTTGATGCCATAATCATTTGACCTAGTTAGCACCTGTCTTGGCAATGGATACATGTCTCCCCCCATCCTTGGTGGCTTATCACATTGCGGGCTGATGTGACCCAGCTCTCCACAATTATAACATGTGGGCGTCTGCCTCCAAAACCTACCATTGCTTTGTCCAACACCATTCCTAGGCCTTTCTTCACCTCCTTGCTGATTTGCAAACCTCCCTCAACCTCGATTGTTTCCCACTTGACCTAGCATGTTTAGGCTGAGATTCTTCATCAAATCTACCATTTGCCTCATGTCTTTCCTTAGCCCATCATCTTGCACTGCTGTAGTGACCACTGCTGGCATAACCTGAGTAGTAACAGGAACTACTGGTTCATGATGAACCCCTGACATGCGCCCTTGTAAAGACTCTATAGGCTGAAATTCAGACCTCATTGGCAAAGACTCCACCCCTAACTGGCTCATTTTCCTCAGTTTCCACTCTTTGTTCCTTGCTACCTCTAGTGCATCCTCATATGTCCTAGGCTTCTTTAGCTCCACTCTCCAACGTATATTCTCCCAAAGACCAGCCAAGAACCTGTCCTTCTTCATCATGTCAGGCGGGGGTACCTGTGGTGCTAAAGCCTTGCACATTCGCTCCCATGCCAATGAAAACTTACGTATGTACGCATCTACTGGCTCACCTTCCTTTTGCACCAAAGCCTGTACTTCTTGCCACACCTTGTCAGGATCTTCTATCTTCACAAACTCCACTTCCAACCCATGTGGTAGATTGTCCCAACTCAACCTTACAGGTGGATCAGCCACACGCAACTCCTCTTCAAATGCTTTAGACCAAACTCGTGCATCACTCTTCAAACAAATTTGGAGAAGACGTAACATTTGCGCCGGTTCATGAATCTGGTTGCTAATGCAGGCAACCTCCATCTTTTCTAAAAATTCTTCGACATCTTCATCACTTCTTCCATGAAACTCCGGATAAGAGAAAGCCATGGCTGCCCAAGTTACAATGCTTTGAGAACCCCTTTGAACACACGTGCAAGAACCCAAAACTTTTCACTACCCAATCCCCAGAAACTTCAATGGAGCTCAACTTTAGATAAGGAGAAACACATGCACATCAAATGAGTTTTCATAGTTAATCATCGGAATGACAACAGGCAAAGGCCATTCCAGGATCTCTCTCAATCTTCTTGGCCCAAACATAAAGACTAAGCGCTGCTGGAAAAAGATCTTCCTGGACACATGAACATTAATCTGAATTCTTTGAGTTAAATGAAAAGGAGTGAACTGAGGGCCATTTTGATCATCCATTAAAGCCAACCATGAAGCTCCCAAGAAGGCACACCTGACTCAACCTCTGATTTTGCCAAAATTTCAGCAGCATAACAGCATAAATGGCTCAAAATACCAAAACACCAGCCATCATAACTTGGGAAAATTTCGACAGAGTTTCCCCAGAAGTAGAGTAGTAGGAACCCAAAATATAGACTGTCTATGTATGCATAAACTGTCAACAATAGAACCCGAGCATCAAGTAGGACTCACTAGTACATAGCCTATGGCGAGGTCACAAAAAGGGTGCTCCAGCTACCTGTATCACCGAAAGGATCTCCACATTTGAGAATCCCCCAGCTCAATAAAAACCTCACGCTATCGACCCTCACACGAAGGCTAATGCAAATCGCATATAGTCAAGTCTCAGAAATGACTATCTTCCAGACCAAGTCTCAAAAATGTCTAGGACTTCCAAATACAACCAAGTATGGCTCCACAAATGCGTACAATGGCAGTTTCCACAAGTAACGTACAATCCAACAGACAATGCGCTCAAATAGGCGCCAAGTGATGCATTCCCACAACAACTGCAAGTGACATCACTGCTAGTATATCACTGTACTCCAGCTACCTGTACCTGTGTGAATCACCTGTACCTGTACCTATCCCTGTAACCTGTAACCTGTAATCTGCAACCTGCAACCTGTAATCCCGAAGCTCAAAGCAGAAGGTACTCGAAGAAACTCCTCCGTGGGGGCGCCAAAAGAATGTGAGCGGGATGAAAACACACACAGCACCTCTATAACGACCCGACACACACTCTTGGGAAGATACACACACACACTATGGGGCACCACTCGGCTTAGACAACACACCTGGCCGAGACAGGGAACACACCTCTGGAGTGAGAGGAGAGAGACTATCCACTTGCCCACTTCACACAGACACACACACACACACACACACACCCCCAAAAAACTCAGCTCAAAAGAGGAGAATTTTTTATGTTTAGATACAATTGAGCTTGGGCCAACACCAATGGGGCAAATAGCTCACACAATATGGGTAAAATAAGCCAGATACAATCACAAACTAGAGCAGAAACTTCGCTCATAGGAGAAACTTACACAGAAAAACAGCAGGAAAAGAGTGAGGAATTTGGAAAAATGGACAGAGCCATCGCGTCCGGAATGGCCCAAAACCCCAGTCTACAATGTCAAAGTGCTCAAATCCGACCTCGGATGAGCAGTTTACGGCCAAAACAGGCTCCAAAAACACCAAAAACACACCTGCGGCTGTTCCTCCTCTCTTCTCCACGTTTTTTCTGGTCTTCTCTTTGTTTTTTCAGTTCCCACACTTATCTTTTTTAGTTGGGCACCCTTGGCCTTTTAGATGACCTCAAACGGACCCCGAACAGGCCAAAAACTGACCTCGCAGTGCATAGTTGTCACCTTTTTGCATCATTCGCACACCTGGCACTCAGCTTTTTTCCAATAATGCATCTCGCCACCACGTGAAGTGGCCCCAAAAAGTGGTCCTAATGATGACCTTTCTGCGTAACTCTCACAAGAAAACACCCACGTTGTGTCCGTCCTCATCTGCGTGCAAATATTGACCTCGTTCGCCCTCCTGACGCCACTAGATGCCATCTGACGCACCTACTGACCTCATGTCGACGGCCCGTGGATAGCTTCCTCGAGAATTTTTACGCGCTACCAACTCCTCCTTATTGTAGAAAAAACACACTAGTACTGATAATAGTGAAAATCGCTGCAGTATGTACACCCTGTCCTACCTGTACACACGTGGGCCCCACGTAACCACCTGGCTATGGAAATTGGGCAATCCTTTATTTGATGCACCATGCATGTATATGTACATATGCGCAATCCCTTGCTCCAAAAAACTCCTGACAACGCTTACTCACACAGACCAAGCTTATAAAATGACAAAGGGTTTTTTTGCATTAAGGTCAAAAGTGGCATAAATACCTTACAATCTCAAACCCTAATGTTCCAATTTAACCATTCACTCAGTCTAAATGTCAAAAAATGGGATACAATCTGGAAGCTTCCGCAAGCCCCACTATTTACAAAGGTGAAATGACGGTTTTTCTCAATTAAAGAATAATTACAAAAAAATAATATCCTGTTGGGCAATCATCCTTCCTTGGGTGTGTCCAGCTGCTAACACTGCCCCCCTCCTAGTTCATGTCGTCCCTGACATGGCAGTAGAGTTGCTTCTTTAGTGGAGGCTTTCGCGAATCTTCAGAAGAGACTCATACCGCACATGCTAGGCCAGCAATGTCGGGCCGAATATTTCTATACTGATGGTGAAGAAACCAGTGTAGAAGGCTTTTTCAAAGGCTTGGAGGTGATACGAGGGCAAAAACATGATTCTCTGATAAAGGGCGTGTATCACCTCATGGGAAGGCTGAGCAGACAGATCATATGCACATCTATATGTGTCTTAGAAGAAGAAGATGCCGTCTGTTGCCTGTCCAGGTTTAAAGATTTCAAAAACCGCCAGAAGGGTTTTACAGATTTTGTTGAGCATGATGCAAGAGAGGTCAGGCGAGCGAGTGAGAACAATTTAATGGCACCCGTTAGGGTTTGCACCATGTATTGCTCACTCATTCTCTTGCCTACCTTCAAGCTTGGTAGCTTTGGGTAGTTGAGCCATGTGGGTTGGATTTTCTGCAACAGCTCTTGTGCTTTCCAGGTCTGCATCCTTGGTAGAGGGAAAAAGCTAAGGTTGTCTCTGACTCTTTTAGGCGCCTCTACCAGATGAAGTAAATACTGCGGGTATTTGGTTAGCCATGCCTTTCTCCACTTTGGTTGAGAGTCCACAATCACCTTAACTCCTTCTGGTTTGGAGATATCTGCTTTGTATAGTGGCACTATTGTCTCCTCTTTAATCCACTTGTTTATTGTAGCAGCTTCATACTTGAGAAGAGGATATGGGAGAGAAGGTTGTAGCCATTCATGCCAAATGACATTGGCATCTAACTTATGAATGGTTATAGACTTAAGTACTCTCTGCTCCCACTCCATTGCTTCTTTGGTCGTGTCTTTTATTGCCGCTTCTATTGCCTTTTGTAGATTTTCTTCTTCTTCTTGTGTCAGATTCTAGGGCTCTTGGGATGGCCCCACAAGGATGTCCTCTTGCATAGTGGTGTCCACTGGATCTGACACATTTTCTATATCAATGCCTTCCATTGTTGCTGGCCTTGTGCTCAAGTGTTGCTCTTCAGTCTGTTGTTGGCCTTTCAGCTCATCTATCTGCTTCTAATATACTTTCTTTTCTTGTTCAGCTTGATCTCCCATGTTCACTAAGAGGTCGTTCAATTCTGCATTGGCTTTTTCAGCCTCCTCTTGGTGTCTTCATTTTTTGCTTGCAATCTCTTTAGTTCCTCGTCCATCTTCTTTTTCAAGGCTTTGAAGCTCATCTTTCATGGCCTTGTTCTCATCTTCCAAATGGTTTTGCATTACTAGGGATCCCTCGGCTAGCATCAGTCTTTGTCTCTTCTCTAGTGTCAACTCCTTTTGGAGTTCCTTCATTTGTTCTTCATATAGATCATTCTCTGAAGCAGTGCTAGTTGATATAGCAGCTCTGACTCTGGCCGAAGATGCCCTTAGCCTCTGGATGGTCTGATCTTTCACTTTCATTTGATCTTTTATCTCTATCACTTCATCCTGGCTTGCCTCATGTTCTAGCTCAGCCTTTTCCTTAGCATTTCTCAAGGTTTCAACCTCTTTGGACTCATCAGCAAGCTGTAAAGTCAAATTGTCCCTCTCTTTCTCCGCATCTGTCAGTGAATTTCTGATTTTCTTGTACTCCTCCTCTGCTTTTTGAAGCTTCTGTTCTATTGCCTGACTCTGTCTTTCCATCTCTTGGCATCTTTGTAGTGCCGCGTCCAGATCGGCTTGCAGCTTGGTTTGTTTCTCTATGTTCTCTTGGTCCTGTTTTTGCAGTGAGTCCACTTTAGCTTTGATATGAACTTCATTTGTTTTGAGATTATCAATTTCAATCTTAGTGGCCATTGACCTTGCTCTGAGCCCGGTGAGTTTTTGCATCACTTTGTCCCAATCATTGGTTTGGGGCTGTAAATCCACTATATCTGTGGCCATTTCCTTCAACTCCACTAAACTGAGGGCTCAGCATGTATTCCTTGGGTCTAGTGCTTGACAACTCAAAAGCTTCATTATTTGCCTCTTCTCGAGAGTACCCAGCAGCTAGGAGATCAAAAAATATTCTATAGTTTCTTTCTTTTGGATCTGGCTTCTCATCTTTTGGCTCAACTTCTGCCTTCTGCTCTTCCTCTTTGTTCTTCTCTTCCTTGGAATCTTTTTGCCCTTCAGGTTTGTTCAACTCCTCTTTTTGTTGGGTTTGGGGAGGACTAAGAGGAGGTGGTGATGGTGGTGGACTAGATTCGCGGCTTCCTTGGAATCTTTTTACCCTTCAGGTTTGTTTAACTCCTCTTTTTGTTGGGTTTGGGGAGGACTAAGAGGAGGTGGTGATGGTGGTGGGCTAGATTCTCGGCTTGATGGTGGAGTTGGTTGCTTATTCTTGAAATCCCGATCCGCCTTTGTTTTCCTCTCTCTTTCTTGGCCTTCCTGCTCTTCTAGCAGCTGCCGTCTCACTTCGTCCACCTCTTCTTTTGTAAAGGGTATATTTGGGATATTCTCTGTTGTAGCATCTAAGATTTTGAAATTCTTGATATAATATTTAAACCGATCCCTTTGAATCCTTCGAGATGATCCAGACATAGCCTCAAGAGATGGATTCCATAACTCGCTTAGATCCTCTTTTAGCGCTCTCTCGGCTCTGAAACTCTCCATTAGTCTTTCTAGACTTGTCGCTTTCTGTGAATTTGTTTCCTTGACTGGCACTTGTAGAGTATCTTTCTTTCCCTTCTTTGGCTCGGGTAGCTCTTCTATCACTGTCTCTAAATGGCGCTTCAACCTTGTGGCTACCTTGGGTGCCTTAGGAGGTTCTTCTTCTTTGTCTTCCTTTAGCTTGAGCCAATCATTTTGAGAAGGAGGTAGAGGCCAGTTTCCCTTGGCATGCAATGCTCCATAGACGACTTTTGTTATCAACTCACTAGGCACAATATAGGTGGGATTTTTAGTCCCCATCTTCACAAGATTGTCATGGATGTAAGCGGCATAGTTTATCTCCTTTGGTTTTCTCTTCTGCATTGCCCATGTGAAAGTGGTGGCAATAGCTCCAGGTGGCATCCTATATTTTTGTGGCCGCTTGGTACACATGTGGAAGTATTGATTGTATAGTTGGCTCATGATAGCCACTTTTGGGTTTGCTATATCTTCAAATGTATAGTTATTCTTCTTTTCCGAGTAGACCTTAATGTCATCTCGCCTCTTTGTCACACTGTCTCTTTTGTTAGAGATGTCAAGTGCTGCTGTCACCACCTTCTCTGTGATAACAATCATTGTATTAGGCTTGCCTTGTAGATCTGTAACTCGGGCTATGCCGTCCTCTTTGATTGTGGTGACAAATTCCCACACTCTTTTAACATCAATCCCTGCTGGCAAGGCTTCAAAGTAATTGTGGAGATCCAGTTTCTCCAAGTAGTCCCCCATCTTGCTCCTGATAAATTCATTGAGCTCTCGAGGTATCATGGGTAGCTCCACTGCATTTCCCTCTGGATCTTTAAATACTCCTTGGTAGATTCTCAGATCATTGGTCTCTAGCAGGTCTCTAGCAGGTCTCTAGCAGGTCATCTTGAATCCAAGTGCTTGTGGGCTTCAGGGTTCCCTCTAGGATAACAAAAGGCTCCACTTCTTCTAAGTAGTCCTTAATAGTCATCCTCTTCTTCTTTGCAGGTGATTTTGTGCCTGCCATGGATCCTGTTTCACTTAGTAGTTCAAAGTTAGCGTTTTTTTACAGATAAGCTGATAAAATGAGTTCTAACTACCCAAATGACTTGAAAATTGAAATAAAAACTCAAAAAGAACTAGGAAAACCCTGCATGTTCCCATAGTAGATTTTGGGCTGAAAAATAATCATGGACATCCTACGTGTAGGATGTCTACCTTCTCTGTTTTTGGTGAAACTTGATAGGCCTGTGGCCCTTGACCTGTGCAACATGGCTATGTATTTGGAATTTGGTTTGGACATCAAAAAGTGCAGTTTTGAGCAGATTTAAGCTTTTGGCTCACAAATTGGGTAGAATGTTCTAAACAAGTGGCAAATGATATTCAAGTGGGTTGAAATTTGATATATAGGCTTCTTATACCATGTAAAAAGCTCCCATGAAGTCAATCCCTACACAGAAGGTCAATATGACATAGGAGACATCCTACACGTAGGATGTCTATTTTCTCAGAATGACTTGAATTTGGTTCTGTGGGTAGCCCTTAGCATGTAGAACATGGCCCTGCTCTTAGATTTTGATTTGGATAAGCATTGGTGTTGTTAAGAGCATGTGTAGTGTTTTTAGGCTCAAAAAGTGCATCTTGGAGGTTTTTGGGGGCCAAATGTGATGGGTATGGATTGAAATTTGATACATGAGCTTGTGAAGGTGTTATAAAGATATCTGGAACTCAAACACACCAGCTGGAGGTCAAATAGGTCATTTAGACATCCTACACGTAGGATGTCTATTTCATTAATTTCCATATATGACCCTGTAGTTAGCTTGGCAATGTGCTAATGAGTATATTGTGCAAGTTTCATGTGATTTGGACTAGTTTTGGTAGGTCTATGACCCATCATAGCCTCTATGCTCTGACTTTTCGTTTTTTGATGCATATGAGGTCAAGTCTTGTCCAAATGTGATGAAACATGATGGCTAGTATGTATAAGTTAAGAAAAAGCTGTGTATGAGGTGAGTTGTTGAGTTTGGTGCCCAAACATGGCCTTGAGACATCCTACACGTAGGATGTCTCCTGATGAATTTTATATGAGAAATGCTATTGGTACATGCCCTGAGCCCCCCTGAGTCCCCTTTAAGCCCTATTTCAATAAAAAAGTCAAAAAGATAAATAGAAACTCTTTGTTTGGTTTTCAGAGCATCTGAGCCGTTTTCTGACTCTTGGAGTGCTTTTCGGCACGATGAAATTTCTTGATGTTAGTCTCCATAGCTTCATGGTTCCTTGGGGATCCTTGCCATATGGTTTTTGTTGGCTTTGGCTTTACCGGAGCTCCGTTTGGCAATTTGTCGCTCTGGAAGCGCCCGTGGTTGCGTTCACATGTCGTCGATAACTTGTGGTGGTCTACCACCATAGGACTTGGTTGTTGTTGATGGTCTAGGAAAGCCGCTCGTGAAGTTTGGTGGCAAACGGACATCCGGTTTGGCCGTGAGAGCTAGTTGACGCTTTGTGTGTCTGATGTTGTTTCTGAAGCTTAGTCCCCCTTCGGGTCGCCTTATGGCCATGTGGGCTATATAGCCTTGTAGAGCATGTCGAGATGCTCCTACCCATGAGTTTTGGTAGCATTTGGGCAACTTTCCACCGATTTACCACTTGGTGATCTCTTGCAGGGCTCTAGAAATTAGGGTTTTTTCCAATGGTTTTTTACCACCTTTGTGCATTCAAGAGTGGTCTCCTATGCTAGGGTAAACCGCCGATGAAGCCTTAGTTAGCCGTTAGGTGGCCACCTCTACCTATAGGTTTCTGCTGCCAGTTTCTCGTGTGAACCCTACACTAGTTTTCGCGACAAAACATCAAACATACGCGAAAAGCTCAAGGTGGTGAGCCTACCTCTCATATTTGGAGCCTATCGAGTGGTCGTGTGCGTCGTAGAAGCAACTGGAAGTCCGGTTCACTCTAGGTGGCAAGAGCTCTCTCTCAAGAAGGAAATAGTAGAAATGAGCTCTAAGTGAAGTGAAAAAATCTTATAATGAAGGTCTCCAAACCACTTTCTATGAAATTTGACATGTGCTCCCAACTTCTTGCGAGATGCGGTTTAGGCTCGAAAAGTTCTTGATTTGGACTCCGTTTGCCAAGTTTCCGAGAATTTTGATGTTTCGGTCAAAAACTCTGGCAAAACACGCCTTCCGCTCCATTCACATAATTGCACCCCCATTGTACCATAGGTTGTCCTATAGTCACTGATTATCCCCATAATTTTGTTTTTCATTACGACCGTATTTCACCTGCTTTTTGTATTTTTGAAGTTTTTCTATCGATAATTAGTAAAATTAAAAAGAAAACAGCAAATTAAACCCAAAAAATCCCCAAAAATCATAATAACTCAAAAACATCCCTGCAAAACACTATATACACTCACATGAAATTTTTATGGCCGGATTTCTCCGTTTTACCAATATTTTGTTCAAAAAATGGCTATTTTTACATATATACACACACCTAGGGGACTGATTTGGCATTTGGCCCCATATACTTGTAGATTCGTGTTGTATAAGGGCATATGTACTTAGGTTAGTCCAAAAAATTTTGCAATCAAATGAAAACCCTTCAAAATAGTCGAAAAGCATGCCCTTTTTTGCTCTTTTTACCTTCATTGGGTCCGCATTGAGAATGCCTCCCCCCCTCCTAGTCAGAGTCCTCCCGAATGACAAGGTACCGCCTCGGGGTATGTGTAGTGCATGGGTTAAAAATTGTGTTAATGCCCGGCCGTGTAATGTGGCCCTATTTGATGCATACTCAGTCAATGTATGGAAAAATCAATGTTGTGCAAGAGGAGGGTATAAGCAAGGTGCTTATTGGCATTCGACGTCGAGGTTTCTTGTTTGTTGTTGATTTGGTTGGCGGATTTTCTTTGCAAGTAAAAGTTGGAACTCTACAACTCTCTGTTTGATCGTCTTTTTTGCAAAGGTCGCTTGGTTTGCCGCTATTGTCGATATGGCCATGGTTGTCTCCGTGGAGAGAATTGTCGTGGTTGAATTGGCCGTAGTCTTTTTCTCTTTTGCTTGCCATTTGTAGCTTTGTTTTGGAGGTTTTTGTAGGTTTATTGCCACATCCATGGTCGTCATTGTTGTTCTGCTAATCGTCACCCACATAGATCGGTTTGCCGGTTTCATATGCATTGTGTGTCTGCATGCTGGTGTTGCTTGTATTGAAGGGAGTTCCTGTTGCTTTGGTTTTGGGATCCAAATGCGAGTCGCATTTAAGTTGTTACTAAGCATTCTCTTTGGGATCCATATCTTTTTTATTCCCGTGGTTGTTGGTTGAACTGTGCTCTTCTATTGACTTCTGCTGTTGTATTGTGGTTTGTATGTCATGTCACCTCTATCCTTCCGCACCCATACTTGTTTTTCGCGTGTTCCTAACCTTGATCTATTCATTGTGTTCTGTGTTGTCTTATTTTTGTAGTGAACATGGTTGGCAGTTCCCTGGTTGTACTCCATGGATATCGTGTTGTCCTTTACTGGCATCCATCCTTTTGGTTCTTTAACCAGTGATTGTGGTGATGTCATCTGGTTCTTCTGGGTTTGCTGAGAAAAGGCTACCACCTGTTGTTCTTGTGCATGCTGAATTTTGACTGTATCCGAATTCCAATCTATCTGCACATTATACTCTTTCTTCCAAGGTTGTCCCAACAACATGAGGTGTAGTGTGCTCGCATCTTCAACCACGTAAAACTTGTGGGGATAAATATATTGATGTATTTGTACATGCAATATAGTCCACCCCAATGTTCTTAGCGACTGTGATGTACTACTTTCCAGCACTTGTGAAGTAGGATGTAGGTGATCTTTGGGCTTGAGCTGTTTATAAAATTTGTAAGAGATCAAATTTGCTTGAGCTCCAAAATCAAGCAATGCCATCGATTCAACTTGATTGCTACCCACTTTGACTGCCATTAGGAAAAATTTGGACTCACAAAGGGGCCCTTTAAGGAGTTTGACTTTACTTGTCTCTACCAAAACGGACGCATGGATAAATTTTTGCAAACAAACTCCAAAGTTGACAGAGGTTTGACAGTTAGAATGTCCTCTTCAAGCTCTATCTACTGATATATAGCACGCCATGAGATTCCTCATATTTTAAAAGATTCTTTTTTTTATTCACTTAGATTCCGATAGAGTTGTCACATCATAGGTGAATCAAAAAAAAAAATCTTCTAAAATATGAGGAATCTCATGGCGTTGGAGAGGGAGAAAGGGGAACACACCCAGCACACAACACAATGCCTCAATATAGCCCACGGTATACACAGCGCCCCAATCCACTAGAGTTCACCTTCAAAACTCAAAACTATCCGCAAGAAAACCATTGCTTTCACACAATCATACGCACATACACCTTGCAATGCATCAGACAAACTCAATCACTCCGCTCTGCTCAATTCACAGCCTTCCACACTCACACAACCTCCTCTATCTCTCTTTGCACGACCAACCTCGGGGGCACACACGTCGACACACGCCCGAAAACACACGCACACAAGCAGAGAAGAGAAGGGGGAAGAGGGAATGACGCCTTGAAACAGTAGGAAATAGTCTTCTAGCATAGGCAATGTCATGTACAACCAACACACTACCGGCATGAACCTCGACAACCAAAACAATGGGTCAAAGCCTTGGCAAAAACCTCGTGCCAAAACAACCTTGGTCGAAAGACCCTCTTTGGCCAAAAGACCATAACAAATGAACATAAGCACCCTTTTATAGGGGTGTGCCTAGGAGTCCCAAAAAAGAAAAAATGTGGTGTGATCCATGTCGTGCACTCCATTTGGAGTTCCTTTTAGAAGTTTTATGCATTGCCAACTCTTGGCTTAGTTACTTTTGGAAAACTTTGCATGCTAGACACATTGGCCCTTTGGCCCCTTTCCCTTCATTTTTTTGGCCGGCCGTCCGGACTCCCTTCTCCTTGCATGCTGCTGCGGGGCCTCTCCCTTACACGAGGGGGGGAGGCAATAGCGACCTCGCTATTGCCCTCCCTCTCCTTCTCAAAAATTTGGTGCCCCAAGGGCCGCGGGACCTTCCTCTAGCAAGAGCTTTCCACGTCATCACTGCTAGCCGCCTTGCGGTCGCCCACACAGGCACCACGGCCTCGCCTGAAACGCCCAAAACCACCGGCGTCTCCGCTTGCAGCGCCACCACAGCAGCGTCCAACGCGGACATGATAGCCAAGGGAGGGAAGCTCCCCTCACCCTCATCTCTTGTGTACCAATGGGGGGCGCACCCTCCTGTATAAATACCACGGCATCCCCACTGTCTATCGCGCATGTGGGTTTACGCCCCTCGCCACGTGGCATCCCAGGAGGCCATAGCCTTTTGAAAAAACCCCTTTGTTGTTTTTTTTAAAAAAAAACCAAAAAAACTTTCTTTGCCTGGACCCCATTCTCTTCTCCCACCTTCTGATTCTCTTAACCCTCAGACCGAGGCTGCCAAAACACGATCAACTCATCTGCAATCAACTTCGAGCAAAGACTCCCAGTTTTCGACCGCCATATCTTCTTGCTCCAGACTCTGTTTGGCATGCAGTCACTTCCTTCTAGCTCCATATGGTGTACACCTTGCTCTAGAACTTCATCGAGGCTCAAAAGATGCCAGATGGCATGTACTCCAATGCGGTCAAGTGGGCTCAGACCCCGCCCCCGGAAAAACTTCAAATGATCATATCTTACAAACCGTGGCTCTGATCCACAATCCGAAAAGACAGGTAGGATCCATGAGTCGAGCTCTAAACATCTACATCCCAAGTTCCACTTGGACCACCTGTCCCCAGTTGCCCTGTCCGACAAAAATCTGCAAGCCATCCAAACTTCAACCTTCAATAACTTGGGCTCCATAGCTCGGTTTGATGAGCCGTCTGGACCTGCTCCTTCAGCACTTCAAGCTCTTCATTCATGTACCTCAAAACTGCACTTTGCATCTCTTTCACTTGATACTCCAATTAGCCTCTTATGTAACCTTCCTTGGCCTATAAGCCGCATCATGCATACACTTCCGCTGCTACCTACCATCCCCTGAACTTCCTAGCTGCTCTATCCCTTTGCCATGCTTCTGCTTGCCTGCATACACCTGCCCATGCCACCTTCTAGCGTCGACATACTTTGGCTGCACCATCATTGCCCACCCCCCTGTTGAGCATTTATGCTCAACCACATAAAGGCTTTATTCCACTATAAACTGCAAAACCTGGCACACACTATGAGAAAATTGAAACCATATGTACGCTGTTTTTATTATACCCTATTGCCAAACCTTCGAGTGGGTTGCCCCACCCCCTGCATAACATAGCTTCCACGTGGATCAAACACCTGGCTCTGTTCACTTTCATCCATCTGTAACAACCTCCAATAGTGCCCTACCCAAGCACGTAGCCATCCATGCACACAAAAGGCCCATAGCACTTTAGCACCTCTTCGAACATCATCTTGCCTCATCAACCTATTTGGATCTGCAAACAGATTACTCGAACCAACCAAAATAACTGGTTCTGCAACCACATCATCTGTACAAACCAACACTTCTGACCCTCCCTCCCAGTCATGTAAAGTAGAGCTCCTCTCAAAGGAACCCCGTATCTGACGAATAACATACTGCACAGCTGCACTTACAAGCATACCTTTCAACCATGGGTTGCATACCTCTTTTGAAATCTTGGACACATCCTGGGAACCTCCTCCATATGCCATAGAACGCATCTCTTGTACTGGCTTCATGCTCTCTTGCACCTCCTCTTTGAACTCACTTACACTGTCATCAAGCCCTTCATCATCGATTGGCCCTTCAAGGTCACTCAACACTTCCTTCTGTCCAGCTTCATTCTCCTGCTCTTCAATCACCTCTCCTACAGCTGCATCATGCTCCTCTAAGGAAAAGAGAAACTCGTTCTCTACTGTATCCATCTCAAGTTCCTCCATAGACACGGCTGCTTTATCCCTCTGGGCAAAATTATGCACATGTTGCACCACCGTGGCACACTCCATCACAACTTTCATCAGCATAGCCATTAGCATGACACCACATACCACCTTCACCTGCATTCCATCATCTGTAGGTCTAGACCGTACCTTTTGGCTTTCATCAAGCACCTCGGCTTGATCTATTCCCTGCTCTTCTTGCACATGGGCTACTACCATATCATCAAACATATAAGAGGGCAGCTTTACCTTTACCAATTTGGGTTCATCAGATTCCGTCTCTTCGTCATAGGATGTGGACTCATCCGCTCTATCCTCCTCGCTTGTCTCCCAGCAAATCGAGCTTGTATCCTCATCGGCATCGGCATCATATACCGACCCTATATCACCATCTTTATCCACTTGCTGCTCCACAAAAGGTTGACCATCACTACAGCTTTGCTCACTTTCTTCATTAGCTTCTGAACCCTCGGTATCTGTATCTCGATCACATTCTGCTACCTTTTCATGCAGACTTTCAACAAGACCATGCTTTACGTCTTCAATCCGTACTAGAACCTCCACATCTGCTACCACTTCTGCATCTTGGTTCACCTCGACATGGAGCTTCTCCTCGTTGACAAGCTCTTCCACCCTCGGCACATGCACATCACAAACTGGAAACCTCCAAGGAACATAACCAATAGTAGGTCTTACCTCCACAGGCCTTGCCTTTTGCACAACTGGAACCACCTTTGGTTGGACCCAAGAGCACTTCGCTACCTCCGCAACAGGTATATAATCTGCTGGCTTTAGTATTCCCAACTCCAGCTTCCGCTTCACCTTTCTGCTCTTTATCTTTGCCAGATAGACCATGTCTTCATAGGTATCTGCGCCATCTTCGACCTTTTCTCTAATCTTCGGATGCAAGCACTCTAACAACTTTAACAGCTTCAAAGATTGATTTCTTTTGACCCCATTAGCAATCTCTAACTGCTTCCAACAAGCTTCAAACTGCTCAATGAAAAGAGAGAAATCTTTACTTACATCCTGGCGTACCGCCTTTAGCTTGCACCAGCCTCTTCCGCTGTAACCACCTCTCGAAACAGCTCCAAAAACTGACTCTTAAACCTTTGCCATGTTTCTCAATCACTGCTCTCTAAGCCATCGAACCACACCTTGGCTCGTCCTCGCATTAACAACGGCACCGTCTATACCTTTTTCGAATCCCGCATCGACAGCAACCATAATTCAAAATCTGCTAACCAATCCTCGGGATCTTCGACGCCCGTAAATATGGGGCCAAAACCCGGCTCCGCAATCTCTTTCATCTTCAAACTCGACCATCAAACATCTCGACCATCCGCTGTGAGCGGGATGGAAACACACACAACGCCTCTATAACGACCCGACACACACTCTTCGGATGATACACACACGCATTATAGGGCACCACTCGGCTTACACAACTAGCCTGGCCGAGACAAGAAACACACAGATGGAGTGAGAAGAGAGAGATTTCCCACTTGCCCACTCAACACTCACACATACACACTCTCACACACACTCTCAATTCAGCTCAAAGGAGGTAAATTGCTGTTGTTTAGACTCAATGAAGCTCAGGCCAACACCAATGGGGCAATTAGTTTACACAGTATTGAGGAAATACACTAGATACAACCACAAAGTTAAGCAGAGGCTTCACTCACCGGAGAAGATTACACAAAAAAAGCAGAAAATCTGTGAGGAATTTGGAAAAATTGACAGCGCCATTGCGTCCAGAACGCCCAAAAACCCCACCCTACAATGTCACAGTGCTCAAATCCGACCTCGGATGAGCAGTTTAGGGCCAAAAAATGCTCCAAAAACAGCATAAACACACTTGCGCTTGGCCTTTTAGATGACCTCAAACGGACCCCGAACAGGCAAAAACTGACCTCGCAGTGCATAGTTGTCACCTTTTTTGCATCATCCGCACACCTGGCACTCATTTCTTTTCAATAATGCGTCTCACAACCACGTGAAGTGGCCCCAAAAAGTGGTCCTAATAATGACCTTTCTGCATAACTCTCACAAGAAAACACCCACGTCGTGTCCGTACTTCTCCGCGTGCAAGTACTGACCCCATTCGACGTTCTGACGCCACTTGATGCCATCTGACGCACTCGCTTACCTCATGTCGTCGCCCCGCGGATAGCTTCCTCGAGAAGTTTTACGTGCTACCAACTCCTCATTATTGTAGAAAAAACACACTGGTACTGGTAACGATGAAAATCGATGCACTATGTACATGCTGCCCTACCTGTACACATGTGGACCCCACGTAACCACCTGGCTCTGGAAAATGGGCAATCCTTTATTCGATGCACCATGCATGGGTATGAACATATGCACAATCCATTGCCCCAAAAAACTCCTGACATAATTTGCCCATCCCCTAGCCTGCTAGATCATTCATGATCTGCAGCAGCAAAGACAGATATGAGACTCGCCGCATCACAGGTCTCCTTATCCCTCACCAACACTTCTTGATCCACAGACAACTCATCTTGCTCCACCATCATCAATCTAGCATGATACAATTTAAGACACAATCCATTTATCCTTGACTTATGTAGAACACCATCCAGGTTAGCCAGCTGATATGTGCCATTTGGAAAACACTCCACTACCTTGAAAGGGCCTTCCCACTTAATTTGAAACTTCTTTTGGAAGGTGTTGTCCAGCTTACTGTTGTAGCACAAAACCAAGTCATGTTTCTTGATACCCTTACTTTTCACCTTTTCATTTATCTTTGCCAAAGCCTTATCCTACATCTGCCCATAATGCTCCAATGCGCTCATCCTATCCTATCCACTAGGCGGCCCAAGCAACTTCTCTAACATCTTGACCGTAGGCAACTCTACCTCCACAGGCAATAGTGCTTCTTTTCCATACACCAAATGAAACGGAGTAAGCCCTGTACCTGTCTTCACCGATGTACGATAAGCCCATAATGCACTAGGCAATTCCAAATCCCAATTCTTTCCTTGGTGCTCTGTCACTTTAGAAAGAATTTGTACCAACTCGCCATTGAATCTTTCATCTAAGCCATTACACTGTGGGTAATAAGGAGTGGTATGCTGGTGCCTAATCTTCATCTTTGCACATAAAAAATCTAGCAGTTTAGCTCTAAATCCTGGCCCCTTATCTGAAAGTAGCTCTAATGGCACCCCAAACTTGCAACATATTTCATCATACAAAAATGTTTCCACATCCTTTGCAGTGATCTTTTTTACTGCTATAGCCTCTGCCCATCTAGAGAGATAGTCCACTGCCGTCAAGATATAGCTTTTGCCCCTGCTTGTGATAGGTAACGGGCCTATTGCATCAATCCCCCACTTTTCAAACACATCAAATGCCATAATGGTTTTTTGTAGCTCTGGCTTCAACACTCTCTTCCCAAACGCTTGACACCTATTGCAAGACCTACACCAATGGTGAACATCCTTGTGCAAACTAGGCCATACATACCCCTCTTGCAAAATCTTATGCAAGGTGATCTTTAGAGCAAAATGGCCACCACATGCACCTTCATGATTCTCTTCCAACACTCTGTAAAGCTCCTCCCGCCAAGGTACACGTCTCAACACGAGATCAGCCCCTTTCATGTATAAGACATCACCAATCAATTTATACCTGTATGCTCTACGCACAAAGCCATACTTCTTAGACTTCTCAATCTCCTTTGGAATGATTCCTGTTAGCAAAAACTCCTCTTCTTGAGCCAAACTTTCCCGGCCATGATAAAGAGGTAAAGTGGTCCTCAACACAAATAGCTTCCCAATCATGCCTTGAGCTGCTTCATGTGCCTCTCCATTTAGAGCACGTTCAATGTGTTTGATGCTCCATGCTTCGAACTTTTTTAACAGGCCTTTAATTCTGAAGCACATTTCCTTCAATGAGGTGTTCTTGCTCTTCCACACACCCAGCACTTGCTTCACCACTAACAAGGCATCACCTTTTATGCTCAACCTTCGAACCCCATGCTTCAAACAAATGTGTAATCCGGCTTCCAACATAGCATATTCAGCCTCATTGTTACTATGCGCATCCAACTTGAACCCTCTCTTGCATACTAGCTTCCCCTCTGGATCATAAAGTGCTATACCCCCTGAGGCTGCATCATGGCTCTTTCTGTATGAACCATCAAAGAACAACACATGTGCATTGCTAATCGTGGCACTTCTTCAACTACCTTTCTCACCACCTCTTCCTTAACAATAAGGGGATTCTCCTTGTAGGTCAACAAATCAGCTAGGGTAGCCCTTGTACTATCTTCCATGAGAAAAGAGAACTCAAACTCTTGCAGATCAATTACCCATTTCGTCACCACATTTGACATGTTAGTACCATTAATTAACTGTGGCAAAAAGGCATAACTCGTCAAGAAAACAAAAGGCCGTGGTAGCAAGTAATGACGAAATCGTCGACAAGCAAATATTACACTGGCCATCACTAGCTCTACTTCCGAGAACTTTCTCTCCACTACCAACTTCACTCGGCTTGCACAATACACTGGCCTCATATAATGGCTGCCCTTCCCCTTTTGCAATAGCATGGCTCCAATGGCATCATCCCCTACTAATGGATTTACATCAAACACTTTCTCCCAATCAGGAGCCTGCATGGCTGACAACCCCCCTAACACCTCTTTCACCTCTTGAAACACTTCTTCACACTTGTCATCCCATTGTAATGGATCATGCTTTGCCACTTGCTGTAATGGATAAAGAAGCTGCGAAGACAATGGAATAAAGCGTGCCATGTACTTCACTTTGTGTATAAAAGTTGCCAATTGCTTCGTACTCGTAGGTGATGGAAGAAGAATAATAGACTTAACCTTATCTGGATCAGCCTCAATGCCATTTTTTGACACCATATGGCCCAATAACTTTACCCTTGGCTGTGCTAGATGACATTTCTTTGGATTTAGTTGTCCTCCACATTCATCATATCGAGCCAATACCATCTGCACCTTCTCTTGATGTTCAACCCTACTGCTGTAGACACAGAAGTCATCCATGAAAGCTTTAACACAACTACCAATGAATGGTTCCAATACCCAATTTGCTCTCTCTTGATAGAAATATGGTCCATTTGACAACCCAAATGGCAATACTGTGTAGCAATAGCAGCCCCATGGCGTAATAAAAGTTGTCTTTGTGCGGTCTTTAAGAGCAATCTTCAATTGAAAATAGCCTGAAAAACCATCACACACACTGTACCTCTCATAACCAGCCACTGAATCCAAGATCTGATCAATGAATGGAAGAGAATATGGGTTCTTCTTAGTGGCTGCATTTAAGGGTTTAAAATCTACACAAATTCTCCACTTCCCATCCTTCTTTGGACTGACTACAACTGGACTCACCCATTCTGTGGTCTCCACAGAGACTATGAACCCTGCCTTCAATAACTTGTCCACCTCTTCTCGCAAGGCTTCCATTTGCTCTTGACCCATCCTTCTTAGCCTTTGCCGCACTGGCTTAGCACCTTCTTTCAGCTCTATATGCATCACTTCACCCTTGAACCCTATGATCTCTTCATATGAGGTAATGAAAAAATCACGAAAACTAGCCAGCATGTGCAAATATATATCCTTCTCCATAGCTGAGAGGTCTCCAATGATCATTCGTGTCATCAATTCCTGCTTCTTTGACAACTCAACCTTGGTTTGCATCAGCCCTTCAATCACTTCATAAGGCCCTTCACTTTCATCTTCAACCTCATTCGCAAATGCAACTAAACCAAACTCCTGGATTTCTTTGTCCATCAAAAGAAATGCAACATCAGCATCCTCATCACTGCTGGTAGTGCTATCACTGTCCTCATCTGCCACCGTGGAAGAGTCTTCATCACTAGACTCATCCTCATCTTCATAAAGCTCCTCTAATCATTTCCTTGTGTCCATATTATAAAGCTTCTTGGTACCTGTCTTTCCATAGAGGCTAATCGTACCATGTCGCCAATCTTGAACAGCTCCCACTGCACGTAACCATGGTCTGCCCAATATAATAGGATATGCTCCCAACCCTGTTGGCATCACATGAAAATCAACCACTGCCTTTGCATCATATGCCTCCACTTCTAAGCTCTTTACAACACCCAAGCACTTTACTTTTTGATGGTTTGCCAATCTGATCCGAAAACCTGACACCCTAGCCACTATGAGACCCATTTTCTCAACGCATGAGTGTGTTATGACGCATATTTGGGCTCCGCCATCCACATAACCTTGTCCCAAATTTTTCTATTTATGCCACACATCTACTATTGGACAAAAGTCTGGTAGCTCATCCATTGCCAACACCTTTACTGAACCTCTCTCTGGCTCTTTCTCCATTGGGTTAACCATCGTCTTCCACTGTCGCTTTAGCTTCGGCGCCATCTCTATAAGCTGCCCAAAAGTAACATCTGCCTTCCTGCTCGTCAGATCCTCCTTCAAGTCATAGCTTAATTGCCCATCCCCTAGTGGAAAATCTGAAACATGAAACTTTCAACGAGCTCTCCTTTTCCTCTTGGCCTTGACATCCTCGCCTTCATGGCTCTTTCCTTTCTTCTTACTAGGACGTGGGGAACTTCTTCCTTCCTTATCCTCTGTGGTCCTCTTCCCAATAGGCATCACTAATGTATCCTCTAGCTTTGATGCCTTCTCCAAGGTGACTACACTCTTAGCACTTTTTTCTTTCCCTTTTCCTCATGGGTCAGTCCATTGGTTCCTTCGTCTCCCTTAATTTTGATGCCATAATCATTTGACCTAGTTAGCACCTGTCTTGGCAATGGATACATGTCTCCCCCCATCCTTGGTGGCTTATCACATTGCGGGCTGATGTGACCCAACTCTCCACAATTATAACATGTGGGCGTCTGCCTCCAAAACCTACCATTGCTTTGTCCAACACCATTCCTTGGCCTTTCTTCACCTCCTGGATGATTTGCAAACCTCCCTCGACCTCGATTATTTCCCACTTGACCTAGCATGTTTAGGCTGAGATTCTTCATCAAATCTACCACTTGCCTCATGTCTTGCCTTAGACCATCATCTTGCACCGATGTAGTGACCACTGCTGGCATAACCTGAGTAGTAACAGGAACCACTAGTTCATGATGAGCCCGTGATATGCGACCTTGTAATGACTCTATAGGTTGAAATTCAGACCTCATGGGCAAAGACTCCACCCCTAACTTGCTCATTTTCCTCAACTTCCACTCTTTGTTCCTTGCTACCTCTAGTGCATCTTCATATGTCCTAGGCTTCTTTAGCTCCACTCTCCAACGTATATTCTCCCAAAGACCAGCCAAGAACTTGTCCTTCTTCATCATGTTAGGCGGGGGTACCTGTGGTGCTAAGGCCTTGCTTATCTGCTCCCATGCCAATGAGAACTTACGTATGTACGCATCTACTGGCTCACCTTCCTTTTGCACCAAACCTTGTACTTCTTGCCACACTTTGTCAGGATCTTCTATCTTCACAAACTCCACTTCCAACCCATGCCTTAGATTGTCCCAACTCAATCTTACAAGTGGATCCGTTGCACGCAACTCCTCTTCAAATGTTTTGGACCAAACTCGTGCATCTGCGCAGGGTCATGAACCTGGTTGCTAATGCTGGCAACCTCCATCTTTTCCAAAAAAATCTTCCACATCTTCATCACTTCTTCCATGAAACTCCGGATAAGAGAAAGCCGTGGCTACCCAAGTTACAATGCTTTGAGAACCCCTTTGAACACACGTGCCAGAACCCAAAACTTTTGACTACCATTAGGCAAAATTTGGACTCACAAAGGGGCCCTTTAAGGAGTTTGACTTTACCTCTCTCTACCAAAACGGGCGCATGGATAAATTTTTGCAAACAAACTCCAAAGTTGGCGGAGGTTTGATAGTTAGAATGTCCTCTTCAAGCTCTATCTACTGATATATAGAACACCACGAGATTCCTCATATTTTAGAAGATTCTTTCTTTGATTCACTTAGATTCCGACAGAGTTGTCACATCATAGGTGAATCAAAAAAAGAATCTTCTAAAATATGTGGAATCTCATGGAGTGCTATATACAAGTAGATAGAGCTTGAAGAGGACATTCTAACTGTCAAACCTCCGCCAACTTTGGAGTTTGTTTGCAAAAATTTATCCATGCGCCCAGTTTGGTAGAGAGAGGTAAAGTCAAACTCCTTAAAGGGCCCCTTTGTGAGTCCAAATTTTTCCTAATGCCAATCCCAACAAACTTCAATGGAGCTCAACTTTAGATAAGGACAAACACATGCACACCAAATGAGTTTTCATAGTTGATCATCGGAATTACAACAGGCAAAGGACATTCCAGGATCTCTCTTAATCTTCTTGGCCCGAACATAGAGACTATGCGCTGTTGGAAAAAAATCTTCCTGGACAAATGAACATTTATCTGGATTCTTTGAGTTAAATGAAATGGAGTGAATTGAGGGCCATTTTGATAATCCATTAAAGCCAACCATGAAGCTCCCAAGAAGGCACACCTGACTTAACCTCTGATTTTGCCAAAATTTCAGCAGCATAACAGCATAAATGGCTCAACAGACCAAGAAACCAGCCATCATAACTTGGAAAAATTTTGACAGAGTTTCCCCAGAAGTAGAGCAGTAGGAACCCAAAATATAGACTGTATATATATGCATAAACTGTCAACAATAAAACCCGAGCATCAAATAGGACTCACTAGTGCATAGCCTATGGCGAGGTCACAAAAAGGTTGCTCCAGCTACCTGTATCACCGAAAGGATCTCCACATTTGAGAATCCCCCACCTCAATAAAAACCTCACGCTATCGACCCTCACATGAAGGCTAATGCAAATCGTGTATAGTCAAGTCTCAGAAATGACTATCTTCAAGACCAAGTCTCAGAAATGGCTGGGACTGCCAAATACAACCAAGTATGGCTCCACAAATGCGTACAATGGGAGTTTCCACAAGTAACGTACAATCCAACAGACAATGCGCTCAAATAGGCACCAAGTGATGCATACCCACAACAACTGCAAGTGACATCACTGCTAGTATATCACTGTACTCTAGCTACCTGTACCTGTGTGAATCACCTGTACCTGTACATGTCCCTGTAACCTGTAACCTGTAACCCCGAATCTCGAAGCTTGAAGCTCGAAGCAGAAGGTACTCGAAGAAGATCCTCCGTGGGGGCGCCAAAAGAATGTGAGCGGGATGGAAACACACACAACGCCTCTATAATGACCCGACACACACTCTTTGGATGATACACACACACATTATGGGGCACCACTTGGCTTACACAACCAACCTGGCCGAGACAGGAAACACACAGACGGAGTGAGAAGAGAGAGATTTCCCACTTGCCCACTCAACACTCACACATACACACTCTCACACACACTCTCCATTCAGCTCAAAGGAGGAAAATTGCTGTTGTTTAGACTCAATGAAGCTCAGCCCAACACCAATGGGGCCATTAGTTTACACAGTATTGAGGAAATACACCAGATACAACCACAAAGTTAAGCAGAGACTTCACTCACCGGAGAAGATTACACAAAAAAATTGTAGAAAATCTGTGAGGAATTTGGAAAAATTGACAGCGCCATTGCGTCCGGAACGCCCAAAAAACCCCACCCTACAATGTCACAGTGCTCAAATCCGACCTCGGATGAGCAGTTTAGGGCCAAAAAATGCTCCAAAAATAGCAAAAACACACTTGCGGCTGTTCCTCCTCTCTTCTCCATGTTTTTTCTGGTCTTCTCTCTATTTTTTCAGTTCCCACACTTAGCTTTATTAGTTGGGCACCCTTGGCCTTTTAGATGACCTCAAACGGACTCCAAACAGGCGAAAAACTAACCTCGCAGTGCATAGCTGTCACCTTTTTTGCATCATCCGCACACCTGGCACTCATTTCTTTTCAATAATGCATCTCGTAACCACGTAAAGTGGCCCCAAAAAGTGGTCCTAATAATGACCTTTCTGCACAACTCTCACAAGAAAACACCCACGTCGTGTCCGTACTTCTCCGCGTGCAAGTACTGACCCCATTCGACGTTCTGACGCCACTAGATGCCATCTCACGCACTCACTTACCTCATGTTGTCGGCCTGTGGATAGTTTCCTTGAGAAGTTTTACGCACTACCAACTCCTCATTATTGTAGAAAAAACACACTGGTACTGGTAACGATGAAAATCGATGCACTATGTACATGCTGCCCTACTTGTACACATGTGGGCCCCACGTAACCACCTGGCTCTGGAAAACGGGCAATCCTTTATTCGATGCACCATGCATGGGTATGAACATATGCACAATCTCTTGCTCCAGAAAGCTCCTGACACCGCCAAACGCTTTGTTGGCTAAAAACACCACTTTGAACCGCAAATTGGAGCATCAGACAGCTCCTCAGTGGGGGCACCAGAAGATGGAGAGGGGGGAAGGGGAACACACCCAACACACAACACAATGCCTCACTATAGCCCAGGGTATACACAGTGCCCCAATCCACTAGAGTTCACTTCAAAACTCAAAACTATCCGCAAGCAAACCATTGCTTTCACACAATCATACGCACATACGCCTTGCAATGCATCATACATACTCAATCACTCCGCTCCGCTCAATTCACAGCCTTCCACACTCACACAACCTCCCTCTATCCCTCTTTGCACGACCAACCTCGGGGGCACACACACCGACACACGCCCGAAAACACATGCACACAAGCAGAGAAGAGAAGGGGGAAGGGGGAATGACGCCTTGAAACAATAGGGAATAGTCTTCTAGCATAGCGAATGTCATGTACAACCAACACACTGCCGTCATGAACCTCGGCAACCAAAACAATGGGTCAAAGCCTTGGCAAAAACCTCGTGCCAAAACAACCTTGGTCGAAAGACCCTCTTTGGCCAAAAGACCATAACAAATGAACATAAGCACCCTTTATAGGGGTGTGCCTAGGAGTCCCAAAAAAGAAAAAATGTGGTGTGATCCATGTCGTGCACTCCATTTGGAGTTCCTTTTAGAATTTTTATGAATTTCCAACACTTGGCTTAGTTACTTTTGGAAACCTTTGCATGCTAGACACTTTGGCCCTTTGGCCCCTTTCCCTTCGGACTCCCTTCTCCTTGCATGCTGCTGTGGGGCCTCTCCCTTACACGAGGGGGGGAGGCAATAGTGACCTCGTTATTGCCCTCCCTCTCCTTCTCAAAAATTTGGTGCCCCAAGGGCCACGGACCTTCCTCTAGCAAGAGCCTGCCATGTCATCACCGCTAGCCGCCCTGCGGCCGCCCACACAGGTACCACCACCTCGCCTGAAACGCCCAAAACCACTGGCGTCTCTGCCTGCAGCGCCACCACAGCAGCGCCCAACGCGGACATGATAGCCAAGGGAGGGGAGCTCCCCTCACCCTCCTCTCTTGTGTACCAATGGGGGGCGCACCCTCCTGTATAAATACCGCGGCATCCCCACTGTATATCGCGCATGTGGGTTTAAGCCCCTCGCCACGTGGCAGCCCAGGAGGCCATAGCTTGTTGAAAAAACCCCTTTGTTTTTTTTTTCTTAAAACCAAAAAAACTTTCTTTGCTTGCTTTGCCTGGACCCCATTCTCTGCTCCCACCTTTTGATTCTCTTAACCCTCAGACCAAGGCTACCAAAACACGATCAACTCATCTTCAATTAACTTCGAGCAAAGACTCCCAGTTTCCGACCGCCATATCTTCTTGCTCCAGACTCCGTTTGGCATGCACTCACTTCTTGCTAGCTCCATATGGTGTACACCTTGCTCTAGAACTTCATCAACGCTCAAAGGATGCCAGATGGCACGTACTCCAATGCGGTCAAGTGGGCTCAGACCTAGCCCCCGGAAAAACTTCAAATGATCATATCTTACAAACCGTGGCTCTAATCCACAATCCGAAAAGACGGGTAGGATCCATGAGTCGAGCTCTACCCATCTACATCCCAAGTTCCACTTGAACCACTTGTCCCTAGCTGCCCTGTCCGACAAAAATCTGCAAACCATCCAAACTTCAACCTTCAATAACTTGGGCTCCATAGCTCGGTTTGATGAGCCGTCTGGACCTGCTCCTTCAGCACTTCAAGCTCTTCATTCCTATACCTCAAAACTGCACTTCGCATCTCTTTCACCTGCTACTCCAATTAGCCTCTTATGTAACCTTCCTTGGCCTATAAGCCGCATCATGCATACACTTCCGCTGCTACCTGCCATCCCCTGAACTTCCTAGCTGCTCCATCCCTTTGCCATGCTTTTGCTTGCCTGCATACACCTGCCCATGCCACCTTCTAACGTCGACATACTTTGGCTGCACCAGCGTGCTATATATTAATAGATAGAGCTTGAAGAGGACATTCTAACTATCAAACCTCCGCCAACTTTTGAGTTTGTTTGCAAAATTTTATCCATGCATCCGTTTTGGTAGAGAGAGGTGGAATTGGAGTTGATCTCTTGAGACATCTAATTCCAATGTTGGAAGATTTCAGCTATTAGTGTAGGAAGATTTCAGACAGCAGACTGGACAGGAATCAGAGACTAGACTGGAATGTGGATACTGAAATAAGAATCAAACTTATGTACTGGAAATAAGGTTCAAATTCAGATTCAGATTCAGAAGACTGGACAAGAAGTAAGTATAACTGAAATATATGCCATGATTGGGATTACAGATCAAGATTACAACAAATATGATTTACAGAGAGAAAGTATAGCCAACAATACTACCAATGATTCTCAAGTACAAGTATAGCCAAGGTGCTAACCCAAATGATAATAATTGCCAACCCGATTACAATGTAATGGGCCCTATTTATACACTTTGGGTTTAGTGTAGTAATTACCATAGTAATTACTAAGTAATTCGTTGTCCATCTTCTAAGAAGACGTTCCCACATAGTGAACTATCCAGCCGTCTACATCCTTCCCTTCTTTCTTGAATTTTGGCAAGAGTCCAAAATTTCTGAAAAATTCCCCTGTCTGATTCTGATGTGAGACTAAAAAATCCATCGTCTGGTTCTGATGTTGGGAATCTGGCTTGACCACTAACAGAATGGCCATACAAAGATTGTGAGTAGGCAGTTGAAAAGGCCAAGGATTGCGAGAGGCAGCTGAAAAGGCCAAGGTGGAGCTGTCATCTCCACCTGCCTGCTAAGGAGAAAAGTCGCCACTGAATTCTGAAATAGAACTACCTAGTATCCTTCCATTGGACCGTTTTTCGTTTGCCCTTTGACCTGGACGGTGCCTGATATGTCCCAATACCAGCATTCTCCTTCTGAATCAGTCGATAAATGGCCTCCTGATCAAGCTGATCCCGTTGGTCGGTGGTCATCTCTACTTCATAAGGCATGAGGGAATGATAGGTTTTGGTGTCAAGATCATAGAGTGTACGCCTACCTTTGCTAAGTCTGGTTCTGGCCAGCTTATGACAATGCGAAGCAGTATGGATCCATCCTTCTGGAAGAGGCTGATTAGTTTTGACTCGAGCTTTGAAAAGAATCTCAGCCATCTCCCTGTACTGTGGTGCCAGACCCGGCTTTGCTACAATTTCTTTTTCACGAAATTTAGAAGATTCGACTGTAAGTTGTAGCAACTGATTAGTAATCCTGGTCAGTCCTCCATTGGCCCATACACAGCTGGATCCTATGCATCTCCTCTTTCAGTGCGTGAATATCATTGATCTGGAGAGAATTATTAAATAGCGTCTGCCAAGTCTTCCATTCCACAATCGATCGCTCATACCAATCCTGAAGCTCATCAGTGATTTTGAAGTATGTGAGGCGATCAACTGGTTCTGGATGTTGAGGATACAACGCTGGAAAGAATCTTGGCAGCTCTATTTCTCTTGCTGGAACACCATACAAGAGAACTGGAGAATCAGGCACAAATTCTAAGAAATTGAGAACAACCTAGTTCTCTTGCTGCACCATCTTTCTGGTGATTCTCACTAGCTGGAACAATGTCCGGAGAGCAGTTGCCTGTGCTCCAACGGACATTCTCGTATGAGGTCCTTTGCTAGTGGCTGTCTGGTCCTCAAGAATGGCTTTGACTCTCTGATCCAAAACACCTATGGCAGTTTGCATTTGCACCAAAACTTCCTTGAGTTGTACCCTAACATCCTTCATACATCGGTAAGTTCGTTTGTTACCCAGCAGAAGTTTGAGTTCCAGGGCAAGGGAGCGACAATCTGCAGTAGAGTGCCTTTGCAAGTGCGGGTTTGCCACTCTCTCATCAGCATTGAGTATCCATTCAGGAACTCGTTCCAACAGCTGGACTGTACTAGGATGTGCAGGTAAATGGCAAGCTTCTTTATCATGGAAAGCTGTTGATTTCCAATGTTCTACCATTTCCTTGGCTCCAACATATAGCCTTTGAAATCTTTCCAAATCAGTCAAGAGATCATCATCCTCCAGATACTGTCTGGTTATGGAGGCCTGTTGATGTCTCAATTTCCTATTCAGGGTAATGAGCTACAGTGAATGTTGATGATCAACAACTGGTCTCTCATCATGCACCTTCATTTTCCCTTTAGTATCCGTGATGAGCTAGGACTGATCTGCTGGCTGATTCCCAGTATGACTGGACTGCTGCTCTTCAGTCTGCTGGTTACCCGACTGGTGCCCTTCTTCCTGTCCTTCTTGTTGGCCCTCATTGTGGCCTGGCTGGTCTGGTTGTGACTGGCCTCCTTCAGTTGGCCCTGTCCTACCAGTACCAGGCTCTGGAGGTGGAGATGGTGGTGGGGCATCATCATCATCCTTTGTATGCCCTGCTTCCTGGTCATCCTCCTCCTGATCAGCTTCATCTTCCTGGTCTTCTTCTTCCTCATCGGGAGAGTCTGCTGCTCAATATAATCTAATATAGCTTGATTCATCAGAGAATTATTATACTCAGTCACCTTGTCCTGCAAATCACTCTGCATACTTTCCATCAAGGACTTTAAATTCTCTAGATTGAAAACAACATTGTCTGATGGATTTAGAATTTCAGACAAGCTACTATAGATGTATCTTTTAGTCAGAGAGGCCTTCAGAGCTGTATGGCGCATTAACAGGTTTTTGAATTCCATCTGCTTCATCCTAAGCATTGTTTCAGCCGGCTTTGTAGCTCTCAGTGCTTCATTTCGTTGATTTTTTATGATCATTATTTCAGATTCAGCTTTAGCTAACTTTTTGTTTAACAACTCATTATTCCTTTCTGAATGAGCTTCCAGTACCCTGTGTTGTATGTTATGCTCTTCCCGGGCTTTTTGGAGCTTTTCAATCTGATCTTGGGCCTCCGTCAAGTCATCCTTAAGCTTTTTGACTTCATCTTTTGATCCAGCAACCTCCATTAGTTGTCCCATACAACTGACAATGGTATTCCAAGAAGACTGTATGAGGGCTGAACATCTGTCTTTGACTGTGGTTGGATCAGAATCAGTAGGCTCATATATTGCCACTGGAGCTATGTAGGGTAAAGTTGCATAATCAGCTTTGCTTAGTAGAAAATACCCTTTCAATTGTTTAGTCTGCATTTGCTGCAACTTGTCCTATTTTATCAGTTGTTGCAGAATGTTTCCACTATTTGGAGTAGGAACTCCACCAGGCAGAGTCGAGGAAGCTGGACCTTTCCCTTTGTCCAGTTGGCTCTTGCCTTTGTTCCCTGACTGGTCTACTATCTTCTCAGAAGTGGCTGGC
Source organism: Adiantum capillus-veneris (assembly GCF_014529385.1). NCBI lineage: Eukaryota > Viridiplantae > Streptophyta > Polypodiopsida > Polypodiales > Pteridaceae > Adiantum > Adiantum capillus-veneris. The sequence continues at coordinate 31,692,694 of NC_140936.1, forward strand.
TTCGCCTGTTCTTGCTATAGAAATTATATTTTATGATTTATTGCAGCTGACAGGTGGAAAAGACTAGACCCAGCTTGGCCTATGCAAATTTATTTGTATGTATGATGATGTTATATCAACCATTAGAATGAGGATCAAGATACGTAAGCAATTATCTACTAAAAAGGAGAAAATTTCTCTCTCCTCACTATCTGCATGAGACATTATGTCAGTTATACCCATTAGAAGTAACGTAATTTACTTAGATTTTCACTTTGATTTCTCTACAATTATCCTAAACGTTGAATCATCGGGGTAGTGAAATTATTGTTGCATATTACTAGATATTGTTTCATCTATTTGTTTCTGCATCCCACCCCTCCCAATGTTTCTAATACTCATTGATAGAAGACTACAATTATTGAGGAATATTTCCTTTTGTGCAAGAATCTGATATCAACACCTTTCCATTAGGCGACCTCCTTGTAACCCATCGAAACAATTATTCATGGAGCTTAGTATTGCTTTGCCCTAAGACTGCTATCAACTAGCTATCTCAGCTTTGCACACCACTCAACAAATTTATATAGCACCTTCATTATCCGTTTGTTTGTACTCAAACTTGCCTGCTTTCATCCTCTTTTACTAACAAATAATCCAACTTTGCATCAATTCTATCATCACAATTTATTTACTGTACGATTATATTGTTGTTAAATTGAACAAGAAATTGTATGTGCTTTGTCTTTGAGAAACACTTTTGCAGATAAAGCTCGATATTTCATATCAAACAGGTCTTTTATTTTCCACTTTTTATGTCTTGTCTAGTCCATTGGTCACAAGCACACAGATTTGCCGATTTAGGTAGTGTGTCAATGCTCATCTAGTGCAGATTCGCCGATTTAGGCAGCACAACAACAAACTACAAATTCACGATTTTTGAACTTATATCAAATGGAGATTCGTCGATTTAGGCAGCACGTCGGGTGTAGACTTGCCGATTTAGGCAACACCGATTACAAAATCACGCTGCAGTACTGGCCACCACTGCAACTGGTATGATTTTGTTACCCGGGTACATAAGGAAAGTGATTTGGATTTGGACTTATACTGTGGAATTGGAATTGGATTGACATTTGGTATCTGGTGATTATTATGGCAATGTTTATGTGATGAGACTTGACATTATGAGATTGATAATGAGTGTGACCAATGATATCCTAATTCATCAGGGTATGACATATACTACTTATTCTAGTGGTATGGGACACTAGAATAGGTAGTATGTGGATGACGGCAGGCATAAGCTAATGTTGTTTAGTTTCATAAATTTTTCTTTTATTATGTGATGTTTTTGACACAACATACTAATCACTGTTTTTGACAAGTATTGTTTGCAGATTTTTATATTCGCAACTGAGGACAGTTTCTTTCCAACGGAGAGGTATGTTATAGAAATGATATTTTATGATTTATTGCAGCTGACAGGTGGAAAAGACTAGACCCAGCTTGGCCTATGCAAATGTATTTGTATATCATGTACATTTTATTATTCAAGCTGTGCTCTTTTATGAGCTTTGGCCAATTATGACCGGCTGGCCAGTTTGTACTCACAATTGACCATTTAAAAAGTCTATAAAACAAATACATGCAAGACGGATATGGTCACTCTTGCACGGGGGGAGATTGCACCCAGTGTCTGCGTTATTCTTCTCCTCTCCTCTCTTCTCTCTCTCGCCATGCCATTGGAGCACTCCGCTCTAGGAGGTGCGTCTGCACGTGCACTGTCTTGCTCTTTGTCTCTCTCTCTCTCTCTCTCTCTCTCTCTCTCTCTCTCTCTCTCTCTCTCTCTCTCTCTCTCTCTGTGTGTGTGTGTGTGTGTGTGTGTGTGTGTGTGTGTGTTCGTGTACAACATGGATTATGCGTTGTGGGATTCGAGGTATGCAGATTTTTTCGTTTCATGGCTTGTAGTATATTGCTATTTTGCAGGGCCCGTGACGTTTCCAGACTACAGCAGTTCTTTCCCAGAACCAATAGCAACCGCACTTTTTGCTACTGACTGGTTAGGCACAGTCTTCTGAGCAGATTTCTGCTCTGTCTGGCTTACTACAAATTTCTCAGTATTCACTGTCTTGACCTGGCTTTCTATCTGCTTTAAAAACTCACTGCTTTTTGTCAGTGTAGTCTTTGGCTTCTTTGAACTGCCAGCCTATTCTGTGGTTGCTTTTCTTTTCAGGTCTGTTGATATAGTTTGACTATCCGTTTCTTCATCGTCTAAGGACAGCTCAATGTTCTTTGGCTCAGAAATTGGCTTCTCACTCCAAGCCTTCTTTACCTGATCATTAACATCTGCAGCAGTAGCCCAATACAGGAATTCCCAAACATACAAAGCTTTGAAAACAGTTTGAGATTTTAGCTTGGCAGTTTGCTGGAGTACATTGTGCGCGAGAATTTGACAAAGGTTAATAGGAACCTATGGATCCAATATCTTGGCAAACAGCATAGCAAACAGTTTTTCAGATACATACGTTGGGTTGTTTTTAAGGCTTACTACTTCGGCTACAAACCTGTAAGCAGTGGAAGCTTCCAATCCTACTACTGGAACTCCTTTACCACTTGCCTTGCGCTTGCGTTTAGCCGCTTCATCCTCCTTCAGAGCTATACTTATCTACTGTGCAGTTGCCACAGAAGGTTTGGGCTCGTTGGGCATTCTGAATGCAAATGCTATGGCTTCTGATGTCACTGACACCTTCCTACCATTTACCATGGCACTACCATCTTCAGCGTCGAAAGAATCAAGAACTTGCTTGATGATGTCTGCATCAAAAGCAATTCTTGTAGCTTGCAACACAACTCGAAGATCCCAGAGTTGTAGAAGAGTCATTGCTTGGTCAGTGAATACATAACGTTGGATTTTACTGTACGGTATAATGGGAAGGCTTGTCTTTGCAGCAGCAACTATGGCCTGGGTTTCCTCAAGAGACTCCTGCATCTTCTCTGAGTGTTTCCTTCTACCCATACACTATGAAGACGATGATGATGAAACAGGAGAAGGAGAAGATGACTTACTTGTCGTGTCGAAGCCGTTTCTTGGTGTCACTGGAAAGGCTAGCTGACAGTCAACTGTCTCTTTAGAGGTCAAGGTTTGCGGCTGTAGCGAACAAACCTCAGAGCTTGGGGATGGCGAATAGTTAACAGGAGGAAAACTTCACGCAGGGGATTTATGAGAAAAAGTGCTAACTCTCCTGACTATTATACGTGTTTGCACCATAAAAGCTCCACCACTCGCCGCTCCTAGACTTGTGTGCATCGCTGCTATCATGGCAGACATGAATTGGACAAGACTGTGACCCATCCCTGAAATAATTACTATTGGCGTGCCATTTGACCGTTGGGCGCTTAAAAATTGGAAAGTGTGTCCCCACTGATACTGGACTGATTTCCAGTCTGGCTCTACCATACTAGTATTGATTCTAAAGTCAACCTGATCTGGTTCTTCTGGTACTGGTTCTGAAATTGGAACTGGTTGCACATGAAAAAGTCCAAAAATGTCTGATTCTGGTATCTCTTGATCAACAAGTTCCAATTCCTTAGTACCTTGTTCTGGCCCAGTTTCTCTGGTCTTTGAATAATAAAGCTTGATCTTTGTCCCATTATATACTCCTGACAACAACAATCCAGATAAATCTTTCTGGCTCTACCATTGGAGAAGACCCAGTCTACCTCAAATGGTCCTGCCCATGCAATCTTCACGTTTGGCTTCTTTGGACCCACTCTAGACTGATATAGAAGCACTAAGTCTCCTTTTTGGAATTCTCAAACTTTAATTCGGCGATCATGCCAGTGCTTCCTTCGTTGTTGAACAATTTCTTGTTACAACATAGCCCTTTGCCTGAGTTCATCTAATTGCATCAGTTCATCTAGCCTCTCTTTAAGATTATGGTTGAAGTCTAACCCATACTTCACAGCCATTCTCAGACTGGGGATCACAAACTCCATAGGAACCACAGCTTTAGTGCCATACACCATTATGAATCTTGTCATTCCAGTAGTTACCTTATAAGCTGTTCTATAAGCCCATAGAGTAGTCTGAAGTTTCAAATCCCACTGGTCTGGTTTCTTTTGCACCACCTTAGTGAGAGTAGTCTTCATTGTCTTGTTGCTACTTTCAGCTTTTCCATTGCATCTGGGATAGTAAGGAGTATATTCTGATGCTTGACTGAAATCATATCCAATAGGATTTCCATAGTGTCATTGATAAAATGTGTTCCTTGATCAGTCACAATCTCTACTGGACATCCATACCCGCAGACAATATTCTCAAATAGAAATCTTGCAGTTGACTTGGCTGTGTTGTCAGGAAAAGCCTTAGCTTCAACCCACTTGGTTACATTTGAATATGAACACACTTTTGCTGTTGTTGACTTTGGCAAGAAGAACAATTATGACATCTTTCTGGGAAGACCATTCATGCGACAATTGAAAATGGTCCAAGATTGGGGTTATGACCATATGAGACATATGGAAACCATAACAAAGGTAAACTTGAGGGACCATAGCTATAGGGATATGACGAGAACACCGATTGAGGAGTTTGATTTCGCCACAGTAGCACGATCAGAACTTCCAGCTTGGTTAGGTAAGCCTAAAGAACTGTGGATGTGTGGAGCTTCACAATGTGATAGCTTGAAACGTGAGGAATGTATCCTAGAGCGGGTTATAGAGGATAAGGACTATATCCCAGAACCATTTCTTGAAGAAGAGTTAGAGCCTTTTGGATGGGAACACATCTTGGCTACTCTGGACGTGTGCGCCGTGGAGGATGCTCCCACAACAAAGTTTTGTGATGAAAATGGCTATGATGTCGTTCCTTATTTTGCAGTGAGTGTAATCCAGGAAAACGAAGAGATCCAGACATCAACAATCTCTCCAAATAAGGAGAAAACAAAGAAATGTGGAGAATCAAAAGATGAAGAAGACGACGAGTTCTATGACTCTGTAGAACACTTCGAGCTTCAAGAAGATCAACGACCCGAGAATCAATTTCATCGCTACACAAATAAAGTGCATCAAAAGTGGATTCCAAAGTCCTCCGTGAAGACACAGCCACCACAAGCATCCTCATACATGGCTCCTAATAAGGATGCAAAGACTCAGCTAGGAGGAATACGACCAGAGCAACGAGTTAACAATGCTCTAATAAATGGGCTAGAAAAGTCCTCCAAGAAACTACCACCCACGAGCAAATAGACAGTAACTTTCCACTACCATCCAAAAAATCAAGGGAAAGTACAAGAAGTCAACCTTGCTAAGGATAGTAGCGATACTGATAAATCTTACGACATCCCGTATCATCAACTCAGGCCATCACTATCACCAACCCCTTCAGCAACAACCATGACAGGTCAAAAGAACAGGACAACAAGTCAAAGACAAAAATCTCGACAACTCTGGATACCAAAAATCCAGATCGGCCAAAAACAGATATGGATCAAGAAGAAAAATATCTCTAATGACAAATCACAAGATCCAACACCAAAACAAAAACAAGGAAAGCGTGCACGAACGAGTAAGAATATCAAAAAGTCGCAAGCTTTCACAACTTAGGTTTGGTCTCCAAAGAAGTTGATTCAAGCACAAAAAAGTCAGGAATTCATTTGGATTCCAAAACAACCAGAGTATCAACTTTCAAACCCTAAATCCCGTCCCCAACCAAGCGTACAAGGGTTGAAGCAAAGACCACTGTCGATTCACACAACAAAAAGGTGGATCCCAAAGAAGTCTCTTCAAACACAAAGGGAAAGTATGGGTTCCCAAACAAGCGTCAGCAAAAAAACAACATATAATCACAAAGAAATGGGTCCCAAAGAAGAACAACAAAACTGCTGTCAGTGCATCACTGCTTGAATTCTTACAATTCTTCCTACGATTATAGTACAGTTAGAAGAGAGCAAGTCGCTTCAATCAAGCAACGATACCGGAGCTTCAAAGACCATTACATTGCTTAGAATAGGAAGCCTCCCCAACAAATGCCAATAAGCACATTGCTTATACCCACATCTTGCACAACATAAATCTTTTCCATGCATTGACTGTGTATGCATAATAGGGCTACATTACAAGGCCTGCATAGGCACAACTTTTAATTGCCCAAGCACAACACATACCCTTTGCGATACCCTGTCGTAAAGGATGACTCCAAATAGGAAGGGGGGAGGCATTTTGAATGCGAACCTAACATTATGACTATTAGAGGGAAATGTTTTGTGAAATGCATTGAATTTTTGCATTTTATTGTGATAATTTTTTGACGAAATTTAGAGTATATGCCCTCATAGTAGTGTTACAGAGGACTATGGGGAAAAAATCCATATATGAGCCCCTAGGGACAAGTGTATAGTGTACATAGTGATAGCCGTTTTTTCGGCTCTTTGTAATTGCCACAGTGAGTTACCTCACCCTACCAAAATCACCCAAACACTGTGGCTATCCCTACCATTTTACTATATATAGGCGTGTGTGAGTTAGGGAACTTTCCCCATATTTTCTTTAAAACCCTCAGCTAGCTAGTCACTGGGCTAGTTGAGCCAAAAAAAATAAAAATAATAAAAATTATAAGTATATTATGGCCCATTTGTGTGTAAATATTTCATTGTATATAGGGCCTAAATAAAAGGATTTTTCATAATTATTGTGGTATTTATTAAATATTTCTACCTATGGTGTGTTATTTATGCTATGTACATTGACTCACCATTACCATATTTTTTCTTATCATTTTGCATACTCTTTATTCCATATAAAAAGAGTTTCATGCAAGCTTCTCTTATTTTTGGTGTAACTCCATCCCAACAAAAATCCAAAAAAACTAGTTCTATTTATGTGTATATTTTTTTCACTATTGTGAGTTTTTCCTTCCTACATATATTCTCTATTACTCTCATAAATTAGACCACCAAAAATATTCATCTTTTTATGGTAGACTTATAATGAGAGAGATTTATTTTGACCCCTTTATATTTTTCCACCTATATTATTTATATTTGACATGTACATATTTTTTAGACCCCTCAATATTTGATTTTCTTAGTTGTACTATTCACTTATATCATGATCTCAACAATATCTTCAATTATAGACCTACCAAATAAGGTCAAGGGTAGGTGGCATGCATACATGCACTATGGAGGGCTCACTCTTGGAGGTATTCAAAAGAATCATACAAAGAAGGACCTCACATGGACCTTGTGCAGTGGAAAAAAACGGTCGGTTTTGCTGAATTTTTAAAGTTCACTTGCTCTCCGAATTTGAAAAGGTGATACAAACAAAAGTTGTAGCTCGTGGGCTGAACTTTTGCCTCAAATGTTTTCATATTTTTTTGAGCTACGAGCTGTGATCTATGATTTTATTAGTGGACCCCAATTTTCCCATGTTATGCAGCCACACTCTCTCTTCCACTTTATCATTTTCCTCTTTCACACACACTTCTCCACTCATCATCCCCACCTCTCTCACCCCTCCTCTCTGCACCCTACTCACCTTCTCCTCAACCTTGAAGAATAAGAGAAACCATGGTGAACTCATACCTCCCACACACAATTCCATTCCAAAATTGACCACCTAGTCTCATTTTTCCTCCTCCAATTTACCCATATCTATCAAAAAAACCACAAAATTCAGCCTCTTCTCTTAAAAGACAGCATCATGGTGGTTGATTACTCAGCTTCAATTACCTTGTCTCTCAAGGAAGGTCAAGAGTGGAGAAAAAATGTACCGTCAAAGCTAGTGGACCGTCAACAAGCGTCAAAATTGGCCCTACTCAATGCACTTGGAGCATCAACCTTGTAAGAAATCCACCTTTTCTTACCTCTTAAGAGTTTTTCTTCCTTATTTGTATCCTACATGGATACTCCCATTGTAAATATCCAATTCCATTTGTAAATTAATACTAACTCTACTAACACTAACCCACTATGAAAAGTCCTATCACCTCCATTTCTCTCTTCTCTCTTTCCCCACCAACTTCTTGATAATTCCAAGCAAAAGAAATTAGATAAATTGCTGAAAATCTAACCCAACCATGGGTAGAGGAGTAACCCTAGCCTTCAAAATTTCTATAAAAGGAGGGTGTAGCTAGCACAAAAAGGGGGGAGAAGAAAGAGCACTATGCTATAGCTTGAGAAGCCAAGCTCCACCTCTCTAGAAGGAGCTCTTGAGTGGAAGCTCATTGTCTTATGCATGTGCATGTGTTGTAATAGGAGATTAGCAAGGGAACCCTATGCCATTTGTAAGAGAGAGAGTGTTCATTCAGTTGAGAGTAGGAAATCTATCATTTCTCCTACTAGTGTAAGCCCAACATTTGCTGAATCAAGGAGGGTGGATTTGGACTAAGCTTGGATACTTTGTCTCCCTTCCAACGTGAAGTAATGGACAACAATGATGCGTAAGTGTCTTGGTGTTTTTTGTTAAGTTCTTGATAGCTTGTCTCGGGTGTTGTCATCAATCTAGCCATAAATCCCACATACTGTAAGAGGGCGACAGGGTGGAGGGGACTCCCCTGGCCTTAAGACAGTGATTGGGGTGGTTTTTCTTGTGATGCGTTGTGGTGAAATTTACGCAAGCTATGTTGAACAAATACTAATCTCACTTTGATTTGTCATGACAGATTTGTAAGAAGGTATTAATGCAACAAGCACCCTCTCCCCCTTTTTCTCTCTTTCTTACATATATATATTTATATTTGCTTGATCATTAACGATACATTTCAAAGCAGCCCGAGCACCATCTCTCTCTCTCTCTCTCTCTCTCTCTCTCTCTCTCTCTCTCTCTCTCTCTCTTTCGTGTTTTAGTGTGTGAGAGTATTCCATTGGTGTTAGGGTTAGTGTAAATTCCTTGCTTTTTTGTGGGTTGCTCTAACGATTCTCCTCTTTTGCGTCCTAGTTCGCTCTTAAACTAGGTGGTGCCCCTTGTGTAGTTGGGATTTGGCTGTGGGTTTATTATTTTGGTTTGTGTTGTGTTGTGCCCCAGCCCCATTGAGCAGCACGGGAGCCTTGAAGGGTGTCTAGAGGCCACTCTTCTTGTTGCCCGCCCCAGACCGCCTCAGATTGGTGCCCCCACTGAGGAACGGCTTGTGTATTTTTGTGTAGAATCAACCTTTAGCATAGTCAAGTAGTTTGCATGAATCACAAAAATTTGTATGATCCCTTCATTCCCATTGCAAGGCAAAAGGTACACATAATTCTTAGTACTAAGTTGCAATTTCAACGTGTCATTCGTAGAATTTTAGGTCCTCTTAGGTTGGCCGAGATAAACGCTTCAGTAAATCCTTTTATTTTGCCTCTCATTAGGTACGACCTTAGTTTGGACGTCTATATTTTTGTTTTGTTTTAAGCATTAGGTCATGCATAGACCATGGATAATGGCCCAGGAATAGAGGTTTTCCCCTTCCATTTCACTCCACACATTAGAATAAACATTGCAATTAGTAGGAAAATCCATTTTCAACAACGTATGGTGTTCATGTTTGGTGCCCAAAGAGTAGGAGAAATTCTTGCATCACCAAACCCTGTCATTCTACCTCTCATCAACTACCACACTTCTTTTGATGTACATGTGTTCATTTTATTTTAAAATGAAGTGCAGCCTGGCAAAATAGTGTGTATGTTTGTTTTTTCTTTGTCCAAGTTGTTACAAGAAACAAAAAATGATCATTTGTTCTAACTGGGAATGTGTGTGCAGTGAAAGTTCAATCCTTAGAGATCTAGCTCTATTACCAATTGAGTTGCAGGAGCAAGTAGTAAGGCTTCTCCCTCATAACAAGAGGGTGGTGAAGTTAAGACGAAAGGTCCTACGCGTGGATTCCATTTTCCTCTTGTTGTTGGGCACTAAGGAAGACCGCGCATTCATCCAACTAGTGTGTGCCCTAAGATTGGTAAATAGAGTGAAATTTGGTGTTTCGCGAGTGCATTTCACCATTGAGGAAGACTCTTCAGGAAACTTGCGGCCAGAGTTCATGCTTCATAGACTCACATTTGGTGAATTTTTCCCTCATTTGCGTCTTATTAATAGTCTTCCTTTCGCTTTCAACAAAGGAGATATGGAGCTATTCAGAGCTTGTCTTAATAAAGAGAGCATAGAGAAGATTGCAAATTTGTATAAATTCTCATCCTTCTCTACTTTCTATGACACTTTGTTCATAGAGACATTGTAAATCTCTTTATGCTTTTGAATGATTTAACCATAATTCTAAGGAGTTTTTGTCCAGGAATTTTGTAGCACAAGTGGAGTCTTTAAATCTTGCAAACTTGATTGGACTTGATGAGGATGTTCTTTATGAAATTGTGAGAAGGTTGCCTCACTCCGACTGTGTGGAACTCGAAGGAAAGAAGCTCCTAGTCAATTGCTACTTTCTCACAGCCTTCGACGAGCATGAAGATCTAGTTTTTATACAAACACCTTGTGCGTTGGGAATTGTAGAGCAAGTGCAATTTATCACTTGGGACGTGGTTGCTCTTTTGGATCCAGAAAATGAAGTTCTAGAGATTTCTATTTATCGCCTTAGCTTTGAAGAATTTCAACCCTTCTTAGAGCTCATCAATAGTCTACCTTTTTGTTTTGATCAAACAAATCGAGACCTCATTGAAGCTTGGATAGCTGAAGAAGAAAACCTAGAGTGGTATTTTCTTACTTCTTCATTTGCAGGTGAGTGGTTTTAAATCTCTATTGTATCCCTTATTGTAACTCGTGTTGTAATCTTTCATAATAATGGAGAGCCAACGCCAAATGTCTGGATATCCTCTTTTCTTTGGAGAGCCTGGAGAGGATGCAGAATTATTTTTAGCAAATTTCAAGATGTCTTGCCGTATCAAGAGGATAGTAACCGATCAAGAACGTGTAGAAATGTTTGAGGTGGTCCTTAGGAAAGATGCTAGTACTTGGTTTGACTCTTTGCCTGAGGAAGTTAAGGGGAATTACACAGAAGTTTTGAATCGTTTTAAGAGATACTTCTTTGATCCCCAAAACACTCAAAAACTATGGCAAGACATTGTTTCTCATAAGCAAAAAGACTTAGATGACTACTACTTGTACAAGCAAGAGTTTCTACGTCTTTGGGCTCTATGGATACGAAATGTTGCTAACCTTGGTGATGGTGCAGAATTTTTAAAGAAGGAGAGGTTCATAGCCGGACTCTTTCCTGACCTTAAGGTAAAAGTTGAGGCGGGTGCACCTGCTACTTTTGATGCAGCGGAAACTAGGGCTGCTGAGAAGTATAGAAAACTCAAGTGCTTAAGGGGAGAGGTTCCAATAGAAGGTCTTAGACCCAAAGGTAAGTCACAAGTATCAACATCTACGGAGCTTCCTGAGGTAACGGTTGAAGTGATTGAGAAGTTAAATGAATCTTTAAGCAGCCTCTCAATTCACCTTGCACAAGCTGTAGGTCCAAAGGGACAAGCAAAGAAGTCAGAAGAGAGAGAGCCACGAACTAGGAGAGTCTTGCAATGTTGGAATTGCGGAGAGTCTGGACATGGGATGTATAATTGTCCTTGGCCTCGTGGAGAGCCAGGGAGACCTAACTTGAATTACCCAGTGATGAATGCAGGAGAAGGAGCTGGTCAACAACTAAGGCTTCTACAAAGGCCAAATGGACCAAGACCACCTCCACAAGGGGTAGAAGGAGTTCCACCTTTGCCAGATCCAAATGTGCATGTGGTAGAGGTGACACATTCAAATGAGGTTGACATGGAAGCCAATGGCATTAAGCGTGGCCGAGGAAAAGGTAAATAGAAAGAAGGAGTCACATCACAGAGTGACCATGGACAAGGCAAGAAGGCAAAGGAGACCAAGGAAGCTAAGAGGACTCGACGTCGTATCAATCTCCAAGACTTCCCTCTTGGACATGGTATGGCTCCATACAACCTGTTGGAAGACATGCGAGGTAAGGGTCCTGATATCTCATGGACTCAGTTTCTTGCATTATGCCCACAAGTTAGGAGGGATTTAACAAAGGCAGTTAGCACTAGGAGAAAGGTAAAAGAGAGTTTTCTTGTTGTAAAAATTGCACAAGCTGAAATGAATGAGGACATTACACCGGTGCTAGACTGTTACATCAAAGGAAGATTGGTTAGGAAAGGTCTAGTGGATGGGGGTGCACAAATTTGCATCATGATAGAGGGACTCATGCAAAGACTAGGCATGCACATCTAGGAGACACCTGAAATCAAAGTCAAGATGGCAAACAATAGCAAGGCTAGGTGTGTAGGCATTTGTAAAAATGTCTTTGTAGAGGCCTTTGGCATTAAGAAAGCCGTGGATTTTTATGTTATGTCGACCAAGGGAAGTGGTTATCCATTTATCCTAGGAAGACCTTGGCTAATGAAAATGCGAGCTTTGCAGGATTGGGAGAGTGGGAAATTAATTTGCAGGAATGACAATCATAAGAAGGTTGTCTTTGACATGAAGGAGCAACGCCAAGAGGAGCTCCATGAAGAATCATCTCAAAGTGAGACGGAAGAAGGTTGGACCGATAGCACTTCAGAAGAAGAAAGTAGCGGCAGCATTACTGAAGAGGAGTCTTCCATCGAAGTCATGGGGGTAAGGTTTAAGCCAAGCAACCAAGAGACCTCTTGTCAAGGCTTGGAGGAGGTAGGTCCTCAAGAGAACGAAGGTGTTCAAGATGAAGGGATGCTGGAAGGTATTCTATCAACAACACTTACAAAGGATGAAAGAGAGGAGTTCAAATGTGTGCTATGGAAATTTCCTAGGATTTTTGCTAAAGACTACACCGATGTGCGTGGAGTAGATGCTGTTCAACACAAAATTGAGTTGAAGCCAGAGGCCACACCTAAGGCTCAAAAGCTACGAAGGCTAGGAGTCATCAAGGAGCAGGCTTTACTCAAGGAGGTAAGAAAGCTTCTAGCAGAAGGTTTCATTTATCCAGTGGAGAATTCAGAGTGGGTCTCTCCCGTTGTTGTCACTCCTAAGAAAAACGGAAAGTGGAGGGTGTGTGTGGATTACCGTCCACTCAATGAGGCAACAAAAAGAGATCACTTTCCCCTCCCATTTCAGGATGAGATACTAAATGAGGTAGCTGGTCATGAGAAGTACACTGTGTGTGATGGCTTCTCAGGTTACTTTCAAATAGGGATTGCATTGGAGGATCAATTGAAAACAACCTTTATCACTCCTTGGGGTTGTTATGCTTTTAGAGTCATGCCATTTGGTCTGACAAATGCTCCTGCAACATTCCAACGTTTCATGAACATGGTGTTTCAAGCATTCTTTGGAAAGTCAATTAGGGTGTTCATTGATGATTTCTGTATTTATAGCTCAAAATCATTGCATCTACAAAGGGTAGAAGAAGGTTTAAAGAAGCTCTACGACATGGGAGGTCAACTCAACCCCGACAAGTGCCACATAGGTGAGGATGAAGTGATCTTGCTCGGTCACAAGGTTTTCTATAAAGGCATTGAGGTGGATCCTTCAAAGGCAAAGGCTCTTATTGAGCTCCCATCACCGAAGAGTCTTAAGGAGGTCATCTCTTTCATTCAGAAGGTGAAGTATATGTCACGCTTCATTCACTTAGCCTCGAAGTTGCTTCATCCTTTGCAAAAGTTGACACAACAAGTAGAATTTGCATGGTCTGATGAGCTTGAAGAGTATTTTTGTAACATTAAAGTCATTTTGTCAGAGCTACCAACACTCATGCCTCCTTGTTGGGAGTACACATTCTTTGTTAGCTCTAGTGTTGGAAGGGAAACAATTGGTGCTGTGTTGCTACAACAAGATCCCCACAGTACAAGGATGCGACCCATCTACTTTGCTAGTAGGGTCATGAATGCTTTGGAGAGAGACTACACAGAAGCAGAACTCATGATGCTTTCTCTCATGTTTGCGGTGAGAAAGTTTAGATCCTACCTGCTACCAAAACCTTTTGTAATTCTCACTGCAGAAAATTTGTTCCCTTGGGTGTCATCTCAAATGAATCTTAGTACTAGGATCTCAAAGTGGATTATGGAGTTGCAAGAGTTCCAATACTCTTTCAAGGTAGAAGATAGTGTGCGTGCACAATTGGCAGGGATTCTCACTTATAGGGTACATGAGAAGGAAATTAAGGTGCCTCAAGTAAAGACCCTACCATTGCCACCACCAAAAAGTATTCCTAATGCTTTTACCTTGTTCTTTGATGGAGCTTTTCGTCGAGCCACAGGGAAAGCAGGGGGAGGGCTAGTATTGCTCAACCCAAGTGGAGAGGTGGTCATGAAAGAGAAGGTCAATCTACCAGGTTCAACTAGCAACAATGAAGCAGAATATGACACACTACTTCATGGTTTAAAAATATGCATTGGCCATGGTATACAACGTCTCATGGTAAAAGGGGATGCACTTCTCATTGTGAAGAAGATTTTAGGAATCTGGGCATGCAAAAATGAAAGACTAAGGGCCAAAGTTCATACCATCCGTAGGCTATTTAATCAATTTGAGGAGGTGCAATTATATCATATTCCTAGGAAACAAAATGAAGATGCTGATTTACTTGCACAACAAGCCGTTGCATGTGTAAAGAAAGAAGTGTAGGTCATCATGGTGGCAGCAACTGTCAAGCAACCGAGATACTAGGGATTGGAGTCATTGACTCCCATTATTAGCTAAATTTTGGAGGGCGAGTTTCCACAAGACTTCACGAAGGCTCAGAAGAGGAGACTCATGAAGAAGGCAAGCGCATATCTCTTCCTAGAAGGCTCCCTCTATCAAAGAGGGAGGGATCAAGTATGCAGAAGAGTACCAACTATTGAGGAAATTCCAACCATTCTAAAAGGTTTGCATGAAGAAGCATGTGGTGGTCATTTTGCCCAAGAATTAACTGTGAAGAAGATTTTGCTTGCGGGGTATGTTTGGCCAAGTCTGCATGTGGATGTCCAACATTGGTGTAAAAGTTGTCACAATTGTCAGGTAAATGGGAATAGAAGATTGGTTTATGGTCCAAGGCAAATCGTGCTTGCAAATGGACCGTTTGAAAAGTGGGGCATTGATGCTATGGGTCCTCTGCCTAGGACAAAAAATGGTAAACTCTACATTCTAGTGGCTGTAGACTATATGACTAGGTGGGTGGAAGCACAGAGTGTGGCAAAGGTAAATGAGAAAAAAGTGAGAAAATTTGTCTACACTCACATTTGGCACACCTTTGGAGATTGTTTCTGATAATGGTCGAGGGTTTAGAAAGGGATTGCTCACAGAAGTCTGTGAAGAACTTCACATTCTACATTGTCACAGTACACCCTACTATCCCCAATCAAATTGTTTGGTAGAAAAAGCTAATGGTGTCATTGCAGGCATCATTAGAAAGATGGTGAAAAACAAGACAAAGTTGTGGGATGACTTCTTGGATGGTGCCTTGTGGGCGTATCGAACCACATATAGGGAAGCCACGGAGTTCACACCATTTCACTTGGTCTATGGTCAAGAGGCTTTACAGCCAATTGAGCTAAACATTCCAACAATGCGACTTCATGGAAAATCAGCACAAGATGATCAAGAAGCATGGATGGATCGACTTCTTACCTTAGCTGAGCTTGAGTGGAAAAGAGAAGCAGCATACGAGTGCTATAAGAGGAAAGCCACACAGACAAAGGAGAAGCTTGACAAGAAACTGAAGGACAAAGGCATCAATGAAGGAGATCTTGTGCTAAGGTATGACAATCGACTCGATAATCGTTTTGATGCCAAGTTTGAAACTAGATGGCAAGGGCCATACATAGTCAAGAAGGCTTTCAATTCTAGTTACTATCAGCTTATGGACTTGAATGGTAAAGAGCACTCCAGGAAGGTAAACGGGTATCGCTTGAAGCCCTATTTGAGTCGCCTTCTACCAAAGGATCTACCAAAGATCTGTCCAAAGGCCGTTGTCTCATGTAAGTATTGTTACATGAAGCATGAGTGTAACTCCAGCCAAAATTCTGAGGGGCCAAACAATAAAAATCTCGTCAAGGACTCTGAAGCACTCTGTTTGGAAAAGATGCTCTATGATGGTACATGAATATACCATCATCCAGGGGGAGGGCTAATGATAGCCGTTTTTTCGGCTCTTTGTAATTGCCACAGTGAGTTACCTCACCCTACAAAAATCACCCAAACACTGTGGCTATCCCTACCATTTTACTATATATAGGAGTGTGTGACTTAGGGAACTTTCCCCATATTTTCTTTAAAACCCTCAGCTAGCTAGTCACTGGGCTAGTTGAGCCAAAAAAAATAAAAAACATAAAAATTATAAGTATATTATGGCCCATTTGTGTGTAAATATTTCATTGTATATAGGGCCTAAATAAAAGGATTTTTCATAATTATTGTGGTATTTATTTAAATATTTCTACCTATGGTGTGTTATTTATGCTATGTACATTGACTCACCATTACCATATTTTTTCTTATCATTTTGCATACTCTTTATTCCATATAAAAATAATTTCATGCAAGCTTCTCTTATTTTTGGTGTAACTCCATCCCAACAAAAATCCAAAAAAACTAGTTCTATTTATGTGTATATTTTTTTCACTATTGTGAGTTTTTCCTTCCTACATATATTCTCTATTACTCTCATAAATTAGACCACCAAAAATATTCATCTTTTTATGGTAGACTTATAATGAGAGAGATTTATTTTGACCCCTTTATATTTTTCCACCTATATTATTTATATTTGACATGTACATATTTTTTAGACCCCTCAATATTTTATTTTCTTAGTTGTACTATTCACTTATATCATGATCTCAACAATATCTTCAATTATAGACCTACCAAATAAGGTCAAGGGTAGGTGGCATGCATACATGCACTATGGATGGCTCACTCTTGGAGGTATTCAAAAGAATCATCCAAAGAAGGACCCCACAAGGACCTTGTGCAGTGGAAAAAAACGGTCGGTTTTGCTGAATTTTTAAAGTTCACTTGCTCTCTGAATTTGAAAAGGTGATACAAACAAAAGTTGTAGCTCGTGGGCTGAACTTTTGCCTCAAATTTTTTCATATTTTTTTGAGCTACGAGCTGTGATCTATGATTTTATTAGTGGACCCCAATTTTCCCATGTTATGCAGCCACACTCTCTCTTCCACTTTATCATTTTTCTCTTTCACACACACTTCTCCACTCATCATCCCCACCTCTCTCACCCCTCCTCTCTGCACCCTACTCACCTTCTCCTCAACCTTGAAGAATAAGAGAAACCATGGTGAACTCATACCTCCCACACACAATTCCATTCCAAAATTGACCACCTAGTCTCATTTTTCCTCCTCCAATTTACCCATATCTATCAAAAAAACCACAAAATTCAGCCTCTTCTCTTAAAAGACAGCATCATGGTGGTTGATTACTCAGCTTCAATTACCTTGTCTCTCAAGGAAGGTCAAGAGTGGAGAAAAAATGTACCGTCAAAGCTAGTGGACCGTCAACAAGCATCAAAATTGGCCCTACTCAAGGCACTTGGAGCATCAACCTTGTAAGAAATCCACCTTTTCTTACCTCTTAAGAGTTTTTCTTCCTTATTTGTATCCTACATGGATACTCCCATTGTAAATATCCAATTCCATTTGTAAATTAATACTAACTCTACTAACACTAACCCACTATGAAAAGTCCTATCACCTCCATTTCTCTCTTCTCTCTTTCCCCACCAACTTCTTGATAATTCCAAGCAAAAGAAATTAGATAAATTGCTGAAAATCTAACCCAACCATGGTTAGAGGAGTAACCCTAGCCTTCAAAATTTCTATAAAAGGAGGGTGTAGCTAGCACAAAAAGGGGGGAGAAGAAAGAGCACTATGCTATAGCTTGAGAAGCCAAGCTCCACCTCTTTAGAAGGAGCTCTTGAGTGGAAGCTCATTGTCTTATGCATGTGCATGTGTTGTAATAGGAGATTAGCAAGGGAACCCTATGCCATTTGTAAGAGAGAGAGTGTTCATTCAGTTGAGAGTAGGAAATCTATCATTTCTCCTACTAGTGTAAGCCCAACATTTGCTGAATCAAGGAGGGTGGATTTGGACTAAGCTTGGATACTTTGTCTCCCTTCCAACGTGAAGTAATGGACAACAATGATGCGTAAGTGTCTTGGTGTTTTTTGTTAAGTTCTTGATAGCTTGTCTCGGGTGTTGTCATCAATCTAGCCATAAATCCCACATACTGTAAGAGGGCGGCAGGGTGGAGAGGACTCCCCTGGCCTTAAGACAGTGATTGGGGTGGTTTTTCTTGTGATGCGTTGTGGTGAAATTTACGCAAGCTATGTTGAACAAATACTAATCTCACTTTGATTTGTCATGACAGATTTGTAAGAAGGTATTAATGCAACAAGCACCCTCTCCCCCTTTTTCTCTCTTTCTTACATATATATATTTATATTTTCTTGATCATTAACGATACATTTCAAAGCAGCCCGAGCACCATCTCTCTCTCTCTCTCTCTCTCTCTCTCTCTCTCTCTCTCTCTCTCTCTCTCTCGTGTTTTAGTGTGTGAGAGTATTCCATTGGTGTTAGGGTTAGTGTAAATTCCTTGCTTGTTTGTGGGTTGCTCTAACGATTCTCCTCTTTTGCGTCCTAGTTCGCTCTTAAACTAGGTGGTGCCCCTTGTGTAGTTGGGATTTGGCTGTGGGTTTGTTGTTTTGGTTTGTGTTGTGTTGTGCCCCAGCCCCATTGAGCAGCACGGGAGCCTTGAAGGGTGTCTAGAGGCCACTCTTCTTGTTGCCCGCCCCGGACCGCCTCAATAGCATTTAGATTTCTATTTGAATGATTTTTCTTTTGTTGAGTGTTTTTTTAAGATTTTCTTTGTTTATTATTAAGAATTTTTTTGAAAAAATCCATAATCCACATGAAGAAAAGACCGACGAGAGGCCTGAGCACTACAAAGAGAAGAAGGTACAGGAAAACGATGAAAATTCACGAAGTATGTCTCAGCAGCCCCACTACAATAGCCGAAGAACTTGTCACAAAGCAGTGTCAACATGCAACCGACAAGTCATACAAGTCAGAGTCGAGTAGCTAAGCCACAAAATGAGAGAGGTGTTAGTCCCAAAGCTTCAAGTAATATTTTCTGTGGTCTAAGCGTCTTAGATATTCTAGGTACTGCTCGAGCTGGAAGAGTTGAGCATATTTAAGTTGTGTCGCTCATGCTGGTATAGGTGAGCAAAAGAGTCGAAGTCTAAGTACTTAAGTCTGGTGAAGTGAAGGAGAAGGTCCAAAAGACACTCACGTACTTAGCACAGTGAGATACGAGTGGAAAAACTTCTACATCGAAAACCCTTCTTGGAAAGGTGGAAGCTATTGAGACATCTTTTGATGTCACATGTGCTACATTTATTCCGCGAAACACCCATCATCTCCTTCTTTCACATTGCATGCTTTTGTTGACAAATTTCTCATATGCATATAGAGTGTCCCATAATTGGCACTTGCATCACGCACTCTTTCCGTGTTTCACCCAAGCACTCACCTTTCATGAACATGTAATTCACGTTCAACTGCTCAACTCCAATAAGAGCGTATACCAAAGGCATTTTTTTTCCCACTGGGTTTTTTCCCTTTGGTCATCCAGGTTTTAGACCCTAATCTAAAGACACCAATCACCATCCTCTTGTACATATTCTTTCTACATCAACAATAAGGAAATGCTACTCAAATCAATTGACAAATGAATTGGAGCACCAATTTCAGATCATAGCATACTTCTCCTCAATGGCGAGTCGAAGAATGGCCTACAAAGACAAAGCTGCAAACAACACTAACAACATAACTCAGAAACAAAGACGTCCCCAATGAAGAAGAGTAGACATAAGTGTAATCAGAGGATCTCAAAATCTTGTCCTTGATAATGCGCATCGAATGCTCGGTAGGGTTTTGAACCTCAAATTAGAATAGACAGACTTTGCATTGGAGTGCAAATTGGCCTAAAGAAGTTATGGGTTTAGCCATACAATTTCTACAAAATCCTTACAAAGTTGTCATTGGCTCACAAGATCAGAAAGCCAATCACTCAATTCTACAGATTGTAGAAGTTGTTTCTGAGAATGACAAATACTCGAAATTCACAGATTTGCTGGAGCAAATGATGGATGGAGCTTTCTAAACAGATGCTGCAGCTCAGAGTGTGGATGTGAAAGACATAAAGTTCGTCATCAATTATGATTTTCCTGAATCATGTGAAGACTATGTACATCGGATTGGACGAACAAGACAAGCTACTGCTAAGGCTATAGTCTATACTTTCTTTACAACAACAAAACGACAGCAAAGACCACATCGCCATCGACAATCAGGTCATTTCGGGGACAACATGAACGCGGAAGGGGGGAATGTTGACCGCTGGGTCAACAACACAACATAACTCAAGTTTCATACCAAAGTCTTATCTTTTGCGAGTTATGAAATGCTGCAGATTATGGCTATAAACGTCATTTGTAATGAGTGGTTATTCTAGTTTCGAAAGCCGGGGTGCAATGGCACTTCCAGATTGTAAATACAAAGCCATTTGACCCTGTCAACCCCATTTTTGGTTAAACCTAAGGTAGCCTTAGTATATAAGGTACCTAGGTCATTTTGTAAAAAAAAGACTTTTATGATAATCAAAACTTCAGCGCTGCTATGTACTGTGTGTGAGAGAGAAAGAGAGTGAGCATGAGATTTATCCTCTCGCTACGCCCGGCTCGCTCAACACATTGGAGATCCGACTGCACCATTGCTGTAGGCTCGAGGAGAGCTACGCGACGACGCCAAGCATTGCACGCGAGACGAAGCGCACACGCCGACGCATCTACGAGATATTTGTGGCCGTAAGTGTATCGAACGATGTCTGTTTTCTGCGTGCTAGTAGTCTATAGAATCGTGGTGACATAAGCTACGCATAGGTACTCATAAATTTCAGTTTTGGGCACTTTCAAAATTCTGTTCTGTCATCCTACACGTTTTTTGCAAATGGGTTTAGAGTGTAGAAGCTTAGGGACAGGTGTATCCTAGTGAGGGGATGGTGTTCCTTAAGTTTCGTACGAATCTGGCATGATTAGGTGAGTTACTTCCATATGTGTGTATGTGGCTAGGTGGTGTAGTTGAGAGTAGTGAGGTTCTTGATTGTGGTTTAGTTGGCCTTCCTGAGTGTTGTATGTGTAGGATGGTCTCAGCCTGACAAGCTTAAGAGATTTCTTCTGTGTGCCTATCGTGTCATCTGTGTCCTCAATTGACATTATGTTGATATAGGTAGTGTTTGCATAAACTTCATGGGTGTGTGAGTTGCTCCCCATCCAACAGTGTTGTTCTCAACCATGGGCGCCCTAGTAGCATCCCATATGCTCCCTGCACATCTAGGACTAGGAAACTAGTTTTGAATTTCTCCCTCCCAACTGTTATTTGCATGTTTTCAATCATACCCATCGCCTGTATGACTCTATGATCTGCCATTCGTACTTTGAATGGTGTTGGTTTCATATTAGTGACACCCATTCTTTGTTGAAGATGGGCTCCCATTATGTTGACTCCTGCCTCCCCATCCAGGATAACGCTTGAGAGAGGTTCCCATTGCTTCCTGACCTTGTATTCTACCTGAATAAGTGGAACTTCATCATCTCGGACGGCCGTCAGGTCCACTATTCTGGCCTCTGCCTCAGCTTTCCGGCACTTTCTGATAAAGTTGGCCACCTCAGGCAAGGTTTTTCTTATATCCTCCAGCTCTACAGTCAGCTTCCGAATTCTATCACAAATTTTCACATGAATTTCTTCTCTCTCTTGGTCAGACTGATTGTCAGAGCTTGAAGAACTGGTATCTTCACACTGCCATTATTCTCTTGCAGTGATTCCATTCTTTCCATCCACTCCTATTTCATCAGCTAATCCATGTACCACAGCCTTCATGGTCTCGGTTATGGCTGGTACTAACTGATCTTTATCAGTCGATTGGGCTAGTATCCTCTGAATGACTCTAGCTTCGGAACTTTCTGGCTGCTCTGGCAGCTTCTTGGCTAAATCCTCCATGATTTTAGCTCCTAGTTCCCTCTTCTCTTGCCACTTATCGACCACCTTTTCTTTACCTTTTTCCTTCCAAACTTCTCTTTGTTGAGCCCACTTGCTACTGTTAGGATTGACTGGTACTTCTGAAGTGTCTGGGATTTCTTCAATGACTACCCCCTTGCTCCTAGTAACTACCCTGATTGGGACTGGCTTTGGTGCCTTAGCCTCAGTAGTAGTCGTTACAGGGGCATCTGGGCGTTGGGCCGCAAAATGGCCATACTTTCCACAAGTATAGCAATTCATGCTCCTGTTCTGGAGGTTGCCTCTTCCTCTGCCTCTTCCCATTCCTTGGTGGTATTGGCCACGTCCCTGACCAGTACTACTGGTACCTGGTCTCTCCTCTTGAGCTAATTTGACTGGTTCTACCTTCACTGGTTCAGTGTACAGGCAACCACTGACAAATCTTTTCCTTTCTTAAAGTGGTAAATTATGATGCCACAATTATTCCATAGGTGACCAAAGGCCTTGCAGTAGGTACATTGTGGACATTCAATGGAGATATGGTCCTTGGATTTGCATCTTGAACACCAAGTCTCCATCTTC
Source organism: Adiantum capillus-veneris (assembly GCF_014529385.1). Lineage (NCBI taxonomy): Eukaryota > Viridiplantae > Streptophyta > Polypodiopsida > Polypodiales > Pteridaceae > Adiantum > Adiantum capillus-veneris. The sequence goes on from NC_140936.1 coordinate 31,715,259, forward strand.
CAAACTGGCTGTCTTGTGTGGCTAATTTTGGCAATTTGCCTAGCCATCTCTTCAATTTTCTTGGTCCAGGATCCCTTCTTTGATTTCTCTCTTGCTCGTTCATTAGAACCACTCTTAGAGCTACTGGACATCTCACTGGAATCAGAACTTTCAGTAGCAGAGCTACTACTACTGGTCCTTCGCTTCTTGTGGCTCTTTTCCTTCTTAGCCTGCTATTCCAACTTTAATGCCCTTTGGACTAGATCATTGAATTTCTTGGTAGGGGCTGGTACCTCTTGTTCCCTAAGCTTCTTGCTTCTGAAACCATTCAGGAACCATGCTCTCAATCTCTTCTCAGATGGCGGTTCTTGCAACTGCCTGGTTAGCTCCTTGATCTTTTCCACATAACTACGGATTGACAAATTTCTATGTTAGATCTTATCTAATTCACAGAGAATATCTTCATCCCCTCTATTGTCAAAATATTCCAACCTGAAGGCTTTGAGAGATTTGTTATATGATCTGAGTTGGCAGGCAGGGTAATGGTAATACCATTTCCTTGCTGCCTCCTTCAAGGTTTGTGGAAAATATTCCCCCCAGTCATCTTCATCAACATTTTTCAGCTCAACATACTGCTCGAAAGCTTGTATATGAACATCTAGATCATTCTTTTTCCCTCCCTTGAATATTGAAAAAGAAATCTTCAGGGAAGCTGTGTAATCAGTTCGATTACTACTGATCCTGCCACTTCTCTTCTTGGATTCACAATGACGCTTGGGAGCCTTCTTGCAATTGTCAGTGTTAGCATCCCAATCAATCTCTGTCTCTGTCTCTGTCTCAGTGTCAGTGTCTTCTCTGGTTTGTTTGCTAGAAGTATGGTGACTTCCTTTACTGCCCTTGGTATCCTCATCTCTCTGCCGGGACCGAGAACTCTTGGAACTCTTTGCCTTCCGTGCTTCCCGTTCTGCCCGTCGGCGTCGAGAATGACTGGAGTGATGTGAGTCCTGCGCCTCATCAGCCTGACTATGCTCCTCCTAAGCCTCAGTGTCAGTCATATTCACTTGCTTGGGGTCAAACTCTCTTCGTGACTCCTCAGGAATGGGGTCAGCACGAATGGTGGATTTCCAGCCATGATTGGATTTTGGTGCCATTGCTGAAAACTTGGAATTGGGAGAAGAGTCTTTCAGTCAACGAGCTTCAACGCGAGCCACCGTGATCGCCAAAATGGAATTGGAGTTGATCTCTTGAGATAGCTAGTTCCAGTGTTGGAAGATTTCAGCTATTAGTGTAGGAAGATTTTAGACAGCAGACTGGACAGGAATAAGAGACTAGACTGGAATGTGGATACTGAAATAAGAATCAAACTTATGTACTAGAAATAAGGTTCAGATTCAGATTCAGATTCAGAAGACTGGACGAGAAGTAAGTATAACTGAAATATATGCCATGATTGGGATTACAGATCAAGATTACAGCGAATATGATTTATAGAGAGAAAGTACAGCCAACAATACTGCGAATGATTCTCAAGTACAAGTATAGCCAAGGCGCTAACCCAAATGATAATAATTGCCAACCCGATTACAATGTAATGGGCCCTATTTATACACTTCGGGTTTACTGTAGTAATTACCATAGTAATTACTATAGTAATTACCATAGTAATTACTATAGTAATTACCATAGTAATTACTAAGTAATTCGTTCTCCATCTTCTAAGAAGAGGTTCCTACATAGTGAACTATCCAGCCGTCTACAAGAGGTAAAGTCAAACGCCTTAAAGGGCCCCTTTGTGAGTCCAAATTTTGCCTAATCAATTATTGGTTCCACTATGTCTTCACCAAAATTCGTTAGTCGAATAGCATTTATTCGCAACGGTGATCCACTTTGTTGTTGTTGTCGTAGAAGCCTTCTTTTTGCAATGCGTTCTTTTGCTTCTGTTTGGGCTTCTTCTCGTACCCTCTGTTTCTCCTTCATCCGTTGTTTTTCTTGATGGATGTGCTGAAGCATATCCTGTGTTAGTGGTAAATGATACTTTTTTAACCGACACCCACTAATCCAATTTGACATTTCTTCTCCTGCCAATGTAGCAAGTTTGACAGCTCCACTTTGTGATAAGTCACAATCACAAAGGGTCCCATCCCTCGCTTTTTAAGTTTCTTGGCATGTTGCCTGTTTTGAACTCTTTCGTACATAATCACCTGTTTTGAACTCTTTCGTACGCACATGATACTTGTCAAAAAATTCCTTTTGTCTTCTCTTTTTAGCATAGATCGAAGCTACAACTCTCATTCAAAGTTCATCTAGCTTTTCAAGATCATGTATTCTTGAAGAGAGCTCATGCCCTGTCCATTCTTAGCGTTTTGCTACTTGTAGAGTTGGAACTAGAAATTCTATGGGTAATATAGCGTTTAGACCAAACACCATGTTGTATGGTGTTGTTCCGATTGATGTTTTGTAAGCTACCCTGTATGCCCATTGTGTTGAGTGTAACTGCTGATAAAGTCTGTCCTTGACTTTGATACAATTTTAGTCAGAACAGTGCATTGTGTTTTATTTGTGGCCTTAGCTTGTCCATTTGCCTGTGGAGGATATGGACCAGATTTTCTATGTATGACCATGAATTCCTCTAGCAAATATTCAATGAATTCATTAAGAAAATGTGTTCCTCGATCACTGACAATTTCTATTGGTAATCCGTATCGTACAAAGATACGGATCATTTTCTATGTATGACCATGAATTCCTCTAGCAGATATTCAATGACTTCATTAAGAAAATGTGTTCTTCGATCACTGACAATTTCTATTGGTAATCCGTATTGTACAAAGACATTCTCATACAAAAATTGTGCAGTGGTTCTTACGTCTGCTTTTTGTGTTGCCTTGGCTTCCGCCCATTTTGTGAGATAGTTTAGCCACAATGATATATTGGGTATGGGTGCGATATGGAGGGAGTGAAATAGGCCCCACAAAATCAATGCCCCATTTTGCAAATGCCCGTGCTCCCATCATTGGCCATAGTGGCATCTCATCTCTCTTTATCGACACCTTAGTGCATTGACATGCGTCACAACTCTTTACAAACTCCTCAGCATCCATATGCAATGTAGGCCACCATATTCCTGCAGTTAAGACAATTTTTTCCGTCTTATCGCCTAAAAAATGGCCTCCACTTATTCCTCCATGCGCGTGTTCTAGAATCAGTAGGTATTCGCTTTCACTTGCACAGATTCTAAATTGATTGTCCTTTCCTTGCTTATAGAGTTGATTTCCAATTAAAGTAAAGTCGCGAGCCTCCAGCTCTATAGCCCTTTTTCATGCTTTTGTTATGTTTTTAGAAAATGTCCTTGTTGTTAAAAAATCAATGATATATTGACTCCATGCAGGTGCAATGTTTACCTGAAACAATGTTGCGTGATCCACCGGTCGTTTGGCACTACATATAGTACAATTGCTAACATAAGCATGTGTATCAGCATACATAGTTGGCCAATAGACTCCTAATTGTTTCAATCTTTGGTGTGTTTTCATTTTTGAACAATGAAATGCACAATCCTGGATGTGTACTTCTTCAAGATAACACTCGAATTACTTTGGATTTATACATAATCGTAGAATTTGGTTTGAGCCTAGATGGTACAGTCGTCGTGCAATCAACTGAAAGTTTTCTGTTTGTTGTTTGGATCTGTCTTCCTTGTTATCAAATCTACCTCCAAAGGAAAGAATGCTAACAATTTCCTGAGACAATTTGGGTATCATTTCAATATTGAAAAGATAAGCATCAGGTATGTCATTGTCGTAGATGAGTTTTACCCTTTTTTAGGACCACTGTGAAGTCAAACTCTAGCAATATAATAAACCAACGTACAATCCTTCCAGTACTGCATGGTTTATTTACTAGATACAAAAGAGATTGATGATCTGTGAAGAACACAACTTTATTTGCGAGCAAGTAACGCCGAAATTTCTTTACAACATAAATCATTCCTAATCCCTCTCTTTTAGTGGTGGTGTAGTTCTTTTCCGCACTATTTAGCTATCGGCTCGCATAACAAACTAGGAATCCATTGTCCGCCTCCGGGTTGAGCCAGAATACTCCCAATTGTATATGTAGATGCATCAATGTGAACATGGAATATCTTTTCCCAATCTGGTGCTTTAAGTACAGGTGCTGATATAAGGTTTTCCTTAAGCTTTTGGAATGAAGTTTCACACTCCTCAGTTCAATTGAAACTGACGATACAGAGGTTGTGCAATGACTGTATATATATATATGAATCTTAGGTAATATCCGCAATGTCCCATGAAGGATTGTACTTGTTTGGCATTAGTAGGCCTGGGCAAGTCTACTATGACTCTTATTTTGTCTAGGTCAGTGGTTATGCCATTTCTTGAGACAATATGTCCTAAGATGCGGCCTTGCCTAACCATAAAAATACACTTTTCCGGGTTGAGACAGATTCGATATGTTCTACACTTTTCAAATACCTTTTGTAAATGGTTAATATGTTCTTCTCATAGAAGACAGTGGACACAGAGATCATCCATATATATTTCTAAGAACATTCTCAGGTATTCTTTGAACGAATGAGTCATTAACCTTTGGAAGGTAGCTGGGGCATTGGTTAAGCCAAAAGGCATAACTCTATACGCATATATTCCCCACTCTGTGGCAAATGCTGTTTTGTGTTGATCCTCTATTGCAATTACCAGTTGGTTATACCTTGAAAACCCATCTAGAAAGGACTAATCCCGTTTCCCAGTCACCCTCTCTAGCACATGTTCTGTGATCGGCAAGGGATAATTATCCCTTATTGTGGCTGCGTTCACTTTTTTGAGGTTCACACACACGCGCAACTTTCCATTCTTTTTGGGGACAACCAATCTGTATGCTTGATTTCATAGATGAATTCAGCATCCATCAGCTTTTCAATCTCCTCTTTTATTTGTTTAGCAAATGCGTCATTATATGCATAAGGATGTTTTTTGCTAGGTTTGGCATCTGATTTCAATGGAATTGTATGTTGGCATATCGATGGATCAACTCCTTTGAGGTCTTTGTAGGACCATGAAAACACATCTTTATACTTCTTGAGAAGTTGTGTTAGCAGTTCTTCTTCTTCAGGCTCTAAATCAGTTGCTATATAGACCCGCTGAGGCTTTTCGCTGGTGCAGCGAGGTCTATCTATTTTGCATTTTCCGGCCCATCGTAAGATTCCTGGTTTATTCTTTCCCTGACTGGTGGTGTTATTGTGATTTTTCTGTCTTGGATGGTGAATTTTTGATAGTGGGATGGTACATTTATGTTTCCTTTTTCTGAATCCTCCTTACCATCACTTTCTCCCTCAGTAGTCCATACCTCTTGTAACGACCGTTTTAGTTCTTGGTATTTCTTTTTACGCTCCATTTTGGTCCACTCTGGGTCTTTTGTTTTTTCCTGTTTTTATTGTTGAGATTTTTTTGATTTTTTTTCTGTTTTAGTCTTCCGTGCTTGTTTTATTTCCTCATGAATCCTTTCCCTTCGAACTCTTGAGAATCTTCCTGATATTTGGTCTTTTACACAATCCTCTACCTTGACAAGCATGAGATAGTGAGTTTTATGTTTTATCCTGGGCATCAGGTTCTCTCTAATTTTGTTTTCTGCTCTTTTTTTTCTATAGTGTTCCTGGCGTCTAGGGTGTTGATTTGCAAAATCATAAAACTTGATATTTGCTGTTGTCTCCCCGCGTTTGCTTAAGCTGTCTGAACACTCGTTATCTACATCGTTATTTAACTCCAGATGCTCAGACGAGTCATAAAACTCTTCTTGTTCTGAGGGTCTACATTCTCATCTCCTGCTGGTATAAGGCTTACCATGTAATAGGGTAGCACATCATAGACATCCTTATCGCAAAATTTTGTCGTAGAGCTATCTGTAATGGTACAGACATCCAATGTTGCTAGTATGTGTTCCCATTCCAGAGGTTCTAAGGAATTTTTGGAAAAATGTTCCGAAATGTAATCCTTGTCCTCAATAGCTCTTTCTAAGACGCATTCCTCTCTTTTTAAGATCCCACAATGTGAAGCTCCGTACATCCATAGCTCTTTTTTCTGCCCTAACCATGCTGGGAGTTTGGACCCTGCCAATGTAGCTGAATCAAACTCTTCCATTGGTGTCTGGTTCACATCTTTGTAACTATGGTCTTCTAGGTATATTTTGGTTGTAGTCTCGCCATGTCTGAGGTATATGTGGTCGTAACTCCAATCCTGGACCATCTTTAATTGTCTCATGAATGGTCTTCCCAAGATGATCTCGTAATTGTTCTTTTTGTCAAAATCAACTATTGCAAATGTATACTCATACTCGATTCCGCAAGAGGTGACAATTACTTTTTTTAAAAGTCCTAGAGGCTTTTCCATGAACCCATCTGCCAGTTGCAATTTCATTCTGGTAGCTCTCAAAGCCGGTTTTTCCCTTTTTTTCCAGATTTCCTTGGTGGCGATAGTGACTCCTACTCCAATGTGAAGAATAGCTTTGGAAACTACTCCTTGGAATTCTACTGGTAGTGTGGTATTTCCATCTTCTCCCTCGCAATATTCTCCAACCTTGTTTAAAGGTACTAGCATAGTGTTTAGTTGAGGCTTGTCCAATTATTTGATCCCTTCTTAAAGCTTCGAGGTGGGGTCTTTACTCCAAATTTTTCTAAGCATTTGCCTACGGTGGTCCACATGTTTGGTCATAACCTCAGGAGTTTGGCTAATGTGATTGTGCATGCCACAGGGGTGGACAATAACTCAATCAACCCTTGTGAATCCATCACTATGTTGGAAGAAAGTCTTTGAGATGGGATTGCTCTCACCTCAGACTTAGCTTCATACTCCCCTGGGTAAGAGGGTAGAGTTTTTGGCGAGTTTGGTTGGCTGTGCCTCGAACTAATTGATCCCTGGTCTCCCCCTTGTGAATGCATATCAAAGTTCATTTGTGATCTGGCCTCAAATTCTTCAATGGGAGGTAAGATCTCATTTTACTCCTTTGGTGGCTCACCCTGTTAGCTTCATTGGCTTCCCAGATTTGCTTCCACAGGTCATCTAGACTGTTACAATCCTTACCCATTTCTACCAATGTTTTTTAGGCTGAAACCCATTAATTGTCTCATCTGTTGTATTTGGCACTATGATACGTTCTCTCCTAGACTCAGAGGCAGTTGCGAGTCCCTCCTTCATGTCTACTTGTTTCTCTAGAGTTGGTTTGATAGGGGTTAGAGCTGGTACCTTGTGCCAACTTGTAGGTTTACCAAGCGGGTTTTCTATCAAGAATTGGGCTGTTTTAATCATCTTTCGACACATTTTCAACCTCTATTTTTATATTTCTGCATATGGATAAGTCATCCATCTTTGATCTTGGGTTTGGTTGTTTTTGAGTCTGGCTTCGTATGCTTTTAAAAGTGCGTCTAACTGCTCATATACTTTTTCTGCCCCAGCACTTATACTCCTGATCCTGCACTTTTGGGTTCTACTATTTCCTTGGGCCCTATGGTTGCCGCAGTGTGTGAGCTTAGACTAGTTAAATCCTCTAACTGCTCTAATCTATCCTTTGTGTGTTTTAACTCCTCGGATAGAGCCATTTTCTCTTGTTCTCTCCTAGCTTTCATACGCACCTTTCTAGCTTTCCAACTGCTTCTCTGATTTTTCATTTCGGCACTTGGGGCATCGGTCTTTGGCTCTTCAATTATGGGTTCATTTGTCATTCTTTGAGCTTGGGCTCATGTCACTGCCTGAATAGTCTGTATTACTGTCTCATTTTCTGACCCCCCACTGGAAGGCACTGCTTCCAGTATGTTCAAAGTAGTTTCTGCTCCTTTGCTCGGGTTCTTAGGGCAATCAGGAATCAAATGAGTAATTCCACACTCGGTGCAATATGGGTTGACTCTAATGATTTCATCATGAGGATAGTCTCTTAGCCAATGGTCTCCACCACACTTGTAGCTGTAAAGAAAGAGAATGCAAGAGAGCTACACAAGATAAGCACAAAGCACACAGAGATGGAAATCTTCTTCTTATTCTTTAAGAAAAGAGAGTACAAAATGACTAAGTGCTAAAACTGAAAAGTAGCACATATGTACATGCGGTCACTAAGTGTGAACTCGCTAGAAGCGTACTGGGCTGGCACTATAAGTGTAGTCCAGCTGTAGAATCACTGGCAGAGATCCTCCGTGTCGATCACCTAACGCGCCACTAAGTAAATGTCGTAAGCGGCCAAGACCCGTAGTGGATGCCAGCTCAAGATGTAGAGCTCGACATCTCAACACTCCCCCTCGAGCTCTGCATGTCGCAGAGTCCAAGCATAGTCCGGAAACGTAGAAGATTCTCAGCTCCGAGGGCCTTGGTAAAGATATCCACTATCTGCTCCTCTGTGCTGACGTAGACCAAGTCGATGTCGCCCGCCAACACTCGCTCTCGAACGTAGTGGTAATGGACCTCTATGTGCTTGGTCCTGGCATGGAACACTGGGTTCCTAGCCAACTGCATGCTGCTGAGGTTGTCACAATGGATGACAATCTTCTCGTCCACTTGCACTCCCAAGTCCTCAAGTAATGTGCGTAGTCAAGCTACCTCGCATGCCGCAACTGTTGCACCTCTATACTCTGCCTCTGTGCTCGATAAAGCAACCGTACGCTGCTTTTTTCTGCTCCAAGTGTGACAGCAGCACTCCCAAAAGAGAACATGAAGCCACTCGTAGATCTCCTATCAACAATACTACCTACCCAATCTGCATTTGTATACCCATACAATGCTAATGGCACATCTGTTGCATAGAACAATGCGTAGTCAAGAGTCCCTTGCACATACCGAAGTGTGCGTCGTACTCCATCCAAATGTGGCTTCCTCGGAAGCTGCATGAACTGACTCTCCAAGCCTACTGTGTAGCTCAATTCTGGCCTTGTGATAGTCAAGTAGATTAGACTACCCACAATCTTCCTGTACATATTGACATCCTCAACAACATCACCCTTCTCTGCACTCAGCTTTGCATTCACATCCAAGGGAATAGAAATTGGTTTACAATCAGCCATACCATACTTTGCCAACATGTCCAAAGCATATTGTCTCTGTGACAACCATACACCCTCTCGAGTCCTGATCATCTCAATGCCAAGAAAGTAGCGCAACTCGCCCAAATCTTTCATTTCAAACTCCTGTTTGAGAAGACCCTTCACATGGTCAATCTCCATAGCATTGTCACCCACAATAATAAGGTCATCTACATATATGGTAATGACCACAATCCCCAGATCACTCTCACGTACATAGAGTGAATGATCAACATGAGCTCTCCTAAACCCAATACTGACAAGATACTTGGCAATCCTGTCATACCATGCTCTAGAGCCCTGCTTCAAACCATACAAAGCTTTGAGAAGCCTGCATACATAATCTGGGTAACCTGGATCGACATAACTAGGTGGCTGATCCATATACACTTCCTCTTGCAACTCACCATTCAAGAAGGAATTCTTTACATCCATTTGATGCATAATCCATCCTCTAGATGCAGCCACTGCTATGACAGCTCTCACAGTCGTCATCTTTGCCACTGGAGCAAAGGTCTCCTCATAGTCTATGCCATACGTTGTGAGCGGGATGAAAACACACACAGCGTCTCTATAACGACCCGACACACACTCTTGGGAAGATACACACACACACACACACACACACTATGAGGCACCACTCGGCTTAGACAACACACCTGGCCGAGACAGGGAACACACCTCTGGAGTGAGAGGAGAGAGACTATCCACTTGCCCACTCCACACAAACACACACACACACACACACACCCAAAAAACTCAGCTCAAAAGAGGAGAATTTCTGATGTTTAGATACAATTGAGCTTGGGCCAACACCAATGGGGCAAATAGCTCACACGATATGGGTAAAATAAGCCAGATACAATCACAAACTAGAGCAGAAACTTCGCTCATAGGAGAAACTTACACAGAAAAACAGCAAGAAAAGACTGAGGAATTTGGCAAAATGGACAGTGCCACCGACTCCGAAACGGCCCAAAACCCCAGTCTGGAATGTCAAAGTGCTCAAATCCAACCTCAGATGAGAAGTTTACAGCCAAAACAGGCTCCAAAAACCCCAAAAACACACCTGCGGCTGTTCCTCCTCTCTTCTCCACGTTTTTTCTGGCCTTTCCTCTGTTTTTTCAGTTCCCACACTTAGCTTTATTACTTGGGCACCCTTGGCCTTTTAGATGACCTCAAACGGACCCCGAACAGGCCAAAAACTAACCTCGCAATGCATAGTTGTCACCTTTTTGCATCTTTCACACACCTGGCACTCAGCTTTTTCCCAATAATGCATCTCGCCACCACGTGAAGTGGCCCCAAAAGATGGTCTTCATGATGAACTTTCTGCATAATTATCACAAGGAAACACCCACGTTGTGTCCGTATTTCTCCGCGTGCAAGTATTGACCCCATTCGTCGTCCTGACGCCACTAGATGCCATCTGACACACTTGCTTACCTCATGTCGTCGGCCCGCGGATAGCTTCCTCGATAAGTTTTACGCGCCACCAACTCCTCATTATTGTAGAAAAAACACAGTGATACTGGTAATAGTGAAAATCGATGCACTATGTACATGGTGTCCTACGTGTACACATGTGGGCCCCACGTAACCACCTGGCTCTGGAAAATGGGCAATCCTTTATTCGATGCACCATGCATGGGTATGTACATATGCACAATCCCTTGCTCCAGAAAACTCTTGACATAATTTTCCCATCCCCTAGCCTGCTAGAGCATTCATGATCAGCAACAGCACTAGTACTCATTCCACCTGGATCAAAAGTCCAAAGGCATATCTCCTGATTCACAAGAAGCATTATAACACCACACCTACATTTGTCAACAATCAACCAAAATGCACCATAGGCATATCCAACTAACACATCTGCCCTGTCTGGAGTTCCAAAAGCATAAATATTGCATGCCACATTCAACCCAACCGATAGAGACAACTCAAGTGACTCATCACCTGGCATCTTGGCTTCACCAGCCATAGCAGCAACCTGCAAATCATGCACCCAAGTAGCTAAAAGCATTGTGTGAAGGTAAAGTTGTTGATATCCAAAGCACAAAAGTATCCCCGCAGCACACATATCCTAGCATAGGCATCCGCATAGCTGAGATTGGACTCATATATGCCAAACCCCTTCTCATCATCATAAGCATACTCATCATCACACATAACTTCATCCACATCATAATCATGGCTATCACCACTATCCATAGCTTCTAGCATGGGTTCATCAGTCTCCAAGTATACAGATCCCTGCTCTAAACCACAATCATGCTCACAAATCGATTCAATCACTACACATCCATCAACATATGGCTTCAAAACAGGCTCCACATCCAACAAATCCACAAAATGGCTCTCAACCTTGCCCTCTTCCCTAATTTCCAAGGAACTAGTATCCAAAGATACGTGCTCATCATCAATAACCTCAACCTCACACTCACACCTAGAATCACAAGGTACACAAGTAGCCAATGCATCCTCTTCAAGACTTTTCAATCCTGTATCCAAAGCATTACTCACCTCTTTAGGCTCTTCCATAAACCTGTCAACCTGCAAGACCTCTTTACGCTTCACAATAGACCTTGGGAAGAAACGAGAAACATCATAGCATAGGCTACTTTTCACCTGCTTAGGCTTAACTTCATCTTCCATGTCAAATCCATCTTGCACATGCATACCTGTAATGATACCATGTTCCTCAAGACGCTTAAACTTCCATTCCTTGTGCTTTGCAATGCATACCGCATCTTCAAAAGACTCGGGCCTCTTCAACTCAACCTCGAACCGCAACCAAGGTGACAAACCATCAACAAAAAAGCTTTTCTTCAATGAATAAGGGGGGGGTCGCATCCTTAAGAGCAACACACCAATGAGTCCATAAATCTGTAAAACCTTGTACATAGGCATCAACACCTTGACAAGAACCTTGCTTAAGAGCATTGAGCTCATTCCATACTGCATTTGCATCTTCCACAACCTGGAAACGCTCTAAAAAAGCTTCTATAAACTTGTCAAGACTCAAACCATAAGAAGAAGCCACTGCTTCTTTACCTTCCAAATCCATAAACCAAACACGGGCCTCATCTTTCAAAAGCAATCCAAACAGCCTCAAAATCTTCTCCTCATCACACATATTGTTGCTTATGCATGCCACCTCGACTTGCTCCAGAACGTCTTCCGCATCTTCACCACTTCTTCCATGAAATTCCGGATAAGAGAAAGCCATGGCTACCCAAGTTACGATGCTTTGAGAACCCCTTCGAACACACGTACAAGAACCCAAAACTTTTCACTACCCAATCCCTAGAAACTTCAATGGAGCTCAGCTTTAGATAAGGACAAACACATGCACATCAAATGAGTTTTCATAGTTGTTCATCGGAATTACAGCAGGCAAAGGACATTCCAGTATCTCCCTTAATCTTCTTCGCCCGAACATAAAGACCATGCGCTGCTGGAAAAAAATATTCCTAGACACATGAACATTTATCTGGATTCTTTGAGTTAAATGAAATGGAGTGAATTGAGGGCCATTTTGATCATCCATTAAAGCCAACCATGAAGCTCCCCAGAAGGCACACCTGACTTAACCTCTGATTTTGCCAAAATTTCAGCAGCATAACAGCATAAATGGCTCAAAAGACCAAAAAACCAGCCATCATAACTTAAAATTTTTTTGGCAGAGCTTCCCCAGAAATAGAGCAGTAGGAACCCAAAATATAGACTGTATATGTATGCATAAACTGTCAACAATAGAACCCGAGCATCAAGTAGGACTCACTAGTACATAGCCTATGGCGAGGTCACAAAAAGGGTGCTCCAGCTACCTGTATCACCGAAAGGATCTCTACATTTGAGAATCCCCCAGCTCAATAAAAACCTCACGCTATCGACCCTCACACGAAGGCTAATGCAAATCGTGTATAGTCAAGTCTCAGAAGTGACTATCTTCCAGACCAAGTCTCAGAAATGGCTGGGACTGCCAAATAAAACCAAGTATGGCTCCACAAATGCGTACAATGGCAGTTTCCACAAGTAACGTACAATCCAGCAGACAATGCGCTCAAATAGGCACCAAGTGATGCATACCCACAACAACTGCAAGTGACATCACTGCTAGTATATCACTGTACTCCAGCTACGTGTACCTGTGTGAATCACTTGTACCTGTACCTGTCCCTGTAACCTATAACCTGTAATCTGTAACCTGCAACCTGTAACCTGTAATCTGTAACCTGCAACCTGTAACCTGTAATCTGCAACCTGCAACCTGTAATCCCGAAGCTCGAAGCTCGAAGCTCGAACAGAAGGTACTCGAAGAAGATCCTCCGTGGGGGCGCCAAAAGGGAGAAACTTACACAGAAAAAAAGCAGGAAAAGAGTGAGGAATTTGGCAAAATGGACAACGCCATCGACTTCGGAACGGCCCAAAACCCCATTCTGCAATGTCAAAGTGCTCAAATCCGACCTCGGATGAGCAGTTTACGTCCAAAACAGGCTCCAAAAACCCCAAAAACACACCTGCGGCTGTTCCTCCTCTCTTCTCCACGTTTTTTCTGGCCTTTCCTCTGTTTTTTCAGTTCCCACACTTAGCTTTATTACTTGGGCACCCTTGGCCTTTTAGATGACCTCAAACGGAACCCGAACAGGCCAAAAACTAACCTCGCAGTGCATAGTTGTCACCTTTTTGCATCATTTGCACACCTAGCACTCAGCTTTTTCCCAATAATGCATCTCGCCACCACGTGAAGTGGCCCCAGAATATGGTCTTCATGATGACCTTTCTGCATAATTATCACAAGGAAACACCCACGTTGTGTCCGTATTTCTCCGCGTGCAAGTATTGACCCCATTCGCCGTCCTGACGCCACTAGATTCCATCTGACACACCTGCTTACCTCATGTCATCGGCCCGCAAATAGCTTCCTCGATAAGTTTTACGCGCCACCAACTCCTCATTATTGTAGAAAAAACACAGTGATACTGGTAATAGTGAAAATCGATGCACTATGTACATGGTGTCCTACGTGTACACATGTGGGCCCCACGTAACCACCTGGCTCTGGAAAATGGGCAATCCTTTATTCGATGCACCATGCATGGGTATGTACATTTGCACAATCCCTTGCTCCAAAAAACTCCTGACAACGTCTGTGCATAGCCCTTTGCGACCAGCCTTGCCTTGTGACGCTCAATGTTACCATCAACCTTATGCTTAGTTTTATACACCCATTTATAGCCAATAGCTTTCTTGCCACTTGGCAATGGCACCAACTCCCATGTGTCGTTTTCTTCCAATGCAGCCATCGCTTCATTCATTGCATCATCCCAATGCACATTTCCAACCGCATCCTCAAAACATGTGGGCTCCACATCCTGTATCACCTTAGCCATGTAGGCTTGGTGATGCGCTAGCTACCCATCATAAGTCAATTTCTGAACTGGATTTCTGACTCTGCTAGATCTGCGCGGTCCTGGGTCACTCCCTTGCCCTCTAGCATCTTCTTGTACTTTCCTTACACCAGGTGTCCTCACAGCCGGAATTCCAAATTCCTCATCAAGACTTTGTTCAGAACCATTTGAATCCATGTCTACATGTGAAAAACATGATGATGCATCAGCCATAAAGGGAGGTTCATCAACCTTTTCCTTTCCTTTTTGTGATACATTCCCTATATCTGCTGGTGGAGTAACCTGCGTACGTAGTCTACCATTCCATGGCTTCTCAACAGAGCCACAAGAAGAGGACTCTTGTGGTCCACTCAAAACTTGTGACTCTAGACTCACATTTTGTAGAACCACATCATCTTTTACATCAACCCCAATAGTGCCATGTGCATTACTGTACCAGCTGCTCATCTCATCAAAGACTACATCTCTGCTCACTCGTAATTCTCGTGTAGTAGGATTGTAGCACCTGTACCCCTTTTGTTCAAGGGAATATCCCACAAGAATACATTTCTCTGCTTTAGGATCCAATTTCCTACGCAACTCATCTGGTACATGCACGTAAGCTATGCAGCCAAACACTTTCAAGTGTGCCAAATCAGGCTTTGTACCTGTAAACTTTTCCTCAGGTGTTACATCATGCACCACAGCTGTAGGTGTCCTGTTCATAATGTACACAACTGTATTTACAGCTTCAACCCAGAAATGATGAGGCATGTTCTTCTCATTCATCAATGCACGTGCAGCCTCTGCAATGTGCCTGTTTTTCCTTTCTGCGACCCCATTTTGCTGTGGAGTATATTTGCATGTAAACTGCCTACGTATACCATGCATTCGCAGAAAATCTGAAAAATCATTGGAGAAGTACTCTCCCCCTCCATCTGACCTCAATGTCTTGATTTGCATATCTGTCTCCTTCTCAATCATGACTTTGAAGTCCTCAAAGTGACCAAACACTTCACTTTTGTTACGCACAAAGTAGACCCATACTTTCCTTGTATGGTCATCAATGAAAGAAACATAATACCTGAAACCATGTATAGTTGCAGTATCGGTTGGACCCAAACATCTGTGTGCACCACCTCAAGTGGCTTTTTACATACATTGCGCTCATGTGGAAATGAGCCCTTTGACTGTTTTCCAAACTCGCATGCTGCACACACTTTATGCATACCATCCACCTTGAATTTGGGCAAATCTTTTACAATCTGTTCTGATTGCATGCTGTGCAATCTCTGCTCATTGACATGGCCAATGCGTTTGTGCCAAATGTCAACATCAGTGACAAGACCTATGTCTTGTGCAAATAGATTTCTTGCCACTTGGAAATGGCACCAACTCCCATGTGTCGTTTGCTTCCAATGCAGCCATCTCTTCATTCATTGCATCATCCCAATGCACATTTCCAACTGCATCCTCAAAACATGTGGTCTCCACATCCTGTATCACCTTAGCCATGTAGGCTTGGTGATGTGCTAGATACCCATCATAAGTCAATTTCTGAACTGGATTTCTGACTCTGTTAGATCTGCGCGGTCCTGGGTCACTCCTTTGCCCTCTAGCATCTTCTTGTACTTTCCTTACATCAGGTGTCCTGACATCCGGAATTCCAAATTCCTCATCAAGACTTTGTTCAAAACCATCTGAATCCATGTCTACATGTGAAAAACTTGATGATGCATCAGCCATAAAGGGAGGTTCATCAACCTTTTCCTTTCCTTTTCGTGATACATTCCCTGTACCTGCCGGTGGAGTAACCTGCATACGTAGTCTACCATTCCATGGCTTCTCAACAGAGCCACAAGAAGAGGAATCTTGTGGTCCACTCAAAACCTGTGACTGTAGCCTCACATTTTGTACAACCACATCATCTTTTACATCAGCCCCAATAGTGCCATGTGCATTACTGTACCAGCTACTCATCTCATCAAAGACTACATCTCTGCTCACTCGTAATTCTCCAGTAGTAGGATTGTAGCACCTGTACCCCTTTTGTTCAAGGGAATATCCCACAAGAATACATTTATCTGCTTTAGGATCCAATTTCCTATGCAACTCATCTGGTACATGCAGGTAAGCTATGCAGCCAAACACTTTCAAGTGTGCCAAATCAGGCTTTGTACTTGTAAAATTTTCCTCAGGCGTTCCATCATGCACCGCAGCTGTAGGTGTCTTGTTCATAATGTACACAACTGTATTTATAGCTTCAGCCCAAAAATGATGAGGCATGTTCTTCTCATTCATCAATGCACGTGCAACCTCTGCAATGTGCTTGTTTTTCCTTTCCGCGACCCCATTTTGCTGTGGAGTATATCTGCATGTAAACTGCCTGCGTATACCATGCATTCGTAGAAAATCTGAAAAATCGTTGGAGAAGTACTCTCCCCGTCCATCTGACCTCAATGTCTTGATTTGCATATCTGTCTCCTTCTCAATCATGACTTTGAAGTCTTGAAAGTGACCAAACACTTCACTTTTGTTACGCATGAAGTAGACCCATACTTTCCTTGTATGGTCATCAATGAAAGAGACATAATACCTGCAACCATGTATAGTTGCAGTATCGGTTGGACCCCAAACATCTGTGTGCACCACCTCAAGTGGATTTTTACATACATTGCGCTCATGTGGAAATGAGCCCTTTGACTGTTTTCCAAACTGGCATACTACACACACTTTATGCATACCATCCACCTTGAATTTGGGCAAACCTTTTACAATCTGTTTTGATTGCATGCTACGCAATCTCTGCTCATTGACATGGCCAATGCGTTTGTGCCAAATGTCAACATCAACCACAACACCTGTGCCCTGTGCAAATAATGCAGCTTTTACCTCAGGCATGTCTACATTCAGCGTAAACATTCTGCCCACACATTTGCCCTCTATGATCAGCTTACAGCCATTCTGGAAATCTTCTACATAACCGCCATTTGGATTGAAGCGAACCTACAAACCCTGCTCAACCATTTGTCCAACAGAAACAAGATTCTTTGTAATGTTTGGGACATGAATTACATCTGCTAAGTACTTTGATTTGCCACTCTTCGTATTTAGAGGTATGTCCCCTATATGAGCAATGGGGTGAGTTGTGTCATCTCCTGTCTGCACATAGCCTGACACATCTGGTTTGCACATATCTCTAAGCCACTCTCCACGAGACGTCATGTGATTAGAGGAACCTTAATCCACATACCAAACATCATCTTGGGTGGAATTCTCTACAGTCATTGTATTCATTACATGCTGCATAACAAACATGCGCTCGTTTTTGCTGTCATCTGCATCTCTGTTAGTAGATACATAGCTGCCCTGTTCTCTCTTTCCACTTGCTTTTCCCTTTGGACAGTCACATGACATGTGACCTCTTTCACCACAAGTCCAACATTCTCTGCTATCTGCAGTATGTTGCTGCCTGCTTGATCCTGCACCACGACCTCTTTGACTCCCCCTGCCTTGAGACTGGTTTCCCCTGCCACCTGTATTGTTTTTATTTGATTGACGTTCTTGAAATTGACCCCTGCAACCCCTTGGGCCTCGACCACGACCTCTACCTCTGTTGGAGTTAGAATAGAAGTCCTGTTCAGAATTATTTCTGCCATGAGAAGAAGATGTGTCAAGGTTCTTCTCCTCAAGAATAAGCATAGAAATCAAATCTTGGAACACGGGTATGTCGTCTCTTGTATTCATGGAAGACCTGAAATATACATACTCATCTCCTAGACCATCCAAGCATGCACGGACAATGTCATCGTCTTCCACTGAGACTTTAATAGATCCAAGAGCCTCAATGATACTCTTGATCTTCAAAGCATAATCATTGATGGAGAGGTTGTTCCTCTTAACCTGATTTAGCTCCAACTTTAGTTGAAGCTTCCTAGCCTTGGTGTTCACCTCGAACACTCTGCCTAAGTTTTTCCATGCAATGGCGGGGGTTTCAGCATCCTGTAGATAGCCCATCATGCCATCTGTGATGCTCATAGAAATCCAATACATCACTTTGCTATGGCCTTGTTGCCAGTCCCTCAAAGCTTTCCTTTGTTCTGTTGTAGCATTTGCCTCCGAAATCTCTGGTTCCTTTTCATTGTCTCCTTCTACATAGTCCCAATAACCTTTTCCTTTTAGGAAATTTGTTATTTTGAACTTCCATGAAGGGTAGTTATTTTTCTCAAGCTTCTCAGTGACAATCTGACTGAAACCGTCACACATCTTGAAGCACTAAGACAAAATAGCTGCAATCTCCAAAAACCTGCAAATCTGCTTAACCTGCTATCGTGGTACCTGTAACGCTTTCTACACTCAACGAGTGTCCACAATCAAGCGTACATACAACCACTGTACCAGTACAGTAAATCTATGTGTACTGCACTTTGGAGATCTGTTCAGAAACTCGGAATCTGGTCGTGGATTGCGAACGAAGGGATTGTGATGCTCTTGCTCTCTTAGCCTCTCTTGCCTGCACCAGGTTCTGATACCATGTAAAGAAAGAGGATGCAAAAGAGCTACACAAGATAATCACAAAGCACACAGAGATGGAAAGCTTCTTCTTCTTCTTTAAGAAAAGAGAGTACAAAATGACTAAGTGCTAAAACTGAAAAGTAGCACATATGTACATGCGGTCACTAAGTGTGAACTCGCTAGAAGCGTACTAGGCTGGCACTATAAGTGTAGTCCAGCTGTAGAATCACTGGCAGAGATCCTCCGTGTCGATCACCTAACGCGCCACTGAGTAAATGTCGTAAGCGGCCAAGACCCGTAGTGGATGCCATCTTTCATACGCACCTTTCTAGCTTTCCAACTGCTTCTCTGATTTTTCATTTTGGCACTTGGGGCATCGGTCTTTGGATCTTCAATTATGGGTTCATTTGTCATTCTTTGAGCTTGGGCTCGTGTCACTGCCTGAATAGCCTGTAATACTGTCTCATTTTTTGACCCCCCACTGGAAGGCACTGCTTCCAACATGTTCAAAGTAGTTTTTGCTCCTTTGCTCGGGTTCTTAGGGCAATCAAGAATCAAATGAGTAATTCCATACTCGGTGCAATATGGGTTGACTCTAATGATTTCATCATGAGGATAGTCTCTTAGCCAATGGTCTCCACCACACTTGTAGCTGTAAAGAAAGAGGATGCAAGAGAGCTACACAAGATAAGCACAAAGCACACAGAGATGGAAATCTTCTTCTTCTTCTTTAAGAAAAGAGAGTACAAAATGACTAAGTGCTAAAACTGAAAAGTAGCACATATGTACATGCGGTCACTAAGTGTGAACTCGCTAGAAGCGTACTAGGCTGGCACTATAAGTGTAGTCCAGCTGTAGAATCACTGGCACAGATCCTCCGTGTCGATCACCTAACGCGCCACTGAGTAAATGTCGTAAGCGGCCAAGACCCGTAGTGGATGCCAGCTCAAGATGTAGAGCTCGACATCTCAACACTCCCCAAGGTCCCTTAGGCTATTGAGGTTCTCCTTGAGATCCTCTTTGTTGGTATGCATGCCTCTGCCCACCTATTCCTCCGTTGGCTATGAACAACAGTGTTCGTTCATCCAAGCTATATCTTCCTTCTCCTGCTGCCTGTGCAGCTATTGGTGGTCCTACACTTCCCATCATGCTCCAAGGTTTTGGCGTTGGGGATTCTTTCGGTGGATAATAGACAGGATTTGCAACATATACATTGGAATCTTTGTAATATGCATGCATAGATACCAAAGCCTTCTCTTCTTGTTCATTTATCATCGGTGTGTATCTTATGCCGACTGGTCGTAATCCTGGTAGGGGTGGTTGCTACCCCAATACTGGTTGTGGTATTTCGACACCTACAGGTCCTGGTAGGTTGCCTGCTTGATACCTAGGCATCGGTGGAAGTTGAGGAGATGCTACCTGAGCCTGGGGAGCATAAGGTTGCTCTTTCACATATCCCTTGTTATAATAACATTCCTCCATCACATGGTTTGTCCATTTTTGTCCAATAGCACACCACTTTGACTGTTTAGCCTGAGGCTTGGCATACATATTAATCTTTTTTAGCACTTCCTCTACAATCTACTCCTGGCTTATAGCTACTTCTCCTTTCGGTGATGTCTTAGCGGTCCTGTTTTCATTTTGTTGTGAGGATGAATCGTCATCAAGATCCTTGAATTCATCCTCCTTGTAGACCGCACAATTGTCTACAAGGTAAAGAGCCTCCTTAGTTAACTCATTTAACGTTGTGCTCCTCTTCATATGTAAGTCCTTCTAGAGATCTGCGTTCCTTAGTCCTTGAATAAATATAAGCATAAGTCTGGACTGAGTTGGAAGTTCTTCTACAGGGCAGAACTTCACATATCATTTTAGTCGTAGGGTTGCCTTTCACACAAATTCCCCTTCTTTCTGTTTGAATTTATGGATTTGTGAGACTGTATTATGAGCTATCCCCCTTTGTGAGAATTCCTCAATAAACTCGTCAAACACCTCCTCCATAGACTCAAAGTCTCTACACTCCACAGAGTCAAAGCAAGTAGCAACATCCTCCTCTAGGGTAAGTCCAAACCTTGCAAATTGGGTAGGGAAGTCTAACACCTCTTCAGCTCTAATTACATGCACAAAGGCTGCTACATGATCCCTAGGATCTCTGTTTCCCGTGTCTTTCTTGTTTACCCATTTTTGCACTTGAGAAGGTCTAATTCTACGATGGTCTACGAATCTCATCATTGGTTCTCCTCGTCCTAATCGATATACCTCCTCTGGCCTTCGGTAGTGGGAGGGTTCCTCTCCCAGAGGTGCCCCTAAGCCATAATTTCTAATGGTCTTTGCAAGAGGTGGTTCATCTCTTCGAACTCGTTCTATGGGTTGTCTTCCGGGCTCTGTCTACCCTTGAGTTTTTGGCTTACTCTCGCCTTGATACTGTGAATAGAGTGGTGGTTCTTGTAAATCTCTTAGCCCTCGTGCGGCTGGATAACCATCTCGGTTTCGGTCTTGTTCTGATGTTGCACTTTGTCAAAGCCATGCATGCAATGATGGTTGGGTTGCCTGTTGGTTCTGGTAGTTGAATGTCTGTTGTCGGGCGGTTAGAATGTGAGGTCGTGTCGTACGCTTCTGAAAATGGATTTGTCGACTTGCTAGGGGTATAGGTGAACCTTGGCACTTCTTCGGGGGTATATGTTGATGTTACTGGAGCTGTTGCCTTTTCTACCTCCTCTGGGAGAATACATTTGTATTCTCGCCCGTACCTATCAACAAAAATGATATCCTTCCCATAGCAATTTCATAAGAGAATAAGTAAAGAACTTTGTCTTTGCTTAATTCATTTGGGTAGGGTTCTTTGTATCGAAAATAAGAGACTACTCCCTCGCTCTCATGCTTGTAAATCCCCACATTCTCATTATAGGTAGAGACCCTAGTTGTTTTTTTATCATACATAAAAAGAGCTCCAGGTCGATCAATTTTTGGAGGTGGTTCTTGAGTTTCTGAGACCATTTTTCCTTTTGCCACATTATCTCCATATCTATTGTAATCCTCGGGGTTACTAACTATCAGATAGTGGTTCCCCTTTTTGTCTCGGAATCTATCTCCATCATCATAGACTCGAATTATCTTCAGTCTATGAGAAGGTATTTCTTCTATACAAATACACTTGCGTCCCCGATAGTCAGAGTAAACTAGGGCTCCCCTAGAGTTTATTCCTTCTAGGAAGATTATACTGAATTTGGCATCGTTCAAAGGGTTTTGGAAAGTACTTCCTCCTAGCATTGGTCCTTCATCGGAGAAACCTCCTGGCTGTTGACTACCCATCATGAAGAAGGACTTATTTGATGAAGTGTCAGTATCACTACCCTCCTCTATCCTTGCCTAAGTTACACTCTCCTTAGTGGACACTAAGCTACCCTGATCACCTGCCACTTTTTGGTCTCTAGGAATGTGTCTTCCTGATCTTAAATTCATCAAACTTAGCAATGCAATGTAGCACAAATCCAACCACTCACCTGTACACAAGCATTTAATTTCGGCAGTCGAATGAAAGCATTTAACCGCTAGAGGTGGTCTTAGTAATGATTGGTATAGCTGGAGGGTTAACCTCAACCACTACTGTACTTTATACACTTCGGATGTTCTTGATTTTTTCTGCTAATCTGGAACTGTACTTCACTCAAATGTTTGTCAGTTTGAAGGGAAAGTCTTAATTCAGTATTTGCTCCATCAAAAGGTCAAACAAGGTCCAATTTCACTTCTGAAAGAAGTTCTGGAACTCTTAAGTCAATTGGAACATAACTCTATGTCCACAGTCAGATTTTCACTTCACTAAGCCCCTACGTAGGATGTCTACTTGCTTTGTTTTGGCTGAATTTTGCACTATAGATTCCCCTTAATGTGCTGAGTCCACAACTGTTTTACTTTTCGATTTGGACACCTATAAGCTGGTCAATTGATCAGAAATCTGTTCCTGCAGCCTGATGTTGGTCTGACCAGTCAAATCAACTCCAATTTGGACCAAAATTGACTAGGAGGCTTGCCTTAGGCTATACAACACCCTGCTATGCCTACAGTTAGTTTTTGACTTCAATATCATATCCAGAATCTCAAGCTATCCTTTCACCACCTCTACCACTCCAACTCCTACTCTCTACACCACAACTTAATTAATACCTAAAACTACCTAAGTCTACCTGAGTCGAAGGATCTAGGCCAGACACTCGCTCCCTAGACTCCTCCTAAAACCTAGAGAGTCCTCCACCCTCTGATCCCATCTAAATGTAAAACAAGACTCTAGCAAGCCAGAGAATCCCTATCCTCAAGAACTAGTGTCTGTCACCTACCTAGGGTTTTCGTCCCCGGCAGCAGCGCCAATGTTGGCGGATACGCCACGACGGATGTCAGCACAGCGAGAACTCACCTAACAAGATTTGTCAGCTAAGGACAAAGCTCAACCCGTAGGC
Organism: Adiantum capillus-veneris; assembly: GCF_014529385.1. Lineage (NCBI taxonomy): Eukaryota > Viridiplantae > Streptophyta > Polypodiopsida > Polypodiales > Pteridaceae > Adiantum > Adiantum capillus-veneris. Next base: position 31,738,673 of record NC_140936.1, read on the forward strand.
GCATGGAAACAAGCATAGGGTGTCAACCTACACTCAACCGACTCTCGACTACTTCCTACAGTGGTCTCTACTCAATGTCTAAGCTACAGCCTTTAGGAGTACACGAAAGGAGATTTCCTACAACGCTTTCAAGAGCCAAATACCCATCAAACGTTATTGAAAAACTACAGAACTTGAAGGAAACCCTATTAACACCAATAGGTAGCTTTCCCTAAGGTCCATGAACCAAAACCTCAACCCTAAACACCCGGTGCAAAATCACGTAGGATATCTGGTCAAAATTTGCAGGTCGTCGTTTCCAAAAACTAAAGTGCCTAATGTGTAGCTCTACTCAATGCGAACATGTGGATATGCTGAAATGCAAAAACAGACAATGTATGCTCACCGAATCACTAGATATAGCTCGTGGATCGAGCTCGCAAAGCCGGATCCTACACATGCAATGTAGGTATTGGTGCGTAGCTCTCTTCATGGGCAACAGGCTGCACTTCTCTACACTCGATTCCGACCATCGGTGCTTGCGTAGTGTCAAGATAAAACTCTCACTCTCTCTCATTCACAAAGTACGCTCACTCACACAGACCAAACTTATAAAATGACAAAGGGTTTTTTTGCATTAAGGTCAAAAGTGGTATAAATACCTTACAATCTCAAACCCTAATGTTCCAATTTAACCATTCACTCAGTCTAAATTTCAAAAAATGGGATACAATCTGGAAGCTTCTGCAAGCCCCACTATTTACAAAGGTGAAATGAGGGTTTTTCTCAATTAAAGAATAATTACAAAAAAATAATATCCTGCTGGGCAATCATCCTCCGTTGGGTGTGTCCAGCTGCTAACATTCAGGAGCACCATTTGTGTGAGAGCCGCATTAGACGTTGTGGTCAGCTCTTGCGTGGACGATATGATACTTTTTGGTCAGCTGCTTTTGGACCTCGAGGCATCCAAGGTGGGGTATGTATGACTATTGCGTACTCTTTGCAGCAGGCCATTGTGGGTAGAGGGATTATTGTGCTAGGTAGGGCTCAGTGGATTACTATGCAGGTTCAGGGTGGCCTAGTGGGTTTCCTGAACATCTATGCACCCAATGTGGCGAGTGCTCGTGCAGAGTTTTGGTCTCAAATAGTTGAGTCTCTGCAGCAAGCAGAACACTGGTGCATAGGAGGGGACTTCAACATGTTGGAGGACCTTCTAACAAGATTAGTGGTAGCCATGCTACAGTGCATGGAGTTGAGCTAGCAGCTTGGGAGAGGTTTTGTATGACTTTGAGGGTTTCGGATGTTTGGCAGCACTCTGGTTTTGTGAGGCCCCAGACAGCCTTGCCTTCTCTCGGTCGGATCATAGAGTGGGAGGAGTGAATCTATCACAGATAGATTGCTTCTACACTAGTGACCACTTCGGCGACATGGGAGGGACAGTGGGCATTCTGGCAGGGACCTCCTTCTCGGACCATGCACCAGTGATCCTCATAGTGGTTGATAGGTAGAGGAGTGGGAGCATGATGCTTTGCATCCCCGAGAGGTTCTTGTTGGACTGAGAACTCAAAGAGCGGGTAGAGGCTCTCTGGACAGAGAGCTTGGGTAGGTAGGAGTCTCTTGCTGACATAGTGGCCTCAGGCCTAGCTCCTATTAGCCGCTTTTTTCTCCAGGAGTCTTTGGCTCGCCGGGCTGCAGCGAGAGAGGAGGAGCAGCGTCTCAGACGGGGCATTGCTTCATTATAGAGGATGCAAGAGCAGCATCGAGACGGTCCTTGGTTGGAGCAGCAGTTACAGTAGGCTCGACAGGAGCTTGCTAGTACAGAGGAGAGGCGACATGAGTTTGCTTTTCACCGACAGGCATCTCAATGGACCTAGGTGGGCGACAGAGTGATTGGTGCTTTCTTTGAGGCAGTGGGACCTCGGCACTTGCATGCCAAGGTCAGTCAGTTGAGGAGGACAGAGAGGTCAGTTGCTTCTGAGCCTGAGGATATGCGTGCAATTGCTACTGACTTTTACCATGAGTTATTGTGCAGAGTCCCAGTCAAAGTGTCAGGATGCATGCACGGAGTAGGTTTGGGCACATATGCCTTGTCTTGTGATGACTGAGGAGATGCGTCAGAGGCTTGAGTTTCCACTTCAGCTTGAGGAGCTGCACACAACTCTTAGGGCCCTCCCCCGTGGTAGTTGTCGAGGTGAGGATGGGTTGACTCCTAGTTATTTCTTGGAGTACTGGGACCTACTTGGCCCAGATCTCTGTAGTGCTTTTCAGTACATTCTGCACACACGAGTGTGCCTGACAGCATGAGTGAGGGCCTTATCTACCTCATTCCCAAGGAGGGTGGCTCCTTGGATGAGATTCGACAGTGGCACCCCATCACCATCCTCAACTCCGCCTACAAAATTCTTGCCAAGGATCTGAGTTTGAGGATTCAGCCACTTCTAAAGAGCCTTATACATGGGACTCAGACAGGTTTTGTCAAGGAATGCAGTATCCTTGACAACATCTTTACTTTTTGGGAGTCTTCTGCCATGGCACGGCTCCGTGGTGAGGACCTCATGATTCTTCTTCTTGAGTTTGAGAAGGCATACGACAGAGTTGACTGGGACTTTCTAGAGGGCACTCTACGCAGGATGGGCTTCTCATATGCTTGGATCAGAGGGGTGTCAGCTCTCTATAGACATGCTCATAGTATGTACTCTTGTCAAGAGGTAGAGGTGATCGCTTCATGATTACATGCTCGATCAGACAGGGCTGTCCTCTTGCTCCCTTCCTCTTTCTGTCCCATGCAGAAGCGATGAGCAGGTTTTTGATGTCGCAGTAGGTTGGTCTACAAGGTTAGCACTCCCTATTTGGGGAGATGAGCGATTGGACACGCTGAGTTTGCCGACGACTCAGCCTTGTACTTAGATGGCTAGGAGGCCAATCTTCACAGGTGTGAGCAGGCTCTGGAGACTTTCTAGTGTGCATCGGGCACAGTGATCAACTGGAGAAAGACAGTGGCTTTCTCGGTTGGTAGTGCTCCTGTGCCCGATTGGATGCCAAGAGAGGGTTTTAGGTGGATTCCCCCAAGGACTGCAGTTCGTTACTTGGACTGTCAGGTGGGTTTGGACTTGTCTCTCGAGCAGCAAATTTCTCCCCTTCTTCTGTCTATCAGGAGAAAGTTGTTACATTGGATCTCAGCATGACTTTTTTTGGCTGGTAGAGTAGTAGTTGCCAATCAGGTGTTGTTGGCGACTATGTGGTACATCACTTCTTGCTGGATCTTCTCGAGTTCTTGTATCAGCCAGGCAGAGAGGCTGATCAAGAATTTCCTTTGGTCTAGATGTGACACTGAGATAGCCCGAGCCAAAGTGCTTGGTAGGTCATCACTCTTCCTTGTTCATACAGGGAGGGCTTGAGATCATTGATCCAGCACAGCAGAGCAGAGCCCTTCTTGGGAAGTTCATCTCCAGAGGACTTCTTCCACGTGAGGAGCCCTGGAAGGAGTTCTTGCTACAACGGCTTCGTGCTAGGGTGCCTCAGGTAGGAGGCCCTTGGCAACCTTTGACTAGATGGATCTTTACAGAGATGTGCAGAGTTGGTTTGAGCAGGAGACTAGAGGACCGCTTGGCTGTGAGCTTGCTTCGATCTTGAGAGCTCTTGCGACGTGGTTTGGAGCAGAGACAGCCTACGTGCACAGAGGAGAGCCTACGGCAACCCCTCCTTTGGAACCCCATGGTTAGCACTTAGAGAGGCCACTTGGTTGGTAGTCGGCCTCATGTTTCCTGGGGTCCCATGGTAGCGGGTCTAGCGCGCTCTTTAGTTGACTAGCTAGAGTTCACAGGTTTTTCAAATAAGGAGCAAGGTCTCCAGCTATAGGGCATGAGAGGGGTGCAGAGAATGTGCCAGGATATCTCACAGTCAGTTCCAGTTGAGTGGCTCACGCCTCTCGAGCCAGTAGCACCCCGGTGGATGGGAGCCTTCACACGGCTGGAGGTTCTCATCTCAATCAGGGCCTGCTTAGAGACTTTTCCATCCTTTTTCTTTGAGCTCCAGGGTGGGGGACGCCTTTAATGAGTTGCAGTAGAGGCCCTTCAGGTGGAAGAGTGCTATTTTCAGAGGATCCGAGTAGTGGGCATCTGTGGGAGGACTTGTGTCATAGATCCTGACCCAGCAGCTCTTGATACTGGTCACTGAAGGCTGTGGGCTTGGGAGTGTTGTCCACTTACAGTGGGATCCTGGTGAGTGTCTATGGAGGGATACCTTCTCTTTTGCAGACAATCCAAGAGTCCCGTTCTTTCAGTACACTGTTTGTCTGGGATGTCATATACTAGCAGCACAGAGAGAGGCCCGCTCCGTTGCATCACCTCATTGGCAAGAGGAGGGTCTCACAGCAGCTGAGCTCTTGACAGCCTTTTGGGAGAGGTTGTGGGACTCCAAACAGCTGCGGCGAGTCACATTGTTTTAGTGGCTGGTCACACATAGAGCTATAGCAGTTGGGAGATGGCTATTGCATAGTGGTCTCTCGGCCGCATGTGCAGCTTGCGACCATCTTGTGGAGAGTCAGCGTCATTGTCTTTGGGACTGTCCCACGGCTCAGTAGGTGTGGCTACGAGTTCTTTGGCTGATTCCTGATCTCTCCATGGCTTGCCAGTACACTTTGGGAGCAGTGGCTTGGTCCACCCTCACGGTCCTGGCACTTCAGTTTGAGCTATCCTCCACCAGATCAGGATGATAGTGATGCAGGAGGGGCGACCTACACTTCACCCTGCTACAAAGCTTACTCCACAGGAGTGGTGCAGTGAGAGAGAGGAGTGTTGGGAGCTCATCAGTGGTCTAAAACTCTGGTTCATCTGGCGATCCTGTTGTTTCCGCATCTTTGAGGCTTCCCCTGTGCCACCAGCAAAGACTGTACGCAATTTTTTGCTAGAGCTGATCCACACTCTCAGAGGATAGCTCGAGGGACTATAGGGCAGCTCCGACCTCATGCGGGAGTGCAGAGAGGATTTCTACGACTCTTGCATCCTAGTCCTTTCTACACCATGGTCCAGGGTGTACTTCGATGGCACTACCGACCACCTGTGTGGCTTTTCCCTCCCCCCATTTCTTGATTTAGCCCCATTGTACATATGCTGTTTTTTTCATTGGGAGAGTCTCCCACCATGGTTGTTGTAGCCCTCTCTTGAAGAGGTGGTTGTAGCCCTATGGGCAGTTTCAGTAACTCATAGAAGGATCTTTTTCTCGAGAAAAAAAAAAGAGCACTCTTCAATTGCACTAATGAGAGAATGAGTGAATTTTACGTTTAGTTGAATTTTATATGAGCTCGCCCCATTCACACTCGGGCGCCCATGCTTAGCCAACTAATCCCTTGAATGTTCCAGTTAGAGTGCGCCTCTCATCGGCGATCACTCTTACCCTTTTCCTATTGGACGGTGTCATAATAATCAATATCTAATTCTCCTAAATGATTTTCTCATGTTAAACTGATCATTTAATATGGGGAAGTGCCAGGGGAGAAAAAGATAGAATATTGGTTAAGCTAGCAGACTGGCCACAGTAGGGATCCAAAGGAGGGGAAAATAGGGATCCAAAGGGGGGTCCATCTGCAAAAGATCCATGTGCAACAATGGGCTAAAAAGACCCTAAGGTTCAGCCCATTAAGACTTCCAAAATGCTAAGGTTCCAAAATTCAAAGGTTGTGTCCAAAGGTCAACCATGGGGGAATTGGATGCTTTGTGTGTGTCAAAAAAGTATTTACAAATCCCTACTTAGGAGGGGGCGAGCCTTGCTTGTAGGGGATGAGAGAGAAAGACACACACACACACACACACACACACACACACACACACACACACACACACACACACACACACACACAAGCTCCCTTTACACAAAGGGAATGAGGGACACATGTCAGCTCCTAGGCCAGATGCCCACAAGGTGTACCCAATTCCTATTGGATGGCCTTGGAGGTGGACCAATGAGAATTAGGCTAGATTAAATCTATTTTAATCAATTTAAAAACACTTAATAAAATAACCAATGAGAATTAAGTCCTCTAGAAGACTATTGGACAGTCTCCCAAGGGGTCCAATGAGCATTCAGCAGCCCAATGGCTTTCCTGATTCCTATTGGCTAGGAGGCAAAGGGGTCCAATGAGATTTTAGTTGAATTATTAAATTACCTAAATCTCTCACAAAAGGGGAAAGGGGGACACATGTCAGAAGGCTATCACTTATGCTGCTTAATTGTCATTGGCTAGCCCTAGGGAGGTCCAATGAGAGGATAGCAAGAGCAAATAGCAAGAGGGGTCGCCCAAGAGAGAGGGGGGGGGCTGATTTTTGCAAGGCATTATCACACACACACACATACATACACACACTCACACAATCTCATGTGTGAAGTAAAGAAGACTCTCTCTCCTTCTCGAGCTTTAATGGAAAGCTTACCACCTACTCCAAGCTTGTGAGAAGGGAGGCCTACACATACAACTCTTGGCTTTGTGATGAAAATCCAACCAAGAGCCAAGCTTCAATGCATGCTCATCTCCTCTACCATGCTAATTACTAAGCTAAGCTCTGCTAATACGAGTGATTATGTGAGGAGATGTACATCTTTCTCGTAAGAATACTCCTACTTCCTCTCAATCTACTCTCATACCCTTCTAGCTCTCACCATCTTCGAAGGTGTGAGAGGTCTTGGGTCTGAGACCGGGGATAATTGATTTTGTGTTTGATAAGTGTTTTGCTTAGTGCATGAAGCTTTCATCTTCATTGCACTAGCTAGTCTTGAAGGAGCACAAAGAATTGTATTGTACAATGTCTCTCTTGATGGGAGAAACCATAATACAAAGCCTTTTTGAGGGGGGACCGGCTCCATGAAAATCCGGTCCTCAATTGTTGTCAATAGCTTAATTTCTCTCTCTTTTGAAAGTATTGTTCATGCTATCTAACTAGGTGTTATGCTTTTTGTTGCTCTCTCCACCCAAGCACTCTTGTAATTCTCATTAGGAATCTATTCTAATGAAATGCCCACTATGTTCATGCTAATTTCCGATACACACAAGTTTTTAGGCCATTAAATGTTACATTGGTATCAGAGCACAAGGTTTCTCTTTTCTTGCTGAAGAAGGGAGGTCCTCAAGCTAGCTATAAATGGTTGGTATTATTAATTGCCTGTGAGTAAGTAGAATAGGGATTTTTCAGCCTTGTAGTGTGCCTGCCTTCATGTAGTTAACGGGGCATCACCGTCGAGAGCTATGGTCTTAATAGTGGAGTCCTACGGGGCTTGCTTACGGCTTCACCACTATTGAGCTATAAGAAGCTTGACAGGAGCCGGTGCTGTTTTGGTGTTGAACGACCCTCTCTTCTATTCCTTGCAATTAATGGTATTCGAGCCACGGGTACAATAGCTTGAGTGCTTTTTCTAAAGGGGTAAAGAGGAGTAGCAACTAGGGCTTGAAGTGCCAAAGTACACCTAAGAAGTTTACACATAAAAGTTGTTAGAATGGCTGACAATAGTAAAGAGAATGAAATTAATGTTGATAACTTTGATTTTGCTAATGAGCAAGCTACTAATGATGCTCCGATGCTTGTTAACTATCTTGTTTCTAGGCTGCAACAAGCCATGGGCAATCCATCTCTCCAAAGTGAAGTTCAACGGCAGCTCCGTGCTCATGGTATTCTCCAAGCTCACCACCATGACGAGAGAACACCTAGGAAGCCTCCTTGTGAGACTTCCAAAAGAGGTGTCTCTCCGATTCGGTAAGAAGAAGAGAACCCATACGAAGGGCTCAAGAATTTACTTCTTGATGATGCATCTCCTTCCCAAAGGAGAACTCAAGAGCCTCCACCGAAGGAACGAGAAAGAAGTGAGTCTCCCGCTACCTTGGCAGAGATGGCTCCACGAAGACGGTGGGCTAAACGCTCTCCCTCATCACGAAAGCAGAGAAGACCATCGCACCCTTCTTCACACCATAATTCAAAGAGGGATGATAAAAAGCAAGAGAAGAAAAAGGAAAGAAAGAGGACATGCTCTTCTCCATCTTCTTCATCCTCCTCCTCTTATGAAAGTGATGGTGAAGACAACAAAGACCAAGACAAGAAAAAGCCGAGAAAGAGGTCACCCTCTTCTCCACCTTCTTCACCTTCTGAAGAAAGTGATGGTGCAACCTTTGAACCATCAAAAAGAAGAGGCCATAGGAAATCCTATGCCGCATGGAAGAGGTCGTCCAAGCTGAAGAAGTTCAAAGAGGAAGGGAAGAGCATCTCTTTCCTTACCTATGATGGCACCTTTGGTGCTACGGACAAAGTCTTGGCCTTTATCCAACAGTTTGATGCGGCGTTTGGAGATGAGGGCTTCATGGAGTCCTCTAAGCTACGCCATGTAGCTATGCACTTTCAAAAGTCCGCCAGGCAATGGTGGTCTAGCCTACAAGCCAACGGTGAAGCTCCACGAACATGGAAAGCTTTAAGAGCTTCCATTATGAAGCAGTTTTTGGCCACCGATGCCAAAGACAAAGTACTCACCGAATGGCGAAGCTTAAATATCTCTCCCTATGAATCCATCCACAAATATGTAGACAAGTTTTGGGACCTACAACTCAAAGCCATTGTCTTCAAAAAGTTGGATTTTGGAGAGCAAAAGCAACAATTTTGTGCGGGCTTAACCAAAGAAATGGCGGAGTATGTCAACTCCCAAAGGCCACGTACCACATCGGCAATAATACACCATACGATGGTGGCCTCTCGAATCAATTTCCAAACGGGGGCTAAGAGAAATAATAAGTCCACAAAAAACAAGGGTTCCAACGAGCCTAAGGGGAAGGACAATGTCCAAAATTCTCCTAAGGGCAACACCAACAAAGCTAAAGAGAAGGGAGTTTACAAAGGTAAAAACAAAATCTCTCCTGAAGAGCTTGAGTGTTATCGCAAGGATAACCGGTGTTTCAAGTGCGGCGAACAAGGGCATCCGTACCGCGCTTGTCCCCAAAAGAACAACCGCCAAGATCCTCATAGAGCTACCTTGGTTGAAATCCAAGAGGAGGAGACTCACCAAATTCACCACAAAGGATCTCCTATATGCCATGCTTGGGGAAAGGTAAGAGAACATGATGCTTTTATTCTCTTTGACCCTGTTCTACTCACAATTTTATATCTATAGAGTTGGCCACCAAGCTAGGCATACAAGCCTATGAGATGGGAGATGTCCTACCCGCAGACAGTGCTTTCAAGGGGCAAGAAGCTTCAGTCACTCCCTTAATCGAGAAATTGAGGCTTCATATCCAAAGCAATGCGGACAAAGAGGACTTCTTCTTTAGCATGAGGATGTAATCCTAGGGGCACCATGGTTTGATCGCCTAGCTGCCAATGTTAAATTCCCTCAAAGGAGAATCTTCTTCAAGTTCAGGGAAAAAGACATGTATATAGATGCTAAGGAAATGGGTAACACTATCCCCATTGTACATACGCCAACTTTCAACAAGTCAATAAAGAGCTCTATTTCCGTGTACATGATTTTTTTTAAAGATTCTCAAAATGAACCTAATGCTTTAGCAGAATAAAATAAAAGCAACCAAAAGGAATTAGAGTTATCCAATTTTCTCAAGGGGTTTCAAGATTTTTTTATTGATGACATCCCTTGTGAGCTACCTCCTAAACGAGGTAATGATGACCATGCAATTGAACTTCTTCGAGGAAGTTCACCGCCTAACACACCTCCTTATAGAGTTTCTCAAGCTCAACAAGAGGAGATTATGCGGCAAGTGCATGTGTTAGTTGATAAGGGCATGGTTAGGCCTAGATCATCTCCATTTTGCTCACCTGTGCTATTAGTGCAAAAGAAAGACGGCACATATCGTATGTGTGTTGACTATAGAGCACTAAATAGGATCACTATCAAGAATAGGTTTCCGGTTCCACGGGTAGAAGACCTATTTGATAAGCTACAAGGATCGACCTACTTTAGTAGGATTGACCTAAAAAGTGGCTATCATCAAATAAGGATAGTTGATCAAGACACTGTAAAGACCGCATTTTGCACCACATTTGGTCTTTACGAATACATTATCATGCCTTTTGGCTTGACCAATGCACCAGCCACATTCAACCGCTTGATGGAGAAGCTGTTGAAGCCTCATCGAACCTTCACTGGAGTGTTCTTTGATGATATTATCATCTACTCTAATTCATTAGACGAACACAAGCAACACCTCCATGTAATATTTCAAGTTCTAAGAGAGAATAAACTTTATGTTATTCGAAAGAAAAGTGAACTTTCTTGGAAGAGATTCAGCATTTATGTCACATTATTTCTCAAGATGGCATCCAAATGGATCCATCAAAGTTAGAGGTAATAAACGGATGGCCTAAACCAAAGAATCTTCATGAACTAAGAAGCTTTATAGGTATGTGTGCATACTATAGACGCTTCATAGAAAAGTTCTCACAAATTGCGGGACCATTACATGACTTAACAAAGAAAAGCGTTAGGTATACATGGTCTGCTAAGGAGAACAATGCTTTCAAAAAGCTTATCTCTCAACCTGTGCTTACACTACCAGATCTCTCAAAACCATTTGAGGTCCAATGTGATGCTTGTGGTGATTGCCTTGGAGCTCTTTTGCTCCAAGAAGGGCACGCCATAGTCTATGAAAGTCGAAGGCTCGAGCATATATGAAAAGGAACTCCTTGCAGTTCTACATGCCTTAGACTCATGGAAGCACTACTTATTGGGGACTCCTTTCATTCTGCGAACGGATCACCAAAGTCTTAAGTACTTCATGACGCAGACCAAGATCTCCGACAAACAAATGAGGTGGGAAAATTTTCCTTTTGCAATTTCATTTTCATATTGCTCACATTGCTGGCAAGCATAATCAAGTAGCTGATGCACTCTCAAGACGGTCGAGAGTGAATGTGGTTTCCATAGCAACTCACAATGATCTATCTTCAATGATAGATGAGTATGCTATTGATCCTGATTTTAGAGATGTGATTTCAACCCTTGCATTAGGTAACAAAGAAGAACCATTTACTTTACAAGATGGTTATCTTCTCTATGGCAATAGACTATGCGTTACTAACTCACTACATGAGAAAGTAATGTATGAATCTCATGCTCCACCTTATGCGGGGCATAGAGGGATTCAGTCTACCTTAAAGGGAATTGAAACATATTTCTATTGGCCTACCATGAAAGTGAACATACAAGAGTATGTTTCCAAATGTGTGGTATGCTAAAAGACAAAATTTGATAGAGGGAAGCAACTTGGATTGTTGCAGCCCTTGCCAATCCCTAATTCACCATGGGAGAGCATATCCATGGATTTTCTTTGGATTGCCTAAGTCTATCCATGGGAATACGGGTATATGGACAATAGTAGATAGGTTCAGTAGACAAGCTCATTTTATACCTGTCAAAAAGACTATCAAAGCCCATCAAATGGCAACCCTCTTCATTTCACAAATTTTCAAGTACCATGGCTTGCCCAATGTCCATAGTGTCAGATAGAGATCCTAGAATGACCAGTAATTTCTAGAAGGGCATCTTTGAGAATTTAGGGACAAGGCTAAACTTCTCTTCGGTCTATCATTCACAAACAGATGGCCATAGTGAAATAGCTAACCTAACAATTCTCGATCTACTAAAAGCATATGTAACGGAATTAGATCAAAGATCCCAATGGAAGAAGTACTTACCCTTAGTGGAGTATGCTTACAATAACACTGTACATACTTCCATGGGAAAAGCACCGTTCGAGGTAATTGAGGGAAGATAAAAAAGTCCCTTGCCACTTAAGGTACATGGGAAGATCTTCGCTGCAGATGAGTATAGCCGAGACCTACAAGAATCTTTTCAAAAGATTAAGGATGCTATCTCTATCTCACAACAAAGGCAAAAGGCTACTGCTGACAAGCACAGAAGAGCCCAATCCTTTAAAGAAAATGATTGGGTCTTATTAAAATTCCCCAAGGCTCGATTAAGGCACACGACGGGCAAGAATCCTACGGGACACCAAAAGTACTATGCTAAAATAGCAAAAAGGTACTATGGTCCCTTCCAGATTCTTAGGCCAATCAATGAGATGGCCTATCAACTCAAGTTGCCCAATCATTGGCTCATACACAATGCTTTCCATGTGAGTCTATTAAAGCCTTACAAAGGAGAGCCACCTCAAGAACCAACTACTGAAGACGCACCGGAGATCGAGGACCAAGAGGAGGTGTTGCAGCCTGAGTCCATTCTCTGACATGAAGACAAGGTACTAAGAGGCGGTAAGACTATCCGACGATATCTTATTAAGTTTAAGAATTATCCTTTTGAAGATGCTAGATGGATGCAAGGCATACAATTAAAGGATAACCTAAACCTTGTCAATGCTTACAATACTTCCCAAGAGTAAGCAAATGTTAAAAATTTTAAAAATGAACAAATTTTTTGTCTTATAAGACTCTCTTTTCTTTATTGTGCACAAAAATGAAGTACTATGCATGCTTAGGTCAAGTTTGCGGAGACGATGTTTCCCAAACACCAAGTAGAGCTTGTCACTCTACTATGGAAGATTGATAGGACTAATGGGCAGACATGCTTGCGGCAGCCTCAGGCTCTCAAGCGCCAAATAGACTAGTCATCCAATGTGGAATGATGTCGTAGGGTAACATAGGGATCCTCTACCCATTAAGAAAAGGACTCGTGAATATGCTTTATCTTCTCTACACCATAGTCGAGGACGACTATGATTTCAAGAGAGAGGTAATGTCATAATAATCAATATCTAATTCTCCTAAATGATTTTCTCATGTTAAACTGATCATTTAATATGGGGAAGTGCCAAGGGAGAAAAAGCTAGAATATTGGTTAAGCTAGCAGACCGGCCATAGTAGGGATCCAAAGGAGGGAAAATATGGATCCAGGGGGGGGGGGGGGGGGGGGGCATCTGCAAAATATCCATGTGAAACAATGGGCTAAAAAGACCCTAAGGTTCAGCCCATTAAGACTTCCAAAATGCTAAGGTTCCAAAATTCAAAGGTTGTGTCCAAAGGTCAACCATGGGGGAATTGGATGCTTTGTGTGTGTCAAAAAAGTCTTTACAAATCCCTACTTAGGAGGGGGTGAGCCTTGCTTGTAGGGGATGAGAGAGAAATCCACACACACACACACACAACCTCCCTTTACACAAAGGGAATGAGGGACACATGTCAGCTCCCTAGGCCAGATGCCCACAAGGTGTACCCAATTCCTATTGGATGGCCTTGGAGGTGGACCAATGAGGATTAGGCTAGAGTAAATCTAGTTTAATTAATTTAAAAACACTTAATAAAAGAACTAATGAGAATTAAGTCCTCTCGAAGACTATTGGACAGTCTCCCAAGGGGTCCAATGAGCATTCAATAGCCCAATGGCTTGCCTGATTCCTATTGGCCAGGAGGCAAAGGGGTCCAATGAGAGTTTAGTTGAACTATTAAATTACCTAAAGCTCTCACAAAAGGGGAAAGGGGGACACATGTCAAAAGGCTATCACTTATGCTTCTTAATTGTCATTGGCTAGCCCTAGGCATTAGGAGAAAGCTGGACTCACTTTTGGGACTTTCAATTCTAGAGAGAGAGTGGCGCTCGACCAATGAGGAAGAGGCTAACGTTACGTTGAAAATCGACATTTTGGAGTCAAGCTCTTTTTAAAAAAAGGGAGGAAATTTTATTTTGGTTCATCAAATTGCACAATTTCATGCTTTCAAGGCATAAATGTCGTAAGTCGTACTAACTATGTACCGAGGAATTTCAGAACTTTCATTGAAGACTCTATCTAGTACTTTGTTCCCGCCCAAATATGACTTTGAGTAGCTCTACTTCCCTCTCAAAACTTCTTCCCTTTTTTATATTTGCGCTAACCTTTCTGTGTATTCATTCTACTGCACACCATGTCTACTTCTCGAAGGCCTAGCACTACCATTGACTCTGTTAGCATTTTTAAGAGTTATACTACAGACGATCAAGCATGGATTCCATCTCGTATAACTATCGGAAGTTGGGTTCTACTGCAAACTAGGAGGAGGAAGAGGAGGCAATGCAATGATTTCATGGAGGCTTTCAAGGGTCAAGTTAAAGAGTTTAAAGTGTGTGCACAAAGCAAGCGGGTGAAAGAGGTCCTCATACAACATGCTTTCCAGCATGCAGACTTAAGGTTGCAAACATTTCCTCCAAGTTTTCCAAGGCATCGACCCAACTGTAAGTTATTTCAGCATCTCGCTTAGTGCATGATTATATTCGAATATTAAGTGATGGAGACAATGTCAAGCAAAACTTTGGCACAGCTCAGGATAGATCTTACATGTGAAGAACTTCCACTTTTTCCAGAATTGTATGCATTCAGTCTCAACAATAGAAATGTGCTTACTAAATCGATAAATTTTGATTGTCTTTAATACACTATGACTGAATCTAACTTTTTTCTTCTTTTCAGATTCCAAGGCGCAAGGAGAAAACAACATTGTGCAAGGAGTCACTAACAAATACACTTCACTGAATTGCTTCCACCGGAAGCTAGGTCACATACCCTGTGCACGCAAAGAGCTTTGATGCCATGCAAACCATGATGTACTCTTCAAAATGACTAATGCAGAGATATTTTTTGGTGGTCAAACAATGTTTCAAAAATGTACATTTTCAATGTTTCAAAACTTTACATATTGTGTTGTTCCTGTCAAGAGTAATTTTCTCCCTTTCCCTGCTACTGTCCTCTCCCACGGTTTGTGCCACTCGTCCCTTGCCCTCTACTCCGGTTTCTCCCCTACCCTCTGCTCTCGTTGCTGCTACCTCTGCCTCTGGGGACGCTGGTCTCGGGCATCCTTTCGCGTCCCTCAAAATCATGGGCCTCTTCCATGGCTTCCCATGCTTCTTGCACCTGTGAAGCTTCCCTTTGTTCTTGCTCTTGCCGTCGACGTGCAACCCATTCCTCTACTTCTGTGGCGTCCGCATAATATTGGTGTATTGCTTCTTGCATATTTCAAACTTATTCTTGAGTCTGATTGTGGCGTTGCGTCATTTCGTTAATGCGAGTCTCTTCGAACTCTTCACCTCTCGCCGCTTCCTCTCTTGTGCGTCTGTTTACCGAGATTATAATATGCTAGATGGCCATTACAAAAAAATGTCGCACATTGTTGTTGGTGTAGTTATGTAATCAAAGTTCTTGTAGAAGCGTGATACAGACATCTGCTGCTTCATACATACGTTGCAGCAAACAATAAAACAACAGATTACTTACGTTCGGTATATCCATAATTTGACTGATAAGCAACACGGCATTCAACCAGGTTCGCCAGCCACAACTATAGTCATCAGTCTGCGTGGACACGGTTACCCATTCATGCTTGACTACATTTCCTAGATCATGTTCTAACAAAAGATGCTCTACACAACATACAAGTTTTTTCGCGGCACTACATACATAACCACTTGAGTCAGCAACACATTGCAAAGAGACACTACACTGCTTTCCAAATGTACCCAAATGGACCTTACATTTTTACACGACCGTGAAACGCCTTGCTTTGCCTTGAGTTTGCATAGTAAACAATCTTAGCTTCCATGTCAAATAACATCAGACTCCAATGATCACTACAAAGACACCATCAAAGATGAGGAAAGATTCGCAATGCAAGATGTTTTTTACAAGGCAAGAAAATACTCACGATTGATTGTACACAGTGACTAGAAAGCGCGCTAGATCAAAGTTGGCTATGCTAAACCAGTTCATCAGACTCAAAAAGGAAACTGAGTTGTTCTGCAGATAAGGCGATATCAACGGATCTATTACGTATACTTTCTCTTGAACCTTAGGGGGCAGAAGCGAGAAAGCGGGGCTAACATGAAAAAATGGCAAAGATTAGACTTGAACACCAAGTGAGTCAATACCGAGCGAGTGGGGCAGCTATCGAATTCCATACGCCACTGATTCCCTTGGTATTGACCCATGTCTTGGCTGAAATGAAGAAGAACTTGACGACTATCGCAAAGACATGGGTCAATACCGAGCGAGTCAGCGGCAGATTCCAATTCCATAAGCAACTGACCCATTTGGTATTGACCCATGTCTTTAAGGTAGTGAACCATTATAAAGAAAAACTTGGCAACTGCCATGGAGACATGGGTCAATACCGAGCGAGTAGTACAAAAATCCAATTTCATTAGCCACTGTCTCGCTTGGTATTGACCCATGTCTCGGTAGAGACCCATTTAATGAGCATAAGAATTCAAGAGCATGTGAAGTACCAGAAAGCAACATTGATGACCTCATTTGTTGCGAGCGAGTCGGTGAAATTGCGCATGCACATGAAGTCTACATTATGGAGGTTGGTAATGCAGGCCTCCTCTAACCTTGCAGGCAGCTGTATGTGTGCATGCAGAGGTGCTGAGCTCAAAAAAATTCTCAACTCCTCTTCATTCTCCTCGTTGATTTGATCTAAAATAATTGACTCAATTGATACGTTGGATGGCCCTTCTGATGCAGAGCCTTGTCCTTCCCTTTCTTGAGCTAGCTCCCTGGCTGCCTCAGGCTCCTCCCTAACAGCCTCAGGCTCCTCAGGCTCCGGATCATTTTCCTTCAATATTGGTTGATCCATAGATGCCTTAGGCTCCACCGTGACCTGCTCTTGTCCCTCATCATCCACGATGGGCTGCGGATCCTCCATGACTTGCTCATTTTGGTGTCTAGCTGGCTCCTCAATAACTGTCTCTGTTTCTTCCATGACTACCTCGGGGTCCACTCTAGCTTGCTCTTGGCCCTCTGCGGCTATCTCAACCTGCCCATCTGTGTTGTTTCTCTCGACCTGTGATCGGGTCCTTCTGTTGTTTGTTTCACCCCTAGACGGCTCTGTCTGTCGTGCACGAGGATGGAGAGGGGGGATGTTGAGAATATCCATGGTTCGGCTATCCCGGATAGGCACTGGTTGAAGCAACCCATCGTAGCAGAAACGAAGCCTACGAAGAGTATCAAAATCCCGCGGCATGATAGTGACGCGGTGTGCATGGGAAGCCAGGATATATCTATCGTTGAATAATTCCACGAGGGAGTCTTCAGTAATTTCTTGAAGGCAGAGGAGTGCACTGCTGGCCCATCGCATGCCGACTCTCCACTGCTCGCAAATCTCCCGCACTACTCGCTGGAAAGGGAGACGTGGAATAGCAGGTTGAACGTGTTGTTCTATCCTGCGCAGCTCTTGCAGTACACCTCTGTGCGCCTCATATCGGCGTCTTCTTGCTTGAGCATTCAAAGATTCACTTGTTGCCCTCCTAGCGCAGGCCTTTACACGAGGCATCTCTACAAATACAATAACACCAAAAGACAATTCATTTTTCAGCACAAGGGACTTTAGATTTAAGAAAAGGTCAGTACCAAGCAAAAAGATGGATAGAAAAGAGTTGCCTTGCCTTATTCGCTTGGTAGTGACCTCAAAAAATAGTAATGGTGGACATGACTTATATTTTCTGAGGTCACTACTGAGCGAATAGGTGCATAGGAAAGAGTTTGCCTTGCCTTATTCGCTCGGCAGTGACCTCAAAAGATAGTAATGGTAGACATGACTTATATTTTCTGAGGTCACTACCGAGCGAATAGGTGCATAGGAAAGAGTTTGCCTTGCCTTATTCGCTCGGTAGTGACTTCAAAAATAGTAATAGCAGATCACTTACATTTTCTGAGATCACTACCAAGCGAACAGGTTTGCAACCCCTGCAACAAAATACCTTATTTGCTGGGTGGTGACCTCAGAAAAGTGTACAAGCAAGCGAGCAGGTTTGCATCCGCTGATACAAAATACCAATGTGAAGGAGATCTTAAATCGATGCGGTTCTAACTGTCATGTCGTTCCCTCCCATCACCTCCCCTAATATCGGAGGGATGGTACCATTGATTCTCTCTCCCATGTCCACCTCTCATGAAACCTCATGGCAGTACCACCCCTCACAGACCACTCACTCATAAGCTAGAGCCCAGGCTCTGCTTTTTAGGCATGTCTAAAAGTCTATTTAAGAAGTAGTTGTTTCAGAACCTCCCTCAGGGTTTCGCAGAACAACTAAAAGAAGCTTAGGATAGTGGCAATGTCTTTCCAAGGTATACTCCCACAGCGCCAGCAACACTGCATTTGGGCCCTCCTCATGAGGTCCCCCCTTTGCCCTCCCCGGATGTTACCTTTAATGTTCTCGATCGGCACAGCTCGGGAGTGGCTGTTGTCAACACGGGAGTCAATTCTCAAGGTAAGCCGCTCGTAATTCTTTGTTTTCTGCTCCCAATTTCCAAGCTCCTAGTTTGAAGAGCTTACTTGCTAAATGCTCTGTGCAGGATGCTAGCCTAAAGCTGCAGCAAATGCTCATCGTCAGGCAGAGGGTCTCAATCCTTAAAAACTCTCTGGAAGCAAGAAGGCCTAAAGACATGCAGTGATTGCTCACCGAGAATGGCTCTATGGAGGCAATCATTAATTGGCTTCACGAAATGAAGGATGAAGTGCTTGAGCTAGCCAGTAAATATGAGGAAGCCATTAACTTTGCAAACAGGCTTTGTGAAGAGATAGCCTGGCTATGAAGAAACCCCCGGAAATTAATAGGCCACTCTTTGTAAAGTCTGAAGTGTTTTCTAACTCAAACCCGGTGTTCAGTTGTAATTTTGTTTCTTTCTTATAAAATCAAAAGTCGTATTTGGCAAAAGAAAACCCTAAATCCGCAACAAGCAGGGGTTACCTTCCCCTTATTTGCTTAGTATGGACCTCTGTACTAGCAGACATCACTTAACTTTTCTTTTGGTCAGTACCAAGCGAATAAGACCCTTCGGACTAAGTGACCTTACCTTATTCGCTTGGTACTGACCAACTACACAAAATACAAGCGCACAGGACCGAAATCAAAAGGCGTATTTGGCAAACGAAAACCCTAAATCCGCAACAAGCAGGGGTTAACTTCCCCTTATTTGCTTAGTATTGACCTCTGTACTAGCAGACATCACTTAACTTTTCTTTTGGTCAGTACCAAGCGAATAGGGCCCTTCGGAGTAAGTGACCTTACCCTATTCGCTTAGTACTGACCAACTACACAAAATACAAGTGCACAGAAGGGTAGTAAGTAGCATACCTCTTCACTATGTGTAGAGTTCCGCATCGCTGAAGCATTGCAGAAAAAGAGTAAGAGAAGGAGGATGCCCGAGAGTAAGAGGTGATGGAGTTTGGTTACCGCGTAGCGTCGATGGGGGTAGAGTTAATTAGAATGATGCGCAGTAGAGGACGCGAAAAGAGACAGAATAGTTGAAACTTGAGATGTTTGGCGGGGGTAATGCCTTAACTTAGAATGCTTACCTCGGGGAGGGTGACAAATTCACTTATGCGCGAGATTGCGGTTGGTAAATTGTACTGCATGGGAATCTGAGACCATTTAATACTAGTTGTCCTTGAGAGCGCAGCCCACGCGCCTTTTGAGTGACCGCTAAGGGTCAGAAAGACGCCAATCGCCCTTGCAGTTGCCATCTCCATCTCCATCTCACACCTTCTGCTTGGCCACCTCTCGTGCCTTTGCCTTTTCTGCGCCCTTCCCCTTGGCCAGCTCTCGTGATCCTGCGTTTAGAGTCAGACGCCGATCGCCCTTGCATTCGCCATCGCCTTTGAATTTTCTACGCCATCACCTTTGCATTTTTTGCGCTCTTCCCCTTCGCCAGCTCTCGTGATCCTGCGTTGAGTGACCTCCACTGGGTCAAGTCCTTTGCTGCTGCGTCGCCGTCGCCATTGCCATCGCCCCCCTCTAGTTCTTGTTGTCGGTGGCCTGCGACATCACCATCCAACTTGGCGCCATTGGATATTGCAGAGACAGGTTCTTTCTCCCTGCCTCTCCCCTTCCTATGTGTTGTTAACTGTGTGCGCACCGAAGCCACTGCGCTAGGGTAAAAACGCATGCATGGTTGGAATAATTACTCATTATGTGACCGTATCGCATTCATGGTTGGAATAATTACTCCTTATGTGACCGTGCCTGAGTTTGGGCATAGTGAGTGAGTATGCCTATAAATCTATCACTGATAATTCTTATCCATCTGTTCCGAATGCCACAAGACAGAACCAAGAAAATAGGGCCCTTTGGAGATTCTTGGGGGCTCTACTCGCTTGGTACTGACTCAACTAACGTCACCACTTATGAAATTAGCGCACGGGACATAACCCGTCGATAGGGCCATTCGGTGATTCTTGGGGGCCCTACTCCATTGGTTCTGACTCAACTAACGTCAACTCTTATGATGTTAGCACACGGTACAAAACCAAGCGAATAGAGTCCTTTGGAAATTCTTGGGGGCCCTACTCGCTTGGTTCTGACTCAACTAACGTCAACTCTTATGACATTAGCACACGGGACAGAACCAAGCAAATAGAGTCCTTCGGAAATTCTTGGGGGCCCTACTCGCTTGGTTCTGACTCAACTAACGTCAACTCTTATGACATTAGCACACGGGACAGAACCATCAGGCAGAGGGTCCTTCAGATATTCTTGGGGAACCTACTCACTTGGTTCTGACTCAAGTAACGTCACCTCTTATGACATTAGCGCACGGGGTCGAACCAAGGAAAATGGGACATTGAGGGGTACTCGAGGCCCAACATTAGCTTTGTTATGACACCAAATAGTTTTGGCTTTCTTTTTCTTTCAGTCATGGGGATCATAGTCCTAGAGACAGACATGAGCAAGGATACATGTGAAGAAAAACTATTCACATTCTTATATAACGCCCGTGCTCATCACTGTGCACTAGAACTATCAGGAATGTTCAATGCAGAGTTTTCTATACAGAGGATTATAAATTGCTCGTTTGAGTACCTACAAAACCATTTGCAACAGTATGAGGCAGTCACTTGTGACAATTCCATGACAGTCGATGGCATGAGATATGTGCACCCTGCCGACCTTGACCTTGACAAGAGTTCTTCAAGGAGACTGAATCGCTATCTTGAAAAGTGTCCATCCAATGCACTGCTTGTACAAGACAGGTGTATGAAGCACTTAAAAAAATGTCTCTTATTGGAATTCTACCATGGGTTTGTCTGTTACTTATACTTGCAGACGGATGGCGAGTCAGAGACTTCGCAGTCAACAACTTTCGGTAGTTGTCCATTGGCACCGGAGGAAGAGGTAGAGGATGTGGAGGTGCAATTCAACCCAGAAGAAGAGCAGGAAGAGGTACTAAAGGAAACATTTGATGCGGGCTTAACTCTTGTTTCTCTTGCGGATGTAGCAATAGGGTGCAAGCAAGAAAGCCCAAGTATGGAAGAGACTTTGCCTCTGAATTGTGCTCCCAGCTTTGCTATGGCGGGTGACATCCACTATGTTCTGCTCACAGATATCATGCATGAGCTCAATATATGGGAGGACTACTGCCTAGCTGCAATTGCAAATTTTTGTGAGTCAGACATGGGGTTTGTGGATGATGATGGAGTGGACCAATATCTTATTGCTGACACAACTGTCCGCGACTTACAGTTCACTTCAGGGTCGCAACTGATTAAAGATACGTTCAATGAGGTGAAGTTCGGAGAGGCCAATTTGCCAACAGATGAGCAGTTTGAATTGACAACAAAACAACTCGGCTTGGAAAACATGGGTAGACATGTGGCACCCGAAGATCATGTAATGAATAGTCAGTCTATTCACTTGTGGGGGAGGTCGATGCTGGAAATGGACGAGAATCAGATGGTAACTTTTGTTGTGCATTCAGATGGTATTAGAGATGGCCGAGTGATAAAATATCATGAGCATTTTTTTTTTCTGCCAGGTGCTAGTGTATGACGATAGTTTCCTTAGAAGAGCGGGAGGCTCACGGCAAGGGCTTGTCACTGGAGTCCAAGGCAAGGATGCGGCGTTGTCTCACTACATCGGGCATTTCGACCACAAAAAGGTTTGTAGAAACAATTCAAGTACTTGACAATTGTACTCATGTCACTTACGGCTCATAAATTCATTGCAATTATTATGTAGATCATAATATACCACAAGGAATACTCCGATGACAATGTAAAGTTCCCACTATTTGCAATGAAAGCTATTACAAGATTGTGTGGTGGGCACCCCTTCCCACTAAACACAGAAAGAGTAATTCTGATTGAAAAACAGTTTGCTCTACGTGTATTTGGCATTGGGTATGGGTGCCAGGCACTCAGAGCCCCCTATTTCATGTCCTACACAGCTCAGGCTCTGGCTGCAGGGGTTGAAGACCCGGAAATCTTAGATCCATACAATAAGCGGCTGTTTCTCAGGGAAAAAAGACGCATGATGCCCGTGGGGATGTTGCCATCAACAGAGGAACGAGCTCGTCTACAGAGCTTGCACATCGAAGAGGTACAAAGTGAGGAGGAAGGAGGTGCATCAAAGAGGATAAAAACGACGGGCTCACGTCCATATTCTCCCGCTCCTGACTCATGACCGGCGCCACCTCGCATGGCGCTCCATCGCATTTGAAGCTCCCCAAGACATCTGTTTCTTCTCTTTGCGGATGTGTTGTAAAGACCGTGTAATTTTTGAACTCTTAAGAAGTTCCTTCTGCCTTGCTCTATGAATTAGTCGTCTATAAGTCCATTGGTGTAACTCTAATAGGCTATTGGCCTTTTCTTTTCCTCCCCCATGTCGAGTGTGCTTAAAATAACCTGTCTTGCCATGTAGTGGGTTTTTTCCATGCCTTGTGTGGACCATATTGATAGTGAGCTGTATGTATTGGCAAAATATGGACCATGGTTGAACAGTATGTGCTGCATTGAAATAAAACAAAATGGTCAGTTGAGTACAATTTAAAATTTTGTTTCGTATACGTAGAATGCCAACCTACCATGTATGTGTGATATGTTGCCCACCCCACCCTGTAAGGTAATCCTTTTTCCAATCCAGCAAGGCTGCTTGAAATGATGTGAGCTTACTTTGGTCACAAGAATGTTGCTCAAGGTAGTGGAAAATTTTATCTATTGATTTCCACACGTTCGCCTTGTGATTCTAGATTGCCCCACCACCAGCATTGTCTTTAACCACTTTATGTAACTTTTTTCATTTGTTGAACAAAATTCTCCTTTCTTCTGTATTTGAATCTTTGAGGCTAAACCCAAGAAACCTTCTTGCCTTCACTCCGCCTATCGATGCTTTCCTCGGTACCTTGTACCGACTTTGAGACACCTTAGGGTCCTCTTCAATTTGGACATTGCCTCCATGCAAACCAATGTCTGAGAGCACTCCCTCTAATGCTTTGATCACTCTTTTCGACTCACTCTCTGGCTTTAATGTCCATACAAAACATATGTACAAATGAACCACCTTTTCAATTATTCGACAGACTGCATGAAGTGTATAGACGTGAACTCTACTCAGAGGAATATCAAGCACTGGTTTAAAAGTTTTATCTTGAAGATGTCTGTTGGGAGATCTAATCCATTGCACACTCTCAAGTGATTGTGCATCAGCCATGCAATATAAGCATGGATTTGCCACAGCTGCTCCGTGTGTTATGTTGTACATACACTTAAGAGTCTTTAAGTCACCTGCCATATGCCATTCCATTGTGTAGTCGCCAAATCCTTCCACTGAAAGAACGGCTCCATTTCTTTGTTCACTAACGATAGAAGGAATTTGGGTTTGACTAAAAACCCAATCGAGGATTTCAAAATTTTCCTTATCAACCTGCAGTGAAAAATGAAAACACAAAATCAACAACCAAATAATCAATATTTTTGTTATCAGAGATTGAACGAAGTATACCTGAAATGATCCTAGAGATAGAATGTTGTTTTCTGATTGCACGCTGAAGTATCGTGGATCCTCTTTCGTTATTGATGGATCCAGAGCTTTGTTCATGAGGGTAATGGTGACTCTCTCCAACTTCTTGTTCTTCAGGACCTCACACTCGTCGAGCTTCAAAACAAACTTGAGAACCCCACCGCACTCGTCTTGACTGATGTCAAAGAAGTGAACTGCATACCTTTGCAATGCTTCAAGATCAACGAAGAGGTTGTTGTGCTCGTTAAACTGTACCTCTCTGCCGCCCTTGTCTAAGAACGTTGCTTCAATATGGAATGGTGACCCAAGTTTCTCAAACACCTCATCGTTTACGTGCCGACGAGCAGCCTTTACATGTGATGGCTTTGGGATCAATGGTCCTCTCTGTAGTTTATTTTGAGATTTTTTAGCTAATGCTTTGAAGAGTGCCCTGTATCCCATCTGCGAGATGCCACTCTCATCAAGTATTGCTTGCACTTCCATTGGTTCCAGCTGATTCTCGTTCATGAAGGAGGTAAGTAGCCTCCCTTTCAACTTACGAAATTTTTTCTGAGTTATCATCTGTTCAACTACTTCTTTTGGAACTAGACGGCTATAATGCACTTCGGCATTGAAGCCTGCACCGTTCGAGTTTGGATGCAGTAAAGACCTGCCAAAAAAGCACAATGCGTTATGATCATGTACAGGAAAGTAAGTGTATCCACTTTGTAATGAAGCACATTGAAGAAAAAAACTTCGACTTACCTGAAAGCTCGTATTTGTTTTTTCAGGCCACCACTACCAACCTTCTCAAGGTTGCACAGATCTCGTTTCCCAAAATTGTCAAGGGAGGCACCAGGGGACCGAGGCTGTGTGGGAACAGGTCCCAGCCCACTCCACCTCAGCTTTAGCAGCTAGGGGGTGCCCTCTTGCCTTGTGGGAGTCTTGGGAGAGTTTCTAAGACTGCTACTAAGTGTGAGAGTCAGTTAACCAAGCCAACTGGACACTTGGTGGGTAGGCAACTGGACTTGCCATGCTTAACTAGAGAGACTCCTTGATGCAAATAGCAACCCAAATCGATTTTAAGCATGAGGAGACCTATTTAAAGGGGTGATCACACACACACACACACACATATGCTCATACACACACCCAGTACACACACACACACACACCTTGGGGAGGTGCTGCCGGCACACACACTGTTTTTGAAGGAGAAGCAAGGAGGGAGATGCTGCCGAAATTCTCATCTTGAGGATTCATTGGATCAAAAAAATCAGAGGATTCTCAGCCCCTAATCACGGTAATTATGGTTTAATTACGGCTCTTCTTTATTCTCATCATTACTCTCTCATATTCTTCGTCTATTATGCCTACTTTTAGCTATAAATTCCAATAGCTGCTCTCTAAGTTACATAGCTATACTCCCTTGCATAATCATCATTAAATTAGCTAAATTATTCAGCCATTCATCATCCTTAATCAAGGATTAATGCATGATTAGGAAAGATTTCTCTCTCTAGGTAGCATAGTTAATAGATTTCTAGCTACTAGTAATAATGTAGATTTGATGGAATTCACTCTTTTATCATTCAATAGTATTGTAATTAAATTAGACTCAATCTTAACCCACATTAAAATGTGATTAAGGCTGAAAATTAATCCGTCATTAGGCAATTAAGAAGAGATTTTTCTATCACACATGCCTGCGGTAATTCTGCATCTTCAAATTGCTCTGGGAAAGTGATTGAGCTTGCTTACTTCATCTTCTTGTAAATCAATTAGTAAAATTCTGAATTTCTTAATCATCTAAGCCAAGTGATTAACTTAGAGCTAGTTCCTATAGGGCAAGTAAAGAACTACCTATAAAATTGCTAGGTCTCGAAGGGGAAATCTAAACTCTTGCATAAGGAGGATTCTTTAATAAATCTAATCTGTCAATTGGTTTGTTATGATGCTCTTGGACTCTAGCTCTTTTTCAAGTTTATCATTTAAAGTAGTGAGTAAAATGGCCCCGGTTAAGAGAACTCGCTTCGGTGGTGCCCACGATCGCGAGGCGGGAACAAGCAATGTCAATGGAAAGGGAAAAGCTCCCATGGACGAACAAATATCGGCCATCACACACGCCATTGACGAAGAAATGGAAGAGGTAGGTCATAATTTTATTCAAGTCGTTTGAATTAACATTGCACACGTTTAGTTAGGAATGAACATATTCCCAAAACATGTTGGAGAAATCCGACGAAAACCTCGGCATTAAACTCATTTGTACATTAAAGTCTAAAGTAGGAAAGAAATGATTGATGGGTATGTTGAATGTCTGCTAGAGAAAATTTATCTCGACATGTTCATTTTATTTCCAATGTTGAATCAGTCCTGACCCCCCTACTGATCATAGGGGGCAGAGTTCCTCGTTAAGGGCTCTTGAATCCACGACTTGCTTTCTATGCGGTGGATAACCATGACTTGCCTCTATGCGGTGGGAACCCACGTCTTGCTTTCTATGCGGTGGGAGTGTCCATGTCGTGCTTTCTATGCGGTGGACATACCTAGTTGTATGGGCAGCTAGGCGACAACGGGAGGAGTAAACTCTCGATGGAGGGGGGATATTGTACCTCCAAAACATTGGAATTTTAATGAATAAGTTTGAGTAGAATTTTTACTAGAATACTGTCTTGGTGTTGTTTGCAATACTGGTTGAAGGGCTGTCTTAACGAACAATGTGATTCGGAATTAATCAAGGAATGTTTATAATGAACAACCATTGTGGTAGTAATTATTTCACACAAGGAAGTGTGAGTGTGGGGGTGGAAAGTGGGGGCTTGGCTCAGGTTACCAATGCCTATGGGTGGTCCTGATTGGTCGAGAACTCTCTGTCCCCATAGTGTTTAATTCGATACTAGTAATACTCATTGCCCCTAGAGCGGCGAAGTCTCAAGTATACATGCCTCTAAAACATGGAGAAAAAGGCACTTGGGGTTTCAGTCCTCTTGGAAGGTGGGTCTTAGGATCGCTATATAGTTTAAGTACGCTTCCCCTGCGAGGTGGAGCTAGATCTCACTGCTAGTAGGCTCGAACTCGATTCACTTTGTGATGAGAGATCGTCCGCTAGCTGAACCCTGAACCACTTTGTTTGCTTCCTCTATAGATCTAGTGGCCACCAGGTTCACCATCAGATCTGCCGTTTGATACGGCGGGGTGGGGACCTCACAGTGTGTGAGGTCTTGGGTCTGATACCGGGGATAATTGATGTTGTGTTTGATAAGTGTTTTGCTTAGTGCATGAAGCTTTCATCTTCATTGCACTAGCTAGTCTTGAAGGAACACAAAGAATTGTATTGTACAATGTCTCTCTTGATGGGAGAAACCATAATACAAAGCCTTTTGGAGGGGGGACCGGCTCCATGAAAATCTGGTCCTCAATTGTTGTTAATAGCTTAATTTCTCTCTCTTTTGAAAGTATTTTCATGCTATCTAACTAGTAGTTATGCTTTTTGTTGCTCTCTCCACCCAAGCACTCTTGTAATTCTCATCAGGAATCTATTCTAATGAAATGCCCACTATGTTCATGCTAATTTCCGCTACACACAAGTTTTTAGGCCATTAAATGTTACAGACCGACAAGCCCGGTACCTGACTCTACCAAATAAATAATACAGCATCCGTCGTAGGTGATAGGAATGTGCATGAGGGTTAACATTAGGTCATGTAATGGTCCTGCTATTAGTGAGAACTTTTCTATGAAGCGTCTATAGTATGCACACATACCTATAAAGATTCTTAGTTCATGAAGATTCCTTGGTTTAGGCCATCATTTTATTACCTCTAATTTTGATTTATCCATTTGGATGCCATCTTGAGAGATAATGTGACCTAAATACCGAATCTCTTGTAAGAAAAATCCACTTTTCTTTTGATTAACATAAAGGCATGACAATGTATTTGTAAAGACCAAATGTAGTGCAAAATGCGGTCTTTACAATGTCTTGATCAACTATCCTTATTTGATGATAGCCACTTTTTAGGTCAATCCTACTGAAGTAGGTGGACCCTTGTAGCTTATCAAATAGGTCTTCTACCCATGGAACGGGAAACCTATTCTTGATAGTGATCCTTTTTAGTGCTCTATAGTCGACACACATGCGATATGTGCCGTCTTTCTTTTGCACTAATAATACAAGAGAAAAAAATGTAGATGAGCTAGGCCTAACCATGCCCTTCTCAACTAACTCATGCACTTGCTGCATACTCTTGTTGAGCATGAGAAACTCTATAAGGAGGTTTTTTAGGCGGTGAACTTCCTAGAAGAACTTCAATTGCATGGTCATCATTGCCTCGTTTAGGAGGTGGATCACAAGGGATGTCGTCAAAAAAAAAACATCTTGAAATCCCTTGAGAAAATTGGATAACTCTAATTCCTTTTGGTTGTGTATATTTTCTTTTGCTAAAATAGTAGGTTCATTTTGAGAGTCTTTAACAAAAATCATGTACACGGAAATAGAGCTCTTTATTGACTTATTGAAATCTTGCGTATGTACACAGTTAATAATACCAACCAATTATAGCTAGCTTGAGGACCTCCCTTCTTGAGCAAGAAAAGAGAAACCTTGTGCTCTAATACCAATGTAACATTTAATGGTCTAGGAACTTGTGTGTAGTGGAAAATAGCATGAACATAGTAAGCATTTCATTAGAATAGCTTCCTAATGAGAATAACAAGAGTGCTTGGGTGGAGAGAGCAACAAGAAGTATAACACCTAGTTAGATAGCATGAACAATACTTCAAAAGAGAGAGAAATTAAGAGATTGACAACAGTTGAGGACTGGATTTGCATGGAGCCGGTCCCCCCTCCAAAAGGCTTTGTATTATGGTTTCTCCCATCAAGAGAGACATTTTACAATACAATTCTTTGTGTTCCTTCAATACTAGCTAGTGCTATGAAGATGGAAAATTCAAGCACTAAGCACAACACTTATTAAACACAACATCAATTCCTTCACAGTCTCAGACCCAAGACCTCACACACCTTCAAAGATGGTGAGAGCTAGCGGGGTATGAGAGTAGATTGAGAGGAAGAAGGAGTATTCTTACGAGAAAGATGTACATCTCCTCACATAATCACTCATATTAGCATAGCTTGGCTTAGTAATTAGCATGTTAGAGGAGATGAGCATGCATTGAATCTTGGCTCTTGGTTGGATTTGCATCACAAAGCCAAGAGTTGTTGGTGTAGGCCTCCCTTATCACAAGCTTGGAGTAGGTGGTAAGCTTTCCATTAAATCTTGAGAAGGAGAGAGAGTCTTCTTTGCTTCACACGTGAGATTTTGTGAGTGTGTGTGTGATAATGCCTTGCAAAAATCAGCCCCCTCTCTCTCTTGGTTGACCCCTCTTGGTATTTGCTCATCCTCACACCTCATTGGACCTCCCCAGGCCTAGCCAATGGAAATTAAGCAGCATAAGTGATAGTCTTTTGACATGTGTCCCCTTTCCTTTTGTGAGAGCTTTAGGTAATTACTGAATTCAACTAAACTCTCATTGGACCCCTTTGCCTCCTGTCCAATAGGAATCAGGCAAGCCATTGGGTTGTTGAATGCTCATTGGACCCCTTGGGAGACTGTCTGATAGTCTTCTAGAGAGCGTAGTTCTTATTGGTTCTTTTATTAAGTGTTTTTAAATTAATTAAACTATATTTAATCTAGATTAATTCTCATTGGTCCACCTCCAAGGCCATCCAATAGGTATTGAGTACACCTTGTGGGCATATGGGCTAGGGAGCTGACATGTGTCCCTCATTCTCTGTGTAAAGGGAGCTTGTGTGTGTCTGTGTGTGTGTGTGTGTGTGAGTTTCTCTCTCATCTCCTACTTCTAGGGCTCACCCTCTCCTATGTAGGGATGGTTGAAGACTTTTGGGACACACACAAAGCATCCAATTTCCCTAGGCTTTTGACCTTTGGATAGAACCTTTGAATTTTGGAACCTTAGCATTTTGGAAGTCTTAATGGGCTGAACCTTAGGCTCTTTTGTAGATGGCCCCCCTTTTGGATCCCTATTTTCCCTCCTTTGGATCCCTATTCTGGCCAGTCTGCTAGTTTAACCAATATTCTAGCTTTTTCTCCCTTGGCACTTTCCCATATTAAATGACCAGTTTAACATGAGAAAATCATTTAGGAGAATTAGATACTGATTATTATGACATCAATACACTTTTGCCATAGTAGAATTTGGGAAGAAATCCAATTAAAAAATCATATTCGGAAGACCTTTCATGAGACAGGTACAACTTATCCAAGATTGGGGAAACAACTATCTGTACTCGAAGCAAGTGGGATTTATAACGAGGGTTAATCTAAAAGATCACACTTATAGAGATGTCATGAAAATGCCCATACAAGAGTTTGATTCAGTCTCTTCGGCTGAAACTAATCTTCCATCATGGTTGAGCAAAGACACTCCTATTTAGATGTGTGGAGCTTTAGAAAAGGGGAGCTTAAAATGGGAAGAATGCATCTTAGAAAGGGATTGCACACACGAAGCCTATATACATGAACCCTTTCCAGAACATTTGTTTGAGCCATTTGAGTGGACTCAAATTTTAGCGACAATGGATGTATGTGTGAATACGTCTATGCCTACTCAATTTTGCAATGAGGATGGCTATGACATACTTCCCATATAAATGATTTCAACCCTCTATATTGAAGATGAAATTGAGGAACCCAAGGACTTGATTACGATGCAACTGATGATTTAGAAGAACACTCAGCTACCTTTGAAGATTTGGGGTCAGAAAAAGAACATGTGAGAGCTAAGCTACTCATGAAAGGAGGGGAGGAAAAGCTTTTTGACTTTCCTAACCAGAAATTGCGAAGACAAAAATGATAAAGACAAAAAACAGACAACAAAAACGTGAAAGCTAGACCTATGCCACCAGTCTCCAGTAGAACACAGTTCCTAAAGCAGATAGATGCACATGATTGTGTCAAGGACAAAATCACTCGCAAATATCCTTCAAACGAAAATCCAAAAATATTGAAAACATCGAGAAAAACAAGGAAGAATACTCAAGCAAAGCCAAAAAAACAGGACAAGGAGCCAACCGTGATACAAGCTGAGCGGAAAAGGAAATATCAAGAGTTGAAAAAAGCTCTAAAGGAGATATATACGACCTAAATGGAAACCACAGAAGAGGATGGTAAAGATGTAAGGAGTTTTCCATCCCATTGCAAAAAATATACTCTCCAAGACCGAAAAATCATAGTAGAACAACATGTTAGAGAACTACAAAAACAAGGCGAGTCTTACGAAGGGCCTGAAAACGCGTAAAAGATAGATTTGGTTGAACTAGGAGAAGAGCCTAGGCCTGCGTACATTGCAAATGACCTAACAAAAGAAGAAGAAGAAGAAGAAGAGAATTTACTAAGCTTACTAAAATAATACCGGGATATCTTTGCTTGGTCTTACAAGGATGTCAAGGGTGTTGATCCACAAATCTGTCAACATACCATACCCATGAGAGATGATGCAAAACCAAGTAGACAAAGGCCATACACATACAATGAAACATTTTCTAAAAAGATCAAAGAAGAGATTGAGAAACTAAAGGCAGCCAAATTCATTTATGAAATTGAACACACAGATTGGATGTCTCCAATTGTGGTAGTACCCAAGAAGAATGGAAAATTACGAGTGTATGTCAACCTCAAGAAAGTGAATGCAACTACCATTAGAGACAACTTTCCTCTTCCAATCACTGAGCATGTGCTAGAACAGTTGCAGGAAAATAAGCTTGCAGCTTCTTAGATGGCTTTTCGGGATACAATCAACTTTTGATTGACCCAAAAGATCAGCATAACACTGTTTTTGCAACGAAATGGGGTATTTTTGCCTATCGGGTTATGCCCTTTGGGTTAACTAATGCTCCTGCCACATTTCAAAGATTGATGAGTCATGCTTTTAAAAAATATCTTAGGAAATTCTTGGATGTATATATGGATGATCTATGCGTACATTCATCGATCTGGGCTGATCGTTTTGAACACCTCAAAAAGGTGTTTGAAAAATGTAGACTTTATAGGATTTGCTTAAATCCTGAGAAGTGCACATTTATGGGTAGACAAGGAAAATTTCTTGGACATATAGTGTCTAAAAATGGCATAGCTACTGATATGGATAAAATTCATGTCATTTCTAATTTGCCTAGATCAACAACAGTCAAGGGGGTTCAAGCCTTCATGGGACATTGTGGATATTACAGACGGTTCATTTACATGTATGTTATAATTGCAAAACCCATGTATAGCTTGATTACACACTTTGAATGGACTAAGGAGTGTGAAAAATCCTTCATGAAGCTTAAGCAATCTCTCACCTCAGCTTCAATATTGAAAGTACTAGATTGGAATAAGATATTCCACATCCATATAGATGCTTCCAATTTTGCCATCGGTTGTATACTAGCTCAACCAGGAAATGGAAAAATTGATTTTCCTATTTCTTATGCTAGTCGACAATTGAACATGGCAGAAAAGAATTATACAACCACAGAAAGGGAAGGATTACGAATGATCTATTCCGTAAAAAAGAATAGACATTACCTATTAGCAAACAAATTTGTGTTCTTTGTGGACCACCAAGCCTTATTGTACTTGGTCAACAAGCCATGCAGCACAAGAAGAATAGTGAGATGGTTCATCATTCTTCTAGAATTTGATTTCATCGTAGTTGTAAAAAAGGGCACTACTCATCAAAGAGAAAATCATTTGTCTAGGATTGTTTCAGGAGAACCTCCTAAAGGAATAGATGATGATTTAACAGATGCATATTTGTTCTCCGTGGAAATGATACCTCAATGGTCAAAAAATATGGTATCATTGATGACCATAGCTCAAGTGGATTCGCAAATACCACTTCCTATTACAATTGGATTAATTGAGCAATCAGCTATATATCAATTACTAGCTGGTAGGCTATACAAAAGAAACTGAGATGGAATATTTCTCTTATGCATTAATCCTGAAGAAAAAAACCAATACCTAAGTCAATCACATGTTACCATAGTGTAATTTCATTTTGTGGAAGACCAAACTATGCAAAGGATCTTGAGACTTGGAGTATTTTGGCCAACTATGAGGAGTGATGTTCGCTCTTTTGTAAAGGATTGTCCTCAATGTAAAAAACAGACACCCATACCTCAAGTAACATTGTTTCAAATATCACCTGCTCCTAAGTGGAGTAACTATCTCATTGTTACCATATACATGTGGTAGTGATGTGTGTGAACACACTAGGACCACCGGGGCGTTTTTTCCCACTTTAGGAGGTTTTTTCCCCCGAGCATTGTATATACGCCCATTACTCTAGGTCTATCCATCTTTCCATTGCACACTAAGTAACACACTCTCTATTGTGTGCCTTGATCTTTCTTTGTCTTTGCCAAGCTGTGTGTTTCTCTGCAACCCTAATTCCAACAATTGATATTAGAGCAGGTTGCGTCCTCCCTAGCTTAGTCGCCAGCTTCTCCAGCACACACATGCTCACTTTCTCCGATTTTAGTGAGGTTTGGCAAGCAGTCGCAGGTCGACAAATATTTCGAGAAATCTCATAGAGCTTAGTCTGCTCAGATTTTTGATTTGGGCTCATTTTGGCCTTCGTTTCCACTACAGGTAGGTCTGCACAGGCAATTTTGTCATTTTGTGCAGAATTTCTGTCAGTGCCATTTTCTGCATAATAGGTGCCTTACAGTCTTCTACGGTTTGTACTACATAGCATGTGTTGTTCCCGCTCCATTTCTCCTCTTTTCAGGCAGTTTTCACATCAGGTGCAGCATTTACCATGGCTGACAACAACACAGATGTGTTCAAGATGTTTGTTGCTGAGGACAGGTTGGATGGGGACAATTACCCTATGTGGGCTTATATGATGCAACATGTTCTTGTATCAAATGGTGTCTAGAATATTGTGTAGGGCATTGTTGTACGTCCTGGTTCTGAGGATGTAGGCGATGTTGAGGATGCTGCAGGTCTTGCTGCAAGGATTGCTGCTATTAGAGTTGTTTTGTCTATGACAGAACAAGCTTTTTGGGATATAAAGGATGCGCAAGCTCATGCATTGATTGCATTTTTTGTGAAGCACACCATTGTTCCTCACATTTTGTTCAGCAAAATCTGCAAAATAGGCTTGGGATATTTTGGCTAGTCTTTATGCAAGTCGCAATGAGGCTAAAATTGCTTTGCTGCGTAAAGAGCTGGAGTCGAAGATTATGCATGAGGAAGATGATCATGGGGAGGTTACCTAATAAAAATGTAACCTATCACGTGAATTCAACAGAAGGGTATTTAAAGTTCTTGAAACTTACAGAAATATATATACAATAGGGCATTATTTTTTCAAATTTGAAAAAAAACTTACAGATTTTGAAAGAAAAGGATACATTATATTCTTAACAAAATTCACAGATAAGGGGTTTTACATACATGTCTTGAACGCACGTGATATGGTAGTTTTACACATAGTGAATCCCCCGGGAAGATGATATGGACACTTTTCTTAGTGGTATCAAGGAGATCAATGAGCAACTTATCTCTGTAGGTGAAGTTCATTTCAAACAGTTCCCTTGTGCAGACTGTTCTTGATGCCTTAACACTATAAGAGGAGTTGTCTATAACCGCTAGCATTATCGCGGAAAAACAAAGGAAAAAGGAGAGAGAAAAATTTGTGGGGGCGTCAATAACCGCGGCTATGAATGCGGTAGTGGTTTATCAACAATAAGCGCGATAATAGTTATAGCAATATACCTGCTGCTATTACTGCGACCTTTGCCGCTGTGATTACCGCGCCTATTACCGCTAAACGCCAATTCAAAAATAAAGGTGCTCATTTGGGCCACCCAAATTTGGATGGCCCAAATGAGCACCTTTATTTTTTACCTGCATAAAACAATAATATATCAATTGTTTTTAAGAAGAGTATAAAAAATACCAAAGAACTGAAATTGAATTTAATTTATCTTGACAATTAAAAATGTAGAAGATCAACTATTTTAAAAAGTTACAATAAAAAGTAAATAGGTGAATATAAATTGTGCCACATTGGGACTTTACGAAAGTTTTGACAATACATTTTTTAAATCTAATCCTCGTCGTCCACAGGCACGTATTGAGGCGGTCCGGGGCGGGCAACAAGAAGAGCAACCTCTAGACACCCTTCAAGGCTCCCATGCTGCTCAATGGGGCTGGGGCACAACACAACACAAACCAAAATAACAAACCCCCCAACCAAATCCCAACTACACAAGGGGCACCACCTAGTTTAAGAGCGAACTAGGACGCAAAAGAGGAGAATCGTTAGAGCAACCCACAAACAAGCAAGGAATTTACACTAACCCTAACACCAATGGAATACTCTCACACACTAAAACACGAGAGAGAGAGAGAGCGAGAGAGAGAGAGAGAGAGAGAGAGAGAGAGAGAGAGAGATGGTGCTCGGGCTGCTTTGAAATGTATCGTTAATGATCAAAAAAATATAAATATATATATGTAAGAAAGAGAGAAAAAGGGGGAGAGGGTGCTTGTTGCATTAATACCTTCTTACAAATCTGTCATGACAAATCAAAGTGAGATTAGTATTTGTTCAACATAGCTTGCGTAAATTTCACCACAACGCATCACAAGAAAAACCATCCCAATCACTGTCTTAAGGCCAGGGGAGTCCTCTCCACCCTGTCGCCCTCTTACAGTATGTGGGATTTATGGCTAGATTGATGACAACACCCGAGACAAGCTATCAAGAGCTTAACAAAAAACACCAAGACACTTACGCATCATTGTTGTCCATTACTTCACGTTGGAAGGGAGACAAAGTATCCAAGCTTAGTCCAAATCCACCCTCCTTGATTCAGCAAATGTTGGGCTTACACTAGTAGGAGAAATGATAGATTTCCTACTCTCAACTGAATGAACACTCTCTCTCTTACAAATGGCATAGGGTTCCCTTGCTAATCTCCTATTACAACACATGCACATGCATAAGACAATGAGCTTCCACTCAAGAGCTCCTTCTAGAGAGGTGGAGCTTGGCTTCTCAAGCTATAGCATAGTGCACTTTCTTCTCCCCCCTTGTTGTGCTAGCTACACCCTCCTTTTATAGCAATTTTGAAGGCTAGGGTTACTCCTCTAACCATGGTTGGGTTAGATTTTCAGCAATTTATCTAATTTCTTTTGCTTGGAATTATCAAGAAGTTGGTGGGGAAAGAGAGAGGAGAGAAATGGAGGTGATAGGACTTTTCATAGTGGGTTAGTGTTAGTAGAGTTAGTATTAATTTACAAATGAAATTGGATATTTACAATGGGAGTATCCATGTAGGATACAAATAAGGAAGAAAAACTCTTAAGAGGTAAGAAAAGGTGGATTTGTTACAAGGTTGATGCTCCAAGTGTCTTGAGTAGGGCCAATTTTGACGCTTGTTGACGGTCCACTAGCTTTGACGGTACATTTTTTCTCCATTCTTGACCTTCCTTGAGAGACAAAGTAATTGAAGCTGAGTAATCAACCACCATGATGCTGTCTTTTAAGAGAAGAGGCTGAATTTTGTGGTTTTTTTGATAGATATGGGTAATTTGGAGGAGGAAAAATGAGACTAGGTGGTCAATTTTGGAATGGAATTGTGTGTGGGAGGTATGAGTTCACCATGGTTTCTCTTATTCTTCAAGGTTGAGGAGAAGGTGAGTAGGGTGCAGAGAGGAGTGGTGAGAGAGGTGGGGATGATGAGTGGAGAAGTGTGTGTGAAAGAGGAAAATGATAAAGTGGAAGAGAGAGTGTGGCTGCATAGCATGGGAAAACTGGGGTCCACTAATAAAATCATAGCTCACAGCTCGTAGCTCAAAAAAATATGAAAAAATTTGAGGCAAAAGTTCAGCCCACGAGCTACAACTTTTGTTTGTATCACCTTTTCAAATTCGGAGAGCAAGTGAACTTTAAAAATTCAGCAAAACCGACCGTTTTTTTCCACTGCACAAGGTCCTTGTGGGGTCCTTCTTTGGATGATTCTTTTGAATACCTCCAAGAGTGAGCCCTCCATAGTACATGTATGCATGCCACCTACCCTTGACCTTATTTGGTAGGTCTATAATTGAAGATATTGTTGAGATTATGATATAAGTGAATAGTACAACTAAGAAAATCAAATATTGAAGGGTCAAATATAAATATGTACATGTCAAATATAAATAATATAAGTGGAAGAAATATAAAGGGGTCAAATATAAATATGTACATGTCAAATAATATTGAGGGGTCTAAAAAATATGTACATGTCAAATATAAATAATATAAGTGGAAGAAATATAAAGGGGTCAAAAGAAATCTCTCTCATTATGAGGCTACCATAAAAAGATAAATATTTTTGGTGTTCTAATTTTTTAGAAAAAAAAACAAAATAGATGTAGGAAGGGAAAAATCACAATAGTGAAAAAATATACACATAAATAAAACTAGTTTTTTTGGATTTTTGTTGGGGTGGAGTTACACCAAATATAAGAGAAGCTTACATGAAAATATTTCTATATGGAATAAAGAGTATGAAAAATGGTAAGAAAAATTGTGGTAATGGTGAGGCAATGTACAGAGCATAAATAACACACACCTAGGTAGAAATATTTAAATAAATACCAAAATAATTATGAAAAAATCTTTTATTTAGGCCCTATATACAAAGAAATATTTACATACGCATGGGCCATAATATACTTATAGTTTTTATTTATTTTTTATTTTTTTGGCTCAACTAGCCCAATGACTAGCTAATTGAGGGTTGTTTAAGAAGATATGGGAAAAGTCCCGTGACTCACGCCCGCCTATGTACAGTGAAATGGTAGGGATAGACACAGTGTTTGGGTGATTTTGGTAGGGTGAGGTAACTCACTGTGGCAATTACAAAGAGCCAAAAAAACGGCTATCATTAGCCCTCCCCCTGGATGATGGTATATTCATGTACCATCATAGAGCATCTTTTCCAAAGAGAGTGCTTCAGAGTCCTTGACGAGATTTTTATTGTTTGGCCCCTCAGAATTTTGGCTAGAGTTACACTCATGCTTCATGTAACAATACTTACATGAGCCAGTGGCCTTTTGACAGATCTTTGGTAGATCCTTTGGTAGAAGGCGACTCAAATAGGGCTTCAAGCGACACCCGTTTACTTTCCTGGAGTGCTCTTTACCATTCAAGTCCATAAGCTGATAGTAACTTGAATTGAAAGCCTTCTTGACTATGTATGGCCCTTGCCATCTTGTTTCAAATTTGGCATCAAAATGATTATCGAGTCGATTGTCATACCTTAGCACAAGATCTCCTTCATTGATGCCTTTGTCCTTCAGTTTCTTGTCAAGCTTCTTCTTTGTCTGTGTGGCTTTCCTCTTATAGCACTCGTATGCTGCTTCTCTTTTCCACTCAAGCTCAGCTAAGGTAAGAAGTCGATCCATCCATGCTTCTTGATCATCTTGTGCTGATTTTCCATGAAGTCGCATTGTTGGAATGTTTAGCTCAATTGGCTGTAAAGCCTCTTGACCATAGACCAAGTGAAATGGTGTGAAATCCGTGGCTTCCCTATATGTGGTTCGATACGCCCACAAGGCACCATCCAAAAAGTCATCCCACAACTTTGTCTTGTTTTTCACCATCTTTCTAATGATTCCTGCAATGACACCATTAGCCTTCTCCACCAAACCATTTGACTGTGGGTAGTATGGTGTACTGTGACGATGTAGAATGTGAAGTTCTTCACAGACTTCTGTGAGCAATCCCTTTCTAAACCCTGGACCATTATCAGAAACAATCTCCAAAGGTGTGCCAAATCTACAAAAAATGTGAGTGTAGATGAATTTTCTCACTGTCTTCTCATTTACCTTTGCCACACTTTGTGCTTCCACCCACCTAGTCATATAGTCTACAGCCACTAGAATGTAGAGTTTACCATTTTTTGTCCTAGGCAGAGGACCCATAGCATCAATGCCCCACTTTTCAAACGGTCCATTTGCAAGCACGATTTGCCTTGGACCATAAACCAATATTCTATTCCCATTTACCTGACAATTGTGACAACTTTTACACCAATGTTGGACATCCACATGCAGACTTGGCCAAACATACCCCGCAAGCAAAATCTTCTTCACAGTTAATTCTTGGGCAAAATGACCACCACATGCTTCTTCATGCAAACCTTTTAGAATGGCTAGAATTTCCTCAATAGTTGGTACTCTTCTGCATACTTGATCCCTCCCTCTTTTATAGAGGGAGCCTTCTAGGAAGAGATATGCGCTTGCCTTCTTCATGAGTCTCCTCTTCTGAGCCTTCGTGAAGTCTTGTGGAAACTCGCCCTCCAAAATGTAGCTAATAATGGGAGTCAATGACTCCAATCCCTGGTATCTCGGTTGCTTGACAGTTGCTGCCACCATGATGACCTGCACTTCTTTCTCAACACATGTAACTACTTGCTGTGCAAGTAAATCGGCATCTTCATTCTGTTTCCTAGGAATATGATATAGTTGCACTTCTTCAAATTGATTAAACAATCTACGAATGGCATGAACTTTTGTCCGTAAGCTTTCATTCTTGCATGCCCAAATACCTAAAATCTGTTTAACAATGAGAAGTGCATCTCCATTTACCATGAGGCGTTGTATCCCTTGGCCAATGCACATCTTCAAACCATGAATTAGTGTGTCGTATTTTGCTTCATTGTTGCTAGCTGAACTTGGTAGATTGAACTTCTCTTTCATGACCACCTCTCCACTTGGGTTGAGCAACACTAGCCCTCCCCTTGCTTTCCCTGTGGCTCGTCGAAAAGCTCCATCAAAGAATAAGGTAAAAGCATTGGGAATACTTTTTGGTGGTGGCAATGGTAGGGTCTTTACTTGAGGCACCTTAATTTCTTTCTCATGTACCCTATAAGTGAGAATCCCTGCCAATTGTGCACGCACACTATCTTCTACCTTGAAAGAGTATTGAAACTCTTGCAACTCCATAATCCACTTTGAGATCCTAGTACTAAGATTCATTTGAGATGACACCCAAGGGAAAAAAATTTCTGCAGTGAGAATTACAAAAGGTTTTGGTAGTAGGTAGGATCTAAACTTTCTCACCGCAAACATGAGAGAAAGCATCATGAGTTCTGCTCCTGTGTAGTCTCTCTCCAAAGCATTCATGACCCTACTAGCAAAGTAGATGGGTCGCATCCTTGTACTGTGGGGATCTTGTTGTAGCAACACAGCACCAATTGTTTCCCTTCCAACACTAGAGCTAACAAAGAATGTGTACTCCCAACAAGGAGGCATGAGTGTTGGTAGCTCTGACAAAATGACTTTAATGTTACAAAAATACTCTTCAATCTCATCAGACCATGCAAATTCTACTTGTTGTGTTAACTTTTGCAAAGGATGAAGCAACTCCGAGGCTAAGTGAATAAAGCGTGACATATACTTCACTTTTTGAATGAATGATATGACCTCTTTGAGATTCTTGGGTGAGGGGAGATCAATAAGAGCCTTTGCCTTTGAAAGATCCACCTCAATGCCTTTATAGGAAACCTTGTGACCAAGCAAGATCACTTCATCCTCAGCTATGTGACACTTGTCGGGGTTGAGTTGACCTCCCATGTCATAGAGCTTCTTTAAACCTTCTTCTACCCTTTGTTGCCACTGTGGTAGCTCCTGTCTGGATCTCTGACCTGGTTGGCTGCTATGCGCCGCACACTAGACTGCTTTTTTTTTAGAAATGTCTTTATGTAGCCCTCCAACCATTGTTGTGAAAAACGTTGATCGGAGGCATTTGGAAATCTAGCTAACGGAGCGTCCTCAATGTCCCGTTCATGATCAGAGAGTTGGTCTATGAACTTTATAAAACACTTCTTATACGTTGAATGTATAATAATTTGTAGATGGCATCGAGATGCCATGCCCTATGCTGTGCCGAAATCAACCTCCCCACCATATTTAACCCTGTAGTAGCGCCCATGCGTATCTGGCACGGGTGCGTCAGTATCCTCGTCCTCTGCATCAGGGGCAGCACGCTCTGAAAGTGGGGACTCCATTCCCCCGCCACTCTTCTAGAGGAAGTCCGTCGATGATGTTCTGGTGAAGTCGGAGTGGAATGGAGTGGCGTAGGACCCTGTGATGCCATGGGAGTAGGACCCTGCGATGCATGGGGATTAGGACCCTGCGATGGAATAGGAGTAGGACGATAGGAAGGGAAAGTAGAGGGAGGTGCCGTTGGTGCGAGGATCTGTAGATAAGTAGTCCCTCTCTGACTCCCCCATGGTATAGTCTACGGAGAAATGTTGTAGGTCGCAAGCTGCTGCGGAGTGTAGTGGCCAAACAAATACTCCATTGAACGGAGGTACTTCTCTCGTAAAGAGATAGCCCGCTGTAAGTCGGGATCTACGACCGGTGGAGGAATCTGAGAAGGGTAGGTATAGGATGGCCATGCCTGCAAATAACCAAAAAAAAAAAAACCTATGACACTCATGGTTTATGGTTAACTACGTAGAAACATTATTTATTTCTTTGCTTGTTCTCACCGAATCAAGACTCGGGTCCACTAGAGGCAATGTCCACCCCGGGTGGGAGCCCACCTGAGATGTGAACCAACCAAAAGAAGAGCCAGCTGGCTGCTCCTCACCAATTGGTCTGTCGTCTGACATCTACATTACAAAGAGCATTATAAGTCCAAAACAAAACAAGCCCCTTTGCACACGATAAAGAGGGAGAGAGGGGGAGGGAGAGAGGCCACCGAAGGCGGCCGGCCGTACTAGTCTATAAATATGTACACAAGTATATTACCACACAAACACGTAGATACATATACATACTAGTAGACCTAAGTAGAGGCTAGTAGTGCCAAAGGTCAAAAGGACTATACCCAAGAGGAAGCGTTTAACCTTCGGATGCTATGCTCCCATACTTAGTGCCTACATACATGCATAAACAGATATATATGTTCACACATATATATGTTAAGGTTGTAAATGTAGCCATCATTTGTGTTGGTTGCACCTAAATTCAATGTCTAAGTGATCAATTGATCGTAACATTACAATTCTCTCCCAGAGGATATATATATTAGCACACAAACACGTAGATACATACACATACTAGTAGACCTAAGTAGAGGCTAGTAGCGCCAAAGTTCAACTGCACCTCTTTAGATATCCTCGGAGTCTTAACAATGGTAAAACCAAAGGTACATTGCGGTAATCCATGCATGAGTGAATCAATGACCGCAACGCCATGATTAAAAAAGGACTATACCCAAGAGGAAGCGTCTAACCTTCGGATGCTATGCTCCCGTACTTAGTGCCTACATACATGCATAAATAGATATATATGTACACACATATATATGTTAAGGTTGTAAATATAGCCATCGTTTTGTGTTGGCTACACCTAAATTCAACATCTAAGTGATCAATTAATCGTAACATTACAATTCTAATGTAATGCAATAAGTAATTCTATTTCTCTCATTGAGTCTCTCTCTCTCTCCATCCCAGAGTCATGTATGCGCCTCCATGTAAAGCAAGCACTCTCAGAGATGAGAAACCAAACATGGACGACATCTTCTGCGGAGGCATGGAGGCCCTGGCTAAGTTCATGGTGGCTTTGGACTTGAGCACCACTTTTTTAGGCTTTGCGTACGTCCACAAGAGCAACCCCAGGGATATCCACATGTCCTAGAATGCCTCACAAACTGAGACAGCCGCTTCATCCTGTTATTGCAAAACATAGATCAGCATGTTTTACAAGTGGAACCCACTGTCTTTTACCTACACCCTCCAAGCTTGGGGATGGGCTGCCCTTCACTTTCTCTCTCTTTCTCTCCCTCTTTCCCTCTCTCTTTCTTTCTCCCTCTCTTTCTCTACCTCTTTCCCTCTATCTCTCTCTTTCTCTCCCTCTTTCTCTATCTCTCTTTCTTTCTCTCCCTCTCTTTCTCTCTATCTCTATTCCTCTCTTTCTCTCCCTCTCTATCTACTCTCTCTCTTTTCCTATCCCTATTTCCCTCTATTTCTCTCTTTCTCTCCCTCTTTCCCTCTCTCACTCTATCTCTTTCTCTTTCCATCTCTCTCTCTTTCTTTCTCCCTCTCTTCCTCTCCCTCTTTTCCTCTATCTCTTTCTTTCTCCCTCTCTTTCTCTCCCTCTTTTCCTCTATCTCCCTCTTTCCCTCTATCTCTCCCTCTATCTCTCTCTCTCTCTTTGTTTCTCTACCT
Source organism: Adiantum capillus-veneris (assembly GCF_014529385.1). Lineage (NCBI taxonomy): Eukaryota > Viridiplantae > Streptophyta > Polypodiopsida > Polypodiales > Pteridaceae > Adiantum > Adiantum capillus-veneris. The sequence continues at coordinate 31,781,640 of NC_140936.1, forward strand.
CTCTTTCTCCCTCTCTTTCTCTCTCTTTTTCTCTCTATCTCTTTCTCTTTCCCTCTCTCTCTCTCTCTTTCTTTCTCTACCTCTCTTCCTCTCCCTCTTTTCCTCTATCTCTTTCTTTCTCCCTCTTTTCCTCCATCTCTCTCTTTCTCTCCCTCTTTCCCTCTCTCACTCTATCTCTCCCTCTATCTCTCTCTCTTTCTTTCTCTACCTCTCTTTCTCTCTCTTTTTCTCTCCCTCTTTCCCTCTATCCCTCTCTTTCTCTCCCTCTTTCCCTCTCTCACTCTATCTCTCCCTCTCTTTCTCTCCCTCTTTCCCTCTATCTCTCTCTTTCTCTCCCTCTTTTCCTCTCTCCCTCTCTCTCTTTCCCTCTCTCCCTCTCTATCTACTCTCTCTCTTTCCCTATTCCTATTTCCCTCTATCTCCCTCTTTCTCTCTCTCTCTCTCTCTCTCTCTCTCTCTCTCTCTTTCCGTATCCCTATTTCCCTCTATCTATCTCTTTCTCTCCCTCTATCTACTCTCTCTCTCTCTCTCTCTCTCTCTCTCTCTCTCCCCATTTCTATCTCCCTCTTTCCCTATCACTCTCTCCCTCTATCCCTATCCCTATCTCTTTTCCTCTTTCCCTCTCTCTCTCTCTCTCTCACACATTAATTCTCTCTTTCCATTTATCTACCTCTATCCCTCTTTCTCTCTCACTCTCTCCCTCTCTCTCTCTCTATCTAACGTTTCTCTCCCTCTCTCTCTCTTCATCTATTTCTCTCTCTCTATCTAACATTTCTCTCCCTCTCTCTCTCTCTCTCTCTCTCTCTCTCTCTCTCTCTCTCTCTCGGGAGGGGGGACAAGCTTAGGAGCGATGGCGGAGAGGAAGAACGTAGGGTATGCTGCAAAAATGTTGCATACTCTACCTTCTTTCCTTTTTAGGTGCCAATTATTATCGCGCTTATTACCGCGGCCAATTATTTCAAACGGATACATGTGAATCCAAGGTTGCAGGGGGGGGGGGGGGAGGGGGGGAGGTACAAACCACCCCTCCTACCCTTAGCTATACATTATCTCATTTTTTAGCTTTTTGAGTTTTTTATTGAAGATTTTTAATTTTTTATGGATACTTTATTTTGTAGTACTTTTAAATGTTTATTAATTGAATTTTTAAAAATCCCTTTTAATTTAAAAATAATTTTAACACTCGTTGTCATTTATTCCCTTTGACTTTAACTATATGTAATTTTTCTAATGAAATTAAGTGTTTTTCTAATTATTTATTTTTAAGGACACATGACTAAGTAAACAATCTTTCGCGTGTGTAGGACATCGATTGGGATGATCGTGGTCCTCCTGGAGGCATAGAGCGAGATCGTTGGCTCAAGGAAAAACTACCTTGTCCTTGTGCTAAGTGCAAAAGGACAGTTCCTCGCTCGAGGCACATTGTTTTGGAGCACGTGGAGAACGAAGGGCTTTGGCATCCTCGAAAAGCGCTCGGAGAGATGATAGCGCGACTCACCCGTCGCTTAAGGAGGTGCCCCATTGGTCTGTGTTCGGTGATGGTGCACTATTGACAAGCCAACCTTTCAACAACACTTCCACAAATATTCCATGAAGATTCCTCAAAGATTCTCTAAAGATTCCATATGAAGATGATGATAAAGTGATGAAGATGAATATGGCTACTGTAATGTGAAGATACAAGCTCATGGACATCATCGAATATCCCGTTATTATCATTTTGAGCCATTACGGCCACTTTTGTAATGTTTATAGGAACTTCATATTTTAAGTCGGCAATTGTATTTTGGCCACAGATGCTTGCTGGATGAGCAAAGCCAGCTCACGTTGTTGTAATTAAGCTCTATAGAAGCCTAGGAACAAATCAGGTCATTTTGGCCGGACATTAGGTTTTCTAAGGTTTAGTATATAAATCAAAACCTAAAGCTTTGTAAGGCGACTTCTAATAATCTTATCTTCTGTGTCGACTGGGAGACTGCGAGAGAGTGAGAGTGTGTGTGTGCTACAAGAGCTACAGTGGTCGGAATCGCAAACACAGAGCAGTAGCATGTTGCCCACGAGGAGAGCTACGCATTGATGCTTACATCACGCGCGTTCATCTGTGTTTTGGCAGATTCATCCGCGAGCTACTTTTGGAGTTTCGGTGAGTAAACGTTGTCTGTTTTTGCATTTCAGCATATCCACGCGATCAGAGCAAGTAGAGCTACACATTAGGCATGTTAGATTTTAGAAACAGTGACCTGTAAAATCCGACCAAACATCCTACACGTTTTCTGCAGGGAGGGTATTGGGTTCGGATTTGTGGTCAGAGACCTTACGGATAGCGGCCTTCCAGTGTGTGTAGGACTTCCCTTGAGTTTCATGAAGTTTCGAGATTGTTTGATGGGCTTTTGGCTTACGGTAGCATCATAGGAGACTCTCACATTCACAGAACCAATGGCATGTAGATTTGATATCTCTGTAGGAGGTAGTCATTAGTTGGTCGAGTAGAGGTTGACACCCTTTGCTTGCTTCCACGTCCCTATGGGTCAAGCTTCGTCCTCAGTTGACATTATATGTTAGGTGAGTTCTCGCTATGATGATGTCCGTCGTGGCGTATCCGCCAACATTGGAGCCGCTGTCGGGGACGAGGGCCCTAAGTAGGTGACCGAGACTAGTCCTTGAGGATAGAGGTCCCTCTGGCTTGTCGGAGTACTATTTTACATTTAGATAGGATCAGAGGGTGGTGGACTCTCTAGGTCTTAGGAGGAGTCTAGTGAGCGTGTGTATAGCCTAGATCTTTCGTCTTAGGTAGTATTAGGTAGTGAGTGGCATAAAATGGTAACCATCTTTTTGCAACATTTGTCAGCTTACTCAACGTCCTCTTCCTCATATGTGTATATATTTTTCTACGCTATTAAGTTATATAGAGTAAATTCCCCCTCTTCGTTTAACCTTTGTGGCGACACATACATTATACTCTTCCCAAAAATGTCACCTTCGTCATATATTTATATTACCACCCTTTTCTTTTTTGCTTTGTAAATAGAATAAGCATACAATAACCAACTATATACTCCCAAAATTTCTTACCTCTTGTGAATTAGTAGTAGAAAAATAATATATCCATCTTCCACCCCGTATAGATAAATTCCCATGGAAATCAACTCTCCACTTGTCTTTACCAAAGATTGTGGTCCCTCTCTACAAGTCTTCTATGCCCCCTACATAGGTGGCCCAATATCTCTTAAGAATATACATATAGTTTCTCTCCTTTCAAAAAGACTCCAATTGTATATTCTTTTCACAAGCAAATAATATTGGGCCCTCCTCTATTTGTTTAAGCATCATAGCCTTTTCAAAAAGCATGATTCCCCTTGGATGCGTACAAGCAAAGGGCCCATACAAGAAGACTTGGAAGCAAAAGGTTCCCTAACCTAGTGTGGACCTTCCAAACCTAATTCCTTGGTGCATGGGCATGAAGAATAGTCCAAATTCATATCAAACATGTTGAGAAGGTCAATTTTGCCTTTTGAAGCATGTCATTCCGAGCTACAGGTAAAAAGTTATGGTCAAAATAGTGTAAATCTGTCAGATTCGCAGCAAAAGGGAACTGTAAATCAAGTAAATCAAGAGGGTGAGATCTTATTTTTCCCCTACTCATCTTCTAGAAGAGCAATGAGTGTTCAAGGTCACTTGCATGTGATGGGACCAACCTAAAGATGCTTTCTAAATGCCAAGACAGACAAGTTGAGATACCCCGCAGGAGCCACCCGTAGGGCCTCATGGTGGGGCCCACCTACATTATGCACCCCTATGGAGCCTTCACGGTCTAAAATGATATTTTTGGTGAATAAATAGTCCCATTTATGTCCAATATTCAATGAGTGGTCAAAGGACACTTAATTAGGTCTAATCACTTACTCTAATTAAGTGTAGCATAATCCCACTCCTACACAACTATAAATAGCCCCCCTTGGAGAGACTTGAGGACAAACACCTATATTTTCAACTTCATGTTGTTTCTTGATCAATAGTAGAGAAAACCCCAACCCTCCCTCTTTCACATCCTCCCTCCTAACCCTCCTCTTTGGAAGAAGTGCAACTCTATTCTCCACTCTTTCCATTCTACAATCTCTTACTCCATCAACCCAATAAATCATTTGTAGCACCTCAATAACTTGTAAATACATCATGATCTCTCTCATGGTTATGTTAATGATCATGAAATCATCTTCAAAACTTTCAAGTGTCGCAATTCGTGATGGTTAGCCAACGTCTGTCCTCCCCTTAAAAGGTGTGCGAGAAATCAAGTAAGTGTTCTATTCTCAATTTATGATTGGTTTTTTTCTCCACACTTATTCAATTGGTCTAAAGAAATTTCTCACTCCAACTCTCTTTTGCTTCATTACATATGCATGTGGCTACCTCTCATGGTGATTTTATTTGTGTCACGGCATTGCATACATGGAGATGAGCTCTCTATGCAAAGTGTGTTAGTTTGATGTAAGTGATTCTCTTGTGTGTTTGAGAGGCAAGTCTTGTGCGCATGATTTTTTGATGAGTGCTTGAGAGAGGAAGAGTTTGGATGTATTATGGGTATTCTTATGGGGAGACGGTGAATGCTATTCCACAAATTGCATATTTCATTTTGATGCACGGCATTGGGCTGCATAATCGTTGATGGTGTGCAAGTGTCCAAAGTGTATATAGAGTAAGGGGGTTTTCAAAGTGTGTTGCTTGAGTGGGTGAGTGCAATTGTTATTTTGATTGGTTTCCTTCTCCACTCCCAAAAGAAGGTGGTGCCCCAAGTAGTGTGCGTACCTCTTTACAAACATTTTGTGAGGGTAGGCCCATTGGTTTGGGTTTAGAGGCCCCATTTCAAAAAGCTCGCCCTCATAAAGTGGTGCCCCCACGGAGGAACATATTTCCAAGTTACCTTCAAATTTTTTAGTGATGAACAATGGAGTTCCCATCTATCCATTTCATTTTGCACAACACATTAGAGTAAATGTTCACATAGATAGAAAAGTCTTTTTCGAGCAACGCATTGTTTTTATGTTTGGTGCAGAAAGACTTAGAGAAATATTGGCATCACTCAATCCAATTATACTTCCAATCATCAATTATGAAACTTCTTTTGATGTTCACGTTTTCATTTTGTTTTAAAGGCAGGAACAAGGAGTGGTGAAGGGGTGCTCAAGGGCCATATGAAGGAACGAGGTCTTCAAGCCAACAACGAGGAGTAGCACATGAATCACGATCAAAACAATGAACCTTTTAGGCCTATTACTCAGCAATCGATTCATATAATCATTGCAACTAAGTTTAGTTTTCAATCTATCATAAGGAGGATATTTGGATCCACTCGCCTCAATGAAATCAATGCTTCAATTAATCCATTTATTCTACCTATGATAAAGTACGAATTAACAATGGATGTGTACATCTTCATTTTAATGTAATCAGATTTATAATGTCAATAATCTTGTGCGGCCCGTAAGAGAAAAGTTTCTTTAAAAAAAAGAGATTTCAAAAAGTCTAAACAAAATGTCAAGTTCTTTTCCCATGTTCTATGCAAGAAGTGGGGAAGATGCGCAAGAGTTTCTTGACAACTTGGAGATGGCACATCTCATATCCGGGAGAGATGAAGAGGAAGTAAAGCTACGAGCCTTCCCGTTGGTTCTAAAAGCAGAAGCTAAAGCATGGTATGAGACCTTGCAACCCCAAATCAAGTCCAATTGGGAGAGACTGCGAGCAAGCTTCCTCTCCAAGTTCGGGCAAGGTGATACTTCTGAAGGACTATGGAAATGTCTTATTGGACATAAGCAGGTATCACTTGAAGACTATCCCTCTTATGAAGCAAACTTTGTCAATCTATGGGGTAGGTGGGCGGCTACATTAGAAAATCATGGTGGTGCACCTAACTTTCTAAAAAAAGAGAGATTCATGGTTGGCTTGTATCCACTTTTAAAGGCTAAAGTAGAGCTAAAATTCCCATCCACCTTCGAAGAAGCACGTGAGGTAGCCATCATCAAGTTTAGAAAACTACACTTCCAAGAACATAGAGCAAGGGGTTTGAATGAAGTGAGTGAGAGGGAGTCTTCACAAACCATGGAAGCACCAATTAGGGCCCCTCTTGCACAATCTTCACAAATAGGAGATAACTCTCAACAAGAGGTTTTACAAAGGCTAACTCAACAGCTTGAGAACCTCACTCTGAATCTAGTACAAGGCCTACCTCAACAACGACAACCAAGAGAAGGGAATTGCAATCAACGAAGACAAGCTCAAGAGTTGCGATGTTGGAATTGCAATGAAATGGGCCATGGCATGTACAATTGTCCACATCCAAGGCGACTTCCGGGAGACATATATCCCCCCAGACCGCCTCCTCTCACTGTGTAGCAAGAACAAGCTCAAGGCCCACAAATCCTTCGTCGACCACCACCACCAGCAAATATACCTCCCGTCCCACATGAGGAGGAAGAAAGAGGAGTCAACATCATCAAGCTAGAAGAGGTAATAGATGAGCATACTCTAAACTTTGATGTTATGCCGGCAGAAAAACGCACAAGATCACATGATAAGGATGAAGACATGAGAAGTGAAGGAAGAAATTCAGCCAGAAGGGACAAGAAGAAGAAGTTAAAGATGGAAGAAGCTGAAAGTAGCAGGAAGAAAAGATCAAGGCGAAGGGAAATTGGTATCAACGACTTCCCATTGGGAAAGGAGCTAGAGCCCTACAACATCCTGGAGGATTTACAAACCCAAAAGCCAAACATTTCATGGCCTCAACTTCTACACCTATCAGCCAAAGTAAGAAGGCAATGGCCAAAGTTGGTAAGTACAAGAATTCCAAAAAAGAAAGAAAATCTTTCCATTAAGGTTGTGGCCTCAAAGATACAAAAAGATGTGGAACCCATTGTGGATGCTTACATAAGGGGTAGAAAGGTGTCTAATGTATATGTTGATGGTGGAGCTCAAATGTGTGTGATCACGGAAAAATCAATGAACAGGTTAGGACTTGAAATTACAAAGTCCTCTAATTGTCAAGCTAGGCTAGCCAACAACTCAAGTGTGAAGTGTTTGGGGATCATTGAAAATGTAAAAGTCTCTGTATGTAACATAGATGCACGAGTGGATATGTATGTCGTGCCAGCTAAGGGGGAGGGCTATCCCATCATCCTAGGGAGGCCTTGGCTCATTGCTGTGCATGCAGATCAAAAATGGGGAAGTGGTCGTTTGATTCTTAAGAAGGGTCAACGGGTGGTGTATGATTGGCGAGAAGGAAAGCAACTAGATATCAACTATGAAACCACGACAGATGAAGAGAGCAAAGAGGAGAGTCCTTACTCAAGTGATGAGGAAGCATTAACCAGTGCATCAACCAGTGAAGAGGAGTCTTCTTTGGAGGTAATGGGAATTGTATTCAACGCCAACACTCAAGATGTTCCAGTAGAAGAAAAGCCAACAGACAATCACACACGAGGAGATGAAAGATGCCACCACCTTGAAGAAGGATTTGAGAAGATGCTTGCAAAAGATCTTACTTGTGAGGAGAAGAGGTCCTACATCAATATGTTAAGGAGGTATCCCAATTTGTTTATCACTGACTACTCACAAATAAGAGGTGTAGATGTAATAGAGCACCGAATTGAATTGAAACTAGGGACCAAACCCGTGGCTCAAAAGTTAAGGCGACTAGGATCTGTGCAACAAAAGGCTCTCCTACAAGAAGTGAATCGACTCTTGAAGGCTGGCTTCATCTATCCAGTATCCAACTCCGAATGGGTATCACCTATTGTAGTCACTCCCAAGAAGAATGGTAAGTGGAGGGTCTGTGTGGATTACAAACCCCTCAACGCTGCGACAAAGAGGGACCACTTCCCTCTCCCTTTCCAAGATGAAATTTTGAATGAAGTAGCAGGTCACGAATGCTACACTGTGTGTGATGGGTATTCAAGATATTTTCAAATTAGAATAGCAGAAGAGGACCAACCAAAAACCACCTTCATCACACCTTGGGGATGTTTTGCATTCAGAGTAATGCCTTTTGGGCTCACCAATGCTCCTAGCACCTTCATGAGATTCACAATATTTGTATTTCAGCCATTCTTTGGAAAATCCATAAACGTCTTTATGGATGATTTTTGTATTAATAGTTGTAGATCACTTCATTGCAAAAAGGTTGAAGAGGGGCTTAAGAGGCTCCATCAATTTGTAGGACAACTCAACCCAGAGAAGTGTCATATTGGTGAATCTCAGGTGGTTTTTCTAGGCCATGTGGTTTCTTCACAAGGAATTCAAGTGGATCCCTCTAAAGTAGAGGCCCTTTTGTCATTATCTCCACCAACAACAACTAAGGAGCTAATGACCTTCAACCACAAAGTGAGGTACATGTCTCGCTTCATCCATCTCCTAGCAGAAGCCATCGCCCCTTTGCATAGGTTGGCAAGGCAATCTACATTTGAATGGGGGAGGGAACATGCAAAATGTTTTGAGGAAGTGAAGGGCATTCTTAGCTCTCGCCCAATCCTAATGCCACCAGATCCAAAGGAGACCTACTATGTCACTCCAAGTGTAGGTTTCGAAGCAATTGGTGTTGTTTTGATGCAAAAAGATCTTAAAACATCATACATGAGGCCGATCTATTTTGCAAGCAAGGTGATGACTCCGGCCGAGAAGGGATACACTGAAATGGAGAAAGTGGTCTTTGCAATCTTGTTTGCGGTAAGGAAGTTTCGATCGTATCTTCTCCCTGTGGCATTTGTTTTTCTCACCTTAGAGCACAATCTACCATATGTAGTACAACACATGAGACTCTTATCTAGAATAGCAAAGTGGGTGCTTGAACTCCAAGAATTTGAATACACTTTCCTTGTAGAAGATAGCACAAGAGCAGGACTTGCAGACATTCTCACCTACAAAGTGAGAGAAAGGGAAGGATAACGACTACAAAGAGAGGAAGGCTCAAAACAGTTCAAAGTAAAGGAGATTGATAATGCCCATACTTTATGCTTTGACGAAGCTTATCAACGCCAAAAAGACAAAGCAGCAGGGGGAATCATCATTTTGAACCCACAAAAGGAGGTAATGGTTAGAAAAGGTATCACTCTACCCAGTGTTCACTCAAACAAGGAGGCTGAGTATGTTGCTCTAACCCTTGGGTTAGAAGAATGCAAAGAATTAGGCATACAAAGACTTATTATAAAAGGTGATTCTATGCTAGTGGTCAGGCAAATCTAAGGGACTTGGAGGTGCAAGAATCGTACATTATTTGAGTGGCTTAGTAGTGTAAGAGCTTTGATGAAGGGTTTTAAAGCAACACAGGTACAACACATTGTGAGAACTCATAACAAGGAAGCAGACTTACTCGCAAATGAAAAGCTTCAAATGGCGGTAGGAGGTGTGAAACTATATGAACCCAAATATCAAGGTCAAGAGGAGCTAAAAGACATTATCTTCTTTCTACAAGCAGGTGAGTGTCCCAAACACTTAGACAAGGTGCAAAGACATAGACTAGTTAAGAAGGCCACACCTTACCAGTTGATCGGGGATGATTTATATCACAAAGGGAAAGATTTGGTCTTGAGGAGAGTACCAGGTGTGCAAGAGATAGAGAAAATTCTTCTTTCATGTCATGATGATGTCTGTGGTGGTCATTTTTCTCAAGATATTACAAGTAGGAAGATTTTACAAGCAGGGTTTATTTGGCCGAGCTTACATCGTGATGTCCAATATTGGTTTAAGGCATGTAAGCCATGCCAAATTGCTGGGGATAGACGACTAACATATGAGCCTCGAGTCCCAATAATATCTTATGGCCCTTTTGAAAGTGGGGTGTGGATGCAATAGGTCCCCTACCTCGTACTTCTACAGGGAAGGTTTTCATCATCATGGGTGTTGACTACATGACACGATGGGCGGAAGCAACAAGCACAACCCGAATCACAGCTGAAGAGGTATCAAAGTTTATTTTTGATCATATTTGTAGTAGGTTTGGAACACCCCTAGAAATCTTATCAGATCAAGGCCCGGGTTTTAGGGCTGACCTTCTGAATGATCTCTTGAGGAGGTTAAAAGTGAAACACCTGCATTCCACACCCTACTATCCTCAATGCAATGGATTGGTGGAAAAAGTGAATGGAATGATATGTAAGATCATTTATAAGCAGGTTGTGGACCGGCCTAATGATTGGGATTGCCATTTCACGGCTGTTCTTTGGGCGTATAGGACATCTTTCCAGGTATCTACCCAATTCACCCCTTTTCATCTAGTTTATGGACAGGAAGCACTTCTCCCCATTGAGGTAGAGCTCTCAAGCTTGCGCGTTCTTGCAAGAGTGGCAAAAAAATCAAAAGAGGTTCTACATGAAAGGATCTTAGATCTCCAACGACTTGAGCTAGATAGAGAAGAGTCCATTGATCACTACATCACCAAAGCGACAAGCCAAAGGGATAAAATCAACAAGAAGCTCAAGGGGAAAGGATTGATGGAAGGTATGTTGGTTCTTCGCTATGATAACCGACTTGATACTCGACTTGACAAAAAGTTTTCGCAAAGATGGGAGGGACCTTTTATCATAAAAAAAAAGTTTGGGAATGGTAGTTACAGATTAGCAGATTTATCAGGAAAACTTCACAAGACCAGAGTCAATGGATGGAGATTAAAGCCCTACTTTCAACGTATCAATCCGTTGATAGGCAGTCATCTGCCTACATCGTCTAAGCTCCAAATTGACATGGCTCCCTTCGGCTTGGCAAATGCTCCACCTATTTTTAAAGCTTTGATGTGCAAAGAAGAACCAGCCTTGGAATCTGAACATACCCAAGGCAACCCTCCCATCTCCGATTTATGGGATTGAGGTAATGAAAAGCAAGTCTAATGGAGTAAAAGAGTGCATGACACTCCTCCTATTGAAAACAAAAAAGTGGAAAAGGAAAAATAACCAAAAAAAAGAGAAAAAAAAGAAGAAAAAGAAGCAACACCGTCCTCCTAAAGATATGAATATCTCTAGGCTTGGGGGAGGGCTAATATGAGTGGCATAAAATGGTAACCATCTTTTTGCAACATTTGTCAGCCTACTCAACGTCCTCTTCCTCATATGTGTATATATTTTTCTATGCTATTAAGTTATCTAGAGTAAATTCCCCCTCTTCGTTTAACCTTTGTGGCGACACATACATTATACTCTTCCCAAAAATGTCACCTTCGTCATATATTTATATTACCACCCTTTTCTTTTTTGCTTTGTAAATAGAATAAGCATACAATAACCAACTATATACTCCCAAACTTTCTTACCTCTTGTGAATTAGTAGTAGAAAAATAATATATCCATCTTCCACCCCATATAGATAAATTCCCATGGAAATCAACTCTCCACTTGTTTTTACCACAGATTATGGTCCCTCTCTACAAGTCTTCTATGCCACCTACATAGGTGGCCCAATATCTCTTAAGAATATACATATAGTTTCTCTCCTTTCAAAAAGACTCCAATTGTATATTCTTTTCACAAGAAAATAATATTGGGCCCTCCTCTATTTGTTTAAGCATCATAGCCTTTTGAAAAAGCATGATTCCCCTTGGATGCGTACAAGCAAAGGGCCCATACAAGAAGACTTGGAAGCAAAAGGCTCCCTAGCCTAGTGTGGACCTTCCAAACCGAATTCCTTGGTGCATGGGCGTGAAGAATAGTCCAAATTCATATCAAACATGTTGAGAAGGTCAATTTTTCCTTTTGAAGCATGTCATTCCGAGCTACAGGTAAAAAGTTATGGTCAAAATAGTGTAAATCTGTCAGATTCGCAGCAAAAGGGAACTGTAAATCAAGTAAATCAAGAGGGTGAGAACTTAGTTTCCCCCTACTCATCTTCTAGAAGAGCAATGAGTGTTCAAGGTCACTTGCATGTGATGGGACCAACCTAAAGATGCTTTCTAAATGCCAAGACAGACAAGTTGAGATACCCCGCAGGAGCCACCCGTAGGGCCTCCATGGTGGGGCCCACCTACATTATGCACCCCTATGGAGCCTTCATGGTCTAAAATGATATTTTTGGTGAATAAATAGTCCCTTTTATGTCCAATATTCAATGAGTGGTCAAAGGACACTTAATTAGGTCTAATCACTTACTCTAATTAAGTGTAGCATAATCCCACTCCTACACAACTATAAATAGCCCCCCTTGGAGAGACTTGAGGACAAACACCTATATTTTCAACTTCATGTTGTTTCTTGATCAATAGTAGAGAAAACCCCAACCCTCCCTCTTTCACATCCTCCCTCCTAACCCTCCTCTTTGGAGGAAGTGCAACTCTATTATCCACTCTTTCCATTCTACAATCTCTTACTCCATCAACCCAATAAATCATTTGTAGCACCTCAATAACTTGTAAATACATCATGATCTCTCTCATGGTTATGTTAATGATCATGAAATCATCTTCAAAACTTTCAAGTGTCGCAATTCGTGATGGTTAGCCAACGTCTGTCCTCCCCTTAAAAGGTGTGCGAGAAATCAAGTAAGTGTTCTATTCTCAATTTACCATTGGTTTGTTTCTCCACACTTATTCAATTGGTCTAAAGAAATTTCTCACTCCAACTCTCTTTTGCTTCATTACATATGCATGTGGCTACCTCTCATGGTGATTTTATTTGTGTCACGGCATTGCATACATGGAGATGATCTCTCTATGCAAAGTGTGTTAGTTTGATGTAAGTGATTCTCTTGTGTGTTTGAGAGGCAAGTCTTGTGCGCATGATTTTATGATGAGTGCTTGAGAGAGGAAGAGTTTGGATGTATTATGGGTATTCCTATGGGGAGACGGTGAATGCTATTCCACAAATTGCATATTTCATTTTGATGCACGGCATTGGGTCGCATAATCGTTGATGGTGTGCAAGTGTCCAAAGTGTATATAAAGTAAGGGGGTTTTCAAAATGTGTTGCTTGAGTGGGTGAGTGCAAGTGTTATTTTGATTGGTTTCCTTCTCCACTCCCAAAAGAAGGTGGGGCCCCAAGTAGTGTGCGTACCTCTTTACGAACATTTTGTGAGGGTAGGCCCATTGGTTTGGGTTTAGAGGCCCCATTTCAAAAAGCTCGCCCTCATAAAGTGGTGCCCCCATGGAGGAACATATTTCCAAGTTACCTTCAAATTTTTTAGTGATGAACAATGGAGTTCCCATCTATCCATTTCATTTTGCACAACACATTAGAGTAAATGTTCACATAGATAGAAAAGTCTTTTTCGAGCAACGCATTGTTTTTATGTTTGGTGCAGAAAGACTTAGAGAAATATTGGCATCACCCAATCCAATTATACTTCCAATCATCAATTATGAAACTTCTTTTGATGTTCACGTTTTCATTTTGTTTTAAAGGCAGGAACAAGGAGTGGTGAAGGGGTGCTCAAGGGCCATATGAAGGAACGAGGTCTTCAAGCCAACAACGAGGAGTAGCACATGAATCACGATCAAAACAATGAACCTTTTAGGCGTATTGCTCCGCAATCGATTTATATAATCATTGCAACTAAGTTTAGTTTTCAATCTATCATAAGGAGGATATTTGGATCCACTCGCCTCAATGAAATCAATGCTTCAATTAATCCATTTATTCTACCTATGATAAAGTACGAATTAACAATGGATGTGTACATCTTCATTTTAATGTAATCAGATTTATAATGTCAATAATCTTGTGCGGCCCGTAAGAGAAAAGTTTCTTTAAAAAAAAGAGATTTCAAAAAGTCTAAACAAAATGTCAAGTTCTTTTCCCATGTTCTATGCAAGAAGTGGGGAAGATGCGCAAGAGTTTCTTGACAACTTGGAGATGGCACATCTCATATCCGGGAGAGATGAAGAGGAAGTAAAGCTACGAGCCTTCCCGTTGGTTCTAAAAGCAGAAGCTAAAGCATGGTATGAGACCTTGCAACCCCAAATCAAGTCCAATTGGGAGAGACTGCGAGCAAGCTTCCTCTCCAAGTTCGGGCAAGGTGATACTTCTGAAGGACTATGGAAATGTCTTATTGGACATAAGCAGGTATCACTTGAAGACTATCCCTCTTATGAAGCAAACTTTGTCAATCTATGGGGTAGGTGGGAGGTTACATTAGAAAATCATGGTGGTGCACCTAACTTTCTAAAAAAAGAGAGATTCATTGTTGGCTTGTATCCACTTTTAAAGGCTAAAGTAGAGCTAAAATTCCCATCCACCTTCGAAGAAGCACGTGAGGTAGCCATCATCAAGTTTAGAAAACTACACTTCCAAGAACATAGAGCAAGGGGTTTGAATGAAGTGAGTGAGAGGGAGTCTTCACAAACCATGGAAGCACCAATTAGGGCCCCTCTTGCACAATCTTCACAAATAGGAGATAACTCTCAACAAGAGGTTTTACAAAGGCTAACTCAACAGCTTGAGAACCTCACTCTAAATCTAGTACAAGGCCTACCTCAACAACGACAACCAAGAGAAGGGAATTGCAATCAACGAAGACAAGCTCAAGAGTTGCGATGTTGGAATTGCAATGAAATGGGCCATGGCATGTACAATTGTCCACATCCAAGGCGACTTCCGGGAGACATATATCCCCCCAGACCGCCTCCTCTCACTGTGTAGCAAGAACAAGTTCAAGGCCCACAAAGCCTTCGTCGACCACCACCACCAGCAAATATACCTCCCGTCCCACATGAGGAGGAAGAAAGAGGAGTCAACATCATCAAGCTAGAAGAGGTAATAGATGAGCATACTCTAAACTTTGATGTTATGCCGGCAGAAAAACGCACAAGATCACATGATAAGGATGAAGACATGAGAAGTGAAGGAAGAAATTCAGCCAGAAGGGACAAGAAGAAGAAGTTAAAGATGGAAGAAGCTGAAAGTAGCAGGAAGAAAAGATCAAGGCGAAGGGAAATTGGTATCAACGACTTCCCATTGGGAAAGGAGCTAGAGCCCTACAACATCCTGGAGGATTTACAAACCCAAAAGCCAAACATTTCATGGCCTCAACTTCTACACCTATCAGCCAAAGTAAGAAGGCAATGGCCAAAGTTGGTAAGTACAAGAATTCCAAAAAAGAAAGAAAATCTTTCCATTAAGGTTGTGGCCTCAAAGCTACAAAAAGATGTGGAACCCATTGTGGATGCTTACATAAGGGGTAGAAAGGTGTCTAATGTATATGTTGATGGTGGAGCTCAAATGTGTGTGATCATGGAAAAATCAATGAACAGGTTAGGACTTGAAATTACAAAGTCCTCTAATTGTCAAGCTAGGCTAGCCAACAACTCAAGTGTGAAGTGTTTGGGGATCATTGAAAATGTAAAAGTCTGTGTATGTAACATAGATGCACAAGTGGATATGTATGTCGTGCCAGCTAAGGGGGAGGGCTATCCCATCATCCTAGGGAGGCCTTGGCTCATTGCTGTGCATGCAGATCAAAAATGGGGAAGTGGTCGTTTGATTCTTAAGAAGGGTCAACGGGTGGTGTATGATTGGCGAGAAGGAAAGCAACTAGATATCAACTATGAAACCACGGCAGATGAAGAGAGCGAAGAGGAGAGTCCTTACTCAAGTGTTGAGGAAGCATTAACCAATGCATCAACCAGTGAAGAGGAGTCTTCTTTGGAGGTAATGGGAATTGTATTCAACGCCAACACTCAAGATGTTCCAGTAGAAGAAAAGCCAACAGACAATCACACACGAGGAGATGAAAGATGCCACCACCTTGAAGAAGGATTTGAGAAGATGCTTACAAAAGATCTTACTTGTGAGGAGAAGAGGTCCTACATCAATATGTTAAGGAGGTATCCCAATTTGTTTATCACTGACTACTCACAAATAAGAGGTGTAGATGTAATAGAGCATCGAATTGAATTGAAACCAGGGACCAAACCCGTGGCTCAAAAGTTAAGGCGACTAGGATCTGTGCAACAAAAGGCTCTCCTACAAGAAGTGAATCGACTCTTGAAGGCTGGCTTCATCTATCCAGTATCCAACTCCGAATGGGTATCACCTATTGTAGTCACTCCCAAGAAGAATGGTAAGTGGAGGGTCTGTGTGGATTACAAACCCCTCAACGCTGCGACAAAGAGGGACCACTTCCCTCTCCCTTTCCAAGATGAAATTTTGAATGAAGTAGCAGGTCACGAATGCTACACTGTGTGTGATGGGTATTCAGGATATTTTCAAATTAGAATAGCAGAAGAGGACCAACCAAAAACCACCTTCATCACACCTTGGGGATGTTTTGCATTCAGAGTAATGCCTTTTGGGCTCACCAATGCTCCTAGCACCTTCATGAGATTCACAATATTTGTATTTCAGCCATTCTTTGGAAAATCCATAAGCGTCTTTATGGATGATTTCTGTATTAATAGTTGTAGATCACTTCATTGCAAGAAGGTTGAAGAGGGGCTTAAGAGGCTCCATCAATTTGGGGGACAACTCAACCCAAAGAAGTGTCATATTGGTGAATCTCAGGTGGTTTTGCTAGGCCATGTGGTTTCTTCACAAGGAATTCAAGTGGATCCCTCTAAAGTAGAGGCCCTTTTGTCATTATCTCCACCAACAACAACTAAGGAGCTAATGACCTTCAACCACAAAGTGAGGTACATGTCTCGCTTCATCCATCTCCTAGCAGAAGCCATCGCCCCTTTGCATAGGTTGGCAAGCCAATCTACATTTGAATGGGCTGGTATAGAGACTAGGAGTAGGTTGGGGTATAGAGAGTAGGAGTTGGAGTGGTAGATGTGGTGGTAGGTTGACTTGAGAGTCCGTGTGAGGCCAGGAAGCAACCAAGACATCAAAATCACCATCTCACATGATGAGTAGGAGTAGGGTAAGTAGGATATCTTGATTGCTGATCTAGAGTACTTTATGCATGTCTTATTTGTTGTTAGGCTCATCAGAGAAGTGGAAAACGTTAAGTAGGAAAGATGGTAAATTGTGTTTGGAAGCTGATTTGAAGTCTAAAAGTTTATATGATTATTGCTGAGAGCTCTACAAAGCATAGGGAGTACTACTGTCAGAAAAAATTTGCATTTTAAGACAGTAGACATCCTACGCGTAGGATGTCTCCAAGGCACTTTTGGCAAGGAATTTGAGGAAACTGAGGTTACCACTGGGTTCAGAGGGTAGGTTTTACCCTAGTAACATATTGACTTGAGTGTTTTTCCCTATTTTTGTTGACCGAAATCCAAAAGGCGGAGTCAGAAAACGTAAAATTTCAGAAAAGGCTTAAATTGAGTGATTTTTGCATGTTTTTGCAATTGTGAAGTATACTTGCACTTGCTGAGAGCATAAGGAAGCATCAGGGACACTTCAGTCGGAAAAAATAAGCAGTAAACATCCTACGCGTAGTATGTATACAGGGTGATCTGGGCACTTTTTTGAAAATCTGAGGTTACCAGTGTATTTAGAAGGTAGGTTCTACCCTATTTTCACCTGGAAAGTGGAAATTTGACCAAATTTTGACAGATTAAAGCCAAAAGACGAGAATTCCCAAACATCCTACCCAAATTGTGTCCAAGGCCTAATTTTGAGACCAAACCATAGGATGACTCCATAGGCATGTCCTAAATGTTGTATTGAGTGCATGTGATAAATTTCATCTCATTTGGGTCAGTGAAAGTGAAGATTGAACAGACTTTAGCGTTTTTGGACGGACAAAAGGCAAGAATAGCTAGTTTTGGGGTCTTTTGACATCCAAACTCAAATCTAAGCATACCAGTGGGTTGTTGAAGACTAAGGGAGTCGTTGGTCCAAGTTTGAGTTCATTTTGAGCAAAAGGACATCCTATGCATAGGATGTCTACTGCATGATTCTGAGACCAAAATTCTACTGTGACCATACCATGTTGTGATATAGCCTTAGATAAGCCTGCTAGTCAAGTTTGGTCCAATTTGGAGCTGATTTGACTTGAAAATTCACCAGATGGGACATTTGGCTTCTGAAACAGATACTTGATCATTTGACCAGCCTACAAGTGTCAGAATCAAAAAGTAAAAATAGCTGTGTGTTTAGCACATCAAGGGGAACCTTGGATTCAATTTTGGGCTAAATCTGTGCAAAAAGACATCCTACCCGTAGGATGTCTCAAGGTGATTTTTAGGTCCAATTGAAATTTTGAGCATACCAGTGTGTTGTTAGACTCAAGGGGAACCTGTGGTTCAAATTTTGGCCAAATCTAAGCAAAAAGACATCCTACCTGTAGGATGTCTCCAAGTGCTAAATGAACTTTTGGGGAGATTTTGACCTCATACAATTGTTTATCATGTCCTATTAAGCTTAGCCATCAAGTTTCAAGTCATTTGGACATCATTTGCTCCTGAAAAAAGACATCCTACACTCTGAGTGCACCAAAAGCTTATGCAGCCCAAATCTTGACCTGTTGGCATCCAAATTCAAATCTGAGCATAGCATTGGGTTGCTTGACTCAAGGGGAATCTAGGGTTCAAATTTTATTCAATTCTAAGCAAAAAGATATCCTACCGGTAGGATGTTTCCTGCATGATTTTGGACCCTAGACCAACATTTGACAATACCAAAGTGTTTCATAGCATCTTATAAGCCTGCCAGTGAATTTTGGTCCAATTTGGAGCTCATTTGACTTGAAAAATCAGCTGATAGAGTATCCAGCTTCTGAAACAGATTCTTGAGCATTTGACCAGCCTAGAGGTGTCAGAAACAAAAAGTGAGGATATCTAGGGGTTCAACACAGCAAGGGGAGTCTCTGGACCAAATTTTATTCAATTATGAGCAAAAAGACATCCTACCCATAGGATGTCTAGGAGCATATTTTGAAATTCTCAGCATACCAAGGTGTTGCTAGACCCAAGATGAACCTTTGAACCAAATCTTGCTTCATTCTAAGCAGAAAAAAATTTGGGTGTAGGATGTCTCCAGGCCAGTTTTAGGGTCCAACTGTAATTTTGACCATACAGGGGTGTTCACAATGTCACAGAGATCCCAAATCTTCTTTTAAAATTGAATTTGGACTCATTTTGACCATTCTAAACTGCATTTCACTATTTTGTCCATAACTTTCACAAACGGTATTGGATTGGAAACGTTTTATATCAAAACCTAGCCTGAGAGCGACACTATAGATCGTAAAGAAAAACTTGAACTAAGTGTATGACTTTGGCAACCATTTAGGTCAACTTTGAAAAAAAACGTCGTTTAAGGCCTCAGTCAGGTGTGTCTAAAATCGACAGTTCGAAAGAATTGTGAGAAAACGGTCACGGTTTTGAACATGGTTTTGACTTTTCCCTAGGAGAGGGGCTAGTGAGCCATAAGAGAGGTCATCGGCTAGAGTCAACCCAAGCTCTGGAACAAACCGCTTAAATCGACCTATAGCGGACACGAGCGCATGTGAGATTTTCATTATCGGGAAGCTGAATTTTGAAACCAGATTTGGTCTCTAGGCCTTCTAATTGACCATTAAAGACTGCTAAGTTAGCAGATTGAAATTATCTTTTGAGAAAACCATTGGTCACCCGCCGCGGGAAGGTGTAAAAGTTAACTACGGCCTTGTGTAAAATTTGAGCGTCCATACACAAATTTGGTAGCAGTAAGACCATACACATGGACTCTTGATTTTGCAACAACAGTTGCAAGTTTTGGAGAACTTTAACACAAGATTTTTGCTAGCAAATCACTACAACTTGTGCATAATTCTCTTGTGCTAGGTTACGTTTAGTTCAGCTAAAAGCAAATTTGAAAGTTACTTCCGAGCCCACGGAACAAGTGTGGCCGTCAAAGGCACATCAAGAATTTTTTTGCATTCATTGTGAAAAAGTTTTCCAGGTAAATAGAATTTTGCAGATTGTGTGCTAAAGTGAACGCAGGTTAGCTCGACTCAAGAATCGCTACGAAGGGAGTAGTCATTGCAGTATAGTGGTAAGTTGCATAACTTATCACAGTGCTTCCAATAGATCGAGCCCTGCTAAAAAGCTCTAGGCAAAGCAAGCAGCCAGACAAGTCAGTATCAGCCTTGGCAAGCAAGAGAGCTAACAAGTTCAAGCAGTGTAAGCAAAGCCCAGTTCAGAAAACTTAGAGATTAAGGCATCCACAAAAGCTGAAGGACCTCAAGAGAAAAAGACCGACACAAGGGTGCTAATAATTTTTATTAGAATTGAGGCAAGAAATTAGAGCTATCATTGAACATGTACAACAAGGGAGTCAAGACGAAAGCAATGGCGTCTCAAAGGAATCAGACCAGCCGAGACGAAGCTTCAAGTACATCCACAAAAATTACAAGAGAGCAAATTTGGATCTATCTGATTGGCCACTACAAAGGACTGCCATGCTATGAGGATGTCAATCGGAATTTGTACATCAAGACAAAGAAAGATACAGAGGAAACTTGGACATCTCAACTTGTGGAAGTTGAAACAGTGAAGAATGTACTACACCCACATCCAGATTTCATGGAAGACTGTCTGGGATCAATTTACATGAGGCACGAAAAATACATCGACAATGAGATAGAAATGTTGTACAAGGATCAACTTACAAAACTCTACATATATCCTCCAAGTATTTTTCTGTACAAAGCTCAAGATGGGAAACGGAAAATTGGTACTCTCTATATAGATGAGGACGGTCGCTACTACAAAGCTGCCACAAATCATGAAGTTCCTGCAGAGAGTAACCAATATTTTGCAGCTGAAATATTTGGATCAAGAGGGGAAGACTACAAATCTGAAGGTGGTAATGTTTATCATCTATTCATGGCTTTACCTCTTGATACACAGCTAGAAGAGTTAACAACTACAGTTGTCACTACACAAATGAACCACATGGAAATACATGGCACAAGTCTCGTGCACCACACTAGCACAAGACAAAGCACAAACACACCAAATTGCACAAACAGGGAATACGCTGGAAGTACCAGCTATGAAGATAGCACAACTTCAAAAAGAACTAGCTTTTTCTCAAGAGCTACTTAACAGAGCACAACAAGTCATATCATCAGGCATTAAACAGATGCCAACATCAGATATGGAACCCTCTCGAATGGGGGGAGTTCAAACTCAACAAAGAGACCCTATCCCTTCAAGAGTGGGATTAAGAAGTCTAGTTTTACAAGACGCAGTGTCCTTTTCAGGAGCCCAGGTGGAATTTCAAGAAGCATTGGAAGATGCCGAGCTGGAGGAGAGACCGCCAAAAATTCACAATGCCAAATGTAGAAGGTTAGGTCAAGATGTCATTGTGGTGGACAAATATGGTAGGCACTATGAAATAGCCGATGTGAAAAATATGGATGAGTTTAGCATTTGTGGGCAACCTGTAAGTCACATACTTGGACCCCATCCAAAAGCACCATCCAGGGAAACGGAAAACAAAGATTTGGTTCGATCTTCACCCTCGGTGCAAACCTCGCCAAAATCAACTTGGAAACATAGCCCTAAGGCTATGAAAAAGCCCCACGTCAAAGACCATATGCTGATGGAAGAATTAGCATTACGACTGCTAGAAAGCATGGATAGTGATTTGATCTTGTATGCAAGCAATAATGGAAGCTATTTTCAGCTTCTCAAGGACAAGACAATGGAGGATAAAGAGACGAAGCCAGTGGATACACTTAAGTCATTCGTAATCTACAGGTTCATGCATGCAAAGAAGAAGTCATATCTATATCTAGATACCACAGGAAACCATTATCAGCAGTATTATGGAGAGCTGCCTCATCCAAAGGGTGCACATGTTGAGATAGCAACATATTGCAACCAATGTTCCATTGGTCATTTAGTGAAGGACTACCTAGCAAAGATCTACATGGAAAAGAAGAAGCAACACGCCAAAAGCAAAGTTCAGACAGTGACAACAAGGGAATGGAAGCAAGAATCCCCAACGAGATCTCCGAAAAAGAAGCAGATCTTGTCGCAGAGCACAAAAGATAGGCTCAAGACACAGTTTCTTGAAGTCAAGGGTTTCAACGACATTATCATAGAGAATCAGGCTTTCAAAAAAGATCAATTGAATCAGCTGATTCAAGATCGCTTAAAGAACCTCAATGAGGACAAGTCAAAGCATCCACAAGGTGATGAAGATGAAGCTCACAGTTCAAGGTTTGAGGGCAAAAGAAGCCAAGATTCTGAAGATGGTAAGCAAACCCAAGAAGAGGTGGCAGAGGTAACAACAAAACTTAGTGTCACCTCACAAGACAAATACATGCAAGTTGAATCAATGGATGAAGCTGAAATTCTACAAGAGAATTCCTCTACTGTAGACTCTACAAGGATGATTGAAGAAATCAAAGAGCAAAAGAAGCTAAAAAAAGATGTAGCTGAAGTTTTAGAACCCACAGAAGAAAGGGAAATGATCGACTCCAAAATTGACTACCAAGGACAAGCAATGCAGGATATGAATGAATCTTTTCGAGAAGAGAGTCTACAAAAACCCATGGAACAATGGGAACCAAAGGCCATGGCAACCATTGCATCAGAAGAAGAGAGTCAACCTCAACATCGTGCTACACGAGCTTCAAAAGATTTCCAAGAAGAAAAGTCACCATTGAATGACCTTCAAGTGCTAGAAGAAGTAAATAGTGATAGAGAGCTTCTGAAATCAAGAATCAAGGTGTCACAATCAGAAACTAGAAATGAAGACCAACAAGCATCTCAGGCTATAGACCTTCCCCAAAGCTATAGATCATAAGATAGTAAGGACTTGGGAGATGCTACAACCAGTAAAATGACAAAGACGTTCAACATACAAGAGGATGACAAAGATTCCAAGACACAAAATTCCAAGACAAGCACCAAAAGCAAAGAGGACATCAGTTACTTGGCAGCCAACAAGAAGATTAAATTCTCGTTGGATGCACCCCTCGTTGAATGCACCTGAGAAACTGAAGTTCAATTTGACAATAGAGATAGATGACACTGCCAGGATGAATGTCATGTCTTACGTTCTGTGGTTACTTCTAGATAAGCCGAAATTGTATGAAATTCAGGTACAGGTTCCTATATCACTTGGAATAGTCGTCACAAGTTTGGGGATTGCAGAAGCTACCCTTAAACTACGGTCAAAGATAGTTAAAGACAAATTCCTAGTAGTGGATTCCTCCAAAATGAGTATACATTTGATTTTTTCCAAGCACTGGGCAAAACCATTGGCAAAAGAACCTGAATCTTCAATGATGGTCATCATGACTAGCTCTCCAAAAATCCAGCCTACAACTGCTCCAAGATTATTGGCTGCCAACAAAGGTAAAGCCAAAATGAGCCCACAAATGTCCTACCAACAGAAGCAGCCCTTTAAATCAGAGTCTTCAATCCAAAACAAAAAAGTTCAAGACAGAGCTTCTATATCAACTAACCACATGCTTCCACATGAAAGCCAGACTCCAAAGAAAATCTTTCAACCGAACCCTACATTGCGAGATCACCGCCGCCAAAGGTTTTCAAAGGTCTACATTAAAGCTGAAGAAATAAAGATCAAGGACCCAATATGGGTAAATGATCCTAGCCAATTGACGAAAGGTAAACACATGGGATGGATAGCCTCCCACTACAGCTTAGCAGAGCAAGGCTATTGTGAGGGTCAAAAGAAACTTTGGTTACCAAAACCACAAACCTCGGCTTATGTGGTGGATAAAGGTTTCAAAAATCGTCCCCAAAAGCAACAAAGCTCAAATTTATATCGCCAAAGGAGACCAACCAACAAGGCTCGCCAAAGGTATGCAGGAAATTTCAAATCCAGCTGGCCTTCATACCAACATAGGACTTCATCGGTAAATAATCCCAAAAATGGCACTCTTGTACATCTCAATACGACATCAAAAACATCATGGGAAGTGCCATCTACAATTATTCAAGCACAAGGTTACTATCAAGGAAATCGGAGAATCTGGCTACCAAAGATGCGAGGTAAACATTCTTCAATCAAACGACTTCAACTTGAAAATAATCGCAATTTCACGGAAGGCAAAATCAAGGACAATGTCATAGTCAAGGCAAAGGATATCTGCAAAGACACGCTAATTACATGATGCAGATACAAATGGGTGCCAAAAGAACAACACATACCGAAGAAGATTGAAGTCATCTCTAGCTCTCAAGAAATGTCAAGACATGATAGACAAAGTGTTACGGAGAATGGAGCGAGCCAATCTTCTCAACCAAGGGACAAACAACAACAAAAAGAAATTTTGACAACCAAGGTCACCCAGGTATGGCAAAAGAAACCAATATTGCCAGTATGGTCCTTTACAAATCCTCTCTTCAAGGATGGGAGTTTTGAATTTCAAAACATATTCTTGGTCGAAAGCTCTCGAGAGTAAGTCAAGTCGCCATAAAAATCATGGCATAAGAGTCAAGAGTCGGGCAGCTGAGCCCCTAAATGAGCAAGCGTCAGACCCAAGCTTCATGTCTTAATATTTTTTGTGGTCTATGAGTCTAGATATTTAGATTATAGCTCAAGTTGGAAGAGTTGAGCATATTGTAAAATTGAGTCGCTCATGTTGGATAGGTGAGCAGAAGAGTCAAAGTCTAACAATTTTATTTGGTGGAGAGGTGGAGTAATCCACAAAACACTCATGCACATATACACAGTGAGGAGAGTGAAAAACCTCGAGCATCAACAGCCCTTCTTGTGAGTAATGGGGCAGCTCTTGAAGTCAAATATCTTTTTGCTTCTCTAGCTACGTTCACTCCTAGAAGCACCCATTTAAACTCTTCTCGTACAACATATTGTTTCCCATGCATCTATCTGTGCAAGCATATATAATGTCCCATCATTGGACATTTGCATTTGACACGATTTGTGTTCCACCCATGCACTTACACAATAGAATGACGATGACGAATTGGTAACAGGTTTCAGAAGCATTTGCTCAACAACAGCAACTCTGACTTCAAGCTACTAACACTTATCCAATGTATATCCAGTCAATAGTAGTAGCCATACGGCCATAAGTACTTTAACTCAACAAAACTCGGTTACATCAAAACATAAGTACATATAGCCTCACATTTAATTGTGACTAAAGGCATTTTTTTCCCACTGGGTTTTGCCCCTTTAGTCCTATCCAAGTATCGAAGACCTTCATTTTGTAATATACTCCACATTTTATTTTTACTATTTTATTTTTTAGATAAACACAAAAAAGCAGACCAACGACATCCCCAAACAACTACATGCTCATCAGCTAGAAAATCAAAGGGGAGCGGCCTAGAAAAAATTCAAAAAGGGTTCAAGTTTATAGGTACACATGTAGGATGACACCCAAAGAACAAACAATACAAAGCTGCCAAGATAAAGACTTGTTGCAACAACAAACCTCACTCGACTTATTCACGCTACAACAACCAATCCGAGAGGGAGAGCTATGGCTTCAACTACACTACATGTACAAGAAAAAGGTAACTCTACAACATACAAAGCATCTAGTAGAAGCAACTGCAACAACAAAAGCTTCAACCAACACCAAAACATGAAGCACTCGTCAAGGCCACTGCAGACATAGGGTCTTGTCGGGGACGACAAGAATTCGGAGGGGGAGAGTGTTGACAGGCCAACCTTTCAACAACACTTCCACAAAGATTCCATGAAGATTCCTCAAAGATTCTCTAAAGATTCCATATGAAGATGATGATGAAGTGATGAAGATGAAGATGGATGCTGCAATGTGAAGATACAACCTCATGGACATCATCGAATATCCCCTTATTATCATTTTGAGCCATTACGGCCACTTTTGTAATGTTTACAGAAACTTCATATTTTAAGTCTGCAATTGTATTTTGGCCACAAATGCTTGTTGGATGAGCAAAGCCAGCTCACGGTGTTGTAATTAAGCTCTATAGAAGCCTAGGGACAAATCAGGTCATTTTGGTCGGACATTAGGTTTTCTAAGCTTTAGTATATAAACCAAAACCTAAAGCTTTGTAAGGCTACTTCTAAGAATCTTATTTTCTGTGTCGACTGGGAGACTGTGTGAGAGAGAGTGTGTGTGTGTGCTACAAGAGCTACGGTGGTCGGAATCAAAAACGGAGAGCAGCAACGTGTTTTCCACGAGGAGAGCTACGCGTTGATGCTTACATCACGCACGTTCGTCTGTGTTTTGGCAGATTCACCCACGAGCTACTTTTGGAGTTTCGGTGAATAAACGTTGTCCGTTTTTGCATTTCAGCATATCCACGCGATTAGAGCGAGTAGAGCTACACATTAGGCATGTTAGATTTTAGAAACAATGACCTATAAAATCTGACCAGACATCCTACGCGTTTTCTACAGGGAGGATATTGGGTTAGGATTTGTGGTCAGAGACCTTAGGGATAGCATACTTCCAGTGTGTGTAGGACTTCTCTTGAGTTTCGTGAAGTTTCGAGATCGTTTGATGGGCTTTTGGCTTGCGGTAGTATCATAGGAGACTCTCACATTCATAGAACCAATGGCATGTAGATTTGATATCTCTTTAGGAAGTAGTCATTACTTGGTCGAGTAGAGGTTGACACCCTTTGCTTGCTTCCACGCGCCTGAGAGTCGAGCTTCGTCCTTAGTTGACATTATATGTTAGGTGAGTTCTCGTTGTGCTAACGTCCGTCGCGGCGTATCCGCCAACATGCACTGACGTGCAAGGCCGAACAGCAGAGGCAAGAGCGATTGGGTGATTTGGGTGCACCGCATGGTGATCCTGCCGTTGGCTCTACGTCGGCAGCTCCTACGGCATCTTCATCACACTTTGAGATAGAGGATGAGTGAGTTACGCTCATGAGCACGACGTGTGTGAAGAGGATTGTCAGACCTGCACTAAACGGGCTGCCAAAATGGAGGATAGATTGATGACAAGTACCCAAACACCTGTTTACGATGGTGCATGGTACTTGGATCTCCGAGCATCGTTGAAAGTACTCAACTTACAAGCAAAATTTGGTTGGAGTAATGCAAGTGTTGATGCACTACTTCTGTAAGTATGGAATGTGTCTTTTATATACTCTCTCCCTCTCTCTTTATGGTGTTGTCTTCTAGGAATTATACTAATGCGCATGTTTGTTGTAGTTTGATGGGCAAAATGTTGCCAGTTGATCACCACATGCCTCCAGATCATTGACAAGCTAGATCATGTGTCACTGCACTTGGAGTGGAGTATGAGCGCATCCATGCGTGCGTCAATGATTGCATGCTATACCGCAATGAGCATGCACATGCTACCTCTTGTACCGTGTGTGGGGAGGCACGATACAAGACAGGTGTCAGTGGTCACACCTACCCTGCAAGGTATTAAGACATTTTCCATTAATTCCTCGCATCCAACACATGTTTAAAAGCAGGTCTATTGTGGAGCTTCTTCCGTGGCACGCAAACCATCGCTCAAATGATGGAATGATGTGTGTCCCTACCAATTCACCTGCATGGAGGCACATCGAAACTCAATGGCCAGAGTTTGGGTTGGAGCCTTGACACTTGAGGCTTGGGTTAGCAAGTGATGGTGTCAACCCCTTTGGCACTAAGTCTACTTCATGGAGCACTTGGCCTGTGGTGATTGTCAACTACAATATTCCACCATGGGAGACAACCAAGAAGGGAAATATACTTCTTTCCTTGCTTGTGTCACGAAAGTACAAAGTGTCAAATATTGACATTTACCTCGAGCCCCTCATTGAGGAGTTGGAGGAGTTATGGAGAGGCATTCCTGTTGTGTCGAGGTCTCACTTGCAAAGGGGGGAGAGAGGCCCAAGTGAGGGGAATCCTTATGTGGACTATGCATGACTATCCTAGGCTTGGAGAGATTTCTGGTAACCCCCTGTCCTCTATCTCTCTTTCCCTCATTCCCTCTCTCCCTTTAGCTCACTTCAGTTCACTCATCTCTCTAACCATATGATATGTATGCAGGGTTGTCCACATCGGGCCACAATGCATGTCCTACTTGCGGGCCGTCATTGGTGACGGAGAGGCCAGATTCCTTACGCAAGGTAATCTATCCAAACAACCATCGTTTCTTACCCCAAGGGAATATCAAGCACAAGGCTCCAACAAATGGGAAGACTCCTCTAAAGATCACAATGGCAGATTGGGCAACCATTTGGGAGGAACACCACAACAACAATCCGGCTCCATGTCCTCCACCAAAAGGTATGTCAAGGTATTCCATATTTTTAAGGCTTCCATATTGGAATGACTTAAAAATACAACACCTCTTGGATCCCATTCACATATTCAAGAATGTAGCCCAAACACTACGGGACCACATTATTGGCAAGAAGGAATCTTTGGGTACGAGGGAGGATTTGAGGCTTTTAAAATGTCTCCCCGCCTATGCCACTCCATGGTGTGCCCCAAATGGAAAGATTGTGCTTCCTAAAGCATCATGGATGCTAGCAAAAGAAGAATTAGACAAGGTGAAGGGTACCATCGCCTCTATTCGCACACCAACGGGATATATGAGGTCGCTAAAGTGAGCTTTCACAAAAGCAAAGAAGGGTGGAAGCGTTCAATTGTATGGGTTGAAGTCCCGCGATTGGCACAAGATGCTTTAGGTAATCTTCATACTCCCTATTCTATCTATAGTTTGTGTGTATGACTATCACTCACTTTCCCTTTCCCTGATTTACATTGTAGTTCATTATGCCGATGAGTATGTATATATGTCGGGACAAGAAAGTTAGGGACGCTATTTTCAAATTAGGAGAGCTAGTAAGGTACACCACACGACTCCACTCAACTACACCTTTTTTATGTACACAATAATTTCCACTAGCACTTAGTGTATCCTTGTGTGTTTTCTTGCAGATTTGTGAGATCCAAGGAGATTGAAATAGATGCTATCCCTGCTGCTTAAACACTTGTAACAGAAACTGTGTGTGCCATTGAAGTTGCATTTCCTTGATCGGTCCTTCTTAGTCAAACTCACTTCTTGGTTCACGTGGTGGAGGAGATAGCTATATGTGGAGTAGTGCAGGCACGATGGATGTTCTTCTTAGAGAGGTTTTTAAAGATTTTAAAGACTCTCAAAGATTTTGTGCGGCTACGACCTCAACCAGAGGCATGTATGGCCAAAGGGTGGATTGTTCCAGAGGCATTGGTTTACATATCAGAGTATTTGGCACAAGTTGATCCTTCAATGCCTCGCATGTGGTCAGATGAGGAAGATTCAAGGATGACTTCACACTTGACAAGTGGAAAGGGGAAACTACTTAACATGGATATGAATCTATCCCAAGTGGTCGATACCTTTTGCATTCTCAATGCAAAGATAATGACCAAGTGGGTGGACTTGTGGACAGTGGAAAAGGCCAGGCGTTTGCAAGAGGAAGGAGGGCACTCCCAGTGCCTAGACACCTTGCATGTTTCCCAGATCTCATTAGTGCAGAGTGTATTCGTGAGAGAATGACCGAGGCAAAAGTGCGCGGAGAAGACATCACCAACAAAGAATGGGAGTATGCACGAGGCTGCGTACCAAAGGTAGAGTACTGATATACCTAAACCATATTGTCTTGCTATTTCTTGAAATTATCTTTAATATGTATTTGATAAATTAATATATTTTTCTATTTTGTAGTGCCTTTCCTTTAACTTTATGTGGTCAAAGGGTCGTCACTTTCGTACGAGCCACATTGACGAGCGTAGAACCACCATGGATTGTGCCATCATGGGCAACTTTGACACAGACGGTGATGAAGCCAAGTACTGCGGAACTATTGAAAGGATACTAAAGGTTAATTTTAGAACCTTTCATAGCTTCATCTTTGAGTGCAAGTGGTTTGCAAATGTGTCTAGACGACATGAGAATGGCCTCTACATGGTGGACTCTAGTGTGCATCACACAGGGAGGTATGACAGTTTATTTTTACCGTGCAATTGTGAGCAAGTGAGTGACATGTATCTTTTTTATTCTTATTTACTTGTTGTAGCGTTAGTTATACCAATGTTACTCACTTTCAGCTTCTATTTTATAGGTTGTCTATATCCCAGCAATCCACCAACCAAAACTTTGGTTTGTAATTCCCGTAACATCTCGGGGGAGAACCGGTTTTTCCACTTATGAAGTGGAGACTATTGTTGACCCTCTTCCACCTCTGACTTTGGATGAGGTGGAAATAGAGGATAGGGAGGTTGATGAATCAAGTCCGGCGGCAGTAAGTCTTAGCAAGGATGATTTTCATGATGATGAAGATGATGAGATGGAGGATGACGAACTCGAAGATAATGAAGCTGGCAATGCATCCACAAATGACAATTTCGTTTTCTCTCTTTATTGATTAAGGAGCCATGGGATTAGAATTGGATGATGCTTCATGTAGAGATCTTTTGAAAGATGATTCATAAACATTTTGCAGTTATGAAGTCTTTTGGTTGTGTAATCCATTCACCTCTCTCTCCCTCCTCTTCCTCTCTTTAGATCTGAGAATATGCTCAATTATGTTAATCAATTGACAATGATTATTTTAGTTGTAACCAAGGGTAATCTTAGGCTGGGTTCAGACGAGACTGGAGGAAGAAAGGCTTTATGCAGGTCTACCGCCACCTTGTCTGAAAGGTGTTGGAGGAAGAAGAGCAAAAAATAGAGAGAGGTGGAGAGAGGCCAGTAGCTCTTTCGAGGGGGGGGTTCCGGAAGAAAAATGGCGGTCTCGGAGGAAGATGATACCTGATGCAGTAAATAGGCTTTTGCAACCCAGCTTAGACGCCGCTGTGGGAAGCATTTCTGCCGCAGTGTCTGAACTGGTCCTTATATCCCCCGCCTCCTTCTCCCCCCTCTTTCTCTTTCTCTTTCTCTTTCTCTTTCTCTTTCTCTCTCTCTCTCTTCCTTTCTCTTCTTTTTTATGTTTGAAAATTATATACAATATTCTTTAATTTTTATTGAGAGGAGGGAAACACCAAAATTTGATTTGGGGGGGGAGTTAATCCAGAATTTGAAAGTTTAGGCGCTAAATTTGGGTAGCGGATATAACGATGGTAATGAGCATGGTAATAACAACGGTAATAACAACGGATAAAGTCACGGTAATATTTTAAACATACACAAAAAAAACCCCGCCCTCCTCTCTCTTGTTTCTCTCATTGAATTTACACCTTCTCTCTACAAAACGCGGTAAAACAACACGGTAAACATTTGGAGATTCTCATAGTGTAACAGATTCTTACCAAACTTTTGCTAGTCCTTAGAGACTTATGACCCAAGGAAATCCAGAATTTGTCAAGTTTGATGCATTATGCACATTGCTGTTGCAAGAGTCACTTTCCAAAAAAAATAGGACTAGACACCGTGCAATTGAACAGGCTTTTATTGCTTCTCAAAGAAAGGGTGGTAACAGCAATGCAGCCACTTCTTATGGTTCTGCTACAAGTGGAAAAATTATTGTAAATCTAATGATCACTTGATCAATCAGTGTCCTAAGTTAAAGGCCAAAGAGAAGAAAGAGGGTGGTTCCACTACAAATGCTGGTTCCACTACAAATGTAGCCATTGTCTGAGTATTTTGTAAAAGGAGACTGTAATGCTGATGTTGATGCAGAATGGGCTTTTAGTGCAGAGTGCACTTACAATTCTGCTGTCCATGATGCATGCATGTCAGTTTTGCTGCAGATTCACATGTGTGGTATTTTGACAGTGGTGCTACAAAGCACATTACCTCACATTGTGAATTTTTCACCTCTCTCAAGTCTGTCCCTCATGGGAATTCAGTCACTTGTGTCAACAATGACTCTTATCCGGTTCAGGAAGTTGGAAAGATTGTGCTTATTGTTGCTGATGGCAGTTCTTTCACACTTGTTGATGCACTTTATGTCCTTGGGATCAAGAAGAATATTTTGTCTGTATCTGCACTTGCTAGACTTGGACTTGTAGTCAAATTTGCGGATGACAGATGTACAGTTCATGATCTCAGTTTTGGTGATGAAATCGTTGCATCTGGGCATTTGTGTCATGGGATGTAAAAGCTCACTTTGTATGAAAAGTGTGGACAAAATTTTGCAAATGTAGTTGCAGATTCAACGGCTATTTCAGATGCAAAACTTTGGCATGCACGTTTTGGTCATCTGAATTTTGCCAATTTGCTACGTTTGCAGAAATCTGATATGGTTGCTTCTTTGCCGCCTCTTGAAGCACTTGTCAAATATGTTTGTGAAGGCTGTATTTTGGGTAAAATGCAGTGTTCTAAGTTTCTAAAGAATGGTTCACTTAGGGCCACATGCACGTTGCACCTTGTGCATAGTGATGTTTGTGGGCCCATGCAAACTCCTTCCTTGGGAAATTACCTTTACTTCGTGACTTTCATTGATGATTACTCCAGGCATGCACGGGTATTTTCGCTTAAAGCGAAGTCCGAAGTTTTTATGTGCTTCAAAAAATTTCTGACTATGGTTGAAAATGTCTCAAAATGTACTATGGGCACCCTCCGTTCCGATCGAGGGGGGGAGTATATGTCTCATGAATTTAATGCATTTCTGACTAGTCGTGGGATAAAACATCAATGTACAGTGCATTATATACCTCAGTGAAATGGTGTTGCTGAGAGGAAAAACAGGTTGGTTACGGAAATGGCACGATGTATGGTCAAAAGTCAAGCTTTGCCGCATTCTTTTTGGCTTGAAGCCATCATGTGCGCCACTTATGTACTAAACAGGTGTCCTACAAAAGCTTTGTAGTCTATTACTCCATATGAAGCATGGCATGATAGAAACCCTTCTATTGAGCACATGCGTGTTTTTGGCTGTGTGGCTTATGCTTTGGTGCCACAAACACAGCGCAGAAAATTGGATGATAAGGCTGTCATATGTATTTTTGTTGGTTATAGTGCTGAAAGCAAAGGTTATAGGTTGTATCATCCGCAAACAAAGCGTATTTTGGTTTCATGGGATGTAGTCTTTGTGGAAGATTCTGTTCAGCCCTTGCTGTCATGTACTAGAGACAGTAATATAAGCTCACAATACATTTATGACACTTTGTTGCCTCTTTTCCGTGGTGGAAATACGAATGTAAATTCCAATGAGGCAAATGTACAGCCTATGGGGGTTTTTGAAAATGTTACAGATCATCCTATTACTGATGCACATGTACATGATGTACTTGATGAGGAAAGGGCGAAAAATGAGCAGCAGGCTAAAGGTATGCCAAAATGACTGGTGCATACATGTGACAGTAAATTGGATGCACCTCTCTCTAGTCGTACACGTTCAAGCTCTCGCCATGCATCTTATGCAACAGATTGTTATGCTTTGGCTGTGTCTAGCTTACATGATGTTGAGGAGCCTCTGTCTTTTGATGAATTACAAAATTTAGAAAAGTGGATGGCTGCCATGCAATCAAAATATGATGCACTTATAGAAAATGACGCATGGGCTTTATATGATTTTCCTCTTGGCAAAAAGGCCATTGGTATGAAGTGGGTTTACAATTTGAAACGCAAGCTAGATGGTGATATCGATCGCCCCATAAGGCTCGACTTATTGCAAAGGGTTATGCACAACAAAAAGGCATAGATTATGAAGAGACTTTTGCTCCTACTTGTCGTATGACTACTGTGCATTTTCTATGTGCATTGGCAGCTCATTTTGGTTGGGATGTACATCAATCACACATTGTTAGTGCTTTCTTGAATGGTGACATATTTGAGGAGGTTTATGTAATGTAGCCTCGTGGTTTTGTCATAAAAGGACAAGAGGACAAAGTGTGTAGATGTAAGAAGGCTTTGTATGGATTGAAGCAATCTCCTTGTGCTTGGTATGAGAAAGTTGACACTCATTTGGTAGAACGAGGCTTTCGTAATAGTCCAACAGAAAGCACATTGTATGTAAAGCATGAGGGTGATGTACTTGTCATTGTGGTTCTTTATGTCGATGATTTGTTGATCACTGGACCAAATGAGAGACATATTGCTGAATTTAAGGCTGATTTGAATGCTACTTTCAAGATGAAAGATTTGGGGCTGTTGCATCACTACTTGGGCATATAGTTTAAGTAGTGTGATGGTGATATTGCCTTGTGTTAGAAAAGTTACATAGAGACATTGCTATGTAAGTTTGGACTTGAGGATTGCAAACCTATTGCCACTCCCATGGAAACAAGTTTGAAATTTAGTCTACATGATGTTGGTGATCTTGCAGATGTCACTCTTTACCAAACTGCTCCTGGATGCCTCATTTATGTATGCAACACGAGGCCAGATATTCAGTTTGCAGTCTCACATGTCACAAAATTTATGCATAGCCCAGGGTCTAAGCATTGACAGGCTGTCAAGATTATTTATTGCTACCTTAGTGGCACTTTACATCTTGGCTTGTTTTATACCAAGGGGGGATCATTGTCGGGCTCTCGTTCATCACATCACTCCAGGGGGGATTTGTTACCATATACATGTGGTAGTGATGTGTGTGAACACACTAGGACCGCCGGGGCATTTTTTCCCTCTTTAGGAGGTTTTTTCCCCCGAGCATTGTATATACGCCCATCACTCTAGGGCTATCCATATTTCCATTTCACACTAAGTAACACACTCTCTATTGTGTGCCTTGAGCTTCCTTCATCTTCGCCAAGCTGTGTGTGTTTCTCTGCAACCCTAATTCCAACACTCGTTACTTACTTATCAAGCCGAACATTTCCTTAGGATATGAGTAAACGCCATCAAAGAGCAATTGAAACAGAAGCAAGAGACTACGCTCTTATTGGAAACCAATTGTATCGAAGAGGTAAGGATCAACATTTGCGTCTTTGTGCAAATGAAGGCGAATATATTCCAATTATAGAACAAGCACATGTTGGATTAGCTGGAGGTCACTTTTCTAGTGAGACCACCGCAAGAGAAATCATAATGGCAGGCATATGGTGGCCGACACTTTTTGCAGATGCCAACTAATATGTTCGAAGATGTGATGCTTGTCAACGAGCAAAAATGCCAACAAGAGTAGATGGCATGCCCTTGAGACCAATGATGGGAGCTAGGGCTTTCACAAAATGGGGTATAGACTTTGTTGGGCCAATACAGTCACCTGCATATAGAACCCAAGCTCAATATATTATTGTAGCTACGCATTATTTGACTAAGTGGGCCAAGGCTAAAGCAACTCAAAAGAATGATACCAAAACCACTATCGCATTCTTATATGAGTATGTGTTCACAAGATATGGACTGCCAATAGAAATTGTTAATGATAGGGGAACTCATTTCCTCAATGAGGTAATCGAGTATCTGCTTAATGAATTTATGGCCATCCATAACAAGTCAGCTCCCTATCACCCACAAGCAAACGGACAAGTTGAGCATACAAATAAGATTCTTAGCTGTGTATTGACTAAAGTGGCTCGTTCAGGAAGAACAGACTGGGAAATGATTCTCCATGCTGCTCTATGGGCTTATCGAGTTTCATTCAAAACATCTTTAAATGCTACACCCTTTAACCTTGTTTATGGTCTTGATGCCATACTGCCAATAGAATTTCTATTGCCGACACTAAGGGTAGCAAAGGATCTTGAGTGGACTGGACATGAATTGTCAGAAAGACTTGAAGATTTAGAGAAGCTAGATGAGAAAAGGCTAACTGCTGTAGCTCACATCTATGCACAAAAGCGGAGAAAAAAACATTTTTTTGGTTCTAATCTAATTACCAAAAGCTTCAAAAAAGGGGACTTAGTTTTAGTATATTCCCTTAAGCAACACATTCCCAAGTTCAAGAAAAAGGAAAATGGGTCGTTTATCATTGAAGATGTATCTCCAAGTGGAGCAGTCAATTTGTCCACCCTAGATGGTGAACCAATGGCTAATTGGATTAGTGGATGTTGTTTAAAGAAGTACAATTTGCCGCTAACCTATGAATTGCTAGAAAGAATGCATGCAGCCAAGCAAAGGAAGATAAAACGACAACAGGTTATTGATGAAGCCCAGGAAGAAGCTCGTCTTCGGGTGCTCAAAATGAAAGCTGCTCTCAAGAAGCAACAAATACTTATTTCCATCAACACACTAAAAATAGATGACCAACAATGGGAATTTCCAAAAGATGCAGTGTCAACAGATGAGGAATGGTTAGATGGAATGGACCTTCGCATCAAAGTACAACTCAACAATCATAGCACGAATGCATTGGTCAATACAAGAGCTCAAGTAAATGCAGATAGTTATTCCACGTACAAGAAAGCAACAAGTCAGTCTTTGACAGCAGGAATAGCGACAATAAAAGGATGCAACAAGAACCCGACACCAACATTGGGACTAGTCAACTTGAATGTGATAGTAGGATGTTCATGCCCTCATAAGTTTGTATGCTTACTAGATGAACACATGAATGAGACGATGATTCTTGGAATTCCCTGGATGCGGACATACGAAGCAGTACCGGATTGGGATATAAATCAGCTCAAGCTATCACCTAAAGACGGGCAACTCATTGTTCCAATTGCACCAAGCAAGGAGGAATGGAAAGGCAATTGCCAGCAAAGCAAACCAAGAAGTAATCAATCTTGTCCATCCTCTCCACAAGAAAATGCTACAAGTAGCATGCAAGGAGTGAGGAAAATTTGGGTAGAGAAAGCACAGCTTAAGGACAAACCAATCAAATCTGGGTGCCAAAACATCATCGACAAAACCAAAGACGGTTCCGAGGGTCAAAACACAAAGACACACTTCTTCGAGAAGGGAACCTAACACGAAATGGATTTGGAAGAAAAAGGAGCACTTATCTTCTTCGCAAACTGTAAAACCAATCAAGCAATGGAGAGCTAAGCCTCAGAAACCTCAACAACACCATTCTGACCAAGACAAACCAAGATATCAATGGCGAGTAAAAGCTCAACAATAGTCATTATTGATACCAAAAGCTCAGAAAATTAGCGTGCTAAAGCATCCTAATGGTACAATCAAGCAAAGAGCACACAAGCTACAAGAATTTCTCTTTGGAAGACAACAACAGCAAGCCTCGACATCAGAAACCCTTAAGTTAATCACTCAAGACCCACCTCTTGCACAGCATAATGGTTTGAATTGCATTGATCTTCAAAGCATGGTAGAGCCAACTATGGCTATGCATAGACATGACTGTTCAACCCATGCACACAGACGTCCCGGAGTATGCCATCTAGGAGGGGTGGAAGAGTACTAAGTAATTAAGGGCAATGTTTGAAGAGGGAGAAAAAAAGTTTGATATTAATGCATGATTTTTATAGAATTACCTAGTAATAGCCTTATAAATCATCAACAGGCAAAATTTACCTGATAATATCTCCCTGCCAATAGATGAGTGTAATAAGTGTATATACTATCAAAAAATCATCAAAAAAGTCCTTTTTTGTTATTTTTCATCATTTTTCTTGATATCGAGATTTAAAAGTGAAGAAATCCAACAAAAAACAATAAAGTTGTGTTTTTCAATGGATTTTCTTGATTATTGGATTTTCACTTTGCTTTTTTTTGCGTATTTTGTTATTTTCTTTGATTTTTTCAATAAATAGGTCAAAAATTAGTAATACATAGCAACGGAGCTCAGATGGAAAAATTGAAGACACAACAATGATAAAAAAGACAAGGTGGACAAGCACAAAAAAATTCAATCAAATCGGCAGATGGAAGCGGGAAGCCTAAATTACGCGGCCAGATCTACTTTTGCAGAATCCTTGTTGAGAATGAGCTACAGGAATCCGATTGGGAAAATTTTTGAGTCTAACATAGATTTCATGGACTAATAGGACTAACAGGGAAATCTGGGAAAAAGTTGGTTCGGAAAGTCCGAGTATAGATACCCAAGGTAGGCTAAAATCACCTCATTTTCACTTGTTGCCTTTGGAGAGAGAGCTTTTCGACTTCTTCGCGTGTACTTTCTGGAGTCTACAGTTGTTTGTTTTCAACGCCGTCTCACACGAGACATGAGCGGGTAAGCTCTTTACTTATCAATGATCCAGTTTATACGGCCGGTAGCTAGTCTAAACCCCTAGAAAAAGCCCTAGAATCCGGGGAGTGCACGAAGACCTACGACCAAAAATCGACCATAGCTGCCTGTCAGCTCAACCAAATCGGATGATATTTGAATTGTAGCATACCCCAACATATTAGAACACTTCTATCTCAATAGTTGACCATTCGGCAAGGGTCCAGGGGGTCCCAAGTAGAAAAGTTAGGTTTCTGGCAGATGCGAGAATTGCATTCTGACTCCACAGATAGCTTGCATATGAGATCGATACACAATGTATATGATTGGTTTCATAAAATCAATCAAGCGAAGCCCTCAAAAATCAGAAAATGGCTCGAAGACTACAAAGCATCAAATTCGACATACGAGGTCAAATTGACTGCAAATGGGCCAAAATTGGATGAGTTGCTTCACAACTATGTTGCGGACAAGTCCACAGCCTTAAAAGTGACTAACCAACTCAATAGGCAGTGTAGTCACATAAATCGGTGATTTCAGAGTCAACAAAGCACAAAGTGATGTCGGCATGACCAAACTTTGCCAAATTCAATTTAGGACTTGTTTCACGTGTATAGAATGTGTTTAGGTCAAAAATTTTAAGTTTTGCAAGAAAAATGTGACTGTTGTAAATAATCGTGATTATTTACTTTTACACTATTTTGACTTGAAAGTTGCATTGTTACCTCACCTATCACTTATACACACCTATTACATGCCAAAACTCAAGTATGAGCCAAAATGATCACATATAACTTGGAAAATTGCCAAAAAAACGCAAAGAAGTCGTTGTAAGCCAAATTTTGAGTTATGAACCACATTTTTTGATCCAAATCACCTCATATCATACACACAAGGTATATACAATGCCTAGAACCAAGTTGTACCAAAAAATGTTCATTTTGGTAGAAAAGTTAATAAACACGATTATTTCCTTTTTGGCCAAAATGGGAAAAATTTGCTATTTTGCCATCATACATCCAAAGTTTATGATGTCCTAAGCCCACTAGCCAAGTTTGAGCATCTTTGGAGCTTAGAATCTCAAAATATCTCTACATCTACTGTTTTAAAGACCTAAAGACTAATTTGGCACCATTTTCACCCTGTGCATCCAAATGAGCCCATATTTCACTCAGAGTATCTATTTGGTATATACTTCAAGCCTGTATTGCCAAATTTCCAAAAAGTTGAAAAAATTACTCAGATCTGTAAATAATCGCGAGTATTTACTTTTGTTGCAATATTTGTTTGGACTTCATAAAATTGATCTTTTCATGTTTTTATGCATCTACGCATGTTAAAAATTTGATTTGAAGAAAATTGGACCAAATTTGTCAGTATTTCACACCGAAGGACATTTCAGAGAGAATCTGCCAAATTTTCTAACTTGACACTCTATTCACTGAACAGGAGCCATGCAAGCAACAGAGAGGGCCAAGAAGAAGCTCAATTAAAAAGAAAAGTTGCAAGAGCTACCACCATACCAACTGGACCCCGATTCAGTGAAAACCACCAAAGCAACCTATCTATCAAGAGAACACTTTGAAGAGCATAACACCAACGTGTTCACCGGAAGACTCAACTTCTACCACAAGAAGTTTATGATGTCACTGCAAAGCCCCAAACCAAAGAAGCCAACAGGAGGCTTGGTCTCAGAGAATTTTATGAACAAAAGCCGTGTGGAGTGGACTTCCAAAAAGCTTATGAGCTTTTGTCCACGATCAAAAAAGATGGAATTGCTGAAATCTCGGACCAGCAAGGGAACAAAGTTGAAGTGGTGATTACCAAAGATATAGTGGCAGAGGCACTCAAAACTGCCAATAGAGGGAATGACAATGAGGGCAAGAGATAGAAAGACGGAAGGAACTTTCACCAAGGAATTCGAACCTTCTCCTCGAGCTACAAGATCTGCCAAGAGAACCTACAAATCTAACTGCTGAAATCTTGCCAAACGGCATAGTAGTGAAAGCTCTGATAATGAGGAAAGAAGAGCACAAATTGAAGAAATGAAGCGAAAAGTTGTGGCAGCACACCAGGAGGAACCTGTACAAAAACAAGCCAAATTTGAAAGAAAAAAGAAATCTTACAAATGCATCCGTCAAAAGCACAAGGCAAGAACCCAGCAAAGTGGGTGCCCATTGAATTGAAAGGGTCAAGAACAAAACACCATGCCAGGAAAAAACCAAAAGATCCCACCGAATTACTGGGAAAGATGTATCAGGAAGCAGAAGCCTTGAAGTTGAAAGAATCCCAAGAGGTGGAGCAGCAAAAGCAAGTAGAGGAAGCCATTGCACAAGGAGAAACACAGCATGGACAAGGTGATGTGTCTCCATGAATTTCTTCACCTATTTCTGAACAACATGATCACCCCATGCCAAGCCCACCACCATCACCAGCATTTAGAACCATAGCAAACTGAGCCAACAAAAGAGACAGAGCCTGAACAACAAGAAGGAATGGAATCTGCACAACTGGCAGATACTACACAAGAGCCACACAAAGAGCAAGAGCCAGAGCCGAAAAGGGCAACAAGTCCTGCACCAGAGGAAACCATAGGGTTTGAACAAACAAGAACGAGGATACCAAGGAAAAACCTTCTACCTCTACACAACAAGAAAAGGCCGAGGCATCCACGAAGCCTCAGGATGCAAAGCAGAAGAGGCCCCAGCATGGCCTCAAGGGCAATAGCAACCAACCGCCATGACGCAGCCAAAGGATACACAAGAGACTACAAAAACGTCAAGGCAACTAGCACAAAACGAAGATTGACAATCAAACATCGAAGTGATCCTGCAAGTTAACGAGTATGCCAAGCAAATGCATGACATGACTGAACGACTTCACTCAGTAGCACTTAGCTGTAGCATAAGGACCAAAGAATTAGAGATGGTGGGAGTTAGATGACTGATTAAATGTCATCACCGATCTAAAAAGATCGGTGATGAAACCGGAAGATGAACAGCATCAACTCGCAAAGAATAAACAGTAGAAAGAGATAGCGCAGCTCGATGATTTGCTTATGAAATTGTCAGATGCATGCGAAGCAAAAGATGAACAGCTCAGACAGAAGTTACAAATAAACTTCTAACTACAACCCTATCAGTTCAAAAGATTCAAGTACAGTTAGATGTAGCAAATTCCTCCCTATAGTACTCATAGCAAAGAATAAATGATCATGCAATTTTTTTGCGGCAAATCAGAGAAAATCCCGCAGTGGCCTCAATCAAAGGAATAGAAGAGGTCTACAAAGCATTAGAGAAAAAGAATAAAGACCTCAAGGTGGAGCTTAAACTAGATTAGTCTCAACGCAGAGACCTGGATTTAATGTGGGTGCAAAGAGAAGACGAGCTGCTGAAAGAAATAGCTGAACTTAAAAGAGTCAACCAGCTATTGAGAGAGGGACGACCAGAAACACAAGAGGAGGCAGGCACTTCAGAGTAGCCCCATATAGAGATCCCCTCAGTTTCATTTGCTGAGATGGAGAAACAGCCAACAAAATAACTAAGTGGCGAGGAATAATTTCAAGTACACCTAACCGAAATGGATACAGTGCCAATGGTCTAGCTCTCAAAGGCTGAGGAAAATGCACTGAAGGAGAAAATTACACAAGAGGTAGATAAGCAGTGGAAGGCAGCAATGGATTGGGAGTTGAGAGTTCTTCACTCCGTCAACGTTAGACAACTCACTCCCAATCAAATCAATGCGCAATGGCACCAACAATTTCTGCCCTATCCTCTGATTAAGGTGGAGTTGCTACAAGTTAAAGAAAGGCTTTACAAAGACATGCAAATCGAGGGCACAGATCAAGACCACCCTAAAGTGGAGGCTCAGCTGGTTAAACAAGAATCCGAGGTATTTGATTTTGTTCACAAGAGCACTTGCGGCCCTACAAAAGGATCCTACTTTCTGTCTTGTATCGAGAGTAAGAGCCTGGCAAGCACATGAGGCACTAACAAAGAAGTGGCCAACTTGGCTGAATTACCGCAGATTGCCTGCTCCGGCAAAGGGACCACCGACAGAAGAGTACATGGTGAAAACCCTAACGAGCGCCATGTCCTTCTTTAGAAGTCTACCGGATCTATCTTGTGCTATGCTATGTAAAATTTGTCGAATGCTGCTCACCTGCATCGAGACGCGATTTCTGGGTAAGCAATTTCTAGCGAGCGCTTTTTAAGAATTGGGCGAGCGGATTCCCAAAAGAAGGGACAATCTACCCATCTCTCTCTCTCTATCTCTCTCTCTCTCTCTCTCTCTCTCTCTCTCTCTCTCCAACTAAAATTTGATTGTCATTTCACGACCAACTTACATTCAAACAAAAAACACCATGGAATCATTCAATACACTATTAATAAGAGAAATAGAAGTTCCGTACACACAATTATGGTCTATTTCAAATAGCAAACCCCAAATCTATGTGTTCCATTGCATCCAAAGTAAATACATATGGGGGGTGATACATCATGGGTGACATGGAGGAAAGAAGGGCAGTTGGGGGGCATATCCTCTGGGAGGAAACAAAGGTCGTGCCAATGGGGTCAGTGCACCAAATGGTGGGAAAACTCCTCCAAATGGCAAAGGGTACAAACTATATGTGGGGGGGGGGGGGGGGGGCTGCAGGTAGTGAAAGAGGCTATGGATCAACCCCGGGCGGGGCCTCATATGTGGAGGCAATGAATGCACTGGGAGACGGTCCAGTTGCATGCCATGCCAAAACTGGGGCCGTGAAAGTGGGATATGGTGCTGCTACTACCCCCCCCCTAACTGCTGAGTAGTGTCGGGAATGGTGGGTCAAGAAGATGAAGCTGCTCGGACACCTATTGCGGTTGCTCAGTTACCAAATCTCTGAAATTCCTATGAAACATCAATGTCGAGCTTAAATCGGAAGGTAGGCGCTAAGCTGGCTCCAAACCAGCACTAAAAACTGCCCAATCCTTCTCACAACTGATGCAATGTCTACGTAGTAGACATTGTGCTGCCAATGTCCCAACTCCTACAAAACAATCCAACACAGCATCTCACAACTGATGCCAATGTCTACATAGTAGTAAACATTGTGTTTCCAATGTCCCAACTCCTGCAAAACAATCCAACACAGCATCTCCCATGTCTGTGAAGGTACCTAGTAGCCATCTGCAAAAAAAGTAACCTTTAGATTTATTATACCTATAATTTTATAGGAATAATAAAAAAAACTACCAAAAAGTTTCTACCACCTAGCAAACGCTGGACTCCTCTCAACACCTCTACGATAAGGCCGGCCCATACGATCAAGAGTCCACTGTGTGGAATCTGATCCTGGTAGCTTCTCCCACAACATGTCGTCATCTGCAGAGAAGCCATGTACATTTGCTGCAATCTCTCCATCCACTCGATCGTACCTCGGAAGCCAACACCCACTAGTTCTAGGGGGTGAAAAAATGGTTAGCAACAAAGTACCAACCTACAGGGAGCAAGTAAAACATTATTTTTTGACCCGCAAACATCGAAGTTACTATTCATTATCCAGAAACAAAAAACATACCCCCTCTAAATAGTCCTGAACAATCGTACAACTAGCCTCCGATAGCCGTTGATAGCCGTTTTTTGGCTTTCCATAATTGCCATAGTAAGCTACCTCACCCTATCAAATCACTCAAACATTTTGGTTATCCCTACCATTTCACTATACATAGGCGTGTGTGAGTTAGGGGACTTCCTCCATATTTTCTTAAAAACCCTCAATTAGCTAGTCATTGAGCTAGTTGATCCAAAAAAATAAATAAAATCAAAAAAATAAAACATATTATGGCCCATTTGTGTGTAAAAATTTTGTTGTATATAGGGCCTAAATAAAAGGATTTTTCATAATTCTTTTGGTATTTATTTAAATATTTCTACCTATGGTGTGTTATTTATGCTATGTACATTGACTCACCATTATCATATTTTTTCTTACCATTTTGCATACTCTTTATTCTATATAAAAATAATTTCATGCAAGCTTCTCTTATTTTTGGTGTAACTCCATCCCAAAAAAATCCAAAAAAACTAGTTCTATTTATGTGTATATTTTTTCACTATTGTGATTTTTTCCTTCCTACATCTATTCTCTATTACTCTCATAAATTAGACCACCAAAAATATTCATCTTTTTATGGTAGACTTATAATGAGAGAGATTTATTTTGACCCCTTTATATTTTTTCCACCTATATTATTTATATTTGACATGTACATATTTTTTTAGACCCCTCAATATTTGATTTTCTTAGTTGTACTATTCACTTATATCATGATCTCAACAATATCTTCAATTATAGACCTACCAAATAAGGTCAAGGGTATGTGGCATGCATGCATGAACCATGGGGAGCTCACTCTTGGAGGTATTCAAAAGAATCATCCAAAGAAGGACCTCACAAGGACTTTGTGCAGTGAAAAAAACAGTCGGTTTTGCTGAATTTTTAAAGATCACATGCTCCCCGAATTTGAAAAGGTGATACAAACAAAAGTTGTAGCTCGTGAGCTGAACTTTTACCTCAAATGTTTTCATATTTTTTTGAGATATGAGCTGTGAGCTATGATTTTATTGGTGGACCCCAGTTTGCCCATGCTATGCATCCACACTCCCTCTTCCACTTTATCATTTTTCTCTTTCACACACACTTCTCCACTCATCATCCCTACCTCTCTCACCACTCCTCTCTGCTCCCTACTCACCTTCTTCTCAACCTTGAAGAATAAGAGAAACCATGGTGAACTCATGTCTCCTACAGACACTTCCATTTCAAAATTGACCACCTAGTCTCATTTTTTCTCATCCATATTACCCATATCTATCAAAAAAACCACAAAATTCAGCCTCTTCTCT
Source organism: Adiantum capillus-veneris (assembly GCF_014529385.1). Taxonomy (NCBI): domain Eukaryota; kingdom Viridiplantae; phylum Streptophyta; class Polypodiopsida; order Polypodiales; family Pteridaceae; genus Adiantum; species Adiantum capillus-veneris. The sequence goes on from NC_140936.1 coordinate 31,826,314, forward strand.
TGAAAGACAGCATCATGGTGATTGATTACTCATGTTCACTTACCTTGGCTCTCAAGGAAGGTCAAGAGTGGAGAAAAACCGTACCGTCAAAGCTAGTGGACCGTCAACAAGCGTCAAAATTGACTCTACTCGAGACACTTGGAGCATCAACATTGTAAGAAATCCATGTTTTCTTACCTATTAAGAGTTTTTTCTTCCTTATTTGTATCCTACATGGATACTCCCATTGTAAATATCCAATTCCATTTGTAAATCAATAAAAATACTAACTCTACTAATTTACTAACACTAACCTACTATGAAAAGTCTTATCACCTCCACTTCTCTCCTCTCTCTCTTCTTCATCTATCCACACCAACTTCTTGATAATTCCAAGCAAAAGAAATTAGATAAGTGCAAAAAATCTAACCCAACCATGGTTAGAGGAGTAACCCTAGCCTTCAAAATTGCTATAAAAGGAGGGTGTAGCTAGCACAAATGGGGGGAGCCATAAGGAAGAGCACTATGCTATAGCTTGAGAATCTAAGCTCAACCTCTCTAAGGAGCTCTTGAGTGGAAGCTCATTGTCTTATGCAAATGCATGTGTTGTATTAGGGGTGATCAGCAAGGGAACTCCATAAGCAAGAGCACTATGCTATAGCTTGAGAATCCAAGCTCAACCTCTCTGAGGAGCTCTTGAGTGTAAGCTCATTGTCTTATGCATATGCATGTGTTGTATTAGGGGTGATCAGCAAGGGAACTCTATGCCATTGTAAGAGAGAGTGATCATTCAATTGAGAGTAGGAAATCTATCATTTCTCCTACTAGTGTAAGCCCAACATTTTCTGAATCAAGGAGGGTGGATTTGGAGTAAGCTTGGATACTTTGTCTCTCTTCCAACGTAAAGTAATGGACAACAATGATGTGTAAGTGTCTTGGTGTTTTTGTTTTAAATTTCTTGATAGCTTGTCTCTGGGTGTTGTCATCAATTTAGCCATAAATCCCACATACTGTAAGAGGGCGACAGGGTGGAGAGGACTCCCTTGGCTTTAAGATAGTGATTGGGGTGGCTTTTCTTGTGATGTGTTGTGGTGTGATTTACTCAAGCTATGTTGAACAAATACTAATCTCACTTTCATTGGTCATGACAGATTTGTAAGAAGATATTAGTGCAACAATCACACCCTCCCCCTTCCCTCTTTTTCTTACATATATAATTGTGTTTGCTTGATCACTGTTGAACATTTCAAAGCAGCCCGAGCTCTCTCTCTCTCTCTCTCTCTCTCTCTCTCTCTCTCTCTCTCTCTCTCTCTCTCTCTCTCTCTACGCGTCCTAGTTCGCATCCAAAACTAGGTGGTGCCCCAAATTTGTGTAGGGTTAGGTTCCGGGTTTGTGTGTGTGTTTGCTGTTTTTTCCAACCCCAACCCAATTGAGCAGCACGAGAGCCTAGAAAAGTGCTTAGAGGCCACTCTTCTTGTTGCCCGCCCCATACCGCCTCAAATTGGTGCCCCCACGGAGGAACTGACTTTGTGCTTATTGTTGTTGTATTGCATGAATGCTGGAATTTAGCATAATCAAGAAGATTATATGAATCATGCAAACTTGTATGACTGAGTTTAATTTCAATGCAACAAAAATTGATCTAGAATATGGTTTGGATTAGCATAACATGAGAAAGGAAAAAAACATTTTCACATAAGAATCTAGAATTCATGAGACCTTTCAAAACTTTGTGTAGTTAGTTGATGTCATGAGAGAAAATGATTGTTTGGAACTAATCTTTGTGTGGTTCTAGCATTGAGAGACTATGACACGCTATACCTTTGATGATATCCCAATCTTCTTCGAAAATCTAGAAGAAGATGTTGATGATTTTCTTGCTGATTTTAGAATGGTTTGTCGTATCCTTGGTAAAAGGGATGACATTGAAAAAGGGGATTTTCTATTGCTATGCCTTAGAGGCAATGCCGAGCAATGGTTTTGGAGTATGTCTTCTCAGATTGAAGATGGGTAAACCCAAATTTCCAAAGCTTTGAAGACCAGATTCTCTAAATTTCCAACAACGGAGAAACCATGGGCTTCATTAGGGAGACTTCAACAACATGGTGAAGACTACTATGCTTATGAGGATATTTTTTCTCGTCAATGGGGAGGATATGGGTTTAGTTCTACATTTCCAGATTATGTAAAAATGGAGCAATTTATTTCGGGTTTGTCTCCTTTCCTAAAGACTAAGATTACTTGTAGTGGACCCTCTACCTTTGAAGAAGCGGTCACTATTGCCCGAAGGAAGTTTCACAAGTACTTCTACATCAAAAATGGTTTTCATCATGTTGGAAGAACCATCATGAAAGTGTTTTTATCAAGGAGTCATCTCCTTTGCCATACTTGTCTCCTTCTACTCCGACAAATGTTGAAGAAGTTAATTACATGCCAAGTGATTATTCAAGTGCTGAAGTGTGTGGCCAAGATTCAAATGTGGAATCTCTTTCTTCTACCTTTATCACAAGCATGCAAAATTCAACACAAGATATCTCAAATGGCATTGATGATTCAATAATGGATACATCCAACCTTTTGGCGGAGGATCAATTTCTAGTCCAAGCAGACGAAGCTTTTGTGCAACATGACTCTATGGAGAATGAAGACCTTGAAGGTAACCTTGATCTTATGGAATGTTCTGAGAGTGTATCTTGTCTAAAAGAAGAGAGTGAAGGAGAAGATGAAATCATAGGTGGGGAGATCATGGACCACATTGATCATAAAGAGATGATTGTGTACATGGAATGCCAACTCCAAAACAAAGTAGAAGAGTGTGAGTTGAATCCATGTGAGGATAATCTTCAAGAAGTGTTTGAGGATGTTGAAAAGCATTGGTATGACCCATGTATATTAAGCATGGAGGAACCTATCATGCAAGAAGCCAAAGTTTTCACAAAATCAAACAATAATCCATCAACCTTTGAGGTGGTACAATGTGAGGAGTTACAACCTTGCCAAATGGGGGGCTTAGAAGGGGATGAAGAACATGGGAGAGTAGTAAAAAATAAAATCATAAAAAGAAACTGTCAGAAGGGTATCATTCTCTCCAATGGTTTTTTAGTGGGTGGCTCTTCATTCATGGGACAATCTCTTAGCAAGAAAATCCAAACTTTTGAAGCCCCAATCATCTTCACATTGGGTTTCACCTCTTCAAAGTCAACTTCTCCTCTCTTCACATATACCTTTCATTGGGGGCACCATACCTTCTTAAGTGGAAGAGGACATGAATACTTGGTGATGAACGGATGTTTCTAAACCTTCTTCATTTGGTTCTTTGGTGTATGGAGGTCGCACATTGTGATGCTTCTAGTCTTCATCATAGATAAAAAACTTATTGATTGCTAAATGTGGATATTTCATCAATCAGTACCAAAATGTATTCTCTTCCAATGTGTTGGAAGCAATAGAAACCTTCGTCTGTTATCTACTTATGTGGTAAACTATTTGCAATATCTTCCAATAGCAGTTGGAAGCATGGATCAAGCTTTCCTAAATCATGAAGATCATAAAAATTTTGACTTGATGAGCCTACCCAGGTTGAATGAAATTTATGAGCTACAGTTCATGAATTTTCTCATACAAGCTCTTGAAGATCGTAGCCGATACATCAACTTTACACAGGAGGAAGAGCAACCAATCTTTTATATCACATTCATAGTGATAGATACAATGATGGACAATAATAAAATCTACAAGTTTCTTCAACCGAAATCAGTAAGTGATTCCATACCATACATCTCTCTTTGGGAAAGATATTTCAAGATCTTTGATCCGGGGGGGTGCTTATGGAAACTTTCTCAATGGAGGAGGTTTACTCCGTCACTTCATTACATCCTGCTATTGGCTCTGAGAACCTTTCATATCACACAAGGTTTCTTAATCATACAACAAAGGTTCTTCAAAGATGAGAGCAGACAAAGACAGACGTTACACAATCTACATGTTGTATGATCGGATAAATGGTACATGAATGTACCATTATCTAAGGGGGGGGCTAATGATAGCCATTTTTCGGCTTTCCATAATTGCCATAGTAAGCTACATCACCCTATCAAATCACTCAAACATTTTGGTTATCCCTACCATTTCACTGTACATAGGCGTGTGTGAGTTAGTGGACTTTCTCCATATTTTCTTAAAAACCCTCAATTAGCTAGTCACTGGGCTAGTTGAGCCAAAAAAAATAAATAAAATCAAAAAAATAAAACATATTATGGCCCATTTGTGTGTAAATATTTCGTTGTATATAGGGCCTAAATAAAAGGATTATTCATAATTATTTTGGTATTTATTTAAATATTTCTACCTATGGTGTGTTATTTATGCTATGTACATTGACTCACCATTATCATATTTTTTCTTACCATTTTGCATACTCTTTATTCTATATAAAAATAATTTCATGCAAGCTTCTCTTATTTTTGGTGTAACTCCATCCCAACAAAAATCCAAAAAAACTAGTTCTATTTATGTATATATTTTTTCACTATTGTGATTTTTTCCTTCCTATATCTATTCTCTATTACTCTCATAAATTAGACCACCAAAAATATTCATCTTTTTATGGTAGACTTATAATGAGAGAGATTTATTTTGACCCCTTTATATTTTTTCCACCTATATTATTTATATTTGACATGTACATATTTTTTTAGACCCCTCAATATTTGATTTTCTTAGTTGTACTATTCACTTATATCATGATCTCAACAATATCTTCAATTATAGACCTACCAAATAAGGTCAAGGGTATGTGGCATGCATGCATGCACCATGGGGAGCTCACTCTTGGAGGTATTCAAAAGAATCATCCAAAGAAGGACCTCACAAGGACTTTGTGCAATGGAAAAAACAATCGGTTTAGCTGAATTTTTAAAGATCACATGCTCCCCGAATTTGAAAAGGTGATACAAACAAAAGTTGTAGCTCGTGAGCTGAACTTTTACCTCAAATGTTTTTATATTTTTTTGAGATATGAGCTGTGAGCTATGATTTTATTGGTGGACCCCAGTTTGCCCATGCTATGCAGCCACACTCCCTCTTCCACTTTATCATTTTTCTCTTTCACACACACTTCTCCACTCATCATCCCTACCTCTCTCACCACTCCTCTCTGCACCCTAATCACCTTCTTCTCAACCTTGAAGACTAAGAGAAACCATGGTGAACTCATGTCTCCTACACACACTTTCATTCCAAAATTGACCACCTAGTCTCATTTTTTCTCATCCATATTACTCATATCTATCAAAAAAACCACAAAATTCAGCCTCTTCTCTTGAAAGACAGCATCATGGTGATTGATTACTCATGTTCACTTACCTTGGCTCTCAAGGAAGGTCAAGAGTGGAGAAAAACCGTACCGTCAAAGCTGGTGGACTGTCAATAAGCGTCAAAATTGACTCTACTCAAGACACTTTGAGCATCAACATTGTAAGAAATCCATGTTTTCTTACCTATTAAGAGTTTTTTCTTCCTTATTTGTATACTAACACTAACCTACTATGAAAAGTCCTATCACCTCCACTTCTCTCCTCTTTCTCTCTTCTTCATCTATCCACACCAACTTCTTGATAATTCCAAGCAAAAGAAATTAGATAAGTGCTGAAAATCTAACCCAACCATGGTTAGAGGATTAACCCTAGCCTTCAAAATTGCTATAAAAGGAGGGTGTAGCTAGCACAAATGGGGGGAGCCATAAGCAAGAGCACTATGCTATAGCTTGAGAATCCAAGCTCAACCTCTCTAAGGAGCTCTTGAGTGGAAGCTCATTGTCTTATGCATATGCATGTGTTGTATTAGGGGTGATCAGCAAGGGAACTCTATACCATTGTAAGAGAGAGTGATCATTCAATTGAGAGTAGGAAATCTATCATTTCTCCTACTAGTGTAAGCCCAACATTTGCTGAATCAGGAGGGTGGATTTGGAGTAAGCTTGGATACTTTGTCTCTCTTCCAACGTAAAGTAATGGACAACAATGATGTGTAAGTGTCTTGGTGTTTTTTTTTTAAATTTCTTGATAGCTTGTCTCTGGGTGTTGTCATCAATTTAGCCATAACTCCCACATACTGTAAGAGGGCGACAGGGTGGAGAGGAATCCCCTGGCTTTAAGACAGTGATTGGGGTGGCTTTTCTTGTGATGTGTTGTGGTGTAATTTACTCAAGCTATGTTGAACAAATACTAATCTCACTTTCATTGGTCATGACAGATTTGTAAGAAGGTATTAATGCAACAATCACCCCCACCCCCTTCCCTCTTTTTAAGAAGGTATTAGAGCAACATTCACCCCCTCCCCCTTCCCTCTTTTTCTTACATATATAATTGTGTTTGCTTGATCACTGTTGAACATTTCAAAGCAGCCCGAGCTCTCTCTCTCCATGTGGCCTAGTGTGTAAGGGAAAGGCCATGTACACCAAATGTACACCACCCAATATCAAGCTAGGGTTCATCTGCCCTGTTCCTGATAGAGAGCCCAAGAATCTACGTAGTGACTGCATAGAACTGTATGCAATTTTTGTTAGCACTAAAAGTGTCCACATAACTATGATTGTAAATAAGCATGGCTTACCTGTCATTGCACAACACATCTGGAATAGCTTTTTCCAACTTTTTTGTACTAGCATGCACTGCAAGGTGGCGTGGCTCTACATGCATATCTGTATGTAGCAACATAAGATCAAATATGTCTTTCAAGCAATGCTAAAGATAACAACACAACATTAAGAATTTTCACGTACCTAGATGGTTATCTCCCACAACTCTGGCCATGTCTGATAGGTCCTCTACAGCCCTATCATGTGATGGTGAACATGGAGGGGAGGTCTTGGAGTGAAGGATAGTGTCGGTACACTGTGGCTCATAGCACCAAGGCTATGAGCACTATCGTTGACTTCTACAGAATACTCCGCAACCACATGCTTGCTATCATTGTCGCTAGAAACTATAGTCCTCTTCTTTCTCTTCCCACGTTGCTTGTCAGCCGGTTGTGCTTGCGAGTCTTTCCTTGAGGTCTGTTTCTTCTTCTCTGGTTTCTTTGATGTGTTTGGAGATAGACCATCCTCTATCACAACCGCTTTCTTCCGTGACACACTATGCTCCGCTATTAATTAAAAGAAGAAGAGTTATTGAGCCCATATTCTATTGCTTCATGGCAAAGGTAAAAACTATATACAGGCATACCTATGTATAGATCTTCCTCTTCGGGTGGGTACTCCTTGTCCGGGTAGTCCAGCCACCAAGGACACTTGTGCCACGCTTCCTTTGGCCGCAAGTCATCTATCCACTCGTCCGGATATAAGCCCGTCTCCTCTCTCTCCGACCTGCACCATGCATCAATGGGGTGCTCGGGAATGGGAAAGGCAAGAGCATCTCTCCACCATCTACAAGACAGACCACAATGTTTTCATTTGCATAGAACAAGATTAGTGTATCCTACTACATTCTTAATTTTTCAATTAAAGATGTCGAACTTGTACAACAAGCGTCGTGCCGTACAAGCAAAATGGGGTTGCTCTTTGGGTTCATGTGTGGACTTGATCCGAGCACTCCACTTCTTGAAGGCCTTCTCAAAGTGCTTGCGTCTAGATGTCAATAATGTGTGGGCAAGTGTGCAACCATGCCTACCTTCAGCCTTCTGATGTTGGATAGCAACATCATGATTCTCGGCCTTCATTTTCTCGGCCATCTCAAGCACTCTCCTGCAACAGCAAATAATAAGTCACAAGTTACATTATCAACAAATTGCTAGTTGGTGCAGATGTTCACTAAATCTAACCTTTCCAACTGCCACCAGTACACGTGATATCGAAGCCACTGGATCCAAGCCTTCTCCATCAAACCGATACCCTTCTCCTTCAAGGATGCATCACTGCCTTGGAGCAAATCAAGCAATCGGCACTTCCTATCAAAGGAAAAGCGAGACTTGTTTTTTATTGCTACATAATAAAAAGAGAAATATATCCATTGATTTAAACGACTTTTATTTACTCTGTTGGGCTAATGCGTGTACGTACAACCTCTGTCACTCTCGAAAGTGTCATTTTCGTGGTCTTCTTGCCTCAACCTGTAAATGATATACATTTCTGAAAAAAATCGATGCCATTCTCTGAATTTGCAATGGTGGCTATCTCAAGCCCTTTGCACGTAAAGTATTGCTTCGTTTGAGATAGCGCTAGATTGATGTTTTTCTCTTATGCGTTAGGTGCCAACTCGTAGTCAAAACTCCCTTTTGATGGCAGCCCTTCCATTTTACTACTAAACATATGATCGAACTCTTCCTATCATTTTCCAAGGACTCAATCAAAATACACATAATAAGATTTCGTAATCAAAACATATTCTCATATACAATTGGTTTGAAGCATACCTTCCAAAGTAGTTGCGCAAGGATAGCCATTGGCAATTTTAGCCACTTTGACTTGTTTGGACCTCTAAAATTCAAAGCCCTTTCTATTGCCAAATGCGCTCTTTCGGGGAATTTTTGCAAAAGTGATGTAGGGTCCACCAACCCTAGCTTTCTCATCATGAAAATATCATGAGCAGTTATGTGAGGCACTGAAAACCTCTTGGCCCTGTTTAACAATCAATTGTAATTTATATAGTTTGAAAATAAGATGCATTTACATTAGCAAAAAAAAGAGGGCTCACCTATTGATAATACCCAAAACCAATAGAAACTCCGCTGCCTCATGGGACTGAAAGTCAACTAGAACGCACTCCACCTTTGGCGCCTTCTCAATTGGAATGTCATTCTCGTTCATCCACCGCATCCATGCCTCCAATCGGTGATTACCATCCCAAACCACAAAGTACCTCTCGACCATGTGAGTAAGCTCGGGGATTTGGCGAAGCTCTTCATCCAAATCATATGACATTGCAAGATCCCTCGCAGTGTGACCCGACGAGTAAATTGTTTGTGATCCTCCCCAGGAATCCGTTCACTAACAATAAATCTTGCCATGGTTGGTTGGTAGCTTTTGTTTGCAATGGAAAGTTGCAAATCGGCCACATGGTCATCATGCGTGCGGATGGCGGGGTTTGAGAGAAGTCGACATAGAGGCAATCGTGGAAGTTTGCCATCGTATGGTACTCTACCAGAATCCACCCAACCCAATGAAATGTGCTCGTCGACAACGTTTCCAAACGCTTCATCTCTGACATCTTCAATAGCGGTACCTGTTTCCACACGACGAATGGGTCCAACGCTTGATTGTGATGTTCCAGCCACTCCAGTTACGATGGACACAATGCGATCCACAGAACTCAATGCTTGAGATTGTTGGGTATCATGTGTGCCTAACGGAGGTACTTCTTGTGAGGTAGTAATATCAACCTCATCGACGGCACTAATATTTTTTGTTTGATTTCTTGTTCTCATGCTTGCGATAAAAAAGGATAATTTATAAGAAATAGATATAGGATGATTTATGAGAATTTGTAGGTTGGAGTTTGACATGTGAACAAAAAGAAACTTGACAGAGAGAAAAAAAGAGATCTGTGTAGCAAAAGAAAATAGAGAAGAAGAAAATGAAGAAGAGAAGATCACTTTATAAAGTTTTTGGAAAGTTGGAGATTTTGGCGTGTGAAGGGGGCCAAGCCCAAAAAAGCTTTTCAAAGCTATTAATATATATATATAAAAGCGTCTTGCAGTGACTCCAGTAGACGAGGAGGGCATGAGGGAAGGTCGCCAAAAGGCATGCATGGAGGGAGAAGCGCCAGTTGGAGATCTAGACTGAGCAGCCTGCCATGCAAAGAAAGGGGGACACTACTGATCGATGCATGAGAGGAAATCCCGCAAGCCGAATGCAGGGCCGATGGTGACGGCCAGTGAGGAGTTGCAGAAAAGAAGGCGGCGCTGTTTGGGAGAGGGCCTGAGGAGGGCGTCAGGAGAGGTGCCGGGGTCTTGAGCCCAGAAGGTGGCGGGGCTGCAGAGCCGTCAGCTGAGAAAGGGGGGTTGGACGTGAGCAAGCCACGGGAGGGGCCAGGTTACAGAGAAAAGAGGTCGCCAGGGCTGGCTGCCAATAGGGGAGGTAGCCAGAGAAGAGCAGAGGGAGATGAAGGTAGTTCCGCCATGGCATGAGCATGGGAGGAGAAGGTGACAAGAGAGGGTCTTGGGCAGAGGAGGTAGGGGCTGCATGAAGGCGGCCAATGGGGCTGCAAAGAAGGCGGGCTGGTTTGTGAGAGGAGGCCAAAGCTGGAGGGCAGCGCAAAAAAAAGGAAGCCAGGGGAAAGTGGCGCCAGGTGGGAGCCCATGCAGGAGAGGTGTAGTCCATAGCGTATGAGCAGCAGATGGCGAGTTGTGCCAGGTGGTGGGAGTTGCCAAACGCATAGGCAAAAAATCAGGACACGTTTTGTGACGGGGGGTGGAGTCTACACAGAGGAAAAAAGGAGGAGTAGGCAGCGCTACAGAGAGGAGGGAAAAAGCCAAGGCCTGGGGAGCCCACATACGCCATTGACGCACGACCGCCAAGAAGAGGAGAGAAAGTAGGCCTCCAAAGGGCTTGGCCTTATGACAGAGGGGAAAAACTGAGTTCATCGTCATCAAGGTGGGGCCGCGAGGAGGATAGGCTGGCTGCAGATCAGCGCCATTGAAGCAGGATCGCCAAGGGCAGGAGGTCGACAAGGAAGGCAAGCTCGAGAGCAGGGAAAAAACCGCCAGGGTTTCGTGTAAGGGTGAAGGAAGCTGGATGTTGCATTGTGCTCGGGCGATAGCCTGCATCATTGTTCCAAGTTTTTTTTATGCATAAGTGAACTTATGATTGTTAGTCGGCTCCAACCTATTCTTCATCTTGTCTTTTGCCGAAGATCTGTGGTAGCGGTGGCTCCGGGTCTTTGGTGTGTGTGTGTGTGTGTGCAGAGAGAGAGAGGGAGCGAGAGATTGATTATGGTTGCAGATTGAATGTGATTTTGTATGCGGTCGAGGCTTGCGAGGTCTCCCGGTGTGAGTGTGTTTATAGAAACGGGTGCATTGGTGTGTGCATCGGTAAAGGTGATTGTGTGTAGCCAAAGTTGTTCATAAGAGAAGCTGTTTGGTGCCAGCTACAGACAGTGTGCGTATTTGTGTGATTCTGTGTGGCTTGGGGTGTTGGATACCTGCTAAGCTATAGAGAGGCTTCGAGTTTGTGTCCTGTGTGGTTCCATTTCCCCCATCCCCACGTGAAAGTTGCTCATCCAATACATAGATGAATTCACCCAAATTCTTGAGAGTCCTCTCAAGAGGCAAATTGATTGTCGAGATGTAATACACTTGACTTCAAGCACCTAAAAATGTTTGAGCTTGCTGAACCCGAGGAAGTACTTTTGCATACATCATGGTACTATGGGACGGAGATATACATCAACCTGTAGTATCATCAAGCATTCCAATTAGCAAAGCTTTTGAACCACATTTGACCTGTTATATGCCCGATTTGGCATACACATCACTGTGGGACCTATTCTCGGTTGCACCTGGTACTTGTCCAAGCCTTCTACTATCACATTGTTTGCTGCCCTTTACCTGTTGCTGACACTTTCCATGGTCCGACACACCTTGGGTGCACCATCATTGCCCGACCCCTTGTTGAGCATTCATGCTCAATCGTAGTATTATTTAGATAAGATATCATTGCATAAGAAGAGAACTTCATCTGCTATAGAGCCCGCCTAAGTCAAATGGAAAGCCTCCAGCTTTCCCAAGTGCGATGAAAACTCCATCGGGATCAAATACATGGCATTGAGCACAGCCATCCGTGTCTAGTACATACACAATTAGCCATTCTTTTGCACCTGTAAGCCCAAAAACAAGCCTCTCGTGCAGCTTGAGATAACTTTGATCTTCAACCTGTATCCATATGCTGGCTTCATTTACAAAACAAGCATGTACACCTTGCAAAGCTTTTGCATCATCTGTTTCCAAGCCAATGGCTAGAGAGCTCGCCACATCATGATTTTCTTTAAACAAGATAACCTATGGAAACTGATCAGCCAAAGCAAACACTGGCAAAACCTCATCTGTAGGCTCTTCAAGTGTTACTGGAGCAGGCACACCTTGGGTGCACCTTCTACTATCACACTGTTTGCTGCCCTTTACCTGTTGCTGACACTTTCCATGGTCCGACACACCTTGGGTGCACCATCATTGCCCGACCCCTTGTTGAGCATTCATGCTCAACCGTAGTATTATTTAGATAAGATATCATTGCATAAGAAGAGAACTTCATCTGCTATAGAGCCCACCTGGGTCAAATGGAAAGTCAGCGTATCCCATCAAACACAGTATGCCGGCTCGCATGATTCCCAGTTCCATTGTGGATAGTCCGTCAAAGATGAAATTCGGTCCAAAGGAGTTAATAGATCTATGTACCCCCCCTCCAGTTTTGCCCTCAAATAGCTTCAGAAGGAGTACAAGACAAAAACTCTTACAGGCCGAGAAGAAGGGCACATTGACAAAGTTGTTAATGCAAATAAAAGAAGTGGAACAAGTTACAGAGATTCCAAGGTCTTACAATGGAGATCTCGTTCTAGAATTTCCACCTACCATGGGAAAGTTGCACCATATGGATGCGATGGAGCATAAGTATGATCCTCATTTGTGGTCGAAGCCTACTACATCCAATATTGTATTTCCAGGTGTAGTGCATCTTAGTCATTGCATAGGATCTCTCAAGTGCATGAATGAACAATGTGTCCGCTTGGTTAATTACCATATTCCCAATACAAGTCATTTCAACAGGTACATACAAAAGGCAACTGGACCTTGGGAATATTGTAACATTGGAGATAAGAGCCTTACATGCCATTTTTGTAAGGCAATTTATTTCTGTATTGCAACATGCGATTGTGTAGTATACTATGTCATGCCATCCGATGAGACTGCCACTAGAGTCATGATTCATCGTGGCACACATCGACACGATGTGCGCAGCGGCACATCCAAAACACTAACGGATAACACCAAGCTGATGGTGCAAAGGATTTTGACTATTGACCCACACGCAGGAGCCAGGAAGGTTCAAATGTGTTTGGCAAAAGAAATTATAAGTACAACACTTCTTCGCAACAACACCAACGAAGGTATTTTAGGCGAGCAACAGCTATTTGCAATCACTGAGGAGTTGGGCCCATTGGTGCAAGATAACTGGTATGAGCATTTCCTAGATTCTTATTTTGATGCAAAACTCTATGCTAAATTATTTTTTATCTAAACACTTTTAACATTGACAGGTTTCGGAGGTCAGTATCTATTTTACGTAGAGGGGTTGACAAAGAATATTTTGGAATTGATGCACTCCTAAAATTGAAGTGAGACTGCACATATGAGTTTTTCCATGAAACCTGGTTTCCTGGTCAAGGTATGGAGGGGGAGAAATGTTATGTCTTCAAAATGTCCACAATTGGTCTAGCATCCAGCGTGGACCTAGTGAACCGAATGAGACAAGATCGTGATGGTGATCTTCGACGTGCGTGGATCCAGTTTGATCACACCAGACGTGTTAACGATTGGGTGACTATGGCATGTCATGTCTATGATCCAAGGTACATGGCGCACCTTAAGAGCTTTGTGGCTTTCCATTTACTCTCTCTAAAACAATTTGTTTGCAGCATGTAGGACCTTTTGACTATTGCAACTTGTGAAATGAAACAGGAAGACATGGAAGCGCAATGTTTGTTTTGGGAGTGCCTTAATGATGTAATGATATCATGTGGGTGTGACAAAGCAAATTTCTTTGGCTACATGGCTGATGAAGCTCAAGCAAATTGGAATGCAGTTCAAATTGTTTTCAATGGTGGTGACAAGATCAATACATTGAGCGGCCGAGAGCATTCTTGTCTTTTCCATTGGAAGCAAAGCTTGAATCAACACACAATGAAGTATGTGGTGCAAGCTTCTCAACACACACACAAAGAAATGTGTGAGAAGTGGAGGCAAGCACCAACAAAAGAGGCTGCAGTAGCAGAGGCTCGTCTGATACGTCAATGGTGGCATAACGGTCATTGCGTAGACCGTAACATTCCATACATGGATTCATGGCTTAGTTGGTGGGAAATTCGTATTTCACATTGGGGTGGCATTATGACATGCGTAGAAAGTAGCTCTGATGGACCAAACACTCCATGCACTAACCTTGCGGAGAGCAAGCATGGCAGCTAGCTAGTAGGGGAGGGTTTCCGTAAACGCATATCATTATATGATGCATGTACAACCGACCTTGCAAGTTCCATCTTACAGAGCACAAAGGCTGCAAGTTCCATCTTACAGAGCACAAAGGCCATTTCATACAGCCATGGAAAACACATTGGGAAGAGTCCATCAATACAAAAGCTTACAGAACGCCATGAAAAACGTCCTAGCCAAGTGATAAGAGCAGTGAATGCGGCTATTGAGGGCACTCCAATGTATAAACAACCAACTCCATTAACAGGAGATATGGAGACATCAAGGAAAAAACGGAAGCCAAATGAGGTTATTAGCGTGGAAGATGATGCATCACATAGGCCTGAGTACAACCCGGTCACCAAAGATCACAAGAAGTGTGGAAGACCACGTAAGATCAACTTTGCAGAAGAATGGATATCACAAACCTCAAAACGAAGTATAGGTTCTGGTGGGCAGTATGTAGTTGAGAGCAAGTTCAATGAGGCAATGTGAACCATACGCCGAACTCCACAAGATAGTAGGGTCACATGTAGTGGCACACCAAGAGGAGGACGCAGGTGCGGATGCAGTATAGCAGGTTCTAGCCTTGGTATACCAGCCCCATCCTTTGAAGGATATCGAAAACATCCAAATGGTGTGGTGCGTCAATGGTTTTGGTTTTGTCCGGATCATGTCTTGCATTGTCATATAGTAGACCAGAACATTGAGCCGCAGCCTCAACATCCACCACACACTTGGCCCGTGTGCAAATATTGCATGAATGGGGGTATCAAGTGGAGCTAAGCAAAGAAGGAGTATCTAATGTAGCGCCAGTTTCTCAAGAACAAAATATGACAAACTCTCCTTTCAAGTCAAAAGATACATCCACTCCTGAAGGCAGTGCAAGAGCCACAGTGTGAGATGGTCTGCGTGTACGGTATCGGACTTTCATTTCCAAGGATGCTGCTCGCAAGATCAGTCTAGCACTAGCCATGAGAGTGAAAGTCGTAGAAGAGATATGTGCAGCGGATGGTGTTAGTGAGGTCTTCAAAGTAGAGACGAAAAGTGAAGATGGTCATGTCGGGATGTACAAAGTTTGTATTAGCAACCAGCCACCATCGTGCACATGTCCAGACTTCATGGAACGGGTGTCAAAGAAAAAACCATATCTTGCATGTAAACATTTATATTTTATTTATCTATGTGTGCTAGGGCTATAAGCCAAAATGAGAACATGTTTATCCATCAACCAATCCTGGCAGATGTTGATATCTTCAGGACACTGAGTCGAAGCCGCACTTATCTAGGCATGGATGCATAGCATTTTTCAATGCTCACTTTTTCTTAGTATGCTTTACCTAAACAATTGTACTACTTTCTAATTTTATCTTAGGATGGCCACATTTGGATACATTCATTTGCAACTATTTTTCATATTTGAGTACTGGTTGTTTATGTGTCAAATCGTGTAAAAAATAATATAATATTACCATAGTGGCTATAAATTGCCATAGCTTGAGTTATTTTTGTGAAAGTGTCCACTAGCTTCCTAGCACACCTCTCCTTCTTTCACGATGTCTGACGATCTTGAGAGCAAAATAAAGTCTATGTGGGATGCCATGGAAGCCATTCCAAATGGAGAGGCATTGTATGGAGCCGACTGGTTTCATCAGGCTCTTAAGGCAACCATCAACGTGTACCGCCTCTATCAATGCCGCAAGGAACTCAATATGCAGAGCTTAATCAATTTGAACGAGATGGGACCATTAGATTTCTCTTGCTGGAAGAAGATTGGGCTCATCATAGAGGAGGATGAGGAGGAAATGAGGCAGCAGCTAAGCAACGTGATGAATCTTAATATGCCAATCGAAGGGAGCACATCAACTACTAAAACCGGGCCTTCCAGAAGATGAACACTTCTTGCTTATGTAATGCAAGTTTAATAAAATGTAACTTTTTTATTATTAATGGTAGTTCTTGTTTTAAGTACCCTTGTCTATATTGTTTTTGAAACAATTTTTTTAGCTTCCATATCTTTGACTACGTCTCAACTCTCTCTCTCTCTCTCTCTCTCTCTCTCTCTCTCTCTCTCTCTCTCTCTCTAAGAGAGAGATAGAGATAGTCCACAAAGAGGAAGAGAGAATCTTTTTAGGAATCTTCTCACCTGATTCCTAAAAAGCGCTCATCAAAAAGTGCTCGCCTAGAAATATCCCCGCCTTCATCAAAGTATTCCATGAGCCAGCGCAAGCAGGCACCCCTAGATGTCATTCCTCGAGGGTAACAAAGGTTTGTGCTATGATCTCAGTGGCCAACCTTCCGAAGAAGTCATCTATGGCTTCTACACCAGATGTATGTTTTTAACTTCTCACAATATGATGGCATTTGAGGAAGCGCTCTACACAGGATTCTTCACTTGGCAAAAGAAGATATTTGGGCCAGTGATAAGCAACCTAACCTCGAGATTTGTCGGCTACTCAACAGTGGAGCTTAAAAACAAAGTTACTATGCATTTTTTGCAGGTGCCAAATAAAGAAAGGAGAATCAAATATGAAAAGCCTCTAAAAGCACTTAAAGACCACCTCGCCAGCCGTCAACCTGACGACTACTTCAGCCCATAAAGTTGTATCAAGGGAGGACACAGGCGAGGAGGTGGGAATGTTAGCAGCAAGCTAACACGGGTACCATTTTTCGGAGCTCTTATTGTAAAAACACTTATTATATTTGATAAATCGGGAATACTGTAACTCTTATTTTTTGGATAAACCTTGTAATCGATGAGCCGGGGCTACAAGCTTCCAGATTGTATCAACCTGTCATTACCCATCTTTGATAGAGCTCTCGGATTATTAGTTTTGACCACCAAAAACCTTGGCTAAAGATATAAAAGCCAATTTTTTAAAGTTATTTGTAAGTTTGGGATAATAAAATACACAGCGTGAGCCGTTAGCGCTCACTTCTCTCCTTCTTGCACTTCCTACTCCCTCCCCGATTGTCACATTGCAGTTGTGTTTGTTGCATTGCAACCGCAGGTAAGAGCTCTACGCATTGACATAAACACATTGCAGTATTTCGTAGCTTTTGGCGTCGCCTAATTTCATCATAAGTAGAAATTTACACTTCAAAATCAAAAACTAAGCATAGGCGGGGTATTAGGGCATTATTGCTAAGCATTTAGGTGCACTCTGGGTCAAAAACAACTAGGTCAAAAATCCATTGCTATTAATAATCACGATTTTGGCACTTGACCTAAAGTGGGATTAGAGACCATAAGCATGTGTGCCTAGGTCTTATAAACATGTCCTAGGAGTTTTGTTACGTTTGGATGTCATTTGATGCTGTAACGGATGTGATTTGTTTGTCGATAAGCAATTGGCTTTTGGCAATTTCAGTCACTTGAGTGTAGCTTGAGTAAGATGCAAGTTATTTTTCGTTTTCCAAGAGATTGACACCCTCTTGTAGCCTCTATGCACTATTCTGAAGGGGATCGGGGAGCACCACACACGGAGAGTGAGAGAGAGAGAAGGAGACACACACACAATGTGGGTGGGGAGACTGTGAAGTGGCAGCTCCTCCTATACAGTATACTCACTATAAGTATAGGGTAACAGTGGGCGAGCACCCCAATGGCGGGAAATCAAGAAGATGAAGAAGGATACAGGACTGAACCGGAACCGCATAGAGCCCCGAAGAAGAACAAAGAGAAGAAGTCGCGACAAGACCACCAAGACTCAATGGAAGAAAGACTGGAGGCACGCATCATGGCCTCCGTAGAACACCAAATCAACGTGATGTCCGCTAATATGAGAGACCTACTGCAAACACAGCGAGGCCAGCGACACAAAGACCGTCCGGGTCCTAGTAATGTCAACACGCGGTGAAACACACAAAGACGACCGCGGCCCGGAAGATTAGAGACAGTCGACGAAGATGAAGGCTACCTGGATGACTGAAGTGAAGGGCGCTACTATAGCCCTGAGAGAACTCTAGAAGATGAAAACAGATTGGGCAAATTCAAACCCATCCCCCCAGAGAAATACAAAGGCCATCGCACCTCACTGGAACTCAACAAGTGGTTCAGAGAGGTAGAAGACTACATGCAGTGGAACAACATAGGCAGACGCAGATGGGTGCAAGTGGCCAAAACCTTCCTGGCCGACGACGCCTATGTATGGTTCCTCACTGAACAGCCATCAAAGCACTGGGAGGACTGGGAAGACTTACAAAGAGACATGCTCAGCTATTTTGTCCCAGAGAATGAAGGCAAAAAAGTCAGAGATTCGTGGCGCGATCTACGCCAAGATGGCCACATATCAGATTACGTTGTCAAGTACCGCCGACTGATGCTTCAACTTCCACTGATGCACACAGCAGACAGGCTGCATGGCTTCCTATACGGCCTTAAGCCCTGGGCCCGTCGCGAGGTAGAGAAGCAGAACCCCAACACCTGGGAAGTGGCCGCCAATATGGCCGAAAAACTACGGGATACAAACTCAACCCCAAGTTTTCCCCCGAAAAACCCTCGCCCCAACAATTTTGCCCCCTACAACTGGACTAACCCAACCACCGGGCGAGGCCGCGGATTTGTACCCAATAACAAAAGCAACGAACCCCGCTCACCACCACGCAGCTCTTTTGCGAGCAATTCCTACAACACCACGTCCAGCAGTTCTGTCCCCAATACTTACAAGGGCAACAATAACAACCCGCACCCCGATCGCATCTGGTGCAGTGACTACAGGATTTGTCATGGCCCCTACTACGCGTGTGTACGCAAGCGCAATCAAGCAGCCTCCTCATCTAGCAGGGTCAACACCCTCCAAATAGAAGAACCACCCTCCCCCCCGAATAAGAGTCGAAGAAATGGCTAGCCCTGTTGCTAACCAACAACCCCGGATTGGAGCAGTATCCCTCCACCCGCAATGCATGGCAGCAGCGATAACGAACATTCAGAACTTATATGTCCAGGCAACAATTGGATCCCAGCAGCAATGGATCATGGTAGACTCAGGCGCCACACACAATTTTCTATCACCACAATGCGCTGCGCGCCTGGGCCTACGTCTCACCACCGTCAATGAAACGACAGTCAAGTTTGCCCAAGGAAAGGATAACAATGTCAAGGCAGCTCGTCAAGTCAGGATTGAGATGGGCGAATTCACATGCCGACTTGATTTCATAGTGGTCCCAATGGACGACTTCAAGGCAATTATTGGTCTCTCCTTCAACGATAAGTATCTCATTGCACTCGTAGGCATGAAGGTGGATCAATTACTGCTGAATAATCAAGGCAAAGCAGTCACAGTAAAAGGCACCAGACTCACAACAAAGCAAGCTGTCACCCATCAGGCGCATCTTCAAACCAACCCCCCTCCCATCAAATGCCAAGACCCTGCTCAGTTAGCAGCGATGAAAGGCAAACAGAAAGTCCCAGAGCACTCACCCCCCAAACTCAATCTCATGAGTGCAAAGCAAGCAGAGCGGGCTCTCAAGAAAGGAGCTCACGTTCACCTCTACATCATGCAAGCAAAGGAACAGCCCACAGCAAGGCTCAACTCCATCACCATCGAGCAGGCCAAAGTGGGTGACCCCTCCCTTACCCCCATCCTCTAGAAGTACAAGGATTTCATGCCTCCAGAACTTCCCCCCAGCCTACCCCCTCCTCGTCAAATTCAACATGAAATTGACCTCATCCCAGGAAGCACACCCCCGGCGAAGGCCCCCTACTGCATGAACGACACCGAGCTCAAAGAGCTCAAGAAGCAACTCCAAGAATTAGAGGATCAAGGTTTCATCCGGCCCAGCAGCTCTCCTTTTGGGGCCCCAGTCCTGTTTGTCAAGAAGAAAGACGGTTCGATGCGACTATGTGTGGATTATCGGGCCCTCAACAAGATAACTATCAAGAACAGGTACCCAGTCCCCCTCATGGAAGATCTTCTGGACAGACTACAGGGTGCCCAGTACTTCACTCGCATCGACCTCTGCTCAGGCTATCACCAAGTCCGCATCGCCTCTAAAGACATCCCGAAGACCGCCTTCCGCACACGCTACGGCTCCTGGGAATGGATGGTCCTGGGGTTCGGTCTCATCGGCGGTCCGAGCACTTTCTGCAGAATAATCCATGACAGTTTCCGCGACATGATTGACGACTACCTAATCACCTACATCGATGATTTGCTCATTTACAGCAAAATCTTAGAAGAGCACCAGAAGCATGTCGCCGCAGTACTCTAGCGCCTCCGGGAACACCAGCTGTATGCCAAGCTGGAGAAGTGTGAGTTTGTTATCCAGAAAATCGAGTTCCTTGGCTTCATTGTCACGTCAGAAGGTATTATGGTGGATCCCAAGAAAGTTGAAGCTGTCATCAAGTGGGCTCCACCGACATCCATCAAAGAAGTCCGAGAGTTTGTGGGCTTCTGTCAGTACACACGTCGCTTCATCCGCGACTTCAGCAAGATTGCTACACCACTCACAGAGATAACCAAAGGCCACAAACCCTTTCACTGGACCCATCAAGAAGAAGAATCCTTTGAGAACCTGAAGATAGCCATGTGTAGCACCCCCGTCCTCCGACTACCCGACTTCACCAAACCCTTTGAAGTCCACACTGATGCCTTCGATGGTGCTATTGGTGGAGTCCTCCTGCAAGAGAATCAACCCATCGCCTACGAGTCCCACAAGTTCACAGATTTTGAGACCAGATGGACCACCCATGAGAAGGAAATGCTCGCTGTCGTTCACTGCCTCCGAAAGTGGCGACACTATGTCCAAGACAAACACACCAAGGTATACACAGACAACATATCCCTCAAGTACTTCCAAACACAGCCCAAAATAACCCCCAAGCAAGCCCGGTGGCAGGATACACTGGCAGAATATGATATCGAGATCATTCACAAACCGGGCACCACAAATGTCATGCCCGATGCCCTCAGTCGAATGCCCACCCTCACTGCTATCTCCACAGCAACCAGCACTCTACGCCAACGCATCCTCGACGCTCAAAAAGCTAATCCTGATGTTGTCCACATGCTCAAAGACCACATCTCTGGTAAAGCTGTAGTGGGTCTCTTTGAAGTCAAAGATAACCTCTTCTACGCGCATGGAAAAATCTACATCCCCAATGATCCAGAGCAATTTCAGTCACTTGAGTGTAGCTTGAGTAAGATGCAAGTTATTTTTCATTTTCCAAGAGATTGACACCCTCTTGTAGCCTCTATGCACTATTCTGAAGGGGATCGGGGAGCACCACAGACGGAGAGTGAGAGAGAGAGAAGGAGACACACACACAATGTGGGTGGGGAGACTGTGAAGTGGCACCTCCCCCTATACAGTATACTCACTATAAGTATAGGGTAACAGTGGGCGGGCGCCCATGACCTGGGCGATCGTTCAAGGCACATGGGCCTTAACCCCAACAACGTTGTTGGGGTTAAGGCCCATGTGCCTTGAACGATCGCCCAGGTCATGGGCGCCCGCCCATTGTTACCCTATACTTATAGTGAGTATACTGTATAGGGGGAGCTGCCACTTCACAGTCTCCCCACCCACATTGTGTGTGTGTCTCCTTCTCTCTCTCTCACTCTCCGTCTGTGGTGCTCCCCGATCCCCTTCAATTGGTATCAGAGCATCAAACCACATAAGGCATATATCGTATCCTCCCACCTGTGAGGAAACTTTCAGCAGCAGTTGTTTATTGTGTGTCGAGGATTCCACACATGCTTTGCTCTCAAATGTGAGAGTGATATTTGCTGATTGTGTGTCGAGGATTCCACACATGGTTTGCTCTCAAATGTGAGAGTGATATTTGCTGCAAGTTTCCTCACAGGCGGGAGGATACGATGTATGCCTTATGTGGTTTGATGCTCTGATACCAATTGAAGGGGATCGGGGAGCACCACAGATGGAGAATGAGAGAGAGAGAAGGAGACACACACACAATGTGGGTGGGGAGACTGTGAAGTGGCAGCTCCCCCTATACAGTATACTCACTATAAGTATAGGGTAACAATGGGTGGGCGCCCATGACCTGGGCGACCGGTCAAGGCACATAGGCCTTAACCCCAACATATTCAAGTCAGCTTCGTCCCATGGATTGAAAATTTAATCGTGGTTCTCGCTAAATATGCAATAAGATAGGATAGTGAGGTAAACGACCTTCCCACATAGACATAATCCGCTCTTGGATGGTCCTATTCATTCATTCCGCAGCACCATTTTGTGCAAGGGTGTAAGGAGCTGTAAACTCACTCTTAATTCCCCTACTTGAACAGAAGTCTGTAAACTCTTTGGAGACTTATTCTCCACCATTTTCTGAGCGCAAAGCTTTCAACTTATGTTCAGACTAAGTTTCAACACTAGATAAGAACTTCTTAAAGCAAGAAAAGGTCTCATCTTTAGACTTCATGACACAGACCCAAACATGCCGTGTTGCATTGTCAATGAATGTAACATAATAGGATGCACCACCATGGGATTTAGAAGGCATAGTCCCACATAAATCAATGTGCACAAGCTCTAAGGGTTTTCTTGCTTTGTCAAAAGAATGTGTAGGACGTGTCCGTGTTTTTTTTCCATATTGGCAGTGCTCACAAAAAAGAAAATCATAAAATGACAAAGACGTTAAGTAGCCCAAATGAGAGAGTGTCTCCATTCCCTTCTTTGACATATGTCATGATCGGCTATGCCACAAAGCAATGGTTGGAAACTCCGTTATAGAAAGAACATTGCTTTTATCAAGTACATAAAGAGGATACAGTGAACCAACTTTAGAACCATGGTCTATAATAAGATGAACCTTTGAAACACACCAAGACTACTGATTGAAAGTGACTTTGTAAACCCAAGTCATCAAGACGTCCAGTAGAATTCAAATTGTGTGTCAAGGCTGGAACAAGATGCACATTATGGATGATAAACTTCACCCCATTTTCCATAACCATGGCAATATCACCTACGCTAACAATGTTACAAGAGTAAGTGTCACCAAGTGTAACAGAGCGAATGGTTTCCTCGTATGTAGTAAACCAATGCCTATGAGGTGTGACATGCAACGAAGCACCCAAATCAAGAATCCATGTATGGGATACTTCATCACTAACAAAGAGTTCAGATTGCATAGAACTCTGCAAAGATAGAGTTTCATGTGCATCATAAAAGACATCAGTATTTTCAGTCAACATATCAATGTCTTGTGTATCACTGTCATCCTAAACTATGTTCAGTTCTTTAATATTAACGAAACTCTTTGGTTTCTCCTCTTTATAATCATGATCTTTGTCTTTTACCTTTGCCCTTCTCTTTGTCACGCTTCCAAGCATAACAATCCTTCTTTATCTGACCAAACTTATCACAATAATGGCATTGAACATTGCAGCGGCCATGAGACTTTGATCTACCCTTTGATGCATCTCTATTTCCCTCTTTATTGGACTCACGTTACGAAGAACGGTCCTTACGTTTCTTATCATCCCTTTGCACATAATGAGCTTTGCTGTGATACAAGCTAGTCATGTTCTTCTGACACAGCTCCTCTGACAAAAGTGCACTAGTAACATCATCGCATTTTAGCGTACCATTAGGAGAAGAGTTACTAACAGCTGTGCAAAAGATATCCCAAGAGGGTGGCAACGAACAAAGCAAAAAGATTGCTATCATCTCATCATCAATGGTCATGCATTGTGCACAAATCTGGGCAAAAAGAGAATCAAAATCATTGATATGGTTGGCAATGCTAGCTGACTCCTTCATATGAAGGTTGAAAAGTTTTCGCATCAGGAAAACCTTTAGCCATATCCTTTTCGTAAGTGTTGCATAATTTTTGCCATAAATCATGAACAGTCTCGCATTCTAACATTGAAAAGTACACCAACTCACCAAGGTGTAGTCTAATCATAGATTTTCATAGCTCATCAAGCTGAAACTGAGTCATGTGCATATCTTCAGTTCTAGCCGCATAGGCAATAGGCAACTTTTGCTTCTTTTGGACAAGCACGTCATGCATTTGGTTCTTCCAAAGCTGAAAATTAGTGCCATCAAACTTCTTTATGTCATAAATTTCACGGTCTTTGCTAGTAGACATGGTGACAAAACTACCAAAAGATTTTGGAAATTTGACAGAGTCTCCTTTGTATTTGGGACTACCAAAATACAATACAAAATGACCAAGTATGTCACTCACAAAGCATAAAAGAGGGCGATGCCTCTCAAAACAACTCGGAATAGAGACCAACTGAGGCGCATAAACTATCAAATTGACCATAGACTGCCAACTTGGCGTCAAAAGCACCTATACCATTCTATACATGTCCTATGTCAAGGCCTCGTAAGGGATGCTTCAATTACCTGTATCATCAAAGGTATCTCCACATTTGAGAATACCCCAACTCAATGAAAACCTCATGATCGCAAAAAGCAGTGAAGTCTCAAAGACCAACATAGGGGCTGATGACAAGCATGTATATGAACGATACTAAAGAGGATTCTGATTCAGGTGAAACCATGAAAACCAAATGACCACTAGGAAAGAAACCAACAAGGAAGATCGTCATGAGCCACAATGGCAGGAACCCAAGAAGAAGATAGGAACTTACCCAAACCCTACAGAGGAGATCAAGCGAGTCAAGCAATTAAGGAGTTTGGTAGAAGATACCCAAAGGGATCTAGAGCCAGCACCTAGGCAGATCCAAATTACAGACATAGTGTTCCCTACGCAACAACAACCTCACAAATTCCATAGACCCCTAGCCATACCTAGTGTCATCCAAGAAGAAAGTGACTTAAAGTCATGGGAAAGTGGGCTACTCACTTCTTGTTGGAGAATGTTTACAGAGGGACTACTTGACCCTATCAAAGAAATGGATATCCCATCTTCCCCATGTCAAGGCACTGAAGCCCAAAAGGTGACGTTAAATATTGCCAAATTGATGGATTTCATGGCTTCAGAAGTTAGAACCACCATCATGTCCAAATTATATGGAGACCCTGAGCTATTCTTATCTCTTTGAGCTTTCCTCAATGGAGAACTGAAAGTTGGGCTACCACAATTTGCAGAGATGGATGGATCTAGGGAGGTGCCAATAGAGGAGGAACACTTAGATCCGCAACCCAACTTAGATGAGAACTCTGTTGTTGAAATACATGTTAAAAGTTGGGACAATACTTTGAAGGGGATGAATCCAATGCGACCATACCAATCACTACTAAGGGATTAACTATGAAGGGAATCCTTGATGGTGGTGGTGGGGTTAGCTTTGTGACTAAAAATTGCTAGGAAACTATGGGAAGACCTCACCTTGGGACTACAAACATAGTGGTAAAGATGGCCAATGGGACTATTGTTAAGCCTATGGGATGCTAGAAGATCTCAAGATCAAGGTCTTTGGACACAAAATAAGGAATACCTTCATTGTTATGGATTTTTTCAAGCACACTATGTCAACTGAGATGATCTTAGGACTTCCTTTCATGAGGGAATCAAAAATGGTGCATGACTAGTCTAAAAACCATGTCTACTTGCAGTTCCAAGATTCTGTCATTTGAGTTGATCTTGTAACTCGTCGGGCACATCCTCTAGGAAATAGATTTATAATTGATCATAGATCTGACACCATAGTTCACTCGACCCCATTGCAGTATTGTTACACATGTAAAATGGACACTGATTTAGGAAGATTCTCCGTATATGGATATTCTACCTGGGATGACTAAGTTTGACAATGTGGATTGGGTCCACCTAGCAGCAACCATAGATACTTGGAAAAATAGGGGGACTACCTAAGGGGGATGAAATGCCACAACTCCTACCCATAAATATGATAGGAGCAATGCATCTAGCTTCTTATGACCTACAAGATGAAGGCTTGACTGACATTGGAACCAGTAGTATCTCACAAGACTATAGCCCACACAATTTGGATTCAAAATCATCAATTGAAATTGACTCTGAAGATGAAGAATCTCAGTTAAATCTTGGTGCAAATGTGGGGACAAACCACTCAAGACCCAGTGGTACCCGAGATGACAATCTATCCAAGAGAGTAGAAGACACAAGTAGCAATTCATCTAGTGACTCTTCACTAGAGATCCGTCATAATAAAAAATTAGACAAGAAGAGTAAGAGATATAAGAGGCGACAATATCAAGCAAATGTGCGTGCTAGAATAAATGAAAAGAAATCTATGCGTCTGTGATGTTTACTTTGATCAAGGAGTCATTCAAATCTGAAATGGTTGCCCAGGGTAATTGCCCAAGGACGGAGTTTGCATGGGCCCATAAACATCACTATGCACAAGCTGCAACCTGCATGTGTCCCTAACTCAACCATCCTTTGGAAACTTCAAAGCTGCATCTTACCCAAAATACAACCTTCACAAACATGTTTGGTAGGTGCTTCAAGAGGCGGAAAAGAAGCAACCATATCAAATTTCTACAAACACAGCAAACTGGCAAAATTCAGATGTCCAAAAAGTGCATGCCAAAGTTTTGCATCTGAAATAGCCTTTGAGTCCACAACTGCATTGCAAAATTTATCCTACACTTTTCATACAAAGTGAGCTTATACAGCCCACAGCATAAAATGCGAGATGCAACAATTTTATCACCAAAATTGAGATCATGTATTGTACATCTGTCATCCACAGATTTTGACTACAATTCCAAGTCTAGCAAGTGTAGATATAGACAAAATTTTCTTCTTGATCCCAGGTACATAAAGTGCATCAACAACAAGTGTGAAAGAACTACCATTGGCAACAATAAGCACAATCTTTCCAAGTCCCTAAACCGGATAAGACGCATTGTTGGCACAAGTAACTGAATTCCCATAAGGGACAAGCCCAAGAGAGGTGAAAAAATCACGATGTGAGGTAATATGCTTTGTAGCACCACTATCAATACTACACATGTGAATCAGCGATAACTTACATGCATGCATCATGGATAACAGGATTATAGGTAAACTATGTGCTAAAAGCCCATTCTGAATCAACACGAGCATCACAGTCTCCTTTCATAGAAGACTCAACAATAGCTGCATTTGTGGTGGAACCAGCATTTGCAGTGGAACCACCCTCTTTCTTCTTAGCCTCTTTGGCCTTCAACTTCAGACACTGCTTGATCAAGTGATCATTAGATTTACAATAATGGCAATGCATCTTCTTTTTACCCTTATCACCAGAATTTCCAGATGAATTGCTGCTAGCAAAAGCATTAGGAACGGGTGATTCTCCACTCGCAGAAGAACCATAAAAAGTGGCCTCATTGCTGTTACCACCTTTTCTTTGAGCAACAATAAAGGCATGTTCAAATGCACACTGTCCAGTCCTTTTTTTTGTAAAGCAACTCTTGCAACAACAATGTACATAATGTGTCAAACTTGACAACTTCAGGATTTCCTTGGGTCATAAGTCTCCAAGTACTAGCCAAAGTCTACTACTAAGAATCTGGCAAGGCATCAAGAACAGTCTGCACAAGGGAACTATCTGAAATGACTTCACCTACAGAAATAAGTTGCTCATTGATATCCTTGACACCAGCAAGGAAAGTGTCGATATCATCTTCCTCATGCATAATCTTTGACTCCATCTCTTTACGCAGCAATGCAATTTTAGCCTCATTGCAGCTTGCATAAAGACCAGTCAGAATATCCCAAGACTGTTTTACAAATTTTTCAGAACAAATGTGAGGAGTAATAGTGCACTTCACAGAAAACACAATAAATACATGAGCCTGCGCATCTTTTACATCCCAACGAGCTTGTTCTGCCAAAGGCAAAACAACTTTTATAGCGGCAATTCTTGTAGCAAGACCTACAACATCCCCTCTATCTTGAGAACTAAGACGTACATCAACTCCCTGCACAATGTTCCAAACTCCCTTCGACACAAGAATGTGTTGCATCATATAATCCCACATAGGGTAATTGTCCCCATCCAATCTATCCTCAGCAGCAACATCTTAAACACATTTGTGTTGTTGTCAGCCATGGTAAATGATGCACCTAATGTGAAAACTTCCCGAAAAGAGGAGATGGAAAGCAAGAACAACACATGGTATATAGCACAAACCATAGAAGACCGTAAGGGACCTGTTATGCAAAAAACGGCACTGACAAAAATTTTGCACAAAATGACAAAATAGCCTGCACAGTACTGCTTGTAGTGGAAACAGAGGCCGAGAAGTTTTTTGACCTATGAAGCTCGCCAAATCTTACAAAAATTGGAGAAAGTGAGTGAGCTGCTGGCGACTGAGCCCAAGAGGACGCAACCTGCTCTGATACCAATTGTTGGAATTAAGGTTGCAAGAAAACACACATAGCTTGGAGAAGACGAAGGGAGCACAAGCACACAACAGAGATTATGTTACTTAGTGTGCAATGGAAAGATAGATAACCCTAGAATGATGGGTGTATATACAATGCACGAGGGGGAAAACCCCGTAGAGTGAGGGAAAAAATGCCACAGAGGTCCTAAGTGTGTTCACACACACATCACTACCACATGTATATGGTAATATTAAGTAGTGATAATGAGAAGTCCTAGTGATCTATCACAAAGATAACACGTAAAACCGAGTAGTGAGCGCTATTTATAGTCATCGAATTGGGCCTCTGATCGACTGTGTCATGTATCAGTTATTGTCATAGTAAGTGGCCTTGGTAATTACTATCCCAGCCATTTCAATCATCCATCTGAATCTTCATTTGGAGGCTATTCCCACCATTCACATTTACTTTCCCCCTTTCTTTGAATTTTGGAATGTTTCCAAAATTTCAACAGTCACACTAATGCTGAGTCAAGCAGTGTCAGCCCGACAAATTGTCTTTGGTTTCTTGAGACCTTTCTTCCCTGGAGGCATGTAAAGAAATCTTGTTGGTGTGTTGGGACCCCCTTGATTCTCTCTCTGGATCAGATAATAAAGAGCCCCCTTCTAGAGTTGGTCCTTGTGCATCGTCTTCATTTCTATCTCATACGGTGTTAATGCATTCTAGTTTTTTGTATCAGGATCATATAGAGTTTGTTTGCTCATGGTGAGTTTGGCTCTGGATAGCTTGTGACAATAAGCGGTTGGAGATGCAAACTAGATGATACAGGCTTTTCACATTTATCTCCTGCTCTTTGAGGGTCATTCTAGTTTGTGGCCCTCTGCTACTGGGAATGCAACTCTTAAGATTATTAGTGGATGGTTCCTTAATATGGTGGTTTACCATAACATCTTTAGTGATGAGGAACCATTCAGGCACCCGATCCAAAACTTGGACACAACTGGGATGAGGTGGCAATTGGCAGACTTGTTGATCATGGTATTTTATCGACTTCTGGTCTTGAATCATTCTATCGACTCCTACAAATAGCATCTGGAACATCTCCAAAGAAATATATACTATCTCGTCATGGAGAAATTCCTAATTTGAAGAGCCTTTTGCCTCCTCAACTTCTTGTTTAATGCTAGCAGGGAAGTAGAGTGATGTGGGTCTGAATCTAAATCAGAGCTTGAATCGCAGAGCTCGAATTGACTTTAATGCCTTTACGTTTGTCCTGAAGCTGATTCACTAGCATGTATAAAGTAATGGCTTGCTTCATCTTCAGTTGTGTGGGACCAGATTGCATCTGCTCTTTAGACTGAGTCTGTTGTTGTTGTTGTGGGTTTGACCAGATTGGGTCTGATCCTAATGCTAATTCTGATTACCAGGCTGATTGTCCTATCTATTTGGTCCATTGCTAGTGTTTGTCTAGTTTTTGCCAATCATTGAACCTAGAGGGGGTTTATTATCATCATCATCATCATCATTGTAATGATCAATTCTAGTGTCATCCCCCTACTCCCAGTCGTCATCATCCTCGTTCTCCTCTTCATCAACAGCGTGGTTCTCTTCATCAACATCATGGTTCTTGATGTATTCCACCAACACTTCCTTCTCCTCTTCATCAACATCATGGTTCTCTTCATCAACTACTCAGATTTATCTTCCAAATCAGATTTCATGGATTCAATTTTCAATTCCTCTATATTGAGGGTAAGGTTTATGTGAGCATCATCTATATCTACCAAAGATTGATGGATATACTTCTCCATGATGGCCTACTTTAGGGTGTTATGATTCGCAAGCAGTGATTTTTAAGGCTATTTTCTTCTCATCCAACCTTCCCTAGAGCTCTTGTTTTGCCTCCTCTTCTCATCTTTTAGCCTTTGATTGTCATTTTCAATGTCTTTCTATTGTAAATCCAGCAACCTTGCATCATTACTTTGCTTGATAGAGAGCTCCAGCATCTTGAAATGAGCTACTCCATTTCTTTCTTGGCCTTTCTAGTTCAGTCTTGGTTTCCTAAAGTTCCGTTTGCAAGGCATTACTACTAAATTGGGATCTATTTGCTGAGCTTCTACCATCTATCCCATGGCATTTGCCATTTATGATAGTGTTCCATCCAGACATCATCATGCTACACATCCGGTTGTAATGGTATCCACGACAGTTTGAGAGGTTTCATACACACTGAGAGGAGTGGGATAAGGCATTAGTGCCTTATCTGCATTGTATCCTTCTTCCCAGTGTCAACTAGTGGATCTTTCTCACTTTTAGGACTCTTCTTTTTCTCAGTTGATGCTGGCAGGTTCTGAAATAATTTAATGGGCTGATCTGTTGAGGTGCCTTTATCTTGACTCACTTCAGCATGCTTGGTTGGGGTTCTTTGTTTCAGCTTTAGCTGGGTCAAAAAAGCTATTGTCTTCTGCTTCTTTTTCGATGGCTTGGCACCCTCACAGGTACCAAGCCCCAGCTTCTATTTGTGCTGCAATTCTCTTGGATTCTTTTTCGGTGGCTGGCACCCTCATAGGTGCCAGCCCCAGCTTCTATTTGTGCTGCAATTCTCTTGGCTCTTTGTTGTGACTATAGCTAGTTCAGTGCTATCACTCACAGTGTCTCGTTTAATCTATTGGCCTCCAGTCATATCTTGCTTTGTATCTATACTGGTTCCAACTACTTTCCCTGCAGCTTTATTCCATACTTTTTTTCCTTGGGGTTAACTAGGATACAAGTTGCCCAATACAAAAATTGCCATGCATACCAAGCTTTGAATACACTTTGGTTCTTCACCTTAGCTATCTGTTGAATTAAGTTGTTATGCAAGAATGTGGCTAAGTTGAAATGTGCTTTGAATCTTTGACTCGGACTAGTAGCATACCAAATAGCTTTTCTACAACATACGTGGGATTATTTTGTTAAGTATGGAGCCTGATTTAACCCTTGTAATTTTCAGTATTAAAAAGCACATTTATAAGGCCCCGTTATGAGGAGAAGCCATCGTACGTGAAGAAAAATCATTCACCCAAACCAAAATTTTCACGGCCAGCCAAAATATTCCTTTTTGGCCGAATATTATGGCCGGACGGTGGTCGAAAAGTGGTTGGTAGTCGATGGCCGGTGGCCGGTGGCCAATTATCTACTTAGCTACATCCTACTTCCTAACATATTCTTCAAATTAATGGCATCTGCAATAAATTCATAGGCTGCTCCATACTCTAAAGCAGTCTCACTGGAACTCCTTGAGATCCTTTTTTACATTTCTTTGTAGCCTCAACATCCTCCTTCAAATATTTACTGACTTCTTCAAATGAGCATGGTTTTGCCTTAACAACATATGGAAACCTGAGCACATGGGAAAGAGTTGATGTTGTGGCTTGGATTGATCTGCCATTGATTTTTATAGATGCAGTATCAAGATCAAAAGTATCGACCACTTGTTGTATGATCCCTACATCAAAGTCAATTCTAATGGCTTCTAGTACCACTTCTAAGTCCTAGAGCTTCAAAAGTGCTCATTCATTTAGATGGAAAACATATTTCCCCATACTATTGTAAGGCACTAAACATACCTATTGAACCTGGATGAGTTGCTCCTCCACCTGATCTAGGATTTTCTATATCTACTCTAACAATTTCTTGGTCTTGCCCATGTCTGAGTCTTCTGAACAGTCCTGTGAGAAGGAGGACTCACCTGTGGTAGTTGACAAGCAGACACAAAAAACCCTAGGAATGTTAGGCTTAGTCATGAAGGATATGGAAGTAGAAGGAGAAGGCAAGGATACGGTGCAATATGGGGGTTGTGTAGAGGGTGAGGGTACAAAAAGCTATGGAGAAAAAGGTGCAAGGCGTGCAAATGATTGAGAGTAAAGTGCAAGATCATGCACTCTATGCATAGTTATCCTTATTACACCATGAACTCTCCACTTGCTTGCATCCTTGGTTTTAGGATCGTGGCTTCCATGCATTCGTCAAGCCACCTACTCATTACTTGCAAGATTCTACCCTTGATGATTTCCTCTAATTTATATCCATGACCGTTAAAACTGTTAGACTCCACTGGTTGTTCATTTGTGTGAGTCTGAACTGGAATTACTCCCTAATAGTCCACTAGTTGCAACAATTCTTGGTTTCCCTCAAGAACCGGTCTGATATGAAACAAATCAAGGGGTTCATTTTTTATTATAAAGTATTGTCTAGTATTGGTGTTGCTGGTATCCCATTTGATTCGGCATAATACAACTTGATCTTGGTCCCATTATACACCCCTGGCAACAATAATCTTTATTAATCTATTAGCCTTATTGTGCCATTAGAGAATACCTAGTCAACCTCATAGAGTCTAGACAATGCAATCTTCAAATTTGGTTTCTTTGGTCCCAACCTTGACTGCTGTAGTAATACCAAATCCCCCTTGTTGAATTTTGAGACTTTAATTTTTTTATCATGCCAGTAATTCCTTCTTTGTTGAACTACCTCCTGTTCTAGCATAGCTCATTGCTTGATCTCATACAAATGCAGTAATTCATCCAACCTTTGTTTCAAATTCTTGTTGAAATCCATTCCATGTTCCACTGATAACGTGAGGCTTGGGATGGCAAACTCAATTGGAACTATTGCCTCCATGCCATATACCACTCTAAAAGGTGTCATGCAAGTAATGACCTTGTAAGTAGTCTTATAAGCCCATAATGTTGTGTAAAGTTTTGCTTCCCATTGATGTGGCTCTTTCGGGAAAATCTTAGTCATAATTGTCTTTATTGTCTAGTTGTTGCTCTCTGCTTGACCATTGCACCTTGGATAATATGGCGTGGATATTTAGTGCTTAACAAAAAATATTTCAGTCAGTATATGAATTGTTTCATTCATGATGTGTGTACCCCAGTTTGAGAAAATCTCGATAGGACATCCATATTTACATGCGATATTCTCATATAAGAATATTGTTTTTGATCTGGCAATGTTATCTGGCAATGCTTTGGCTTTAGCCCACTTGCTCACAGAGCACATAGAGATTATGATGTACATGTTTTTCCTAGGAGTAATCTTCTTGAATGGACCCATGAAGGTCCAAACCCCACTTCATGAATACTCTTAGTGGATGCGTTGAAGTCAGAGGTGTCTTGTCAATTGTTGTTGGTCTTCCCATTTGCTGACCATATCATAATTTTTGCAAAATTCTCTAACATCCACCATCATAGTCTATCACTAGAGGCCTACTTGTAGGATTTTCTTATAGGTGATGTCTGTAGAAAAATGTCCACTTACATCCCCACTTTGAGCCTCTATGATTCCTTGCATCCTTCCTTGCATAGACACACATCTTCAAAGTACACCATCAATACCCAATTGGTAGAGAGCTCCTCCAATGATGGTAAACTTCAAACTTTTCACTATCAGTGCCTTCTTCTTTGTCTGAGACCAATATTCTGGAGATCCTCCTAAACGAAGGAAGTCCTACAGATCTTGCCATTTCATATCTGGTCCTTCAATAATTGCATTCTAAAAAAGTTCAACATCAACTAGTTCAACTCTCAATGATGTCTCTGAGCTACCCTCTGTGCTTCTTGAAAGAAAATCAGCACCACAATCAATTTTTCCTCGCTTATGGAAGATTTGAAACGCGAATTTTATCAAAAACAACATCCATCTAATCAGCTTGCCTTGAGTATCACTTTGTTGAGTAGAAAGAGGAGCCTTCGGATGATCCACATAAAAGTGAAACAGCTTCCCTAGCAAATAATTTCTGAACTTTGTGGTGTTGAACATCTTTTCCCTTTGAGTAGTAGAGTACCCTTGTTCAGCTGAACTGAATCAACGAGTGGCGAAGTAGATTGAATAGTTTATCTTCCCATTAGGTTGGGCCATTATAGCTCCCATCACCATTCCAGATGCATCCACATGAACATGAAAGATTACATCCTATTCTGGTTGACTGGCTTCCTGTCAAACGCCTCCTTCAAGCACTGGAAACTCTATTCACATTTTTGGGTCCAAATGAACTTATTCCCTTTCTTGGTCAGCTCATATAAGGGAAGTGTTTTAGCTACAAACATGTGGATAGACCTTCAATAGAAGGTCACATATTCCAAAAAAGAACTCAGTTCAAATATACATTTGTCGAAGATCCGGCTTGCTAAACACACATAATCTTATCATTAGCCATTTCAATGCCATTTCTGGACACAATATGTACAAAAAGTAATCCCTTCCATACCATGAACACTGATTTGAATGGGTTCAAACAAATCCTCTTCTCCTTCCATCTCTCAAGAACTATTTCCTAGAAAAACAGATGCATTTCCTCACTAGAGAAGATAGTAAAATCATCCATAAAGATTGCGAAGAATTTGTGCAAAAAATCATTGAATATCTCCATCATACTCCTCTAAAACATAGCTGGAGAATTACAGAGTCCAAATGGCATGACTAAGTACATGAATGCTCCCCATTCATTGATAAACATAGTCTTGGATCTATCTTTAGTGCAATCTTTAGCTAATTATAGTCCCTATAGTCATCTATAAAGCTATACATCTCATGTCCTGCAATCTTATCAAGTAGCATTACTATAAATGGGAGTGGAAAGGGTTCTTTAATGGTTTGGGCATTCAACTTTCTATAGTCCACACATACCCTTAACTTCCTATGGGACGCATGTCTAACCTCACCATCCTATCTTATTGCAGTATTAGCGAGAACCACGATTAATTTGTCAAACCATGGGACAAAGCTGATTCGACTAGTACATAGAGGCTACAAGAGGTTGTCAATCTCTCGAAAAACAACTAACAACTCATGTCTAACTCAAGCTACACTCAAGTGACTGAAATCACCAAAAGCCAATCGCTCATCGACAAGCAAATCACATCCGTTACAGCATCAAATGACATCCAAACGTAATGAAACTTCTCGGACAAGTTTATAAGACCTAAGCACACATGCTTATGGTCTCAAACCCCACTTTAGGTCAAGTTCCAAATTTGCGATTATTAACAGCAGTGGATTTTTGACCTAGTCGTTTTTGACCCAGAATGTATCTAAATGCTTAGCAATGATGCCCCAATACCCCACCTATGCTTAGTTTTCAATTTAAAAGTGTAAATTCCTAGTTATGATGAAATTAGGCCACGGGTCGTGTTGACGACAACAAAAGCTACGAAATACTGTGAATGGCTTATGTCAATGCGTAGAGCTCTTACCTGCGGTTGCAATGCAACAAACGCAATCGCAATGTGACAACCGAAGAGAGAGTAGGAAGCGCGAGAAGGAGAGAAGTGAGCGCCGTTAGCTCACGCTGTGTATTTCTTATCCAAAATCTTCTAAAAAACTTACAAAAATTGGCTTTTATACCTTAGCCAAGGTTTTTGGGTGGTCAAAACTATTAAGCTGGAGTTCTACCGAAGCTGGGAAATGACTGGCTCATACAATCTGGAAGCTTGTAGCCTCGGCTCATTAATTACAAAGTTTATCCAAAAAATAGAGTTACAATATTCTCGATTTATCAAAATAATAAATGTTTTATAAAGATATCCGTGCTAGCTTGCTGCTAACATTCCCCCCCTCCTTGCCTGTGTCGTCCCTTGACAAAGCTTTATGGGCTGAAATAGTCTTCGGGTTGACGGCTGGCGAGGCGGTCTTTAAGCACGTCCAGTGCCTTTTGGTATTTGATTCTTCGTTCTTTGCCGAGCACTTGCAAAAATTGCATTGTTACTTTATTCTTCAGCTCCACCGTTGAGTAGCCTACAAACTGGATGTTAGGTTGCTGATCACCAATGAAAATATCTTCGTTTGCCAGGTGAATAATCCAGTGTAAAATGCTTCTCCAAAGGCTAGCATATTATTCGATGGCAAGAACATACATCTTGCATAGAATCCGTAAAGGACTTCTTCCGAAGGTTTCCCACTTAGATCGTAGCATAAGCCTTTGTTTCCTTCCAAGAATGATAGCCATGGGGCTCCTGTTTGCTCAGGTTCATTAAAAACTTGTATACATGTGAGCAGCATTCTGCAGATCTTACATAACATGGCAAAAGAGAGATCTGGTAGACTCATGAAGAAAGACATGGTGCCCGTTAGGGTTTTCACCATGTATTCCTCTATCGCTTAGCCTCTCTCTAGAGCTAGCAACCTAGGGAAGTTAAGCCAAGTTGGCCTCTTCTTTTGCAATGCTTCATGTGCTTGCCATGTCCTTACTCTGGGTACAAGACAGAAGGTTGGATCTCTTTGAAGGGCTGCAGGTGCTCTTGTGAACAGAATCAGGTATCTTGGATTCTTGTTCAACCAACTTAACCGCCACTTTGGGTGGTCTTTATCTGTGCCATC
This sequence comes from Adiantum capillus-veneris, assembly GCF_014529385.1. Classification (NCBI taxonomy): domain Eukaryota; kingdom Viridiplantae; phylum Streptophyta; class Polypodiopsida; order Polypodiales; family Pteridaceae; genus Adiantum; species Adiantum capillus-veneris. The sequence continues at coordinate 31,863,074 of NC_140936.1, forward strand.
TTCTTGCATATCTTTGTACAGCCTCTCTTTCACTTGTAATAATTTTACTTTGATGAGAGGGTACGGCGGCAGGGATTGTTGATGCCATTGAGCATTGATCTGATTGGGAGTGAGTTAAGTGAGGTTGATAGAGTGTAAAACTCTCAACTCCCAATCTATTGCGGCTTTCCACTCCTCATCCACCTCTAGGGTGATCTTCTCCTTCAGTGCGTCTTCTTCAGCTTTTGACAGTTGGACCATTGGCACTGTGTCTTCATCCGTGATGTTAATCTGAAAATTGTCATCACCACTCGACTCTGTTGTTGATTGTGCCTCAAACTCTGCAAACAAAACCGAGGGTATGTCTATCTGTGCTAGCTCTAAAGTGCCTGCCTCTTCCTGCATGTCTGGTTTTCCATCTCTGAGGAGTTGATTAATCCGCTTGAGTTCTGTTATCTCCTTTAGAAGCTCCTCCTCTCTTTGAACCCGCATCAATGCCAGGTCCCTGCGCTGTGATTGTTCTAGTTTTAATTCCAATTCTAGGTCTTTGTTTTTCTTTTCAAGTGCCTTGTACACTTCATCAGTTCCTTTGATCGAGGCCACGGCTGGATTTTCTCTTATTTGCCGTAAGAAAATGGCATGATCATTGATCCGCTACTCCGAGTAGTGCAAACAAGCATTGGCAACATCTAATTGTACCTGAATTTTTTGAGATGACAGAGATGTTGTAAGAAGTTCATTGGTAACTTCTGTCAGCTGCTCATCTTTTGCTTTGCAGGCATCGGATAGTTTGGTGAGTAGATCACCTAACTCCTCCATTTCCTTTTGTTGCCTATCTCTAGCTAACTGATGTTGTTTCACTTCTGCCTTCAGCTCTTGCACCTACCTTTGAAGATCAGTGATGATAGTCATCCTGTCTTCTAACTCTCCTTGGAGAGCATCGATCACCATCTCAAGTTTTTTGGCCTTGGTGCTACGGTTTAGTGCTGCTGAGCGGAGTCTCTCCATCATTTCCTGCATCTGCCGTGCATATTCATTGACCTATACTATTACTTCGTTGTTCGATTGCCACTCCTCCTGTCTTGCCAGCTGGGATGTGCCTACAGCCTCATGTGTGGCTTCTTGCTGCATCGTAACTGCTGGTTGTTCTTGTGTAGAGGTAGATGGTCTGTCTTCTTCTTGGGTATCCTTAGGCTTTGATGCCTCGGTAGTTTCTGGTTGAGTAGAAGTAGAGGGTGTGGGCTCCAACCTTGTTGTCTCTTCAAGTGCTGGCCTTTCTTTCTTCTCTGGCTCAGTTTCTTTCTCATGTGCAGTGCTAGACTCTTTTTTTGCATCTACTTCCTTATTAGTCTCTTGTTCAGATCTACTTGCCTTTTCCTCTTCTGGCTTTTGAGTATCTTCAGTTGTTTTCTTCGGTTCTGGCTCGGCCTCTTTTTCTTTTTTGTCTATCGTGATGGTCAGCTTCTTTTGCGGATTCTGTTGGTTTGGTGGACTCAGAATCTTTGTCTTTCTCAGGCTCTGCTGCTTCATTGGTGTCTTTGCCTGCAAGTGATGGTGGTGGACTAGGCATGGGATGGTCTTGTTGTTCTGTAGGCGGTGAGGTGGGTCGTCGAGATCCATGACTTTGCTCATGGATAGCCATTTCCTTGGCTTGCCTTTGGTCTTCCGCCTCCTTGGCTTTCTAAGCAGCTTCTTCTACCTCCTTCAGCTTTAGAGCTTCAGCCTCTTGGTACATTCTTTCTAAATTTTCTGTTGGATCATCCGCCTCTTTTCTTGTACAATGCTTCATTCAAGGGCCTTTAAGTCCAGCAGGTATCCATTTTTCTACGTCCTTCCCTTGTGCTTGCCTACTGCGTTGGTACGCCTGTTTCTCTCTTTCAAAGCGCGCTTGTTTTTGAGCTGGCTCTTCTTGATGTGCGGCCACAGCTTTTCATTTCATCTCTTCTCTCTGAGCTCTCTTTTCTTCGTTGTTAGAGCTCTCGCTGCTGTGCCTTTCCGACAAGCTTTCAGTTGACTCTTCATCAGATTTATATGATCTCATACCTGACCTTGTAGCTCTTGGAGAGGGTTGTGCTGCCAATATCCATGTGTTCTGATTAGGGGTAGGCGGTAGGTTGTCGGCCATGCCGATGGCATGATATGCTATTCTAGTTAAGACCTTTGGCGCACCCAAGTACGTGATTTTTCCTTCCTTCTTGGTGCCCTTCAAGGTTGTCAAGACATATTGTGTGTGGTCCACTAGTTGTCTTGTCGTCGACTTGAGAACCTGAGTGAAAGTGGTGGCCACGACGTGATTTGTTGTAGTGTACCTTGATGGCCTTTTTGCCAAGAAATGAAAGTGCTGGTGGTGCAAACGGGCTAGCTCTTCCACTTGCTTGTGAATGAGGTCTGCGAATGTAGCCGCGGCTGTCTCTTTGGTAAATGTGCTTGCGGTTTTCCTGTCCTTGCTCGCATGGTCATCCCTTTTGTGGGTAGTCTGAGTGCCTCTGCCACTATCTCTTTTGTGATCTACTTCGACCTCGTTCCCTTGGATGTCGGATATCTGTGCGGTTCCCTCTTCTTTGATGGTGGATAGAAGCTCATAAGCCTTCTGAAAATCCACTCCGCAAGGCTCTTGTTCGTAGAAATTCCTGAGCCCTAGCCTGCGGTTAGCCTCTTTTGTCTCTGGCTTTGCGGCTACATCATAGACTTCTTTGGACAGGAGTTGCAACTCCACCTGATGCCCCTCTTCACTTTTGAACCTGCTTGTGAAAACTGTAGTGTGGTGCTCTTCCAGCTATTCTCTAGAGAGATAGGATGCCTTTACTGCTTTGACTGACTCGGGGTCTAGTTGATACGCGGGCAGTTCCTGTAGTTTCTCTTTTTGGTTGAGCTTCTTTTTAGCCCTCTCCGCTACTTGCATGCTCCTGTTCAGTGACTAGGATGTAAAGTTAGCAGATTTGTCGGAATTTTCTTTGAAATGTCATTTTAGACTAAAATGCTGACAATTTGGTCCACTTTGCTTCAAATCAATTTTTGAACAAGCAAAGATGTATAAAAACATGCAAGCAACAAAACTGTATGGTCAAAAGAAAAATTTACAACCAAAGTAAATAATCGTGATTATTTACAGCTGAGAAAAATTTTTAACTTTTTGCAAACTTGGCTTTATAGGCTTGAAGTATATACCAAATACATGCTCTGAGTGAATTATGGGTTCATTTGGATGCATAGGGTGAAAATGGTACCAAATTTTGGGCTTTAGGTCTCTGAAACAGTAGATATAAAGGAAATTTGAGATTTTGAGCTCCAAACTGATTCAAAATTGGCTAGTGGGCTCAACACATCATGTACTTTGGATGTATGATGGCAAAATATCAAAATTCCCCAATTTTGACCAAAAAGTAAATAATCGCGATTATTAACTTTTCTTCCAAAATTGACATTTTTTGGTACAAATTGGTTCTAGGCATTGTATAGACCTTGGGTATGGATATGAAGTGATTTGGATCAAGAAATGTTGTCCATAACCCAAGTTTTGGCTTGCAAAGACTTCTTTGCGTTTTTTGGTAATTTTACAAGTAATGGGTGGTCATTTTGACTTATACTTGATTTTTGTCATGTAATAGGTGTGTACACACACATGATAGGTTAGATGATTTGACAATTTCCAAGCAAAACTGATGCAAAAGTAAATAATTGTGATTATTTACAACAGTGACAAAAACTTTGATAAACCTACCAATTTTGACCTAGACATGTTTTATACACCTAATACAAGTCCTAAATTGAATTTGGTCAAGTTTGGTCATGTCGGCATCACTTTGTGCTCTGTCGACTCTGAAAGCACCGTTTTTTGTGACTACACTTTCGTTGGGTCGGTCGGTCAACTTTGAGGCTTTGCACTTGTCCGCAACATATCGTGAAGCAGTTTTTCCAATTCTGGCTCATTTGGACTCAGTTTCACCCCGTATGTCGAATTTGATGCTTTGTAACCTTCGAGCCATTTTTTGCTTTTCAAGGGCATTTCTTGATGGATTTCACCAAACCAATCATATACATTGTATATGGACCTCATTAGCAAGCCATCTGTGGAGTCAGATCGGAATTCTGGCATTTGCCAAAAACCTAACTTTTCTACTTGGGACCCCCTCGACCCCAGCCGAATGGTCATCTGATGGTATAGAAAGGTTTTATTATGTTAGGGCATGCTATGGTTCAAATCCCATCTGATTTGGTCAAGCTGGCAGGCCTCTATGGTCAGTTTTAGGTCGTAGGTCTTCGTGCATTGCTCGGTTTCTCGGGTTTTTTCTAGTGCTTTAGACTAGCTGCCGGCTGTACAAAATGGATCATTGTCGAGTAAAGAACTTACCCCTCATGTCTCTTTGAGATGGCGCTGAAAATGGTCAATTGTAGGCTCCAAAAAAGTCGCACGAAAGAGGCCAAAATCTCTCTCTCCAAAGGCTCCAAGTGGAAATGAGGTGGTTTTAGCCTACCTTGGATATCTATACCCGGACTTCCCGAACCAAATTTCCTCAGATTTCCCCGTTAGTCCTACTAGGCTCAAAAAGTTCCCTGATCGGATTCCTGTAGCTCATTCTGCAAGAATTTTGCAAAAGTAGGCCTGGCTGCCTAATTTAGGCTCCCGCTTCCATCTTTTGATTTTTTTGAAAATTTTTGTGCTTGTCCACCTTGTCTTTCTGATCACCGTCGTGTCTTTTTTTTTCCATCTGAGCTTCCCTGCTATTTATTATTGATTTTTGACCTATTTGTTTGAAAAAATCAAAGAAAATAGAAAAATGCTTTAAAAAAGTAAAGTAAAAATCCAATAATTAAGAAAATCCCTTGAAAAACACGACTCTATTGTTTTTTGTTGGATTTTTCTATTTTTAAGCCTCATTATCAATAAAAATGATGAAAAATACCCAAAAAAGGACTATTTTTTATGATTTTTTGATAGTATATACACTATTTACACTCATCGGGAAGATATTATCAGTGAGTTTTCCCTTGATGATGAATTAAGGGCATTATTAAGTAATTTTGCAAAAAATCACACGTTAACATCAAACTTCTTCCTCCCTCTTCAAACATTGCCCTTAATTACTTAGTACTTAGTGCCCTTCCACCCCTCCTAGATGGCGTACTCCGGGACGACTGTGTGCATGGGTTGAACAATCGTGTCTATGCATGGCTGTGATTGGCTCTACCATGATATGAATATCAATGCAATTCAAACCAATATGCTGTGCAAGAGCTGGGTCTTGAGTAATTAACTCAAGGGTTTTCGATGTCGAGATTTGTTGTTGATGTCTTCCGAAGAGCAAATCTTGTAGCTTGTGTGCTCTCTCTTTGATTGTACCATCAGGATGCTTTAGCACACTGATTGCTTGAGCTGTTGGTAGCACTTTTGACTGTTGTCGAGCTTTTTCTCGCCATTGGTAATTTGGTTGGTGTGGTGCTGCATGGTGTGGTGGAGTCTGTTGAGACTTAACTCGCCATTGCTTGATTGGTTTCGCGGGTTGTGGAGAAGCTAAGTGCTCCTTTTTCTTCCAAACCATTTCCATGTTAGGTTCCCTTTTTGAAGATGCTCGTCTCTGTGTTTTAACCCTTGGAACCTTCTTTTGTTTTGTCGGTGAAGTTTTAGACACCCATATCTGATCTGAATCAACTTATCCTTAAGCTAGGCTTTTGGTACCCAAATTTGTCTGACTCCTTGCTATTGAAACTGCGTCTTTAGGTAATTCCCATTGTCGGTCGTCTATTTCCAAAGTGTTGGTGGGAATCGGTATCTGTTGATTCTTGATAGCAGCTTTCCGCTTGAGTACCCGAAGCCGATCTTCCTCTTGGGCTTCATCAATAACCTGCTATCCTTTGATCTTCCTTTGTTTGGCTGCATGCATTCTTTCTAGCAAATCATTGGTTAGTGGCAAATTGTATTTCTTTAAACGACATCCACTAATCCAATTAGCCATTGGTTCACCATCTAGGGTGGACAATTTTACTGCTCCACTTGGAGATACATCTTCAATGATAAATGTTCCGTTTCCCTTTTTCTTAAACTTGGGAATGTGTTGCTTAAGGGAATAGACTAAAACTAAGTCCCCTTTCTTGAAGGTTTTTGTGATTAAGTGGGAATCAAAAAATTGTTTTCGTTTCCGCTTTTGTGCATAGATATGAGCTACAATAGTTAGCCTTTGCTCGTCTAGCTTTTCCAAATCTTCGAGTCTTTCTGACAATTCATGTCCAATCCACTCAAGATTCTGTGATACCCTTAATGTCGGCAATAGAAATTCTATTGAAAGTATGGCATCAAGACCATAAACAAGGCAAAAGGGTGTGGTATTTAAAGCTGTTTTGAATGAAACTCGGTAAGCTCATAGAGCAGCATGGAGATTCATTTCCCAATCTGTCCTTCCTGAACTAACCACTTTAGTCAGCACCGAGCTAAGAATTTTATTCGTATGCTCAGCTTGTCCGTTTGCTTGTGGGTGATAGGGAGCTGATTTGTTATGGATGACCATAAACTCATTAAGAAAATACTCTATTACCTTATTGAAGAAATGAGTTCCCCAATCACCGACAATCTCTATTGGCAGTCCATACCTCGTGAATACATACTCATATAGGAATACAGCAGTGGTTTTGGCATCATTCTTTTGAGTAGCTTTAGCCTCGGTCCAGTTGGTCAAATAGTCTGTAGACTACATTGATATATTGAGCTTGGGTTCTATAAGCAGGTGGTTGTATTGGTCCAACAAAATCTATACACCATTTTGCGAAAGCTCTAGCCCCCGCCATTGGTCTTAAGGGCATGCTATCTACTCATGTTGGCATTTTTCTCATTGACAAGCATCACACCTTCGAACATAGTCTTTAGCCTCTGCAAAAAGTGTTGGCCACCATATGCCTACCATCAATATTGCTCTTGCGGTGGTCTCACTAGAAAAGTGACCTCCGACTAATCTAGCATGTACTTATTCTATGATCGAAATATACTCGTTTTCATTTACACAAAGACGCAAATGTTGATATTTACCTCTCTGATACAATTGGTTCCCAATAAGACCATAGTCTCTTGCTTCAGTTTCAATTGCTCTCTGACGGCGTTCTCATATCCTCAGAAAATGTTCGGCTCAATAAGTAAGTAACCAAATAATTAGTCCACTTAGGAACAGGTGACATTTGAAACAATGTTACATGAGGAATGGGTGTTTTGTTTTGACATTGAGGGCAATCCTAAAGATCTAACATCTCTCCTCATAGTCGGCCAAAATACTCCAAGTCTCAAGATTCATTGCATAGTTTGGTCTTCCGCAAAGTGAAGTCCTACTATGGTAACATGTGCTTGACTTAGGTACTGTTCTTTTTCTTCAGGATTAATGCATAAAAGCAATACTCCATCCCGATTTCTTTTGTATAGCCTTCCAGCTAGTAATTGATACATAGCCGATTGCTCGATTAATCAGATTGTGATAGGAAGTGGTATTTGTGAATCCACTTAAGCTATTGTCATTAATGACACAATGTTTTCCGACCATCTAGGTATCATTTCTACGGAGAACAAATAGGCCTCTGGTAAATCATCGTCTACCCCTTTAGGGGACTCCCCTGAAACAATCCTTGACAAATGATCTGCTCGTTGATGTGTAGTGCCTTTTTTTACAACCACAGTGAAATCAAATTCGAGGAGAATGATGAACATCTCACTATTCTCCCTGTGCTGCATGGCTTGTTGACCAAATACAACAAAGCTTGGTGGTCCACAAAGAACACAAACTTGTTGGCTAAGAGGTAATGTCTATACTTTTTAATGGCATATATCATTCCTAATCCTTATCTTTCGGTGGTGGTGTAATTCTTTTCCGCCATGTTCAATTGCCGGCTAGCATAAGATATAGGAAAGTCAATTTTTCCATCTCCTGGTTGAGCTAGTATACAAACGATAACAAAATTAGAAGCATCTACATGTACGTGAAATACTTTATCCCAATCTGGTGCTTTCAATATTGGAGCTGAGGTGAGAGCTTGCTTAAGCTTCATGAAGGATTTTTCACATGCCTCGGTCCATTCAAAGTGCGTAATCAAGCTATACATGGGTTTTGCAATTATAGCGTACATGTAGATGAACCATCGGTAATATCCATAATGCCCCATGAAGGCTTGTACTCCCTTGACTGTTGTTGGTCGAGGCAAATCTTCAATGACATGAATCTTCTCAATATCAGTAGCTATGTCATTTTTAGACACTATATGTCCAAGAATTTTTCCTTGTCTACCCATGAATGTACACTTTTCAGGATTTAAGAAAATCCTATAAAGTCTACATTTTTTTAATACCTTTTTTAGGTGTTCAAAATGATCATCCCGGATTGATGAATGTATGCATAGATCATCCATATATACTTCTAAGAATTTTCTAACATACTCTTTGAAAGCATGGCTCATCAACCTTTAAAACGTGGCTGAAGCATTAGTTAACCCAAACGGCATAACCCGATAGGCAAGTATACCCCATTCTGTTGCATAAGTAGTTTTGTACTGATCTTTTGGGTCAACCAAAAGTTGATTGTATCCCAAAAATCCGTCTAAGAAGATGTAAACTTCTTTTCTTGCAACTCGTTCTAAAACATGCTTAGTTATCAGAAGAGGAAAGTTGTCTCTGATGGTAGCTGCATTCACCTTTTTGAGATTAACACACACTCGTAATTTTCCATTCTTCTTAGGTACTACCACAATTGGAGACACCCAATCAGTGTGTTCAATTTCATAAATGAATTTGGCTTCCTTTAGTTTTTCAATCTCTTCTTTTATCTTCCTAGTAAATGTTTAGTTATATGTGTATGATCTCTGTCTACTTGGTTTCGCGTCATCTCTCATGGGTATGGTATATTGACAAATTTCTGGATCAACACCCTTGAGATCCTTGTAAGACCAAGCAAAGATATCTCGGTATTCTTTTAATAAGCTCAGTAAAATATTTTCTTCTTCTTCTGTTAGGTCATTTGCAATGTAAGCAAGTCTAGGCTCTTCTCTTGGTTCAGCCAAGTCTATCCTTTTAGCGTTTTTAGGCCCTTCATAAGACTCGCCCTGTTTTCGTAGTTCCTAACAGGTTGTTCAACTATGATTTTCCGATCTTGGAGAGTATACTTTTTCTAATGGGATGAAACATGCATTACATCCTTACCATCCTCTTCTGTGGTTTCCATTTTGGTTGTGTATATCTCCTTTAGAGCTTTTTTCAACTCTTGATAAAAAAAATTATGCCGACTCTGGTCATGAGGGTTTCTTATCCTTTGATTTTCCTTGAGCACCCTTCCTTGTTTTCTCGATGTCCTTGACACAATCATTAGCATCTATCTGCATCAAGAATTGTGTTTTACTGGAGACTGATGGCATAGGTCATGTTTTCACAATTTTGGTGTCTCTCTTCCGTCTATACCACTTTTGTCTTCTTGATTTCTGGTTTGGAAAGTCAAAAAACTTTTCCTCCCCTCCTTTTAAGAGTAACTTAGTTCTCGTATGCTCTTTTTCTGACCACGAATCTTTTGAGGTAGCTGAGTGTCCATCTAACTCATCAGTTGCATCGTAATAGAGGTTTGAAAAGACTTGTTGAGCTTTCATTAAGTCCTTGGGTTCCTCATCTTTGTTTTCAATGTTGAGGATTGAAATCATTTGGATGGGAATTATGTCATAGCCATAGACGTATTCACACATACATCCATTGTCGCTAAAATTTGAGTCCACTCAAATGGCTCAAATAAATGTTCTGGAAAGGGTTCAGGTACGTAGGCTTTGTCTGTGCAGTCCTTTCTAGGATACATTCTTCTCGTCTTAAGCTTCCATTTTCTGAAGCTCCACATATCCAAATAGGAGTGTCTTTGTTTAGCCAGGATGTGAGTTTGGTTCCAACCAAAGAGACTGAATCAAACTCTTGAATGGGTGTTTTCAAGACATCTCTATAAGTGTGATCTTTTAGATTTACTCTTGTTATAGATCCCACTTGCTTCAAGTAGAGATAGTTGTTTCCCCAATCTTGGATAAGCTGTACCTGTCGCATGAAAGGTCTTCCCAATATGATTTCATAGTTGAGTTTTTTCCCAAAGTCTACTATGGAAAAAGTATGTTAATATTCAATTCCACAGAAATTGACTCACTTTTTCAAGCAGCCCTAATGGTCTTTCAATGTGTTTGTCAGCCAACTGCGATTTCATTCAAGTTTGTCTAATGGCTGGCTGTCCTCGGGGTTCCCATAGTGCTTTAGTGGCTATGGCTATGCCAGATCCACTATCCAGTATTGCCATGGTTTCAATGTCATTATATTTCACTGGGAGGGTGGTGTTTCCTTCTTCCCCTTCATAATATTCTCCGACCTTGTTCATAGGAACTGATCCAATCTCTTTGTTTTCCATTTCATTTTTCAATTTTCTCAAATTCTTCGAGATTAAGTCCGTTATTCCCACCTTCTCTAGGGTTTTTTGTAAATCATTCCATAAGTATGGTCTGAGTTTTAACAGTTCTCCCAAGGTAAGAGTGCATTGGATGGGTGTAGACATGATTGATTGAATGTTGTCTACTTCTAGGGTATATTCAGCTCTTTTTACTTGAGTGGTCTTTCACACGATGGATTCATCTTCGTTATCTCCCAAGTAAGAAGGTAATGTTTTTAATGTCAATGGTTTCAACATTCCTGAAGCTTCCGATCCGCAATCCCCGTACAAGGATTGTAAATCCATGTTCATATCAGAATGTAAGTTATCCAACCAAACTTCCTCTATAGGAGCTGACTTTAGAGTTAGGCTCCCATCATTGATCTCTCTCACTTTTTCCCATAAGTGGCCTGGCCAGTCTTCCTCTACGAATGGAATTCCTTCTAAGGCATCTTCGTTGTCAGGAAGTATGAGCTCTGGTTCGTTTGTTTCAAGGTGGGGTTCTGCCACCACATCGGATTTTGCTTTCGTTTCTTCTACGCAAGCTCTTTAGGTTTTGCAATACTTTCAAGCTTGGGTTTTTGTTTTTCCAGCATTTCTTGCGTGATTCTTACCAAATTTTGATAAGCTTCCAGCTTAGCTGCTTCCATGTCTAAAGATGGATAGTTTTTCCACTTGTTTTCCATGTTTTGGTCTGCTTTAAGTCCTGCTTGGTAGGCTTCCAAGGTGGCATTAATAGGCTCAAAAATTTTATCAACCAGAATGAATCCTCCAGATTTCACGGTTGTTTCCTTGAATTCATTGCCAGTTTCTTTCAACTTGTCCTGGGCTAGCTTCTTTGCTTTCTCTTCGATTTCAACCCGTTGTTTTTGTTTTCTCATCTTTTTCTTTTGCTCCTTTTGATTGTTTGAGAAGAAATTTTTGTGTTCTTTGAATCATCAGAGGAGATGTGTTTCTTTCTCTTTGCTTGGGCTCTAGTGATTACCTTGATTGGAACAATCGGTTCACTCTTTGATGAGCTACTAGGCATCACTTGGACTACATTTACTACGATTTTACCCTTGTTCAAAGGATTTTTAGGACAATATTCCGGAAAGTGTCCTCCCTTTTTTCAACATTATATGCAATAGGCTTCAATTGGTTTGAGGTTTCTGTCAGGCTCTGGGCATTCATTTTTCCAATGGTCATCAGCACCACAATTATGACAGTTTCATGTTCTACGCTCAATCATGGGTCTTCCCATGGGATGTTTGACACCTTGATTAGCTACATAATACATTGGTGCTAGCTCTGGTGGAGCATAAGTCACGGTTTCTTCCATTGGTGGTGGATGTGGATTATACCAATCTCCTTCTACCATTATTGTATATGTACTAGGCTCTGCATAGGTTGTAACATGCACTAATGCTTGTTCATCTATAACTCCTTCAGAGTGCATGTACTTTACAGGGACTACATTATGTCTTGGATACGGAGGTTGTTGTTCCAACACAGGTTGAGGTCTTTCCATACCCATTGTTGGTCTTTGAGCTTGGGACATATTAGGTTGATATCTGTACATGGGTTGTCCTTGTGGCCTCATGGACACATACTGAACAATTCCATCATACTTTGGTTTGAAGTAGCACTCGTGGGTCTCATGGTTGCTTCATTTACCCTCGATTGCACACCATTTTTGTGGCCTAATTGGTTGTCCCTATGGAGGTATCCCTTGTCCTGGTCCTCTCATAGGTGCTTTTTGCATGTTGTTCATCATGTCGTTCATCCTTTTTAGCATATCTTCTATGGTTGAGGGTGGTGCCGCAGCAGCCGTCCCCACTTGTGCTAGTTTTGTGGATGTTGTCTTCTCGCTTTGGTTATCCTTAGGGACATCTTCTTTGTTGAAAATCTCACAATTGTCTCCTAGGTCAATAGCATCAGACACACACGCTTCTAGGGTTGTATGCTTTTTACTATAGGGTATAGCATGAAGTTCTTTGTTTAGCAGTCCCTCTAGAAACAAAGATACAAGTCGTTCTTCTGCAGGTATCTCCATCTCTGGGCATCTAGCAATGTATTTTTTTATTCGAGTTGCACAATCCCTAATAGACTCACCATGTTTCTGTTTAAAGTTGTAGATTTGAGCTACCGTATTATGTTTGATCTCCATTTTGAAACAAGCAGCTACAAATCCTTGAGCTAATGTGGTCAAGTCAATGATTGACCTTGGTGGAATATTTTGGAACCATGTCAATTCTTTTCCTTCTAATGTCATTCCAAACCCCTCGAATTGAGTATGGAAATCGAATATATGCTCTGCTCTTAGCACTTGCTTAAAGCTTGCTAAGTGGTCGTACGGATCCCCTGATCCACTGTATTTTCTGACCCATTTCTGAAAATCAGCTGGTCTGACGCGTCTATTTTGTTCAACTCCAGGTCTTCTAGGAGTTGGTCTTGTTCCGATTCCTTCAAACCAGCCGATTGAAAATAGTAACTCATGTAGCCCTGGACTGGTCTTAGTGTCACCCGCTTTTCTATGTGATGAGGTGGTTTTCGGTTTCTTCACATTAATCTCAGATGATCTCTCACGGTGTTCATCTCTTGAAATTGTTTCTGGTCCTTGCCTCAATATCCAATCCCGTATGAAATACTCTTGGTATTTGGTTTGTTCTCCCTCCTCGGAAGTCATCTTAACAAAGTTGTTGTTATAACAATCTCTAAATAAGTAGGTTGGTAGGTTCGATGATCTCTTATCTTTGATCTTGAAGATATAGATGATCTTCATGACCATTAATTGTCCTGGTTTGGCATGAGAAGTCCACAAAAGATCTTTTATATTTCTATCTTCCCAACAATAGACTCCGATCCTAGGATTATCCGTACTAAGCTGTTTCAAGGGCTTCAAGTCTATTTGATCGTATCCCTAGAATTCTAAAGTTGGTGGTCCTTCTTTTGCTAACATATTTAGGATTATGGTGTTTACTTCTAACCCCCATTTTTCTATCAAGTCAGGGTTTTTGACTTTTAAATACTGAGTTCCGTTTCAATCCATGTATATTTTTTCTTGTTTGTTGCCCTAACCTCTTCTTCGAACTCAATACCATGGTCGTCAATGCGAATAGCATACTCCTCATTAGGGTCTAAGTAAACATGAGCTCCATGATGGTTAGTTTTGTAAAAAGATAGTATATGCTTATAGCGCACTGTCGTTCCGGTTTCCGAGTGAGTCGAGTAAGAAGACATTTCAGATGTTGAATCTAAAAAAGTGTCTGAGACTTCTCCAGGAATTGTGTGCAAGGAATTTCCTTGATTAACGCTTTCTTCGGTAGATACTCTACTGGAGGTTTCTTCGAGTATGCCCTGATTTCCTAGTACCCGACCAGATCTAGGGTTCATATAGACTTATGAAGCCCTGCATAGAGTGCTCACCTTTGGATTGACTTGTCATCAATTTCCACCTGATTCAATTGCAACTTTCTGTCAAGCCACTGATTCCTCATATGCAACCTGATTCTTGTACAAATTTGATCAAGTTAGCTATTCTTCTATAAGGACAGAGAGTTTTTGCTATTCTCGTGATTGATCTTTGTGTATCACTTCAAATCGAGCTATGAGAGTCAAAATTTGACTTTCAAATTCGACTTTAGCAAAAAATCAAAGGTCTAATCTGCAACCTGTAAACTAAGTGTTACACATGTATCAATTTTGATCCGATTGAACCCAAAATTTCCCTGTGCCTTTATATTATGTTGGTCTATCATTGTATAAGTTCAAAAGTCAAAATTGATATCTCTGGATAGTAGAAGTAAATAATCGTGATTATTTACTTTTGTCGGTTTTTTGCACTTTTTTTATTGGTTTGGCAAGTATACAACTTGTTAGAGTCCTTGGACAAGTTTCAACAAGTTTGGACAAAATCTGATCAAGTTTATCAACTGTTTGGTGTCCGTAGACTCTGATTTCGAGAATCTGGCTTAAGTCTCACTTTTGGGATCCAAATTTCACTAAAATGGATTTGTGAGGTCTACTTGATGTGCTTGACCTTGTGGTATACTCAAATTTGCAAAATCATCAAGTTTTGAAGCAGATGTAAATAATCGCAATTATTTACTTCAGCTATATTTTTGCAAGTTTTTGTCCCAACTTTGACACAGATATGTTAAGCACCTTTAGTTAAGGTCACTAGCCAGTTTTCATCAAGTTTGGACTATTTTTTGTCAAATGGTCATCAATTATCTGTTTGCAGACTAACTTTGCAATCTTAGTCACAAATTTCACTCCAGTGGTCCAAATCTTACCAAATTTGTTTTGTGCGCTTATTACAACATGGTGAAACTAGTGGTATGCTGACTTGGTCAAAAAAGTTGAAAAATTGGACAGATGTAAATAATCGCGATTATTTACTTCTGACAAATTTTTACAAATTTTTGGTCAACTGAGCATGTACACATGTTTATCACATCAATGTAAGCCTATGAATCAAATTTCAACAATTTTGGATAAATTTTCGCCCAATTTATACTCAAGATTCAAAACGTTTTTACCCAGTTTTTTGCCAGTTTAGTGATCCAAATCTCTTGGACCTTTACAAAAGTTGTTTGTACACATGCAATGAATCAATGGTATGAACCTTGGTTAATTTAGAGCAGAAAGTTAATAATCATGATTATTAACTTTAGGCTTGAAATGAGCACTTTTTTGTAATTTTCTCAAAGACAGTCTTTATATGAGCTATTTTAAGCCTGAATCAAGTCAAAACTTAATTTGGCCTAAAATGTCAAAAAAAAGTACGTAATCTGAGTTTTGACCAACTCTTGAAATTTTTACCTCACAGTGTCTTTGAGCTTAGCAACTGGTTCAGACAACTCTTAGGCTTACTCTCCAGTCGGATTGAGTGGATTCGAGTCGAGCTATTTCTAGCCGTAGACCTAAAATTCTGCAACTTCCAATAACAAATCACACTTGATTCTTTCAGAGAGAGTAATGTTCTGGATTTCATCTCAGATCCTACTTACCCTACTCCTAGATTCTCATGCAATAGGGTTGTGGAAAGTGTCCACAAACACTCGTTTTCTTGTGTTTTTTATGTTTTTTAGAGCCTTGATCTTAAGACTTGTCTCGTCTACCAAACATTCTCCAAATCCTAATCTCAATCTATAATCCTATAGTCCTAAAGGTACTCAGCAAGTACGATTACTTCCAAGCTAAAGGTACTCAGCAAGTACGATTACTTCCAAGCTACCTCTACACAGTAAAGGACGACAATCTTAAGCTATGCGGTCTCTAAAAAAAGGTTTTGAACTCTAGGTGAACCTAGAGGAAGTGGATGGACAACTATACAAAACGCTCGTCTTTTTCCCTAGTTTAGGTCTCTTCAATCCCCAACAGTGGCGCCAAATGTGGGATGCATGTCTAACCTCACCATCTTATCTTATTGCAGTATTAGCGAGAACCACGATTAATTTGTCAAACCATGGGATGAAGCTGACTCGACTAGTGCATAGAGGCTACAAGAGGTTGTCAATCTCTTGGAAAACAACTGACAACTCGCATCTAGCTCAAGCTACACTCAATTGACTGAAATCACCAATCGCTCAACGGCAAGCAAGTCACATCCATTACAGCATCAAATGACATCCAAACGTAGAGAAACTTCTAGGACAAGTTTATAAGACCTAAGCACACATGCCTATGGTCTCAAACCCCACTTTAGGTCAAGTTCCAAAATTGCGATTATTAACAGTAGTGGATTTTTGACCTAGTCGTTTTTTACCCAGAATGCATCTGAATGCTTAGCAATGATGCCCCAATACCCCACCTATGCTTAGTTTTTGATTTAAAAGTGTAAATTCCTAGTTATGATGAAATTAGGTCGCAGGTCAGCGACACCAAAAGCTATGAAATACTGTGAATGGCTTACATCAATGCATAGAGCTCTTACATGCGGTTGCAATGCAACAAACGCAATCGCAATGTGACAATCGGAGAGGGAGTAGGAAGCGCGAGAAAGAGAGAAGTGAGCGTCGTTAGCTCACGCTGTGTATTTCTTATCCAAAAGCTTCTAAAAAACTTACAAAAATTGGCTTTTATACCTTAGCCAAGGTTTTTGGGTGGTCAAAACTAATAATTTGGAGTTCTACCAAAGCTGGGAAATGACTGGCTGATACAATCTGGAAGCTTGTAGTCCCAGCTCATTACTTACAAAGTTTATCCGAGAAAATAGGAGTTACAATATTCCCAATTTATCAAAATAATAAATGTTTTACAAAGAGAACTCCAAAAAATGATGTCCGTGTTAGCTTGCTGCTAACACTTCCCATTTTTCTTGAGGACCACTACAATAGGGAATAACCAGTCACTACTTGCAATCTCAATGATAAACACTGCCTTTAGAAGGTTTTCAATCTCTTCCTTGACTGTTAACCCTCACGGCTCACGGACACCCCATCACCTACGACGGACGTGTATTATATATTTGGTAGAGTCAGGTACCGGGCTTGTCAGACCAATAGGAAAAGGGTAAGAGTGATCGCCGATGGAGAAAATTTGGGTACCTAAACGTAAAATGTGTCCTTCCCTATCGACAACAAACCCATATGAGTCAAACAGTGTAACGCTAAAGCCAATGGCAGACCGTGGGAAGGGAAAGATCACAGAATGCTACACACCTAGTCTAGAGCTAGTTTGGGCTCCAAGGCAAAACTAATTTATTCCACCTAGCTCAGGAAGGGGGGAATTCCATGAAGCTTCTAGCTCCTCATGTAATACATCCATAGAGGTAAAAGCTTCTACACAGCCTCCATCTATAGTAATGGACCTCCATGAAGCTACAAAAGAGTCCACACCTCCCAGTGTTCAAGAATCACCTGATGAACCACTTCAAGTTCGATCCTGGGAGAGTACCTTACCACCCTTGCAACTTGACGAGGCACCTAGGGTAATAGAAAAGTACTGGCAGAAATCCTCACCTATTACCAACTAGAACAATTGGTTTCAAAGGGTGACAAGTTCATTTCAAACGGTATGATCTACCCAAGGAAGGGGGGAGTGTTTGTGGACATCCATCATTCACTTGCTTCCCTCTCAACCTTTCTCCCTGACCTCTTAATCTCCGATCTTAGGGAATGTATATATAAAGCCTTATACTCACAAAAACAAGATAAAAAAGTAAAAGAGCAAGATCCATAACACAAATCATAAAAACAAATTATGCACAAGAACACAACCCTTGTAATATTTGCACTCTAACCATCATCTATTTGCGTGTACAGATATGGCTAGCACGCTAGAGTCATCCACTCCTGCCTTGGGTGAGAGGTACCCTCGTTACTTTTCACAAATATTTCACATGGTCTTTCCAGTGCTTGCATGTGAATGGGATTTGATAGGTACGCTA
Organism: Adiantum capillus-veneris; assembly: GCF_014529385.1. Classification (NCBI taxonomy): domain Eukaryota; kingdom Viridiplantae; phylum Streptophyta; class Polypodiopsida; order Polypodiales; family Pteridaceae; genus Adiantum; species Adiantum capillus-veneris. The sequence goes on from NC_140936.1 coordinate 31,880,837, forward strand.
GCATGTGAGAGGAATTTTGAGGAGTTAGAATGGCTGATACGTCTCTTGACCACGTCTGATCCATACTTAGAACAGAGCGTTTCTCCCATTGCACAAGCCTACCCTTTTGACCAAGATGACTATAGGCGCCTAGTGACCTTCTTAGTAAACATGGGCACCTATGATGAAGAAGAAAATTTACACGACTACACGGATGGCACATATGATCCGACAATGGAGGCGAATATTGCAGCCAAGCTTTTGAAAGCTTTTGTGCTAGCAATGGCATTCGGAGGCAAAGGACAACCCCAAGGACACCTCAACAAAATGGGATTTCGGAAAGGATGAACAGGACAATCATGGAACGAGCACGAAGCATGCGGCTACATGCAGGCCTACCGCTTGAGCTTTGGGCGGAAGCTGTAAGTACGTTTGTGTACTTAATCAATCGGTCACCCTCAACGGCATTGGATGGCGGAGTTCCAGAAGAGGCATGGACAGGTAAACCGGTGAATTATGCATTTTTCAAAGTGTTTGGGTGTGAGGCTTTCATGCACATAGATAGAAGCCTAAGATCAAAGCTAGATGCAAAGTCCAAAAAGTGTTTCTTCATTGGCTATGGAGAAGGAGACTTTGGGTATCGCCTATGGAATCCTGAAGATGGTAAAATCTTAAGGAGTAGGGATGTAATTTTTAACGAACAAAATATGTACAAAGATTACTTGGAAAGAAAACAAACAAAAGAAACAGGTGATGAGTACATGGAGCTTGAGGACGGTGAAGACTCAAGGACTGCAAATGGTGACAATGTGCAACAACGTCAACCAAATGAGGAGCCTCAACCTATTCCCGGAAGATCTACAAGAGCAAGTAGACCTCCAGAAAGGTTTGTTCCTTCCTTCAACCATCTCTTGATCTCAGATTCTGGAGAGCCGGAATCATACGAAGAAGCTATGCAACATGAATCCAAAGAACAATGGACGAAGAGCATGCAAGTGGAGATGGACTCACTACATCGCAACCAAACATGGGAGTTGGTTGAGTTGCCTAAAGGTAAGCGGTCACTTCAAAACAAATGGGTGTACAAGCTGAAGGAAGAAGAAGGTGGGAAGAAAAGGTACAAGTCTAGGCTTGTGGTAAAAGTTTTTTCTCAAAAGAAAGGTATTGACTTCAATGAAATATTTTCTCCTGTTGTAAAAATGAACTCAATTAGGCTTGTCTTAAGCCTTGTGGCTGCTCATGATCTAAATCTCGAGCAAATGGATGTAAATACGGAATTCCCTCACGGTGACTTAGAGGAGGAAATCTACATGCTTCAACCAAAGGGGTATGAAGTAAAAGGTAAGGAGAAAATGGTTTGCAGATTAAAGAAGAGCTTGTATGGTTTAAAGCAAGCATCAAGACAATGGTACTTGAAGTTTGATCGATGGATGTTGGATCATGGATTCACAAGATGCAACTCGGATCACTGCGTCTACACGAAGAATTTGGGAGATGGGAAATTCATCATCCTAATGTTGTATGTTGATGACATGTTGATTGCAAGTGCTAACATGCAGGACATCAAAGACCTAAAAGAGGAGCTGTCCAAATCTTTTTCAATGAAAGATTTAGGTGCTGCAAAGAGGATACTTGGTATGAAAATATCAAGGGACAAGACGAAGAAGACAATAAAGCTATCTCAAGAAGATTACATCAAGAAGGTACTAGAAAGGTTTGCAATGCAAAATGCAAAATCAATTTCTACACCTTTGGCTGGTCATTTTAAACTAACAAAGGATATGTGTCCAAAGACACAAGAGGAGATATCCTATATGTCTAAAGTTCCATATGCTGCAGCGGTAGGTTCTCTAATGTATGCTATGGTCTGGACAAGGCCAGACATTGCACATGCAGTGGGAGTTGTGAGTAGGTTCATGGACAACCCAGGTAAAGAGCATTGGCAAGCTGTGAAGTGGATACTTAGGTATCTAAAAGGGACAACAACAAATGCTTTGTATTTTGGAGGAACTGATATTTTTCTAGAAGGGTATGCTGATGCAGATATGGCAGTTGACAAAGATACTCGAAGGAGCACTACTGGCTATGTGTTCACGGTTGGAGGCACAGCAGTAAGCTGGGCTTCAAAGCTGCAGAAAGTGGTTTCACTTTCTACCACGGAAGCAGAGTATGTAGCAATGACGGAGGCAAGCAAAGAAATTATGTGGCTTCACAGATTCTTAGAAGAGCTTGGATTCAAACAAGACAATTGTGTCTTGTACAGTGATAGCCAAAGCGCTATCCATCTTGCGAAGAACTTAGCCTTTCATTCAAGGACAAATCACATTGAGGTGAGATATCACTTCATACGCACTCTTTTGGAAGAGGGACAACTAAAGCTAGGAAAGGTGCATACAAGTGAAAATCCTGCAGACATGTTTACAAAGGTGGTCAACAAGGAGAAGTTGAGCTTTTGCTCATCTTCAATTGGCATTCAAGGATAAGAAGCCAGAATGGAAAGCAGTCACAGGTTTGGTTTGGAGATCAGTCTCCAAGTGGGAGATTGTTAAGTATGGAGCCTGATTTACCCTTGTAATTTTCTGTGGTAAAAGCGCACATTTGTAAGGCCCCCATTATGAGGAGAAGCCATCGTGAGTGAAGGAAAATCACTCACCGGAAACCAAAATTTTCACGGATAAGAATCAGGGGTAACTTTAAAGGCCTCGAGGGCGGAGGCCCCCGATACTTTTTTTTTCGCCGGAATATTCTTTTTGCCGGAATATTATGGCCGGACGGTGGCCAAAAAGTGGTCGGAAAACAACCGGTCGGTTGGCCGGTGGCCGAATTCAAAAGCGGACTTGTCTTCTCAAGGGCGGCCACACATGGGCGGATTGGAGGGTCCGATTTGGACTTATTCGCACAAGGGTGGCTACACATGGTTGTCTCTCATAAGAGAGGGCAACCCTTTTGGCCTATAAAAGGAGGCCATTTCTACACACATTTCATAGTGTGAAGTTGATGCAACAAGGTGAGTGTGAGGTGGTGAGAGTGAAGCAAGGCGGGAGCTCCATTAAGGGTATAATCCCTTTGTAAACTACTTCTTGTTTTGAAGTACTAAAGCCATTGAGTGGCTGCTTTCCCGTGGACGTAGCCCACATTGGGTGAACCACATATATCATGTGTACTCTCTCTCTCTCTCTCTCTCTCTCTCTCTCTCTCTCTCTCTCTCTCTCTCTCTCTACTCTATAATCTCGTGTATATAAATCTATCTCTCTCCATTAAGTAATCTACTCAATTATCTATTTAGCTACGTCTTATTTCCTAACAGTACCAAGTCAAGCTAGGATTTCTCTTCCAGCTTAAGATTTTACATTCTGGTACTTTTGAATTTTTTTGTTTGTCCGTTTCAGCATTTTAATTTTGTAACTTTGGGGGGTTATATAACACTGTTACCCTCCCCATGCTCATCACACTAGTAAACTCTCTTTATAATACTTAGGTCAATAGGGACTAAGCCCACTAGAAAGCCCTAGTACATTGCACACAATGCTGCCTAAATCGTAATAAGAACCTAAAGTAACCATTGATTATTAGGAAGGCATTCCCCATGGTATCAAGAGAAGATCTCTAAATCCTACCTTGGTCAAATGTGCGGAATATTGTGCTACCAATCACATTTATAGCAGACAATCATGGATGCAAAAACAAAGACAAGGGGCAATGCTAATGGTCAAGAAACACATGTTTGTGTTGATGATCACACTTGATTTTAAGAGTGAATGAGAGAAAGATTCCATGAAGGTCCAAATCCTAACAACAACAACACATTCATGTACACATTAGGAAACACAAAGAATACCTCTAGGAGGCACATCAGTGGGAAGAGGCACCAACCCTTATTGAACACAATCAAACAACATAAGGAACCCTAACCTAATTATTTTCACTCCCCCTAGAGAGTCAAGGGAACAAGATATTGTAGAGGTTGGGAGGTAACCCTAAGGCTAAACCCCTATCCTTGTCATCATCAAGAAAAACGAAGTCATCATGCGTGAGACCATTTGTGCCATCCGTGTAATCATGTAATTCTTCCTCATCATTAAAGGCACAAATGTTCACTAAGAACATCACTGGACGTCTATAGTCATCTTGGTCAAGATGGTAAGTTTGTGCAATTGGAGAGACGTCCTCTACTAAGTATGGATCAGTCGTGGTGGTCAAGAGACGTATCAGCCATTCTAACTCCTTGAAATTCCTCTCACACGACGCTAGCGTATCTACCAAATCCCATTCACATGCAAGCCTCAGGTAGACTATGTGAAACACTTGTGCAAAGTAAAGAGGGTACCTCTCACCCAAGGTAGGAGTGGATGACTCTATCATACTAGCCATATTTGTACACATAGATAGATGATGGATAGAGTGCAAATATTATAAGGGTCATGTCAAAAGGTCGTTTCATTGTGCATAATGTGTTTTTATAATTTTGGGTCATGTACTAGAACTCCTAGGTTTTCAAATTTTTGTTTGTGGGCACTTGCTCTTTTTTTTTTTGTGAGTATATACATTCCCTAAGATTGGGAGATTGAGATGTCAGGGAGGAAGGTTGAGAGGGGAGTGAGTGAATGATGAATGTCAGCAAACACTCCCCCCTTCCTTGGGTAGATCATACCTTTTGGAATGATGTCATCACCTTTTGAAACTAATTGTTCCAAGTTTTCTTGGGTGAAGACTTTGACCAATAGTTTTCGACCCTCCCCTGCATTTCATCTAGTTGCAAGGGTGGTAAGGTACTCTCCCATAATTTTATTTGCAACATTGTTGTAGGTGGTGAGCTTACAACGGGAGGTGAAAACTCTTTCTTGTTTGTATGGATATGTACAATGGTAGGTGTCGAAGCTTCTATTTCCATATAGGAACTACATGAAGAGCAAGAAGCTTCATTCATTTTCAACCTCCTGGACATGCATTGTTTTGGGTTTTATTTCCTCGGGGGGTAATATTTCAGGGACTATGGCTTGAGTGACAGGGCTAAGAGTTGGTTTTTGCGTTGTGACCCTTGTCCCCCAATCAATAGTGCATTTAGTCGTTATCATCCACGTGCATTTTAGGTTTATATTACCTTCCATAGTTCCAACAGGCATGACCAAAAAGTCTTGAGCTACAACCCCATTGTCATAACTGACAGAAGTGTGCCAGATACCAAAAATCGAGTTTTCTTCTTGTTGACACCCTTGACTTGGATAGTACTCTTAGATAGGGATGTTTTTCCTGACTGACACCACACTTCGTATGACAACAATTTATATTTAGCACTCGTGTCTAACAAGGCATTATATAGCACTTTCCCATAGGTGCTATTTAGTTCAATAAGGTATCTTAGAAGTGTGTCAGAGTCCAACCAATCATCCTCTATTTCAACGTGGAATACATGTGTAGCTCCAAGGTTGGCCTCTCATTGGTGTCTTATGTGTTGTTGTTGTCACTCCTTAGCCTCAGCTTGAGCTTGTATCTTCTTCAACTCTGCCTGTGCCTTGGCTGCCTTTTTTTATGGATGTCATGTAGCTCTTCTTGGCTTAATGGATCATAATATCTTTTAAATTTTCTTCCATTGAGGAATCCAATGGTTTCAACTCCATCAAGAGTCTCCACGCGAATGGTACCTTGTGGGGTCATTTCACATACTCTATATGGTCCTTTTCACACATATTTCAACTTTCTCTTCTCGTTTTGCACTCCATACATAAGAACTTTATCACCAACATTGATATCTTTGTTCTTTAGATGACGATCAAACCATTCCTTCCTCCTATCTTTCTCCACAAGTGCATTTTACACAACCAATTGTCTTTCTTCATCTAATCTCTCAAGGATATATAAGCACTCAACTAAAGGGTTACCATCCCAACCTTCTTGTGAAGCTACACACAGACTAGGAATTACAAACTCCCATGGCATAACTGCTTCTTGGCCCCATATACCATTTTTAATGGTGTACAATTAATAGCAACTTTGTAAGAAGGACGGTAAGCCCATAGAGGTGATGTCAGCTTCAAATCCCAATCTGTGCGATGAGCTTCCACTGTTTTGGTCAAGATAGAAATTAAGGTCTTGTTAGTGCTCTCAGCTTGGCCATCTGCCTGCCTGTGGGTAATACGGTGTAGACTTATGGTGAGCTATCATGAAGTTTGTTGTGAGTTCCTTTATCACTCCATTTATAAAATGAGTACCATTGTCATTCACAATTTCAAAGGGACAACCAAATCTTGTAATAATGTTCTCAAAGAGAAACTTGGCAGTTGATTTTGCATCAGCCTTACGTTTCGTGCTGGCTTCTGCCCACTTTGTCACATAGGCAGTGGCAACAATAACATACTGAGATTGAGTGTTACGAGCTGCCGGACTAATTGGGCCTACAAAGTCTAAACCCCATTTTTCAAATGGTTGAGTCACTTTAACAGGATGTAAGGACATCTTATCCTTTTGTTGTGTGATCTTGTAACATTGACATTCATCACATCCTTTTGCAAAAAGTGATGCATCCTTGAATAAGATAGGCCACCAATAGCCTGATTGCAACACCTTTCTAGCAGTTAGTTCCCTTGAGAAATGTCCTCCGAATATACCCATGTGGGCTTCTTTTAACAGTTTTCGAGCTATATCCTTACGAAGCTTCTTGGGTGAAAAACAATTAACTAGAAAGTTCACAATCTTCTCACTCCAGTCAAGCATGGTCTTGACTAGAAATACGGAAGTATCGGGCAATCCATTATCGACTCCAGTAGGGGCTTCACCATTGGGTATGCAAGACAAATGATCTGCCATGATATGTCTTTTACCAGGTCTCACCAAAATCAAACTCAAGGAGAATTAACAACCATCGTGTAATTATTTTCGTGGAACAAGGTTTATTTACTAGATACAACAAGGCTTGATGATCCACATTAAAAACAAACTTGTTGGTAAGAAGGTAGTAGCGAAATTTCTTCACTGTGTAAATCATAGCTAAACCTTCCCGCTCTGTAGTGGTGTAGTTTCTATCAGTATCATTCAATTGACGACTTGCAAAGCTAATGGGGTAGTCCAATTTATGTTCTCCTGGTTGAGCTAGAACACACCCAACAGCAAAGTTCGATGCATCAATATGCACATGGAAAATTACTTTCCAATCGGCCACTCATAAAATGGGAGCGCTTGTCAAGGTCTTTTTCAATGACTCATAAGCATGGTCACACTCCGCGGTCTAGTGGAACTCAATAAGAAGCTTGTACAAAGGACGAGCTATCTCGGCAAAGTTTAAAATAAACCGTCTAACCATCATGGCCCATGAACCTTTGAACTCCTTTATAGTTTGTAGGTGGTGGCAATTCAGCAATGGTTTTAATTTTTTCCTCATCTGTGGAAATCCCATTTTTGGACACTATATGCCCTAAAATGACTCCATGTTTAACCCAAAATTGGCATTTGAAAGGGTTTAAGGAGATGCGATACAATTTTCACTTCTCAAACACTTTTCATAAACATGATAGATGTTCTTTCCAAGAAGAATAAACACAAAGTTCATCTAAGAAAGCTTCACAAAACTCCCTCGAATATTCTCTAAAAGTGTTGTTTATTAATCTTTGGAAGGTAGCATGAGTATTGGTTGAGCCAAAAGCCATAACACGAAATACGAGCACTCCAAATTCGGTTATAAAAGTCGTTTTGGCTTGGTCCTCTAGTGCAATTGTGATTTGATTGTATCCAGAGTACCCATCTAAAAAGCTATAAGATTCCTTTCTTGCAACTCTTTCAAGCACATGTTCTGAATATGGCAAGGGGTAATGGTCCCTCCTAGTGGTGGCATTGACCTTCTTGAGATCCACGCATACTCTAAGTTTCCCATTCTTTTTTCAGCACAATCACTATTGAAGACACCCATTCTGAGTGCTCAATAGGGTATATGAATCCGCATTTGACAAGCTTTTCAATCTCTTCTTGAACAATCTTTACATACTTAGGATTCATTGGGTAGGGTCATTTTTGGATTGGTTTAGCCATGCTATTCATGGGGATTGTGTGTTGCACCACGGAAGGTGGAACACCTTTCATATCATGATATGTCCAAGCAAACATATCCTTGAATTCCTTGAGAATTTTTTTAAGTACATACTCCTCAATTTCTGTCAGATCTTGGGCAATGAAAACAGGTTTGGACTCTTCTCCTTTGTCTGCTAACTCTATCTCCTTAACTATAGACTCCATTGCTTCCATCGATAGGTTTTCTCTGCGCCTTGGTGTACACAACCTTATGCTCCTCCGTGGTGTAGGATTTGAAATGATCGGATGCAGGGTGTAAGTCTGTGGGGTCTTGTTGTTCTGTGGACTGTGATTTCACTTCCGCTTCCTTTTGTTGTTGAGCTAACTCTTGATTTTGTCGTCTCCTTACAGTACGGCTCAACTTTGGCTTCTCTGTAGCCTCTAGTTGTGCAATGTCAATGGGTTGTGGACTACACCACATAAAGCTTTGAAGGTATTCAACCTAGTTATCTACCAACTTCCTATGAGCATCACATGCCCCTATATAATTGAGCCATTCTGCAGTAGATTTCTTTCATTTATTCTATCACGCTGTCATGCAGCTTTGCTTCCATGATAGGAAAAAGAGTAAAGAAATGAGCTAAGCTTCTTTGAAGCCTACACATTTATTGAGCAGTGATCAGGGCTTGATAGCATGTCGAGTTCAATGTTTAATGTATGCCATATGTAGCTTTAAAGGGCCAACAGATGCCTTAATGATGCTAAAAAAGAGTATGCTTGAAGTGAGCACAAATGGGAGTTTATGATCTAGAACTGTAGTGCTTGAAGTGCTCTACCAACCTGTCTTTGCGGCTCGTCGAGGAGTGCAAAAGTTATGGCAGTTTGAAGTTTGAGTCAATTACAGATATGTACCGGATTGGGCAACTGCAACTAAGGGGACAGAAATGAAATAAATGCATGGGCTTGAAGTGCTCACTTTGTGGAGCACGTTGGTCTTTTCAGATCAATGATCGGAGTTACGATTGCCTTAAAGATTCATCGGGGACCGGTTTCGTACTAGTCCGATCCACTTGATCGGTGTGCCATCTGGGAATTTTACAGCCTCGTCAGGGTTTGTATGCGTTCTATGAAGTTTGAGAAGTCTAAAGGAATTAACGGCTCGTCAGACCGAGTCCGGGTTCATGAGATAATATGGCTTGAGGCCGGTGTCAGTTGCCGACACAGCTGTGTAGGATGAATTTTGGAATCCGGATGATATTGTCAGTCAAGTGTTGCTGAAAATTGAAAGCCGCGCTAAGCAATTCTTTGACCGGTGGGCATGCTAAATGTCGTGATGGGCAATTCCTTAGCCGATATGTGTTTTGCATATGGTGCTCATATGAAAGAACTATGTTTTTGATGAGGTATTTGTCCAAAATGTCCTCTCATAGAGCGTATTAATAAAGCCACCCAATTGAGGGGAACCAGAGTCATGCTTGGCATTGCGTTGGCCAAGGCCCGAGATGTATGTCAAATGTGGTGCCCATACAAGGGCTATGGCCGCCCAACATAACCAAAAGGCCGCCCACTTAAGTAACTCACACAATATGTGTGAAAATAAAGAAAAAAGAGAGGGGGAAGCACGGCGAGGAAGGGCCGGTAGCGAGCAGAAGACGAAGTAGGAGAAGAAGCGCTCGAGGGAAAACTCTTACGAGTGCGCAAAAGAAGCAAACATTGCTCAACACTCCATGGTGCAACCTTTCAGCCCCAATCCGGCTTGTTTCCGCGCCGCTCCATCTAGTCACCTGCCACATCATCATGATGGGTCCCTCACCACATCAGTCACGGCGCCATGACTGATGGGTCGAGGAAAAATAAGGGTTTTTTGGGTTAGCAAGGGAAAAAAAGTGGGAGAAGATTGAAGGGGGAAGATAAAAAGGGTATTTGAAGAAAGAGGGAAGAGGGGAAGAAGAACAAGGAGCAGGATCTAGCTCTTGAAGCTCAAGGGCAATCTCTCTCTCACTCTCTCTCTCTCTCTCTCTCTCTCTCTCTCTCTCTCTCTCTCAAGTATGGGCTCTTGCCCTTGGCATTGGAGAAGCTCGATCTCTCGATAGTGAGGACTTTAAAGCTAGCTGTTAGAAGCTGGACACACCCCACGGCAGTAACTACTCGGAGGATTATTATTTTTTGTAACTATTCATTCATTGAGGAAAACCTGATTTTTCACCTTGTAATTATTGGGAGTTACAAAAGTTTCCAGATTGTATCCCAGTTTTGATAGTTAGATTGAGTAGATGGTTGATTTTGGAACTTTAGGGTTTGAGAAATTGTAAGGTATACCACTTTTTTACCTTAATGAAAGACCTTTTGTCATTTTTAAAATAAGTTTGAAGTCTGTGAGTGAGCGTACTGTGTACGAGAGAGAGAGAGTGTGTGAGCTTCATCTTGACGCTATGTGTGCTCTGGTGGTCAGAATGGAGTGCGGAGAAGTGCAGCGTGTTGCCCCCGATGAGAGCTACGCACCGATAACTACATTGCACGCGTACGGTCCGGTTTTGTGAGCTCCTTCTCTACGAGCTTCATCAGGTGTTTGGGTGAGCATACGTTGTCGGATTTTGCATTGCAGCATATCCACGCGTTCACATTGAGTAGAACTACACATTAGGCACTTTAGATTTCGGAAACGAAGACCTGCAGATTTCGGCCAGACATCCTACGTGTTTCTGCACCAGGTGTTTTGGGTTGGGATTTTGGTTCATAGATCTTAGGGAGAGTGGCCTATTGGTATTAGTAGGGTCTCCTTCAAGTTCTATGGAGTTTCGAGATTGTTTGATGGGTGTTCGGCTCTAGAAAGCGTTGTAGGAAGTTTCCTCTTATGCACTCTTGAAGGCTGTGACTTAGACAATCGGTAGAGACCTCTTTAGGAATTAGTTAGGAGTCGGTCGAGTGTAGGTTGACACCTTATGCTTGCTTCCACGCACCTGCGGGTCGAGCTTCGCCCTTAGCTAACATTACATGTTAGGTGAGTTCTCGCTGTGCTGACGTCCATCGTGGCGTATCCGTCCAACATTGGCGCCGCTGCCAGGGACGAAAACCTTAGGTAGGTGACCGAGACTAATCCTTGAGGAATGGGATTTTTGTCTTGCCAAGAGTCTCGCTTTACATTTAGTTAGGATCAGAGGGTGGAGAACTCTCTAGGTCTTAGAGGGAGTTTAGGAAGCATGTGTCTGGCCTAGATCCTTCGACTTAGGTAGTTTTAGGTGGTAGTTGAGTTCTAGAGTAGGAGTTAGAGTGGTAGAAGCGGTGAGAGGAGACTTTAGAGTCCGGAAAGGCCACAAAGAAACCAAAAACACCATTATCACCATTTCACATGATAGGTAGGAGTAGAGTAAGTAGGACATCATGATTCAGGATCTAGAGCATTTCATGCATGTACACTTGCTTGGTAAAGTCATTACAAGTTTGTAAAAGATGCAAAAAGACACAAAAGTGTGTTTGAAACCCTAATTGAAGTCCAAAAGTTACTGTGAGTGTTTCTGATAGATCTACAGAGCATTAGGAGCATTCCTGTCAAAAAAAAAAATTATTTTAAGCCAGGAGACATCCTACGCGCAGGCTCATCTAGGAGGAATTTTGGGATTTTGAGTTGACCAGCGTGTTCAGAAGGTAGTGTTTACCCTAATTTCAATTGAAAAGTGGAAATTTGACCATATCTTGACAGGATAAGGCTAGATAGACTGAAATTGCCAGACATCCTACCCAAATAGTGCCAAAACATTATTTTGAGACCAAAACCATAAGATGGCTACATGAGCATGTCTTTCATGATATATTGAGTGACTGAAAGGGATTTCACCTCATTTGGGTGAGAAAATTGGATTCAAAGCGGACTTTAGCACTTTTGACTGAAAAAGGCAAGAACAGCTGAAATTTGGGACTTTTGACATCCAAACCAAAATCTAAGCATACCATTGGGTTACTGACATCAAGGGGAAACTGTGGGACAAGTCTGGGGTCAAACATGCCAAAAAGACATCCTACACGTTGTCGAGAAATTTGCGGTCTTGCCGGGAAAGCACCGGGCTTATGGCTGTGAGAGTTTGTGAGAGAACTCAACAAAAACTATATGAAGTAGTTAAACCATAGATGCCATGAAGACTAGGGTTTGGAAAGAAGTGCAATCAAAGAAGACTCACTCTTTCTTTCTTGCATTCACGCACACAAAGAAAGAACGCAAAAGAGAATGTCAAAACAATACGAAGATGAAAACATCAAGGCTATGGTCATATCGTATCATGGGTAATATGAAAGGGTTAATGGATGAGTTAATGGCATTCAATCTTGGCTGACCAAATAGGCTACGACTTGTTCTTTGGAATTGTAGTTTTGTGCTTACCATAATATATATATTTTGTCTAGTGATTGGGATTAATTGTGTGTACAAATCCTCTTGGTTCATAGCAAGATAACTACGCTTACGTCAAAAGAAAAATTATAGTCTATGAGAGGTAGTATAATGGGATCCGGTGATAGAAGTATTTCATTGAGCCTTTTAGGGCCAAAGAGAAACACTATACGTTGTTGAAAGTGTATTTTACGGCTAATCCATACGTTAATTCTAATAGATTTTACAGAGTGAAAGCGATAGAAATGATCATCATGTGGGTTATTCATCTAGGATAGTATGTGAGAAATGTAGATATGAGAGAAGTGAAGAGATGAGAATTTTCCCTCCCAAGCCCTATTCTTGCCCGTAGGCAATAAGGATACTGCGGGGAGAGATGAACCTGTAGAAAAGAGAACCAAATTTGCAGAGAGGATGAATTACTAAGAATGAGATAGATAGGTTTGGTTAAGGAGATGAGATTAGATACATACATATATATATATATATATATATATATATATATATATATATATATATATATATATATATATATATATATATATATATATATATATATATATATATGTCGGATTAGAGATGAAAAAGAAAACAACAAGAAATCAAGAAAACATCAATGTAGAACACATCTTACTTGACAAACCCTTCGGCACCATTATTGATGGAGAGAGAAGAAGAGGGGAGCACTCCACTTTGATTGATACGCTAAGTACAACACCTTCTTTGATTAGAGTTGATCTTCCAAGGATAGCGTACAAGAATGGCTAGTCTTCCTCTAGGAGAAAGTGTAGGCTTGGGCTTATGTTCATGGAGCTAAGTACAATTAGGCATTACTACTCACTCCCTCAAGAATTCCTCTCATCAATGGCTTGAATGCTTCAGTTCCTTTTCAAGGAAGAAGAGGTCCCCTTTTATAGGTGAAGGGAACCCCCAAGGGTTTACACAAGAAGAGAGGAGCCAGTGTGAATAGGAATTGGAAAAGTTGAAAATGAGTTGTCCCTGCATGATGTGGACAGACTGGGGTCCAGTATTTTGATCATATCTCCTCGACCGTGGCTCCAAATAAAAAAGAAAAAATATTGGCAGTAACTTCAGCTCATTAGCTACGATTTTCATTTTAAAATCATTTTCCAATTCGGATTGGAACCTTGTGTAAAAAATTCATCAAAATAGGGTCCATTTCTGGCAGCAAAAGTCTTCCCGTGGTCCCCTTAGCCTAGACTTTCATTTAATTCCAAAGGACACCTCATGCCATATGAAAGCATGACATTGCTCCTTGACAAAGTTTTGTAATCATGCTTGCAATAATGCATTAAAATAAGTCTATCTTTGAAATCATGCCACCTAGTGTCCCACTAGGATTTGATTCCCTCCTAGTAGCTATTTAAAAAGAAATATAAGAAAAGTATAAAAAATACATAGAATATATATATATTGGAGTTTACCCTAGATATAGGATCTAGCTAGGGTGTGAGATGATAATGAGATAGTAGAAATAAAGAATCAATGCTTTTTGCCCCAAGTTAAAGAGGCGTAGCTATTGAGCTTTTCTCATAGTATTTTGTGATGGTAAAGTAAGGAGCATAGTAAGGTGTTGTATAGCCTAAGGCAAGCCTCCTAGTCAATTTTGGTCCAAATTGGAGTTGATTAGACTGATCAATATCAGCAACAAGCTGTCGGAACAGATTTCTGACTCATTGACCAGCTAATAAGTGTCCAAATCAAAAAGTAAAAGCAGCTGTAAGCTCAGCACAACAAGGGGAAACCATAGTGCAAAAATCCAGGCAAAACACAGCAGGAGACATCCTACGCGTAGGATGTCTATTGGGGCATACTGCAAAGAAAATTTGACTTGGCATAGACAGTGAGATTCTATTGGGCTTACGGATTCCATAACTTCTTTCAGAAGTGAATTTGGACCTTGTTTGCCCATTTGACGAAGCAAAGACTGAATTCATACTTTTTCGCGTAAATTGACCAACATCTGAGGGTAGTACTGTTTCAGATTATCAGACCTAATTCAGAACATCAGCAGTGTATAAAATACAGTAGTGGTGAGATTAACTCTCCAGCTATACCAATCATCACTAAGATAACCTCTAGCAGCAGATAAATGCTTTGATTCAATTGCCGAAATTAAAACGCTTGTGTACAGGTATATTCAGCAACAAAGCAAGAAGTTGTGCAGAAACTGACCCTTTGCCAGGTGAGTGGTTGGATTTGTGATAAATTGCATTGATAAGTTTGATGAATTTAAGATCAGGAAGATACATTGTTAGAGACCATAAGGTGGCAGGTGACCAAAGTAGCTTAGTGTCCACCGAAGAGAGTGTAACTTAGGCAAGGCTAGATCCGCTAGCACCGATTTTTGAGGAAGGTAGTGATACTGACACCTCGTCAGACAAGTATTTCTTCATGATGGGTAGTCAACAGCCAGGAGGTTTCACTTATGATGGGCCTATGCGAGGAGGAAGCACCTCCCAAAATCCTTTGAATGATTCCAAGCTCACGGTGATCTTCTTAGAGGGAACAAACTTAAGAGGAGCCCTAGTCTATTCTGACTATCGAGGCCGCAAGTGCATTTGTATCGAAGAGAGGCCAGCTCAAAGATTGGAGATAATCCGAGTGTACGATGATGGAGATATATTCCGAGATGAAAAGGGGAACCACTATTTAATAGTTAGTAACCCTGAAGATTACAACAGATATGGAGATAACGTGGCGAAAGGGAAAATGGTTTTAGAAGCTCAAGAACCGCCACCAAACATTGATCGACCCGGAGCTATTTTTATGTATGATAAGAAAACAACCAGGGTTCCAACTTATAACGAGAACGTGGAAATCTACAAGCATGAGAGTGAGGGTATAGTCTCTTACTTTCGCAGCAAAGAACCATACATAAACGAATTAAGCAAATACAAGGTTCTTTACTTATTCTCTTACGAAACTGCTACGGGGAAGGGCATAGTTTTTGTTGATAGATACGGGCGAGAATACCAACGTATTCTCCCAGAGGAGGTAGAGAGGGAAATAGGTCCAAGAGCATCAACATATGCCCCTGAGGAAGTGCCAAGAGCCACCTACATCCCAAGCAAGTCAATGAATCCTTTTTCAAATGAGTATGACGCAACCTCACATTCCATCCGACTGCAAGCATTCAACAACCAAGACCAACCACCAAACCAGCCATCATTGCAGGCATGGCTTCGACAGAGTGCAACAATGGAATCAGATCGAAACTGAGATGGTTATCAAGCCGCACGAGGGCTCAGGGATTTGCAAGAACCACCACTCTATTCAAGGTATCAGGCAGAGAGTAAGCCAAAGACTCAAGTGTCAATAGAGCCTGGAGGACCACCCATAGAACGAGTTCGAAGAGAAGAACCACCTCCATCGAGAATCGTTAAAAATTATGGCTTAGGAGCACCATTGGGAGAGGAACCAGCCTATTACAGAAGGCCTGAGGAGGTATATCGATTAGGGCGGGGTGATCCAATGATGAGGTTTGTAGACCATTGAAGAATTAGACCTTCTCAAGTGCAAAAATGGGTAAACAAGAAATACACAGGAAGCAGAGACCCAAGAGATCATGTAGCAGCCTTTGTGCGTGTAATTAGAGCCGAAGAGGTGTTAGATTTTCCTACCCAATTTGCAGGGTTTGGACTAACCCTAGAGGATGATGCTGCCACTAGGTTCGACTCTGTAGAGCGTAGAGACTTTGAGTCTATGGAGGAAGTGTTTGACGAGTTTTTCGAGGAATTCTCACAAAGGGGAATAGCTCATAATACCATCTCACAGATCACGCACCATGGCACAATTTTTGTATGAGAATTTTTTTGTACGTTACGGGTTACCAATAGAAATTGTCAGTGTGTTAACCCTCACGGCACACGGACACCCTATGATCTATAAACGTTGTATTATTTAGAGTCAGGTACCGGGCTTGTCGGACCAATAGGGAAAGGTAGAGTGATCGCCGATGAGAGGCGCACTCTAACTGGGACATGCTAGGGTTAGTTGGCTAAGCATGGGCGCCCAAGTGTGAATGGGGTGAGCTCCTATAAAAGCCAACTAAACCTAATTTTTACTCATTCTCTCATTTGTGCAATTGAAGAGTGCTCTTGCTCCATCTCCATCTTCTTCTTCTTCACCTCCTTGTGTGTGTGTGTGTGTGAGAGAGAGAGAGAGGGAGAGTGTGTGTGCGATCGAGCATTACGAAGGCACGACGGCGGCGAAGCGGTTGAGCGCGGCACGACTGCAGCTTCTTCTTCATCGCGGCGAGGAATCCACCACGAAGGCGAGCGTAGAGGGGTGAGTGACACACCCTTTGCTTCCTTGAGCTTGCTAGTTTAGGCTTGTTGTGTGCTTGGAGCCGTTTGTGGCTCGCACACGGTGTATTGGCAAGTCCCTTGCTTCGACAGTGCGGCAAGGAGCGCACATTTTTGGCACCGTTGCCGGGGATATGCCCTACACTAAGCTCGGTTAGCACTTTACGCTTCCTTGTGGTGCAATTTCTATCATAGGAAAGGCAGGGAAGGAGTGTGTGGAGATTTCTGTTTTTTGCGTTTTCTGCATTTGCTGTCAAGTTTCAATTTCTGCTATTGTCTGCGTTTTTTCAATTTCTGCAATTTCTGCATTTTCAAGTTCGGCGTTTTCAATTTCTGCAATTTTCTGCATTTCTGCGTTTTTTCAATTTCTGCAATTTCTGCATTTTCAAGTTCGGCGTTTTCAATTTCTGCAGTTTTCTGCATTTCTCCGTTTTTCAATTTTCTGCATTTCTGCATTTCTGCATTTTCAATTTCTGCGTTTTCAATTTCTGTATTTTCTGCATCAAAAGAAAAAAAAAAGTTTGAAAAAAAAAATTGAAATTTTTTTTTATTTTTTTAAAAAAAATTCGAAAAATAAAAACGCGAGCGAGCGGGCGGCTAAATTTTTCGAAAATAAAAAACGTGACTCTTAAAACGGACGGGTTGGTTTGTATAAAAGTTAGATCGGGATCGAGATCATTAGCCCAAGCCCAGGCCCAGGCCTCAGCCCTCAGTCTTATGATATATACAAGACTCACTCTTATATATATACCCTACTCCCTCAAGAGAGAATGAGAGCATGTGGGACAAGTCCTCCACTCTCCTCCTTTCTCTTCCCATTTGCACCCTTAGACTTTCTAGTTTGGGCCTAGTTCCCTACTGAAAATTGACAGTTTTAGGGATTCCGAGGGCATAGAGTGACCAAACGGAGGGCTGTAAAGCACGGCACGACCCTCTGACCGATACGCTCGTTTCGAGCTATCACACGGCCCATTCCACGACACGCTCTAAAAAATCTAGCAAAAAAACAAACAAAAAACACGCTAAAAACTAGTCACAAGGCCTCCTAGAGCAGCTTTTTGACACCTTAGGGTATCAAAAGCACATGCACTTACGCTCTGGGCGGGTGCTAGAACACGAGCATATTGAGGGTGCCTCTGTTCATATGGACACCCATTACCCATCCACGATAAGCTCTAGACCCTCAACGGGGACACAAGGTAGCACCACCCAAGACCCTAAAATAGCCGTTAGTGATTCCTCCTCCGACTCAGAAATCATGGAAGCATACCCTACCCAAAACACTGAGAGAGAAGGCCATGCACCTCCCGAAGCTCCACAGCCTAGTACTAGTATGTTTAGCCGTTTCATGGAAACATTAGGTAGAGCTACTCGCTCGGAACCTGATGCAAATGAAGCACACGAAGGGGGTGGGGAAGTGGACTCTCCTTTCACATCGCACGTGGACCCCACACCCCCAAAGAGTGTCCATGTGGATATCCTACCAACTTCTTACCAAGAAGGCCCTGTTGAGCTGCCTCCTTCAAAAGTTCCCTCTAGAGTACCGTTGGTGACAAGTAAAACCACGGGGAGCAACATTGCTTCTACCTCACAAGAAACCGTTAACACGTCGACTCTAGAAGGATTGTTCATTAATGATCATTGGACATACGACCTCCACACTGAGGTGTTGACGGATCTACACTCTGGCCACGCCTACCATGTAGGATGGATAGAGATTGTACAATCCACCTCTAGTGCCACGAGCATCGAAGATCAACAGAAAATGATCTGTAATGTTATCCATGGCATTATTCAATCAGAAAGGCAAAACCGAGGGGTAAATATACTCTCAACTGGCCCCATGAGATTTTTGGATACGAGCAAGGCTCAACAGCCTACTCTATCACAAATGGAGACTCCTCTAATGAGCCCCATGGACCCATCTTACATCATTTCACCTGGGGTCTCTATGCAATCTGAGTCTCCGAGCGAAAACTTTAGCTTCCCTAACTTGGCTCAACCCTCTATTAAGGAAAACACAGTGCTCACTCCAGGGATAAGCCTGACAGAAAATGTACCGATGACATCTACGGTTAGCGCAGTGCCACTACCTAGTGTCGTAGTACCTAATATGGGGCCTCGACCATATGTGCCTCTAGCCCCTTATGCACACATGGCCCCCACACCTCCAATTGTACCACTTGCTTATGCTCCTCGAGTGCCGCTCCCTAGCCCTTATCCGAGTGGACCTATGCCCGGTTATGTTCCATATCCTGCATCATCCACACATATGCCAAGACCGGCACCCGTTCCTCTCCCACATATGATTCCAAGAGTACCTCCACCGGCCCTGCCTCCTCACATAGGTGACTTGGCAGCATTTGCTCAAACCATAGGTCGATCTATCGCGGAAAATATGCGTCACGCATCTGATAGAGAGCCTAGAAGTAAGGCAGTACAAATTGCCAAACTCACGCAAAAATTCAATGGGGACGAAGATGCTAGGAAACACATTGAAGTGTTTGAACAAGTATGTGATTCCTTAGGGGAACGCAACGAACTACATAAGTGCAATGCCTTAAGCTTGACATTAAGTGGGAAGGCTGGAGATTGGTATAGAACCCTAAGGGTGGACGAGAAAACAATCTACCCTACCCTTCGAAGGTTGTTTCTAAAGGAGTACATACGAGAAGGTGTGCTTTGGGGTGTAGCATCTCAGCTATAGAAGGCCGAACGTAAGGAAGGAGAGTCAGTAAGGGACTTCATTAGTCGTCTAAAGCACTTAAACTCTCGTTGCCCTGTAAATGAGCGCTTCAACAATAACCAACTGCTTGATCGATTCATTCGAGGGTTGAGGAATGAAGGAATCTATAATGGACTAGTGATTAGAGGTATCACAACCTGGGAAGATGTCACTGCCAATGCAATCCAACTAGAGGACAACTTGATGATAGCAGGCATGAGGGTGTCTACTGACACGAGATCCACTAGCTCACAAGCCATTGAGTATGAACCCATGACTGCAAAGCCCATTGCCAATGAGCCAAAGGTATTTGAGACATTCTTGACAGACCTCACCAAGGCAATCCAAGAGTCTCTTAAGGATAATCGACCCCCTCAAAATAGTCACATGTATCCAAGAAGGGAGCAACAATGGTGTTCCATTTGCTTAGGTCCACATAGCACTAGTGAGTGCCCTACGTTTAGAGTAAAATTTAATGGAATTTGCAACGCATGTGGTAGGTATGGTCACCAAGCTAAGGATTGTTTAATGATCAAACGCATTATGGCAAATAGACCACCTGTAGCCTGGACGGATGCGCCTCGAGCTCCTGTATTGATGCCTGCTCCACCTATTGAGCAACTACCGCAACACATGGTCCCTAGACCTCAAAATGTTGTACAAGCTACACCGCTACCACCTCCTGTGCTAGGACCGCAGCCCCCGCATCCAAGAGTTGCCCCTATGAACCAAGTGGGTTGCGAGCCATCAAATGCTTATTCTGATGGCTGTGAGGAGGAAATAGACACTAGTATTGCCTACGGACTTGATACATTGGAAGAGTGTCCTATATACTACATGGAAGATTGTTGGGGGCAAGTCAAGCCGGTTTATCAAGCTGCTGCTCTCGCATCCAGAGGTCAAAATATCAACACCCAGGCTAGGAGGCCACCTCTTCAATGCTACGAGTGTGGTGGACCACATCGAGCAGCGGAGTGCCCTATTAGGCTGCAAAAGAATGCTGCACAGATGCAAATGAATCAAGGGAGCACGTCTGCAATGACAATACTCACATGTAATCGTTGTGGCATAGATCACTTGATTGCCCAATGCCCCTATAACCCAAATGCGCTTAAAATCACACCCCTGAATTTTGTCGAAATTGCTAGTGTGACATCGCCAATGCCACCCGTCGCACCCGCTTATGCGATTACACGGTCCATGCTTCAAGGGCCAGGCCATATCCTCGAAGAGAGAGATACAGCGTCAGTTATCCAAGCAAAGAAAAAGAAGACACGAAGGAAGAAGTCGCAGAATACGGAAAATTCAAAGCCAAGTTCCAAAACAAACATAGGAACAGGAGATGACCCCGTGTATATGAATGACCTCGAGGATGATTCAGATTCAGTCGAGACAATGGAGACTAGAACCAATACCACAAAGGGAAAGACCGACAAAGAAAACCGTAACATGGAACCAAATGAAAACCGAATAAGGGAAAATCATAAAGAGCCTCTGAAAACACCACAAGTGTTTCCAAATCCAATCCAAGACCCCCAAGATAAACCGCAGGGGCAAAAAGGGAAGAATCGTAAAAAGAAGATTGGGACGTACCCAAACCCAGTAGACGAGATTGAGCAGGTGAAACATCTAAGAGGTTTAGTGGAGGAGACTCAAAGGAAACTAGAACCAAAACCCATGCAGGTCAAAATTCATGACACAGTGTTTCCCACGCAAGTTCATCCACCCCACATGAACCATAGACCGTTAGCCATATCTAGTATCATCCAAGAAGGGAGTGAGGACGGGACATCAGAAAGTGAGCATACACCCTTCTTGTTGGAAAGGATGTTTAACGAAGGAATACCTGATCCCATTGAGGAATATGAGATTCCATCCTCACCAGTTCCTAGTCAAGGACCTACACCCTGCAAAACGCCAATGAATGTTGCCAAACTAGTGGACTTCATGTCTTCTGAGGTCTGAACCACGATCATAGCAAAGCTGTATGGAGATCCTGAGTTATTCCTTGCACTTCGAGCATTCCTTAACGGAGAGCTACGAACGGGATTACCGCAGATTGCGCAACCAAATAGGCCTGACTCGATTATGATTGATGAGGAAAATCATGTGCAATCACTTGACTTAGATGGACACGAGTCTGTGATTGAGGTACCCATTAACGAATTAGGGCAGTATTTTGAAGGCGACGAGTCTAATGCGACCCTACCCATCACTACCAAGGGATTAACTATAAAGGGAATTCTTGATGGTGGTGCGGGAGTTAGCATCGTTACAAAAGATTGTTGGGAATCCATGGGAAAACCCCGCCTCAGTGTTACTAACATTGTGGTAAAGATGGCAAATGGTACCATAGCCAAACCTATGGGGATGCTCAAGGATCTTAAGATCAAAGTTCTAGGACACAAGGTACGACATACGTTCATTGTAATGGATTTCTCTAAACACCTTATGTCATATGAAATGATTTTAGGACGACCATTCATGAGGGAAGCACAAATGGTTCACGATTGGTCTAAAAATCATGTCTATTTGCAATTCCAAGACTCTGTCCTTAGAGTGTATTTGGTGACTGGTAAGGTACACCCCTTAGGGAGTAAAACCATTATTGATCATCGCTCTGACACCACAGTTCACTCGGCCCCACTACAATATTGTTACACTTGTAAGAAGGATACAGACATTGGCCAAGATTCTCCTTACATGGATGTGTTACCGGGTATGACGGAATCAGACAATGTGGATTGGGTCCACCTAGCATCAACCATAGACACTTGGGGAAATAGGGGGCCGACCTAGGTAACACCTGAGGGGGATGAAATGCATATACCCTTAAATATGCTACAAGCAATGCATATCGCTTCTGACAAGACTCATCCTAAGGTAACGAAGAAAACATACAAGTGGGTCCCTAAAGCTTCTTTAGTGACCATAGCTAGTGCAAAAAAACAGAAGCCTTGTAAGAAACGTACCACTCGCTCCAAGAAAAGTAAGAAAATGTTGCGATGGATCCCTAAACGACTATTGGAAGCCCAAGGCTACTATCAAGGAAATGATCAAATCTGGGTGCCAAAACGTAGATTGTGCTCTTACCTATCACCTGACCCAAGTGAGCCCAATCCCGTATCTCCAAAACGAATCAATGATCGTGGAAAGAAAAAGATCACAAAATGCTACACACCCGCTCCCGAGCTAGTTTGGGTGCCAAAGAAAGAACGATTTGTTCCACCTAGCTCAGGAAGGGGGGAGTCCCATGAAGATTCTAGCTCATCATGTAATACATCCATAGAGGTAAAAGCTTCTACACATCCTCCATCTATAGTAGTGGACCTCCATGAAGCTACAAAATAATCCACACCTCCCAGTGTTCAAGAATCACCTAATGAACCACTTCAAGTTCGATCCTGGGAGAGTACCTTACCACCCTTGCAGCTTGACGAGGCACCTAGGGTAATAGAAAACTACTGGCAAAAATCCTCACCTATTACCAACTGGAACAATTGGTTTCAAAGGGTGACAAGCTCATTTCAAACGGTATGATCTACCCAAGGAAGGGGGGAGTGTTTGTGGACATCCATCATTCACTTGCTTCCCTCTCAACCTTTTTCCCTGACCTCTTAATCTCCGATCTTAGGGAATGTATATATATAGCCTTATACTCACAAAAAAACAAAAATAGTAAAGAGCAAGAGCGCCTAGCAATGAGAGAGCACCCTATCAGATCTTACATATAAGTCCAAATTCACCGTGTCAATTCAAGCAACACACAAAAACAACTCTTATGTTTTAAAGGCCTAACCAAATCTATCTGTCTTGTCAGAAATGGCTACTTCACCAGAGGCATGCACTTCTATTTTTGATGAAAGGTACCCCTTGTCTTTTCAACAAGTGTTCTACGTATGCTACCCTATACTTTCTTGCAAATGGGATTTGATAGAGAGCCTTGCATGTGAGAGAAATTTTGAGGAGTTATAATGGCTGATACGTCTATGGCTAACTAGTGATCCCTACCCAGTAGCGAATGTGTCTCCAATGGCACATGCTTATTCTTTTGCACAAGATGAGTATCCACGCATCACGAGGTTCTTGATTAGCATGCTTGCACAAGAGGATGATGAAGAGGAACTAATAGAGACCGAGGAAGACTATGGCCTCACGGACAACGATTTTATTTATCTAGATGATGAGGATAGAGGCCTAGCCTTAGGGTGGTCACCCGGTTTATATAATATCCTCTTTCCTTGATTCTAAAAGGGGTGACAGATAGGTAGGTTAGGGGTCTAGATTGTGTTTTGAGTTTGTTTTTTAGGAGTTTTAATTTTTCCCACTGATGTGCCTCCTGGAGGTATTCCTTTTGTTTCCTAGTGTGTACAGGAGCGTGTTGCTATTGATAGGATTTGGATCTTCATGGAACCTTCAGATCAAGCGCGACCATCAACACAAACAGGTGTTTCTTGTCCATTAGCATTGCCCTTATCTTTTTGCATCTATGTTTGTCTGCTTTGATTGTGATTGGTAGCATAATATTCAGCGCATTTGCTTAGTATCAAACATTTAATTCAATGTAATGTTTTGTCATAATCACTTGTCTAGGTTTAAAAATCAAGCAGTCCGACTAAGCTAGTTTGACCAAGCTAGGTATTAGAGATCTTCTCTTAATACCATGGGGAATGCCTTCCTAATAAGCAATGGTTACTTAGGTTCTTAATCCGATTTACGCAGCATTGTATGAAATGTACTAGGGCTTTCTAGTGGGCTTGACCCTATTGACCTTTAGCTTAAGTATTATAAAGGGAGTTTACTAATGTGATGAGCCTGGGGAGGGTAACAGTGTTATATGACCCCCCAAAGTTACAAAATTAAAATGCTGAAAATAAACAAGCAAAAAATCAAAGTGCCACAATGTAAAATTTTAAGCTGGAAGAGAAATCTCAGCTTGATTTGGTACTTCACTCACATGTATCGCCTATGGTACTAGAGCCCTAGAGGTTCCCACTGTGGGCGCTTTTCCTTGAGAAGCAAAAAACCCAAGGCATACAAAATAAGCACACACATCATAATTGAATCAATGTGAAAAGACTTTGGGGGGTCAACGAAAAAGTAATCAGTCAGGCGATGATTTCATGAGAAATTCCTTTTATGGTAGCTTAACTACAAAGTTTTCTAGATATAGCCTCTAGTCAGCCCTCGAACATGAATACTTGGCTCTCACGATTAAACAACTTAATTGACCACAGAAAGTTAAGAAGCTTACCCATGGTATTAATATTCGATCTCTAGTGCTTTTCGACCGTCATATTAGCGACCCCAGACTTGTTTAATTTTTTACCTTTACATCTGTTTATGCATTTGATTACATTGCAATTTAATGTTCATTGCTAACAAATTGTTTGAAATTCTTTGACCAATCAATTTTTCTACCTAAAACTGCATATGCTTTTTAAGAGAATGCAATTACTGTGCCAATGTTGTTTGATTTTGCAGTGACTGAAGAAGGCTAAGGACATTCATCTCAAATGCTCTTCCACCTCGACGACCCAGCTTCAACTCAATAGCTTCCGAGGACGGAATCTACATCAGGAAGGGGGGCATGTTAACCCTCACGGCACACGGACACCCTATGATCTATAAACGTTGTATTATTTAGAGTCAGGTACCGGGCTTGTCGGACCAATAGGGAAAGGTAGAGTGATCGCCGATGAGAGGCGCACTCTAACTGGGACATGCTAGGGTTAGTTGGCTAAGCATGGGCGCCCAAGTGTGAATGGGGTGAGCTCCTATAAAAGCCAACTAAACCTAATTTTTACTCATTCTCTCATTTGTGCAATTGAAGAGTGCTCTTGCTCCATCTCCATCTTCTTCTTCTTCACCTCCTTGTGTGTGTGTGTGTGTGTGAGAGAGAGAGAGGGAGAGTGTGTGTGCGATCGAGCATTACGAAGGCACGACGGCGGCGAAGCGGTTGAGCGCGGCACGACTGCAGCTTCTTCTTCATCGCTGCGAGGAATCCACCACGAAGGCGAGCGTAGAGCAGTGAGTGACACACCCTTTGCTTCCTTGAGCTTGCTAGTTTAGGCTTGTTGTGTGCTTGGAGCCGTTTGTGGCTCGCACACGGTGTATTGGCAAGTCCCTTGCTTCGACAGTGCGGCAAGGAGCGCACACAGTGATCGTGGAACACATTTTCTCAATGAAGTCATTGAATATCTGCTAGAGAAATTCATGGTCATACGTCAGAAATCCACACCATACCATCCACAGGCCAATGGGCAAGCTGATGCCACTAATAAAACACTATGCACGGTTCTCACTAAAATAGTGTCAGAATCAAGAACAGATTGGGATCAGCAGCTATACTCAACACTATGGGCATACAGAGTAGCTTATAAAACATCGATAGGAACAACACCATACAACATGGTGTTTGGCCTAAATGCTATACTACCCATAGAATTTTTAATTCCAACTCTACGAGTAGCAAAAAGCTTGGAATGGGCAGGGCATGAGCTCTCTTCAAGAATTGATGATCTTGAAAATCTAGATGAACTCCGCTTACGAGCTATCGCTTCAATCTATGCTAAAAAGAGAAGACAAAAGGAATATTTTGACAAACATGTGCGTACCAAAGAGTTCAAAACAGGTGATTACGTACTTGTTTATACCTTGAAGCAACATGCCAAGAAACTTAAAAAGCGAGGGATGGGACCATTTGTGATTAGTGATCTATCACAAAGTGGAGCTGTCAAGCTTGCTACATTAGTAGGTGAAGAAATGCCAAACTAGATTAGTGGATGTCGACTGAGGAGGTATCATCTACCACTCACACAGGAGATGCTCCAACAAATTCATCAAGGAAAACAAAGAATGAAGGAAAAACAGAGAGTACGGAAGGAAGCTCAAGCCGAAGCACAAGAACGCATTGCAAAAAGACGGCTTCTGCGACAACGACAACAAAGTGGACCACCATTACGAATCAATGCCATTCGACTGACAAAGTTGGAGGAAGAAACATTGGAGCCAATAATTGCGGTCAAAGTGGGCAGCAATCAAGTTGAATCAACAACCTTGCTTGATTCGGGTGCTTAAGCAAATTTGATCTCTTACAGATTATACCAACAGCTCAAAGTCACAGGTCAACTTCATCCTACTCCTCAAGTGATGGAAAGTAGCACATCACACCCGTTGAAAACATTAGGATAGACTATATTGCATGTACAGATACATCAATATATTTAACCACACAAATTCTATGTGGTGACAGAAGAAAGCACACAACACCCAATGATGCTGGGGAAACCTTGGCAAAAAGAGTACAATGTGCAGATAGATTGGAAGGCAAAGGCAGTCAAAATTCTACATGAACGTGAATAACAGGTGATAGATTTTGCTCAGCAATACCAGCATGCTCAACTGCAAGCCATGCAATCAATGGAAACAAAGCCAAAATCACAAATGCCATCAAAGAACAACATGATACCCGAGACCAAAAATCAAGTAAAAGCCAACCATACTACTTACAGACACATGAAGTCAATGGCCACAATGCAAAAATCTAGGCTACCAAAACAAGGAAAACAAGTATGGATGCGGAAGGATAGAAATGACATGGCAGACAAACAACAATGCAACAAAAGGATTCCAATAAAGCAGATGGTTCAACCACAAACCAGGGGCATAAAACAGATATGGATCCCAAAGAAAATGCTTAGCCATAACCCAAATGTCACTCACATTTGGATACCAAAGCAAAATCAAAAGGAACTCCCTTCAGTACAAGCAACAACGGAAAACCAACATATGTGGATGCCAATAAAAGACAAACCAGTGGCAAATGAGAAAGTGCCAAACCATCTACAAAAACCGGCAGCAACAAAATACAAATGGAAAGCAATGGCCATACGGCCCATAACCATTACGGACCAGCCAATTTTGCCCTTAGAAAAAGCTACGACTCCATCAACAGTGTCGGCAAAGCAATTGCCTTTTGCAAAAAAGAAAATTAAACAGAGAGCAGTAGAGTTACAGCTGTTACTTGCAAAGAAAGCAGGAAACCTCGACGGCGAATGCCAATAATCATTTGCTTATTCCCTTTTCTTGCACAACATTAATTTTTCCATGCATTGACTGAGTATGCATAACGTAGGGCCACATTAATCGGCCAGGCATTAGCACAACTTTTTCAACCTATGCACGGCACATACTCCGAGCCGATACCTTGTCGTCCGGGAGGACTCCAGCTAGGAGGGGGGGGAGGCATTCTAGAGGCACTCTCAAATGCGGAACCAATAACAAAAACAGCAAAAAAGGGCATGATTTTCGACTATTTTAAGGGTTGTTGTCTGATTGCAAAATTTTCTAGAGTAACCCAAGTATATATGCCCTTATACAGCATGAAGCTAGAGGTATATGGGGCCAAACGCCAAATCAAGCCTCTAGGTGTGTGTATATAAGTAGAAATAGCCATTTTTCAGGAAAAATATTGGTAAAACGGAGAAATCCGGCCATAAAAATTGCATGTGAGTGTATATAATGTGTTTCAATGACGTTTGTGATTTATTGTGATTTTTGGGGATTTTTTGGGTTTGATTTGCTATTTTCCTTTTAATGTTGCTAATTTTTTGCAGAAAAACTTCAAAAATATAAAAAGCAGGTGAAAAACAGTCGTAATGAAAAAACAAATATGGGGATGATCAGTGACTATAGGACAACCTATGGTACAGTGGGGGTGCAATTATGAGACTGGAGCGGAAAGCGTGTTTTAGCCAGATTTTGACCGAAATGCCAAATTTCTGGTAAACAGAGCAAATGGAGTCCAAATCAAGAAATTTTTGAGCCTAAACCGCATCTCGCAAGAAGATAGGAGCACTTGTCAAATTTCATGAAAAGTGGTTCGGGGACCTCCATTATAAGAAATTTTCACCCCATTTTTAGCTCATTCTCACTATTGACTTTGTGGAGAGAGCTTCTGCCACCTAGAGCAGATCGACCTTCCAGAAGCTTCTACGACGCGCACAACTACCCGACGAGCTCCAGACATGAGAGGTAGGCTCACCACCTTGAGCTTTTCGTGCATGTTTGTCATTATGTCGTGAAAACTAGCGTAGGGGTCACACACAAAGCAAGCGGTAGAGACCTACAAGTAGAGACGGCGGCCTAACGGCTAACCTGAAAGCAACAAGACTTCATTGGCAGCTTACCCTAGTCTAGGAGACCAGTCTTGGATAGCCAAAGGCAATAGGAAACCATCGGGAAAAACCCTAATTCCCAGAAACCCGAATTCCCAGAAACCCACAAGAGGCCACCAAATGGGAAATCGGCGAAACGGCGACCAAATGCTACCAAAATTCATGGGTAGGATCATCTCGACATGTTCGACAAATCTATATGACCCGCATGACCAAAAAGTGACCCGAAGCGGCACTAAACTTCAGAAAACGGCATCAGACACACAAAGCGTCAAATTGCACTTGCGGCCAAACCGCAAGCCCGTTTACCACCAAACTTCACGAGCGGCTTTCCTAGACCATCAACAACCAAGTCCTATGGTGGTAGACCACCACAAATCATCAAAGGTATGTAAACGCAACCACGGGTGCTTCTAAAGAGACAAATTGCCAAATGGAGCTCCGGTGAAGCCAAAGTCGACAAAAACCATACGGCAAGGATCCCCAAGGGATCAGGAAGCTATGGAGACCAACATCAAGATATTTCATCACCAAAAAGCACTCCAAAACTTCAAAAATTGGCTCGGAGGCTCTGAAGTCCACACAGGGAGTTGTTCTCTATCCATTTGACTTTTTCGTTGAAAGTAGGCTCAAAAGGGACTTAGGGGGGCCAAGGGCAAGCACTGGGAGCACCAGCAATGAAAAAATCACCAGGAGACATCCTACGCATAGGATGTCTCAAGGGCACTTTTTGGCACAAACTCCAACATCTCTCATCTTGCACAGGTTCTGAATGACATTTACAAGCTATCCACCAAGTTTCATCACATTTGGACCAAATTTGACCTCATATGCATGGAAAAACGCAAAGTTAGGGCATAGAGGAAATAATGGGCCATAGACCTACCAAATCTTGTCCAAATCCCATGAAACTTGCACAACACATTTACCAACACATCAACAAACAATCTGTGTGGTCAGAAGGAGAGAATGATGAAATAGACATCTTACGCGTAGGATGTCTATTTGACTTTTTTGACATGCAAGGGATGTTTTATCATTCCAGATCCAATCACCTCATCATCAGGAGCCCATATATCAAGTTTGAAGCCATTTTAATCACTTTTGACCCCCAACACCTTCAAGATACACTTTTTGAGCCCAGAAACACCTCACAGAGTCTTACAAGCATCAAATCTTGTCCAAATTAAAATCCAAGAACATGGCCATGTTCCATAGGCCAAGGACAACCCACAGAACAAGTTTCATGTCATTTTGATGAAAAAGACATCCACGCGTACGATGTCTCAGGCATAAATTTAGCCTTCTGTGCAAAGAATGACATCATGGGAGCCAATACCATGGTGCAATGAGCCCATATACCAATTTTCAACCCATTTGGACATCAATTGCTACCTATGATGGACATTCTACCCAAATTGTGACCTAAAGCCTGAATCAGCCCAAAAATCCACTTTTTGATATCCAAATTCAAATCCAAGCATATATCCATGTTCCATGAGCCTTACACTACATGCATGTCAAGTATGAACCAATTCTGATGAAAAAGACATCCTACGCGTAGGATGTCTAGATGGAAATTTTTGGCCAAATTTACACTGTGAGCACATGCACAGCTTCACAAGTTCCTTTTAAGCTTTATTTTAAATTTTCAAGTCATTTGGATAAGTAAAACTCAGTTTCGCAGCTAATATGGAAAACACGCTAACTTCGGACTACTGAGTGAAACAGGATCTATGGCAGCCTCGAAGTCACCGGCAAAGAGGAAAAGAATGACCATCAAGGATTATCTGGACGAAGTGGAACCCTTTGTCATTCCAGAAGGAACACTAAAGCCCACCAGCACCTGGATACAAGAGGATCTGTTAGAGTCCAATGACCTAAAGATCTACCAGGGAGTGCTCAAAGACACTGAAGGCAATGTTATAGAGCTACCAATGCTGCCAAGAGAACTCAATGAGTTTGTACAAAGCAAGATGGCTGGCTACTTGGAGAAAATTGATCTCCACAACTACTTCGAAGCAATATCGGCAGGGGTGGACATCAAAAGAGTCTGGGAGTTTGTAACAAGCATCAAAGAAGATGGGGTGGCCAAGGTAACAGATTTACAAGGCACACTAGAAACAGAGATAATGATCACTGAGCGGGTTGTAGCCCATGCACTAGACCTCTCCAATGAGGGAGACAGTGTAACAAAAAGAAGGGATGAAGTCAAGGTGTACAAAGAGAAAAAGGCAAATTACACCTTTGAAGACATTGCCAACCCAAAAGTGGCAATTATGAGCCAGTTATACAACCAGTACTTCCACATGTGCACGAAGAGGCCACAGAAGTATAGGATGCCGCCAGGTGTAATTGCCACAACGTTCACTTGGGCAATGACAAAAGGCACCCCAAAGATAATCCACTATGCGGCATATATACATGACAGCTTAGTAAAGATGGGAAACAAAAAGCCAACCTATATAGTGCCAGGGGAACTGATCACCAAGGTGGTTTATGGGGCACTACATGCTAAAGGAAGGTGGCCTGACCCCCCATCTCAGAATGATTGGCTAAGAATAAAAGAAGACAAGGAAGATGAGCCGCAAAGGGCACCAAGGGTGGCTATGAGATTGAAAAGACGGCTAGAGCCAGTTGAAGAGGAGCAACCCGAGTAGAAGAAAGGAAAGAATGAGTTTGCTCAAGTGCCGGCCAAAGAAACAAGGTCTCAGAAAGTGGCAAGAATAGAGAGGCTGATGGAGAGTTTTCGAGCGGAGAGAGCCCTCAAGGGTGATTTAAGCGAGCTCTGGAAGCCATCTCTAGAGTCTATGTCCGGATCGTCTAGAAGAGTGCAAAGGGACCGATTTGAAGATTATATCAAGAATTTTGAGATTCTTGATGCTGCAACAGAAAAAATCCCTCATGTCCCTTTCACAGAGGAGGAAGTACAGCAGATAAGGCAGAAACTGCTAGATGAGCAAGAGAGCCAGGAAAGAGAAAGAAAAACAAAAGCAGACAGGGACTTAAAGGGCAAACCTGCATCTTTACCAGATAGCCCTAAACCTAGCCCACAGCCATCACCACCGCCCTCACCACCTCCTAGCAGCCCTCCACAGGAAGATAAGGAGGCTGAGGACAGACAAGAAGAAAGGCAAGCAGAAGATCAAGAGCAAACACAAGAACCTGAGCCAAAAGAAGAGGCCAAGCCTAAAACTGAGCAAAAAGGATTTGATGAGGCTTACTATGCATTTTTGGACCTGCTAGCTGTAGGCTATACGAAGGAAGAAGCCGCCACAGTCGCATTCGACTTGGCGAGGAAAGGGCCTAAAGAACAGATGCAAGGCATCAGGCTAGTGGAGCTAAAAGATATTTCTACAGACACGGTAGACCTGCACCCACCCTCCAATGACTGGGACGTGGTGATGACAAAGCTAGCCGGATTGAGGGCACAATCCATGGCTTCAGAGAAAGAAATGACAACTCTCAAAGCCACTGAAGAAAAGATCAAAATGGAAGTACATTCTTTGCAGGCACAAAGCCAAGGGCAAAAGGAGAGAGAAGCCGACCTACAGGCAAGCTTGGCAAGGGCTCTACAAAACTTCCAAGCAATGGAAGAAGCGAATCAGGAAGCAGCAAAAAGAATACAAGCAGCTCAAGAAGAGTGTCAGCAGCTCAGCAAGTCATTGCGAGATGCCGAGAAAGAAAGAGATAATCTGACACTACAGCTGGCAGAAGAAACGAAAGAAGTAGAGGCCATGAGGAATGCCAAGGAAAGAGCAGAGATAGAACAAGAAGCAAGCCTGGATGAAGTCCTTGAGCTCAAGGACCACCTAAAATTCAAAGATCAAACCATCCAGAGGCTACGAGCATCACTTGCTAGAGTCAGAGCTACGAGCTCGACTCAAATCATTTCTGAGAGTCAACTCTACGAAGAGCAAATGCAAGAACTTCAGAAAAAACTGACTCTCGAGAAAAAGCAGAGATTGATGATGGCTGAAGGTTCTATAGTCATGCAAACTAGAATGGAAGAGAGCCAAAAAGCCCTGCAAGAAGAATTGGAAAGCATGAAGATAAATCTCGAGGAGGCGGAAAGAATAAACGCCGAACTTAATGACTTCCTTGTGAATATGGGCGGACAAGCTGAAGCGGTAAAGCAAACACTTCTCGGGCAAATTGAGGAGTTGAAAGGCTAGCAAGGAGGAGAGGCATAAAGCTCAAGGCCAGCCGCCAATGAGGGCATTGACCTCAAAAATGTGGCAGATCTTGTGGACACACCTATGCAAGAGGAAATCATAGCAGGATCCTCTCAAGAGCCACAGGATCTAACACAAGAAGAGGAGGAAAAATTGCGTAAGGCAATAGAGGAAGAGCTCAGAGAAACCACGAAGGAAGCCTTGGAGTGGGAGCAGAGGGTCTTCAAATCTATGACCATTCAGAAGATCGACGCCAGCAATCTCAGGCACGAGTGGCTTCAACCCTCTCTCCCATATCCATTGTTGAAATATGAGGCAGCTACAATAAACAAGCGGATCATCAGAGAAGAGCCAGCTGTACCTCTCTACAATGCAAACACCTCAAAGCCAGAAGGAGTTAAGCTTATTGTGGATTCTCAGCCAAAGTGGAGGAAGTCTTGGCTTACAAAGTACCCACAATACCTAATCCACTTGGTAGAGGCACCTAAAAATATCAAAGACAACCTCAGCTTATGTCCTCTACCAAGGGTTAGGACGTTGTCGAGAAATTTGCGGTCTTGCCGGGAAAGCACCGGGCTTATGGCTGTGAGAGTTTGTGAGAGAACTCAACAAAAACTATATGAAGTAGTTAAACCATAGATGCCATGAAGACTAGGGTTTGGAAAGAAGTGCAATCAAAGAAGACTCACTCTTTCTCTCTTGCATTCACGCACACAAAGAAAGAACGCAAAAGAGAATGTCAAAACAATACGAAGATGAAAACATCAAGGCTATGGTCATATCGTATCATGGGTAATATGAAAGGGTTAATGGATGAGTTAATGGCATTCAATCTTGGCTGACCAAATAGGCTACGACTTGTTCTTTGGAATTGTAGTTTTGTGCTTACCATAATATATATATTTTGTCTAGTGATTGGGATTAATTGTGTGTACAAATCCTCTTGGTTCATAGCAAGATAACTACGCTTACGTCAAAAGAAAAATTATAGTCTATGAGAGGTAGTATAATGGGATCCGGTGATAGAAGTATTTCATTGAGCCTTTTAGGGCCAAAGAGAAACACTATACGTTGTTGAAAGTGTATTTTACGGCTAATCCATACGTTAATTCTAATAGATTTTACAGAGTGAAAGCGATAGAAATGATCATCATGTGGGTTATTCATCTAGGATAGTATGTGAGAAATGTAGATATGAGAGAAGTGAAGAGATGAGAATTTTCCCTCCCAAGCCCTATTCTTGCCCGTAGATAATAAGGATACTGCGGGGAGAGATGTACCTATAGCAAAGAGAACCTAAAATTTGTAGAGAGGATGAATTACTAAGAGTGAGAGAGATAGATTTGGTTAAGGAGATGAGATTAGATACATATATATATATATATATATATATATATATATATATATATGTCGGATTAGAGATGAAAAAGAAAACAATAAGAAATCAAGAAAACATCAATGTAGAACACATCTTACTTGACAAACCCTTCGGCACCATTATTGATGGAGAGAGAAGAAAAGGGGAGCACTCCACTTTGATTGATACGCTAAGTACAACACCTTCTTTGATTAGAGTTGATCTTCCAAGGATAGCGTACAAGAATGGCTAGTCTTCCTCTAGGAGAAAGTGTAGGCTTGGGCTTATGTTAATGGGGCTATGTACAATTAGGCATTACTACTCACTCCCTCAAGAATTCCTCTCATCAATGGCTTGAATGCTTGGGTTCTTTCCAAGGAAGAAGAGGTCCCCTTTTATAGGTGAAGGGAACCCACAAGGGTTTACACAAGAAGAGAGGAGCCAGTGTGAACAAGAATTGGAAAAGTTGGAAATGAGCTGTCTCTGCATGATGTGGGCAGACTGGGGTCCAGTATTTTGATCATATCTCCTCAACCGTGGCTCCAAATAAAAAAGTAAAAATATGGGCAAAAACTTCAGCTCATTAGCTACGATTTTTATTTTAAAATCGTTTTCCAATTCGGATTGGAACCTTGTGTAAAAAATTCATCAAAATAGGGTCCATTTATGGCAGCAAAAGTCTTCATGTGGTCTCCTTAGCCTAGACTTTCATTTAATTCCAAAGGACACCTCATGCCATATGAAAGCATGACATTGCTCCTTGACAAAGTTTTGTAATCATGCTTGCAATAATGCATTAAAATAAGTGTATCTTTGAAATCATGCCACCTAGTGTCCCACTAGGATTTGATTCTCTCCTAGTAGCTTTTTAAAAAGAAATATAAGAAAAGTGTAAAAAATACATAGAATATATATATATTGCAGTTTATCCTAGATATAGGATCTAGCTAGGGTGTGAGATGATAATGAAATAGTATAAATAAAGAATCAATGCTTTTTGCCCCAAGTTAAAGAGGCGGAGCTATTGATGCTTTTCCCATAGTATTTTCTGATGGTAAAGTAAGGATATGTTACCCTTGAGAAAAATAATAGGATGAGATAGAAGGCTTATTATTATACTTAAATATGCATATGTACACTATAGGAAATATAATTATGTATCTAAAAAAATACAAGATAGATCTTGTAGCATGCGTTCCCACTATGTACGTGTCACAGCACGACAACGTGGAAGGCACAGGAAATTCTGCAAAGAAGCCAACCCACTTGGTTGAACTACCCAAAGCTGCCGGGCGTGAAGGCAGGTGAGAGAATAAGTGTCCAATACATTGTGAAAACCCTAATGGGCACCATAAAATTTTTCACTGGCTCGCGTGACCTTACATGCATTATGATGAGAAAAATTTGCAAAACCATCTTAGCAGTGTTCGAGACCTTCAAGCCAGGCCAGGTAACTGACAGCATCTTCTTCTTCCAGGATACATACAGATGCACCTATGATCTGTCAGGTCATCCTTCCAAGGAGGTGATACATGCGTTGTATCAAAGGATCATGTTTCTACCATCCTATCACCTCCAGGCTTGTGAAGAAGCATTCTATACAGGGTTCTTCACCATGAATATGGACATTTTTGGCCCAACAATGCTGAACCTACATGCCAGGTACGAATCACTGCTAAAGATGCGGGAAACAATAAGATGAAGCAGCAGATCAAGGCCATGTCAGGGACGACATGAGCAAGGAGGGGGGGAGTGTTAGAAGCTAGGCACACCCCACGGTAGTAACTACTCGGAGGATTATTATTTTTTGTAATTATTCATTCATTGAGGCAAAACCTGATTTTTCACCCTGTAATTATTGGGACTTACAGAAGTTTCCAGATTGTATCCCAGTTTTGATAGTTAGATTGAGTAGATGGTTGATTTTGGAGCTTTAGGGTTTGAGAAATTGTAAGGTATATATACCACTTTTTGACCTTAATGAAAGACCTTTTGTCATTTTTAAAAGAAGTTTGAAGTCTGTGAGTGAGCGTACTGTGTACGAGAGAGAGAGAGTGAGCTTCATCTTGACGCTACATGTGCTCTGGTGGTCAGAATCGAGTGGAGAAGTGCAGCGTGTTGCCCTCGACAAAAGCTACGCATCGATACTTACATTGCGTACGTACGGTCCGGTTTTGCGAGCTCCTTCTACGAGCTTCATCGGGTGTTTGGGTGAGCATACGTTGTCCGATTTTTCATTGCAGCATATCCACACGTTCACATTGAGTAGAACTACACATTAGGCACTTTAGATTTTGGAAACGAAGACCTGCAGATTTCGGTCAGACATCCTACGTGTTTCTGCACCAGGTGTTTTGGGTCGGGATTTTGGTTCATAGATCTTAGGGAGAGCAGCCTATTGGTATTAGTAGGGTCTCCTTCAAGTTCTATGGAGTTTCGAGATTGTTTGATGGGTGTTCGGCTCTAGAAAGCGTTGTAGGAAGTTTCCTCTTATGCACTGTTGAAGGTTGTGACTTAGACAATTGGTAGAGACCTCTTTAGGAATTAGTTATAGGATTCGGTTGAGTGTAGGTTGACACCTTATGCTTGCTTCCACGCGCCTGCGGGTCGAGCTTCGTCCTTAGCTGACATTACATGTTAGGTGAGTTCTCGCTGTGCTGACGTCCGTCGCGGCGTATCCGTCCAACACTAGCTCTCTCTCGACCTATTGAAGCAAGGTTAGGGCAAGAAGCTCAAGGAAGGAACTGAAGGAGCGCGGTCTCAAGCTCTCTCTCTCTCTCACGCGCGATCAAGTGAGGAAACAAGCATAAGAGTAAAAGTGGGACTCAAGCTGTCTCTTTCGTAGATGAGCAAGCAGGAAATGTCTCTCTCTCGTTGAGCATAAGTCAAGCATAAGGAAGAAGGAACTCTCTCCCTCGAGAGTAAGTAGAGCTCGTCAAGGGAAAGATAAGGCGAGGGAAGTTCGGCAAGAGCATATGTCGGAGCTCGTAAAGCAAAGGGAGGCAAGCTGAGATGTCATAATCGGCAAGCATTCAGGGAGTCTGAGGTTAAGCATCAAGAAAAGGGGGCGGTAAGGCCAGAAGGAGAGAGGGTAACATCTCTCTACCATAATTGGGAATTACAAGGGCACCACGCAGAGAATTTTTTCCCGATACTCCCTTCCTAATTAGCTTCAAAAGTCTCTAATGGCAGGCATAAGTGGAAAATTTGCAGTCTTAGTTTGATTGGAGAGCATTAAACTTTCTTAACTCTATCATTGACGTTAACGGCAAACGTTTGTAATCAAATTCCACTTCGGCTAATCATTAGCACTTTAAAACATTCGAGTTGTCAATTTTTAAGCATTTAAGGTGTCATCAAAGTCTTTTGCTTTGTGTCCTGCATCTTGTCTCTATTTCTTCCCACAGCGAGCAGCCCTATGCTGACCCAGTTCACATCGCGAACCACATATCCCCCGACATTATCCACCCCCTCTGAACCTGCATAGCCTCCAGTCTATGCCAACTGCACTTCAATCTGCATCTCCTATTAGGTACCTTAAGCTCTTTGTCATCATCAGACTCACGTGATTGGTAAACATATGGAAAATAATATAAGGCTTATACCCTATCATCAATTTTCTAGCTTAATCATTAGATAGCTGCCCACATACGAAATCTTTGAACCGTGTCTGCACATAAGAAATCTTTGAACCGTATCTACCGTATCTTCAAAGCATTCAATTATGGAAACCCTGATTAGTGAACCCCGTCAGACTCAAGTGCTCCAGTTAATGATGCACACAATTTGACCATTGAGCTCGCTTTAGGGAACCCTGTCAAGCTCAAGTATGATTTACTCTATCTGCACATGGAATGGCCGTCAAGTCCTTTACTTCAAGTTCTGGTAGCAGAACCAACTCAAAAGATGTGAAGATACTTCATCATTTGTCCAAAGAAGTCAATTGGAAGCCAACCATGTAATCTTATTGAACGCATAACCAAAAACTCTTCTGACTTAGCATAATCTAGAAACCAAAACATGTACCATGCAACCTGCTACGACAGACATCTAGTATCCTTTGAATCTGCAACTTGCGCTTCAGTAGCCCCCAGGATCAAATGGGATAATAATGAATTTCCCACACACTAGAGCATCATAATATCCACATGAACATACGTTTTTTGTACCGATCAATATCAAGCACTTCTCGTGCAAATAT
The DNA here is from genome assembly GCF_014529385.1 of Adiantum capillus-veneris. NCBI lineage: Eukaryota > Viridiplantae > Streptophyta > Polypodiopsida > Polypodiales > Pteridaceae > Adiantum > Adiantum capillus-veneris. Next base: position 31,919,163 of record NC_140936.1, read on the forward strand.
GCTACCCGTGGTCCAAAAAGCACGCAATTACTATGCATACATAAGAATATCCATCCATATTGAATCTGCTTATGAATATCCTTAGAATCCCCTGGATCAAACACCATTGAGATCAGATAGCCTTGACGGGCTCCGAAGTATACTAGAGCTTCACCTGAAGCATAGTGCAATGCCCACATCCCGTAAACTTTTGGCAACTTAAGCTCGTTACCAGTAAGCATTAAAGAATTTTGACTCCCTTTTACCGGCAGCCAAGACATCACCGTGTGCACTTTATGCAGTATCAAGGATGATTTAGCATCATCCCCCCCTCTAGCTTCATAGCCATCACAAAAAATCTTGGGAGTCTTTGGACCTGTATCATCAAAGGAATTTTACCTGTTGGGTTTTCATCTTGATCATGAAAAATAGCTTTATCTTGTAGATCTTCATCCATAGCATCGTTGGAGAAATCACCCTTAGAAATATCAAAATTAATCAAAACTATAGAAGTTATCTCCTCATGCAGCCCATGTACAAGCATAGATGTAAAATCCCTGTCAATAATCTGTTCACAATCAGCAGGATCTAAGCAATCTTCATACTCATCAATATCATCCTCTACTTCCTCATCTGCATCCTGTTACTTAGAAATCCATTATAGCACATCCATTACTCTAAATGGATACACGCATCAAAAAGCTCTTCTATACTGTTATAATCATCTCCTTCAAATCTAAACGAGAAATCATCGATTATGGCATCTTCTTCCATGATAATAGCATCTGCAAACATATTGTTAGTAGCATTCATAATTCATTGACATCCTCAAGCTCATCCTGTGTTGGGTCCACAATCTTGGTCATGTAAGGTCTCTGCCACCCTTGGAAAGGGGATTCCCATGTAATGGAATACATATCAGGCCATTTTGGTCATAAACAAAAAGTTACTATTTTTGGCAGTTTTTCCAGCTTTAATGAGCCAATGTTAAATATATTATTGTAAGATTTTAAAAAATAAAATTTTTACTTGTTTATCATTTTCGTCCAAAAATAGAAAGTTTTGAGGTGCTTAAACCCACCTAGACGCGACCGTCTCGTCTAAATCTATCTCGTCCTAAATTTTCATAAAAATAGATGTCTGTCTCGAAAACTACTAAATATAGCAGGTGTGTGCATCTGACACCTTAGTCTGTCATCCTCAAGCTCGTCTTTTAATAGCAAGTTTCAGAATTGAATTTTGACAAGTCAAGCTCACTTTAGACAATTAAAATTCATCCTATTGTTAATAAATTAAATCATAAGCCTAAGGTATGCATATGTATGCATGTGCATGAGCATGTATGTGCATGTGTATGTATGGGTATGTGTATATATGACCATAAATGACCCATGGCCATAGCCCATCTCTTATGGTAAATTGACCCTAAGCATGGGTAAGTACATGAGGTGTATCACTCAATTGGGAAAAAGGGGACACCTCTAGTGGTAAGTGAGAGGCTTGTGACACCTCTAATCCTTCATTTGGCAAGAGGGGGCGAGCAAGGGAGGTATGGGCATGCCTTGGACCTCAAGCAACCTCCAAATCCCTATATAAAGCCCATTCACACTCAATTTTGGACACACTTGAACACACTTGGGAGAAGGGAGCTCTGTTGCTGTGGCAATTAACTTGGTGGCTTCTACATCAAAGCTTTGAGAGATCAATACCTCCAAATCACATTGGGTAATGTAAATCTATTGTTTAATCAAGCTATTATCAATCTCTTCTCTCAATTGGAATCCTTTCCAATTGCTTCCAGACATTATCATTCAATTGGAATCCTTTCCAATTGCTACTCTACTATCAAATGCTATACTCTTATTTACCTGTCCTCAATTGGAAATCAACAATCATTATATCTATTTTATGGTAATTTCTCTACATTACAAAGTAATGAAGGTCTCACCGCTCGATTACATAATTGATTGTGTTGACTACATGCACAATTCTTCATCGATGTAACCTAAATATTTGCATGAATTAGCTAAGCACATTCAAGAATTGTCCGACTAAAAAGATGGATTGTTCTTGCAAGTATATATAAGTGATTATTCATGAAATTAGTGCATAAATGGATGGTGTGAATGAGTATGTCTATTACACCTTACATAAAATTTCTTGCCTACCATAAACATAAATCATTGGAATAGAAGTGTAAGAATAGATGAAATTAACATTCCATCAACCTTATTATCAAATTGGTTTTTGCACAATTAGTTCTTACACATTTTCAAGTTAGTTAGAGACAAGATGGCCCCAAAAAGGACCCGTGTTAGTGAGACTCACAATGATGAGGCTGGCACTAGCCGAGAAGCTGGTAAAGGAAAAAGAATTGCCTTGGAGGATGTGCCACCAAACTCGCCAGGAAATGGTCCTACATTAGACAAGGTTGGAATTAATTTTGTTAAGTATTTTCATTCATGCATAGATGATAGAGCAGAAAAAGGGAAAACAATCTGTATGGATCATAAAACCATCACAAACTACGGCATATGTTTTATATAATTTTCTTTGAAGAGTGAAAGATTGTTTGGAAAGTAATCTGTTTGCTCGTAGAAAAGAAATGTTTGCCTAGTAGAAGAACTCTTGAACCTTCTTCATTCAAAATCCTATACTAATGTAGTCAAAACTCCCTTTGATATCCAGGGAGGAGAGCTTAGCGGAGTGAACGCTAAAGCAGTGCATATGGTGGTACACATCTTGCGGGTTGGTGCCCAAAATGCAAGATAGTACTTGCGGTTTGTTGTACAGATTGCAAGTTATTCACCGTGGATTGTTGCCCAGATTGCAGGACAATTTAGTTGTATGGGTAGCTAAAGACACCGGGAGCAATAAACTCTCGCGAAGAGGAGTGAAATCTTGGGGTTGGGATATTTTAATGAAGAAGGATCATATGTTGTTTTTCTTCTAGAAGGATTGTCTTGGTGCCGATTTGAAATTGGTTGAAGGGCTGTCTTAATGAACTTGTGATGGAAACCCAAAAAAGGAACTTTGTGTATGAACAATCATGCGGTAGTAATTAGAAAACAATCAGAACAAAGTGTGAGTGTGGGGGTGGAAAGTGGGGGCACGCTCTGGTTGCCAGTCAAGGATGGGTGGTCTCGATTAGTCGAGAAACTCTCCTCTCCCTCTTGTAAAAGAGCAAATGAGAGACTCATTGTGCCAAGAGTTGAGAATTCCAATTGTACGTGCCTCTAAAAGTATGGGGAAAAAGGAAATTGGGGTTTCTCTCTCTCGGAAGGTGAGAATTAGGAACGTCATAGTATTGTAACAGTTCACACTTTCCCTGCGAGACAGGGCTAGGAATCCTTTTCAATGGTTCGGACTAAAGTTACTCGATGACGAGAGCCTGTCCATTAGAATCTTGTCTATATTGACTATGTTTTCTCAATCGAATAGGGCCTAGCGACCTGTTAGGTGCCCTCCTATTGCCAAAAGGTTATGGTATCGGGGTGGGGACTTCACACGTGGTATCAGAACCTAGGTTAGGAAATTGGAAAAATCGACACTGTTTGAAAAATTTCAAAAATTAATTGGAAACTTAAAGTTAAGAACTCACCAGCATCGATGTTTCAGGAAGATGCCGCCGCTGAGTATCGCAAGTTCAAAACCTTTGAGATAATGTATTTTGATGCTTGTCGCTCTTCAAATTTTTCTTTTTGATGCAACATGATGAAGATTTTGATGAAGGCTTTTACTCCTTCGTCAACAAGAATCCAAAGGGGATGGGAACTTGCATGGGACTACAATGGTGGCATCTTCTACATCAATGTGAAGAAGATCGGATGCCTCTCTTCTGATCTAAGAATCTTTGGTGGGGGGAAGAGCTGCGAGTGATTCAGCTTTATTACTTCCTTGGCACTACTAGAGATGACTACACTATTATCTCAGAAGATGGCCTTGACATGACCTTAAACGAATGGGTTTACAATCAAGTGGTAAAGGTGATCCGTAGCTATAGGATCAAACCCATCTCTGTCCCTGATATCTTTCCTGAAAATAGAATTCTTGTATTTTATGAACCCCACAAAGATGTGTATAAGAGGTACTATTCAAACGAAATAGTAGATTGCAAGAACCTCTCCACAAATACCTATCGACTGTACCACTATGTCCCTGGAAATCCAGCTTTAAGAATCATCTAGTTTTTAGCAAATTCAACCTTTGTACATATCATGATAGAAGAAAAAGATGCTCATCTAGCTTCTCAATGAGATCCAACTTTGTATATATCTTGATATAAATTAAGTTAGGGCATCTTGAACTTAGTGAAGTTAGTTGCATTAAATTATTATTTTTTTGTCTTGAGTTGTGGAAGTTTAAAGCACTTCATATAGCGTTAAGTCTTTAAATCAAACCATCGACAAGTGTATTATTGCAAAGGTACCGTCAAATGCTTTGTATACTTCCCTACAAGAGAAAAAACTTCTCCTGAAACAAGCCCAACCACCCACATTCAAAGGCGAGGGAGCCCATGTCAAGTGTGACGCTGAAGCCTGGATTGAGGCAATGGAAGACTATTTCGAAGCTGCAGGAACCCAACCTGTAAACCAAACTATGCTCGCAATGTTTCATCTTGCTAGCGATGCAAAAATATGGTGGAAACAACATTGCAAGGACTTGGGTGTTTTAGGATCTTCCCAGTCTTGGGAGGAAATTAATGAAGCCGTTACAGCATGATATCTTCCTCCTGCTCATCATGATGCCAAAATGAATGAATTCTTTGCTCTAAAGCAGTTATCTTTATCGGTGGGAGAGTATTACACCAAATTTGTAACTTTGTGAAGATATTCCCCGAAAATGTCTATTGGACAATAGGTAGCACGGTTCTGTCGAGGGTTGAATCAACCGTTGGATACGCGCCTTGAAGCAATGAGACCTATATCTCTCCTTTAAGGGCAACACCGCTTGCCAAGGAAACAACTAGGAATCAAGGAAGAGGAAACTTTAGAAGCCAAAGGGCCAGACCCAACAATTGGAGCCCCATACCTACTAATCAAGCTTATCAACCTCGCCTTATAGCAGCAAACAACTACAGTAACTCAATCGCAATGTCCAAATGTTCGTTGCTACGAGTGTGATGAGCTAGGTCATTATAGGAGTCACTGTCCTAAAAGAAGCATAGCAACAAACGCAAATGCCATTCCTGTAGCACAAAATGGTAGAGGTCGACCTATTCGCCGTGGAGGAAGGAATGCAGGAAGAGGACGTGGAAGAGGAGAAATGGCTCAAACTCATGCCATTATTATGGAAGAACCAACAGTGGGAGACCAAGTTGAAGAGAGAGCAACTCTGCATGCCGCAATTGACAACCCGAGTGCTTGCCAACAATATGCAGTCATTCAAGCACTAGGGTCTCGCCAAGGTGAAAAATTTGAATTTTTAATTGATTGTGGAAGCACACACTCGTTTATCTCTCCTAAATGCATGAGAAAGCTAAAACTAAACCAGTATCCTGTTGAGAGACTAATTGTGGAACTAGCAAACGGGAAGGAAGTCCTAACTCAGCATACAGCAGGACAGGTAGAATTTGAACTAGGGGGATACTCTACTTTTGCAAACTTTCGCACTTTAGGCATTATATCTGGGTGTTAAGGTCCACCACTTCTCCAACCTATAAGGCTATATCTTAAGGGTTATTCTTTCTCACCACTTGGAGTGACCATGATAGGTTTTACATGGGGGTTTGGTTCCAAGGTCCACCACTTGTCCAAGCTAGGGTCCATTGAAACATGGAGAGAAGGATGCTCCACCATTTGTCCAAGATACGCTTCATTGAAACATGAAGAGAAGCAAGCTACACCATGTCTCCAAGATGCTAAGCTCCATTGAAATACCTTAAACCCATGATATTTCGTACATGGGGGGTTTACATTCAAGGTCCACCACTTGTCCAACCTATTATCTCTAGTAGCATGAGTGGTTTGGTCTCAAGATTCACCACTTTTCAACTCTATGTCATTATATTAAGAATATCTGGGTGATAAGGTCCACCACTTGTCCAACCTATAAAGATATATCTTAAACTTTATTCTTTCTCACCACTTGGAGTTACCATGATAGGTTTTACATGGGAGTTTGGTTACAAGGCCGACCACTTGTCCAAGCTAACTCTATTGAAACATAGAGAGAAGCAAAGGTCCACCACTTGTCCAAGCTAGGCTCCATTGAAACATGGAGAGAAGGATGCTTCACCATTTGTCCAAGATAGGCTCCATTGAAACATAAAGAGAATCAAGGTGCACCATGTCTCCAAGATGCTAGGCTCCATCTAAATACCTTAAACCCATGATATTTCGTAGATGGGGGGTTTACATTCAAGGTCCACCACTTGTCCAACCTATTATCCTTAGTAGCATGAGTGGTTTGCTCTCAAGATTCACCACTTTTCCACTCTATGCCATTATATTAAGAATATCTGGGTGTTAAGGTCCACCACTTGTCCAACCTATAAGGATATATCATTACGGTTATTCTCTCTCACCACTAGGAGTGAGCATGATAGGTTTTACATGGGGGTTTGGTTCCAAGGTCGACCACTTGTCCAAGCTAACTCTATTGAAACATAGAGAGAAACAAAGGTCCACCACTTGTCCAAGCTAGGCTCCATTGAAACATGGAGAGAACGATGCTCCACCATTTGTCAAAGCTAAGTCTATTGAAACATGGGGGATTTACATTCAAGGTCCACCACTTGTCCAAGCTATTATCGCTAGTAGCATGAGTGGTTTTGTCTCAAGATTCACCACTTTTTCACTATATCTCATTATATTAAGAATATTTGGGTGTTAAGGTCCACCCCTTGTCCAACCTATAAGGCTATATCTTAAAGGTTATTCTTTCTCACCACTTGGAGTGACCATGATAAGTTTTACATGGGGGTTTGGTTCCAAGGTCCACCACTTGTCCAAGCTAGGGTCCATTGAAACATGGAGAGAAGGATGCTCCACCATTTGTCAAAGATAGGCTCCATTGAAACATGAAGAGAAGCAAGCTGCACCATGTCTCCAAGATGCTAGGCTCCATTGAAATACCTTAAACCCATGATATTTAGTACATGGGGGGTATACATTCAAGGTCCACCACTTGTCCAACCTATAATCGCTAGTAGCATGAGTGGTTTGGTCTCAAGATTCACCACTTTTCCACTCTATGTCATTATATTAAGAAGATCTAGGTTTTAAGGTCGACCACTTGTCCAACCTATAAGGCTAGATCTTAAAGGGTATTATTTCTCACCACTTGGAATGACCATGATATGTTTTACATGGGGGTTCGGTTCCAAGGTCCACCACTTGTCCAAGCAAACTCTATTGAATCATAGAGAGAAGCAAAGATCCACCACTTGTCCAAGCTAGGGTCCATTGAAACATGGAGAGAAGGATGCTCCACCATTTGTCCAAGATAGGCTCCATCGAAAAATGAAGAGAAGCAAGCTGCACCATGTCTCCAAGATGCTAGGCTTCATGGAGATACCTTAAACCCAGGATATTTTGTACATGGGGGGTTTACATTCAAGGGCCACCACTTGTCCAAGCTATTATCGCTAGTAGCATGAGTGGTTTTGTCTCAAGATTCACCACTTTTTCACTCTATGTCATTATATTAAGAATATGTGGGTGTTAAGGTCCACCACTTGTCCAACCTATAAGTTTATATCTTAAAGGTTATTCTTTCTTACCACTTGGAGTGACCATGATAGGTTTTATATGGGGGTTTGGTTCCAAGCTCCGCCACTTGTCCAAGCTAACTCTATTGAAACAGAGAGAGAAGCAAAGGTCCACCACTTGTCCAAGCTACGCTCCATTGAAACATGGAGAGAAGGATGCTCCACCATTTGTCAAAGATAGGCTCCATTGAAACATGACGAGAAGCAAGCTGCACCATGTCTCCAAGATGCTAGGCTCCATCGAAAAACATTAAACCCACGATATGTCGTAGATGAGGGGTTTACATTCAAGGTCCAACACTTGTCCAAGCTATTATTGGTAGTAGCCTGAGTGGTTTGGTCTCAAGATTCACCACTTTTCCACCCTATGTCATTCTTAAAGGCTACATCTTAAAGGTTATTCTTTCTTACCACTTGGAGTGACCATGATAGGTTTTACATGGGGGTTTGGTTCCAAGGTCCACCACTTGTCCAAGCTAACTCTATTGAATTATAGAAAGAAGCAAAGGTCCACCACTTGTCTAAGCTAGGCTCCATTGAAACATGGAAAGAAGGATGCTCCATCATTTGTCGAAGCTAACTCTATTGAAACATGGGAGGTTTACGTTCAAGGTCCACCACTTGTCCAAGCTATTACCGCTAGTAGCATGAGTGGTTTTGTCTCAATATTCACCACTTTATCACTCTATGACATTATATTAAGGATATCTGGGTGTTAAGGTCCACCACTTGTCCAACCTATAAGGCTATATCTTAAAGGTTATTCTTTCTCACGACTTGGAGTGACCATGATAGGTTTTACATTGGGGTTTGGTTCCAAGGTCCACCACTTGTCCAAGCTAACTCTATTGAAACATAGAGAGAAGCAAAGGTCCACCACTTGTGCAAGCTAGGGTCCATTGAAACATGGAGAGAAGGATGCTTCACCATTTTTCCAAGATAGGCTCCATTGAAACATAAAGAGAATCAAGGTGCACCATGTCTCCAAGATGCTAGGCTCCATCTAAATACCTTAAACCCACGATATTTCGTAGATGGGGGGTTTACATTCAAGGTCCACCACTTGTCCAACCTATTATCCTTAGTAGCATGAGTGGTTTGCTCTCAAGATTCACCACTTTTCGACTCTATGCCATTATATTAAGAATATCTGGGTGTTAAGGTCCACCGCTTGTCCAACCTATAAGGATATATCATTACGGTTATTCTCTCTCACCACTTGGAGTGAACATGATAGGTTTTACATGGGGGTTTGGTTCCAAGGTCCACCACTTGTCCAAGCTAACTCTATTGAAACATAGAGAGAAACAAAGGTCCACCACTTGTCCAAGCTAGGCTCCATTGAAACATGGAGAGAACGATGCTCCACCATTTGTCGAAGCTAAGTCTATTGAAACATGGGGGATTTACATTCAAGGTCCACCACTTGTCCAAGCTATTATCGCTAGTAGCATGAGTGGTTATGTCTCAAGATTCACCACTTTTTCACTATATCTCATTATATTAAGAATATTTGGGTGTTAAGGTCCACCCCTTGTCCAACCTATAAGGCTATATCTTAAAGGTTATTCTTTCTCACCACTTGGAGTGACCATGATAAGTTTTACATGGGGGTTTGGTTCCAAGGTCGACCACTTCTCCAAGCTAACTCTATTGAATCATAGAGAGAAGCAAAGGTCCACAACTTGTCCAAGCTAGGCTCCATTGAGACATTTAGAGAAGAATGATCCCCCATTGGTGGAAGATAGGCTCCATCGAAACATGAAGAGAAGCAATCTGCACCATGTCTCCAAGATGCTAGGATTCATCGAAATACCTTAAACCCAGGATATTTTGTACATGGGGGGTTTACATTCAAGGGCCACCACTTGTCCAAGCTATTATCGCTAGTAGCATGAGTGGTTTTATCTCAAGATTCACCACTTTTTCACTCTATGTCATTATATTAAGAATATGTGGGTGTTAAGGTCCACCACTTGTCCAACCTATAAGTCTATATCTTAAAGGTTATTCTTTCTTACCACTTGGAGTGACCATGATAGGTTTTACATGGGGATTTGGTTCCAAGGTCCACCACTTGTCCAAGCTAACTCTATTGAAACAGAGAGAGAAGCAAAGGTCCACCACTTGTCCAAGCTAGGCTCCATTGAAACATGGAGAGAAGGATGCTCCACCATTTGTCCAAGATAGGCTCCATTGAAACATGACGAGAAGCAAGCTACACCATCTCTCCAAGATGCTAGGCTCCATCGAAAAACATTAAACCCACGATACATCGTAGATGAGGGGTTTACATTGAAGGTCCAACACTTGTCCAAGCTATTATTGGTAGTAGCCTGAGTGGTTTGGTCTCAAGATTCACCGCTTTTCCACTCTATGTCATTATATTAAAAATATGTGGGTGTTAAGGTCCACCACTTGTCCAACCTATAAGGCTACATCTTAAAGGTTATTCTTTCATACCACTTGGAGTGACCATGATAGGTTTTACATGGGGGTTTGGTTCCAAGTTCCACCACTTGTCCAAGCTAACTCTATTGAATCATAGAGAGAAGCAAAGGTCCACCACTTGTCCAAGCTAGGCTCCATTGAAACATGGAGAGAAGGATGTTCCACCATTTGTCGAAGCTAACTCTATTGAAACATAGGGGGTTTACGTTCAAGGTCCACCACTTTTCCAAGCTATTACCGCTAGTAGCATGAGTGGTTTTGTCTCAAGATTCACCACTTTTTCACTCTATGTCATTATGTTAAGAATATTTAGGTGTTAAGGTCCACCAATTGTCCAACCTATAAGACTATATCTTAAAGGTTATTCTTTCTCACGACTTGGAGTGACCATGATAGGTTTTACATTGGGGTTTGGTTCGAAGGTCCACCACTTGTCCAAGCTAACGCTATTGAAACATAGAGAGAAGCAAAGGTCCACCACTTTCCAAGCTAGGGTCCATTGAAGCATGGAGAGAAAGATGCTCCACCCTTTGTCCAAGATAGGCTCCATTGAAACATGAAGAGAAGCAAGGTGCACCATGTCTCCAAGATGCTAGGCTCCATCTAAATACCTTAAACCCACGATATTTCATAGATGTGGGGTTTACATTCAAGGTCCACCACTTGTCCAACCTATTATCGCTAGTAGCATGAGTGGTTTGCTCTCAAGATTCACCACTTTTCCACTCTATGCCATTATATTAGGAATATCTGGGTGTTAAGGTCCACCACTTGTCCAACCTATAGGGATATATCATTAAGGTTATTCTTTCTCACCACTTGGAGTGACCATGATAGGTTTTACATGGGGGTTTGGTTCCAAGGTCCACCACTTGTCCAAGCTAACTCTATTGAAACATAGAGAGAAACAAAGGTCCACCACTTGTCCAAGCTAGGCTCCATTGAAACATGGAGAGAACGATGCTCCACCATTTGACGAAGCTAAGTCTATTGAAACATGGGGGGTTTACGTTCAAGGTCCACCAGTTGTCCAAGCTATTATCGCTAGTAGCATGAGTGGTTTTGTCTCAAGATTCACCACTTTTTCACTGTATGTCATTATATTAAGAATATTTGGGTGTTAAGGTCCACCACTTGTCCAACCTATAAGGCTATATCTTAAAGGTTATTCTTTCTCACCACCTTGAGTGACCATGATAGGTTTTACATGGGGGTTCGGTTCATAGGTCCACCACTTGTCCAAGCAAACTCTATTGAATCATAGAGAGAAGCAAAGATCCACCACTTGTCCAAGCTAGGGTCCATTGAAACATGGAGAGAAGGATGCTCCACCATTTGTCCAAGATAGGCTCCATCGAAAAATGAAGAGAAGCAAGCTGCACCATGTCTCCAAGATGCTAGGCTTCATGGAGATACCTTAAACCCAGGATATTTTGTACATGGGGGGTTTACATTCAAGGGCCAATACTTGTCCAAGCTATTATCGCTAGTAGCATGAGTGGCTTTGTCTCAAGATTCACCACTTTTCCACTCTATGTCATTATATTAAGAATATGTGGGTGTTAAGGTCCACTACATGTCCAACCTATAAGTCTATATCTTAAAGGTTATTCTTTCTTACCACTTGGAGTGACCCTCATAGGTTTTACATGGGGGTTTGGTTCCAAGCTCCACCACTTGTCCAAGCTAACTCTATTGAAACAGAGAGAGAAGCAAAGGTCCACCACTTGTCCAAGCTAGGCTCCATTGAAACATGGAGAGAAGGAAGCTCCACCATTTGTCAAAGATAGGCTCCATTGAAACATGACGAGAAGCAAGCTGCACCATGTCTCCAAGATGCTAAGCTCCATCAAAAAACATTAAACCCACGATATGTCGTAGATGAGGGGTTTACATTCAAGGTCTAACACTTGTCCAATCTATTATTAGTAGTAGCCTGAGTGGTTTGATCTCAAGATTCACCACTTTTCCACTCTATGCCATTATATTAAGAATATCTGGGTGTTAAGGTCCACCACTTGTCCAACCTATAAGGATATATCATTAAAGTTATTCTTTCTCACCACTTGGAATGACCATGATAGGTTTTACATGGGGTTTGGTTCCAAGGTCCACCACTTGTCCAAGCTAACTCTATTGAAACATAGAGAGAAACAAAGGTCCACCACTTGTCCAAGCTAGGCTCCATTGAAACATGGAGAGAACGATGCTCCACCATTTGTCTAAGCTAAGTCTATTGAAACATGGGGGGTTTACGTTCAAGGTACACCAGTTGTCCAAGCTATTATCGCTAGTAGCATGAGCGGTTTTGTCTCAAGATTCACCACTTTTTCACTCTATGTCATTATATTAAGAATATTTGGGTGTTAAGGTCCACCACTTGTCCAACCTATAAGGCTATATCTTAAAGGTTATTCTTTCTCACCACTTGGAGTGACCATGATAGGTTTTACATGGGGGTTTGGTTCAAAGGTCCACCACTTGAATCATAGAGAGAAGCAAAGGTCCACCACTTGTCCAAGCTAGGCTCCATTGAAACATGGAAAGAAGGATGCTCCACCATTTGTCCAAGATAGGCTCCATTGAAACATGAAGAGAAGCAAGCTGCACCATGTTTCCAAGATGCTAGGCTCCATCAAAATACCTTAAACCCACGATATTTCGTAGATGGGGGGATTGCTTTCAAGGTCCACCACTTGTCCAAGCTATTATCGCTAGTAGCATGGTTTGGTCTCAAGATTCACCAGTTTTCCACTCTATGTCATTACATTAAGAATATCTTGGTGTTAAGGTCTACCACTTGTCCAACCTATAAGGCTATATCTTAAATGATATTTTTTCTCACCACTTGGAATGTGCATGATATGTTATACATGGGGTTTTGTTCCACGGTCCACCACTTGTCCAAGCTAGATCTATTACATATATATTATACATACAATATTCAACTAGATTCCCTACCTATCATGTCCAGTAGCATGGATGCTCTAGCTTTAAGGTCCACCACTTGTCCAATCTATACTCTCTTATGTAAGGGAGATCTCGCTATTAATTCAAAACCTTCCCGCTTAAATTTTAAATTCAAAATCTGATCGCCTAAATTTAAAATATCCCTCCCAAATTTTAAACATCCCGCCTAAATTTTAAAATATCCCGCCCAAATTTTAAAATTCAAACTTTTTTATAAAAATTTAAATTTTACCACTTAAATTTAAAATATTCCACGCGAAATTGATTTTAAATTCAAGTTTACCACAAAAAGATATCATTATACCACCTAAATTCAAATATGCAAACCTCAAATCATTATATTGTACATAAATTCAAACAAATTCAAATTAACAAGCCTAAACTGATATTAGTTTGCATAGATATGAATTTATCACACCTAAATTATGTCACCATGTTAGAGAGAGTGGTTAGAGAATTTGAACAAGGTCCACCACTTGTCCAACCTAGATACCAAGAAGGATTGAGTGTACAAGGTATTGTTTGGAGGTCCTTATAGTCCACTGGTCTCAAGGTCCACCACTTGTGGTAAGGGTCACCAAAAAGTGTATATATTCATCCAAAGAAATACACATATTTTTGGTCTACATGTCCTAGTTTCAACCATTTATGTCCATTAGGTGTATCACTAAACAACACTACTATTTTTGAGAAACATAAGTTACAATCATATCTACAAATGGATTAGAGGAAAATCAGCTCAGCATACATCCAGAACTCGCTACAAGAATCGACTTTAACAGATCATGCAAGTAAGTCTTCCATTCAAGTTTACTATTATTACAATGTGTTAGTTATTTGTGATATTTATGTATGTATATATACTATGTGTGCATATCGTAATTAAGTGTAATTGTGTATCTGCATTATGTATGAGTATTACAATGAAATAACACAAATATACATACATACACATAGATAACACAGACGCACACATACATGAGCATGTATTTTCAAGAGAGAGATAGCAAGATACAGAGATAGATAGATAGAGAGAGAGAGAGAGAAATACATGTTTTCTAGAGAGAGGAGAGAGAGAAAGATAACAGATTTCACTGTGTTTATGTATGTGGAAGAGAGGAAGACGATGTATGGGAATATGTGCACGTATTTTCAAGAGAGAGACAACAAGATAACAGATTTCACTGTGGTTATGTATGTGGAAGTGAGGAAGACGATGTGTGGGAATATGTGCATGTATTTTCAAGAGAGAGACAACAAGATAACAGATTTCACTGTGGTTATGTATGTGGAAGAGAGGAAGACGATGTGTGGGAATATGTGTATGTGTGCGGGGATATTTTTAAACTACGTATCTCTGTCTTTTGACGAGAGAGTGTGTGTGCAAGAAGAGTTACAGAGAAACATCTTCTCTATATGGAGAAAGACAGAGAGTGAGAGAGAGAGAGAGAAATACCTGTTTTTTCTCTATTTGTGAGGTGTGCAATGTCTCCTGAGAAGAAGCTATGCCCGATCCTACCCTTCTGGAAAGCGTTGCGTACGCTGCTGTTTCTTTATCTTGTGCGCGAACTTTCAATCCTGTGCGCTCCATCTATGTGTTGTGTACGATGTCGGGCTTGCTCCTCTACGTGCGCGTATACTCCAACTGTGTGCGATCCGTGTGCGCTTTCTGTGTGTTTGCTGCTCGCCTACTTTCTCTGTGTGCGTTGTTCGTGCGCTCTCTCTGTGCCTAATCTTGATAGGGTTTATTAGAATGCCACGTATGCTACAAGTCCATGTTTTATCATAGGATTAAAAAAAACAAAATCAATATAAAACATTAACCAATTCACATAGTCAAAATTAAAGAAATCATGGTTGAAAATATGCAAAACATGCGTAACTCTATACTATGAATTCACTTATTAAAAAAAAAATCTTTGGGCGCTACCCCTAGCCCCGCGGGGGCGCTACCCCTCGATCTCGCCCGACAGTCGCGCCGGGAGGCGACAAGGGCTGCCGCCCCTTGACCCCGCCTGGGGCACTTCCCCAGGACCCCGCCCGAAACAATATCCCAAAATCAGCCTCCCAAGCCCCGCCATCGAGAGCGCTATATTCCACATCCCCATCAAGAGCGCTACCCCCAAACCTCACGTGGAAGCGCTGCCTTGTCACCCCATTGTGGCATTGCCCTAAGACCCCGCATCTGGAGTGCTAAATGGGAACATTCTTCATTAGTGAAATTTTGAACATAAATTATATTTAGCATATACTTAAATATAATACAAATATTATATTTAAGGTGCCAAAGGTTTGGCCTTATGGTCCTAGATTTAGCCAAGTGGTCAACACATATAGGACCAAGTGCACACTGTGCCACAAAAACTTGGCCACCACTTCACTTGCCAAAGTTTAGGCCACATGGTCAATCCTAAGTTTCCAATGTTCTTATTATGTCACCTTTTGCCTCGTGGAAAACCTAGGCTTGTTTTCACATACTCAGGCACTTCAAGCATAATAAATTTTCATTACTCTTCGCAACCCTTTTGTTCAAGTCTTTGAAAAAACGTTGAACAAAAGGGTTGCCGAAGATTAATTTAAATTAATAGCTTTGAAATTGCGAGAGTATGGTCAAAACAATACTAGTTTTCCACGAGGCAAAAGGAGACATAATAAGAACATTGGAAACTAGGATTGACCATGTGGCCTAACCTTTGGCAAGTGAAGTAAAGGCCAAGTTTTGTGCACAGTGTGAACTTGGTCCAATAAAGTGTTTGACCACTTGGCATAATCTAG
The DNA here is from genome assembly GCF_014529385.1 of Adiantum capillus-veneris. NCBI lineage: Eukaryota > Viridiplantae > Streptophyta > Polypodiopsida > Polypodiales > Pteridaceae > Adiantum > Adiantum capillus-veneris. The sequence goes on from NC_140936.1 coordinate 31,935,049, forward strand.
GACCATAAGGCCAAACCTTTGGCACCTTAAATATAATATTTTGTATTATTTTAAGTATGATCATACAAATATAATTTATGTCCAAAATTTCACAATAATGAAGAAATGTCCCCTTTAGCACTCCGATGCGGGGTCTTAGGCAATGCACAACTGGGGTGACTAAGGCAGCGCTTCCACTTGAAGTTTGGGGGTAACGCTCTGACTGGGGATTTGGAATATAGCTCTCATCGTTGGCTTGGCCTTGGGAGGCATTGGATATATATCGGGCGGGTCCTGGGAAGTATCCCAGCGGGGTCAAGGGGCGGCAGCCCCTTGTCCCTCCCGGCGCGTTTGGAATTAAAGTCTTTACATAGTTCACCTTGGACCTTGGACATTGGATACTACAACTAAGCCCACCACTTGTCCAAGCTATCCTCTGTATATAGCCAAAGGGTTTGGGTTTCAAGATTCACCACTTTTCCAACCTTTCTTCCATTAAAGAAAGGAGGGGCATTATAACTAGGTCCACCAATTGTCCAAGATATGCTCTGATATAGAAAGGGGATTTTGGTTTCAATAATCCACCAGGTGTTCAACCTTGCAAGACTCAAGGGATACTTGGACATTGGAAAGCATAGTCCTATAGTAGTTGATAGGTGGCAGTGGGTATAACAACTAGGTCCAACCTATGCTCTCATATAGCAAAGAGGCTTTGGTTTCAAGGTCCACCACTTGTCCAACCTTGCTTCCATTAAAGAAATGAGGGGCTACGTAAACATTGGCAAGCAAGGTAGAAAGGTCCTAAGGTATTTCACCTTGGATATTGGGCATTATAACTAGGTCCACCACTTGTCAAAGCTATGCTCTGATATAGAAAGGGCATTTTTGTTTCAAGGTCCACCACGTGTTCAACCTTGCAAGACTCAAGGGATACTTGGACATTGGAAAGCATAGTCCTATAGTAGTTGATAGGTGGCAGTGGGTATAACAACTAGGTCCAACCTATGCTCTCATATAGCAAAGAGGCTTTGGTTTCAAGGTCCACCACTTGTCCAACCTTGCTTCCATTAAAGAAATGAGGGGCTATGTAAACATTGGCAAGCAAGGTAGAAAGGTCCTAAGGTATTTCACCTTGGATATTGGGCATTATAACTAGGTCCACCACTTGTCAAAGCTATGCTCTGATATAGAAAGGGCATTTTCGTTTCAAGGTCCACCACGTGTTCAACCTTGCAAGACTCAAGCACCACTTGTCCAACCTTGCTTCCATTAAAGAAATGAGGGGCTATGTAAACATTGGCAAGCAAGGTAGCAAGGTCCTAAGGTATTTCACCTTGGATATTGGGCATTATAACTAGGTCCACCACTTGTCCAAGCTATGCTCTGATATAGAAAGGGGATTTTTGTTTCAAGGTCCACCACGTGTTCAACCTTGAAAGCCTCAAGGGATACTTGGACATTGGAAAGCATAGTCCTATAGTAGTTGATAGGTGGCAGTGGGATTGCCTATTCAGCCTGTTGTGCAGAATGGTGCAGCGATAGTAGGTGTGTTGCTTTGCATGGTGACTATATTGCGATTGCTGGGGATTTTCGTAGCGGCGTGCAGTCTAGATCATGGATTCTTGTACACGAGCATATGACTCGAGCTCGATCCACAAATATTACATATCGGAGGAGTGGTAGATCAGTGTCATGGGCAGCTGACTTTATCTTTGTTGACTTATTTTTATGAGGCTTTCTACACTCACCATCACCTCAACCTACATGGATTACATGTACAGAAGATCATGTACGATCAATTATTCATTTGAGCCATAGTACCTTGGCGGACTCGGGATGGCTACTTGTGATGGAGCCTCTTGCAGGTAACAAAATTAGTCCTAATATGGATATTGTCATTAATATGTTCAGTTTTAATCATTGATGGATTTTGTCCTTGTAGGAGACACAGTCTTTTTGGTTGAGCAATTTTGCAGGGCATCGGAGTTGATTATTCATCGACGTGTGGTGGTTTTGCATCATGCACCTTATGGATATGTAGAGTCATTCGGCGAGAGCGACATGAGGTAATCACTCTATTTATAATTTCATGGTAAGTAAGCGCCAGTGTGCAGCTTTTGAAATTGATTTTTCTGCTTCCTTGTAGTGTGACACTTCTATCATGTTCTTGGTCCACAGGCACGGACCACCCCCACCACTTTACATTGCAGAGAGTGCTTCTTTGTTTCATGCACTGGGGATGAGTGCAATGGATAGCACTATGCGCCACTACTTTCCAGATTCAGGTCGAGTCCTTATGGATTCCGGATTGCCATGGAGAGGGTCTGCACAGAAGAGCCATACTTTTGTGGCATGCTTTATTGAGTTGTTGTGTCGTCCTGGGGGGTTGTGCCTTGAGTTTGGATGTGGGACGGCTCCTATTTTGACAGGTTGTTTGGTCTCTGGCCGTGCATGTGCATCTCTAGATTTTGATGAGGCACTTGTTTCTACTTGCTTGCAGCCCTTGCTTCGACCAAGGAAGCGAGGGAGAGAGGACGCGACCACATCCATAGATGTGGTGGACGACGGAGACCGTCCCGTGGGTGGGAACCCTTTTGATGATTTGTGAGATTCCCATTCTCGACTTACCACAAGACATTCATAGTGTTTTTCTTTTGTTTGGGTTATGTTAGTAGACATTTATGGTTGATTATCTTTCTGTTGTCTTCCAAAATATTGTATGATTCATGGATAGACATTGCTATTACCACTTGTATATTTTTTTTCATATGAATTTATGGGTCATGGTTGTTTTGTTGAATTGAAATTTTGTGTGTATTTTGTTTCATTGAAGTGCATTACCTGAATATGTCAAGGCGGAGGCGAGACACATGACATTGGACCCACGTTACGATGGTCATCCAAAAGATAGGCCTCGAAGACGACATCTCGTCATAGATGATGAGTGTGCTTCAATTTAATAATTTGTATGTAACCAATGGTATAATGTGGTTTAGACTATTGATCCAGAGTGAGGTTTAGTAATGTTTTTTAGCATCTCTTTCTCACAGGAAGTCCCACATATTTTGTTGGGTACCTTCTCATGTCTATCTCTCGTGTATATCGGGATGTCTCCACAATAGAGTGACTTTGTTTTTTGAGTGTGTGTGTGTGTGTGTGTGTGTGTGTGTGTGTGTGTGTGTGAGAGAGAGAGAGAGAAGCCTCATTGGGTTGGCACACAACCATCTAGTGCAACTACTTTTCAATTTTTGCGAAAAAGAATGTAAATTTAATTTCATCCATTTTTTAAACCAGTTTTCTTCTTGAAAACTAGTTTGTCTTTTGACTTTTAAGCTAGTGATAATATGTTAAAGTTTATTTTTTCAAAAACCTCTAGTTATAGCAGTGGTCTAGTATTATGACCCTAGGAGCCTTGGAGGAGCATCATAGGGAATGTATGTGATGTTTTATTGTCGCAGATCCATGAAAAATCAAGAAGAGGTAGTGGTAGTAAGTAGTGTGGCTACATTTGTGCTAGTAGAGTGACCTATTGTCAACTCATATGGTAGAGTTTGAACAAAAGTTATTTAATTAAATCTGGCACTCAATGTATGGCAACCATAGGTCTCTCGCCTAAGGGTAGTGCTCAATTGCATTCTTTTTTATGGGTCTTGCTCGGCTTTACCATTCGCTCGGTAAATTTCGCTCAATCTATTGTAAGACTCCCCAATAACAGTTGGACTGCTTCGGCTTTGTATAATATTGAACGCTATTCTTGAAACATGCTCCTTCAATGCCACTTATATGGGGCGAGTTTCATACCTGACATACCTTGAAGCAAGGGGACGACCATCAATGACTTCTACAGTTGTTATTGGATTAGGCTTCTCCACAAGTGGTATGCCTTGTTCTTTTGCAAATTCTTTGTCCATGAAGCACGTCGTTGCTCCTGAATCTGGTAATGCTTCACAATCCATGTGCCTACCTGGCATATGGATCTTGACTAGTAGCATAAAACTTGAAGTGGAATCAGCAGGAAGAAAGAGACCTTTTTTTTCCTTGTCTTTTGTCCAACCGGTCAGTGTCTATTGGGTTTGGACGTCCATTTTTTCCGAACACGTTGAGGTCATTGCACCATGAACCTTCATCCTTATCTTCCTTGGACACTATTGAACTATGTGCCCCTGCTCTCCGCTATACATACATAAGCCATTAATGCATCACCTTTTCTTTTCCTAGGCTGAGAGAGGTTGAAACCGTGCTGAATCAATTTTCATGGGCTCAATGCTTGATTCATGGCCCTGTTCAGGTGTGTAGCCATTATGTGTCACTTCTGTTTGGGGTCGCAATGTTGCCCCAAGATGCCTCTTTTGTCTCCTCTCAAATAGTTGATTATCACATTCTATTGCTTGAGAGATGAACTTGCTTAATGTGTGAACCTTTGGCATAGTCAATAAAAGATCTTTTACATCATCCTTTAATACCCACCAAAATTGGCTAATGAAATATTCCTCATGCCAAGTCAGATCACAAGTGAGCTGTTGAAATTTGGATGCATAGAAGGATGCAGGTCTTGATCCTTGGCGGAGATTTCTAAGTTTGGTTTCAGCAACCCTTGCTCTATCAATATCCCCAAAGGTTGAAGAGAACTCACGCACAAAAGCTTCAAAGTCATGAAGGACAAGAGATTCTTTTTCAAGTAATGGAGCAAACCAAGAGAGATCCGTACCCGAGAGGAGGGTCCCAATAAGGCCTACTTGAGAGGCATCATCTGGATAACGCTCTCGTTGCATTCAAATGAAGAGACGCACTTGTTGGAGAAAACATCTAAACTTTGATCTAGTCCCATCAAATTTTTCAGGCATGCTGATCTTCGGCTCCTTCTTATGTTGTTGAGAATAGCTGGATCTCACAGCTTGTGCTTGATGTGTGCTTGTCTCTTGAAGCTCTTGAATTTGACGTTGAAGATCTTGCAACGCCGGTCCCAAGATTAGGGGTTTCCCTGCTTGAAGTTGAGCATTACTCTCGCGAAGTTCTTATAACTGAGCTTGGATGCTTTGCAATGCATTGATGAGACCTTCCATCGTCGACTCCATGATGGCTTGAGAAGATTAAGAGATGGTAGTCTTGCCAAACTGTTATGAGAGCGTATAGAGCTAGAAGAGAACAAGAGGAGGCGCTCACAATGTACAAGAACTTGGACTTGATGATAAGACGGCTAGATACAAGACTTGGAATACATGAGTTGAGTACAAGACAAGGCTTGATTGCAAGGACAAGACTTGAACATAAGAACTAGAAGAGGGATTTCCTCATAGGAGCCTCACAACTAGTGTTGGCAAGACTGAGGGGCTTGTGGCCCAAGACCCCTATTTATACTAGTGCTTGAGGAGGTTACTTGAGGAGGTTAGAACTTTCTTGGTTCTTCTTGACGAGGTTAGAATCTTCTAGAACCTTCTTGATTCTTCTTCAACTTTCTAGAGCTTTCCAAAAACTTCAAGATTCTTTCAGAATCTTCTCCAAGCTTCTAGAAACTTCTTGATCCTTCTAGTTCTTCTAGAACCTTCTAGATCCTTCTTCAACTTCTTAGAGCTTTCCAAAAACTTCTAGAGTCTTCCAGAATCTTCTCCAAGCTTCTAGAAACTTCTAGAATCTCCTTTATACTTTTAGAACCTTCTAGAATCTTCTAGATCCTTCTAGATTCTTCTAGAGCCTTCTAGTGATGATGTAGGCGATGACACAAGCGATGATGCAGGCAACAACAACTGACTCTCAAGCATCCATGACACCTTTCGTCAGTGAAACAAGGGGATTTCTTGGGATCACAGGATGGTACCGGATATTTGTTAAGGATTATGCTCTTATTGCGGCACCTTTAACTAAGTTATTAAAGAAAGGGATGAGAATCGAGTGGAGAACCGAACACGAGGCCAGTTTTGCAAAGCTAAAAGGTTACCTAGTATGAGCTCCTCTTCTTAAGCTTCCAGATTTCAATAAAGAGTTTGAAGTTATAACTAATGCTACCAAACTCGCTTTGGGGGGAGTCCTTACTCAAGAAGGTAGACCTGTAGCCTATACTTCTCGGAAGCTCAGAGATCATGAGAAGAATTCCTGTAGCCTATACTTCTCGGAAGCTCAGAGATCATGAGAAGAATTACCCAACCCATGACTTGGAACTCTTAGCAATCATCCAAGCATTAAAGTTATGGAGACATTATCTTCTCAGTCACAAATTTCACTTAGTACTGATCATAAAAGCTTGAAGTGGATCTTTACACAACCCAATCTCAACATGAGGCAAAGGAGATGGATTCAACTTCTTCAAGAATACGACTTTGACATAAAGTTTAGACCTGGGAAGGACAATGTAGTTGCGGACGGGCTTAGCCGCAAAGCTTTCCTTAGTGCTATCTCTATACCCAATAATCGTATATGGGAGAAAATCAAGGAAATAGCCTTGAAAGACCTAGATTATCAGCAGTTGTCTTGGCAGATTCAACAAGGCATAGCACCTGAAGCAAAGATCATATCATTAAAGGATTACTCTATTCAAGAGGGATGCCTTTATTTTCAACAAAGGCTTTGTGTACCTAAGGACCCAACACTAAAGAAAGAAATCCTATTTGAGGCTCATGATAGCCCAACGTCAGGACACCCTGGGTATGCAAAGACCCTAAATGCTGTTAGAAGAAGCTACTTTTGGCCAGGAATGAAGGGGGACGTTCTTCGCTATGTGAAGCGATGTCTCTCATGCCAACAGATTAAAGCTGAAAGAATCAAGCCACCTAGACAACTTCAACCTCTTGATATACCCCAAATGAAGTGGGAATGTATCAGTATGGACTTTGTCACGGGATTACCCTTTGTTGGAGGCTATGACTCAGTATTTGTTGTTGTTGATATGCTCACTAAGGTAGCCCACCTGATGCCCGTAAAAACCACCTTCACTGCCTCGGACATTAGCTGAATCTTTGTGAAGGAAATATTTAGACTTCATGGTCTATTGAAGAGAATTGTTAGCGACAGGGATGCAAAATTTACTTAAAAGTTTTGGACTTCACTCTTTCAAGCCATCGAAACACAACTCTATTTTAGCACAGCATATCATCCTCAGACAGATGGTCAGACTAAAAGAGTAAACCAGGTGATTGAGGACATTCTTAGAGCATATTGTTCACAGAAACTAAAGAAATGGATCCAATATCTACCTTTGGTTGAATATGCCTATAATGCCTTTGACCATAGAAGCATTGGCATGTCACCATTTAAGGCTCTTTATGGTAAAGAATGTTTGGCTCCGTTAAACTTCTCAGATCCTACTATCAAGGTAGAAGCTTCAAAGCAAATGCTCGAAGATATGGAAGCCCAAACCAAAGCAATATGTAAGGATATTCAAGCTGCTAAGGATAGACAAAAGCATTATGCAGATAAAAGGAGATCATACCAAATCTTTAAAGAAGGGGACAAGGTATTCCTTAGGGTCAGGCCCAAGAAAAGTAACCTATCCTTGGGAAAGTACAAGAAACTCAGTCCAAGATATTGCAGACCCTATGAGATTTTCAAAGTAATAAGTGATCAAGCCTATAAGCTAAAGCTACCTTCTAACCTCAAAATTCATGATGTCTTCCATGTTAGGCTACTAAAACCCTATGTTGCTAACCCGGATCAACTTTTGGCAAATGAACAAATAGTTGTTCCAACTCAAGGAGTCCTTGAACTTCAACCTGACTATATCCTAGAAACTTGAGAAAGAAAAATTAGGAATAGAGGCACATCGAGCACCTCGTCAATGGAAAGATTTCCCTGAAGAAGATGCAATGTGGGAAGATGAAATAACTCTCCTTAAAGATCATCTGGACATACCTTTGAGATGAGGACATCTCAATTTTTCAAGTTGGGGAGAATGTAAGGTCTCTGCCACCCTTCGAAAGGGGATTCCCATGTAATGGAATACATATCATGCCATTTTGGTCATAAATAAAAAGTTACTATTTTTGGCAGTTTTTTCAGCTTTGATGAGCCAATGTTAACTATATTATTGTAAGATTTTCAAAAATAAAATTTTTACTTGTTTATCATTTTTGTCCAAAATAGAAAGTTTTGGGATGCTTAGACCCACCTAGACGCGACCGTCTCGTCTACATCTATCCCGTCCTGAATTTCCATAAAAATAGCTATCTATCTCAAAAAATACTAAATATAGCAAGTGTGTGCATCTCACACCTTAGTCTGTCATCCTCAAGCTCGTCTTTTAATAGCAAGTTTCAAATTTGAATTTTGACAAGCCAAGCTCACTTTAGACAATTAAAATTCATCCTAATGTTAATAAATTAAATCCTAAGCCTAAGGTATGCATATGTATGCATGTGCACGTGTATGTATGGGTATGTGTATGTATGACCATAAATGACCCATGGCCATAGCCCATCTCTTATGGTACGTTGAGCCTAAGCATGCGTGAGTACATGAGGTGTATCACTCAATTGGGAAAAAGGGGACACCTCTAGTGGTAAGTGAGAGGCTTGTGACACCTCTAATCCTTCATTTGGCAAGAGGGGGCGAGCAAGGGAGGTATGCGCATGCCTTGGACCTCAAGCAACCTCCAAACCCCTATATAAAGGCCATTCACACTCAATTTTGGACACACTTGAACACACTTGGGAGAAGGGAGCTCTGTTGCTGTGGCAATTAACTTGGTGGCTTTTACATCAAAGCTTTGAGAGATCAATACCTCCAAAGCACATTGGGTAATGTAAATCTATTGTTTAATCAAGCTATTATCAATCTCTTCTCTCAATTGGAATCCTTTCCAATTGCTTCCAGACATTATCATTCAATTGGAATCCTTTCCAATTGCTACTCTACTATCAAATGCTATACTCTTATTTACCTGTCCTCAATTGGAAATCAACAATCATTATATCTATTTTATGGTAATTTCTCTACATTACAAATTAATGAAGGTCTCACCGCTCGATTACATAATTGATTGTGTTGACTACATGCACAATTCTTCATCGATGTAACCTAAATATTTGCATGAATTAGCTAAGCATATTCAAGAATTGTCCGACTAAAAAGATGGATTGTTCTTGCAAGTATATATAAGTGATTATTCATGAAATTAGTGCATAAATGGATGGTGTGAATGAGTATGTCTATTACACCTTACATAAAATTTCTTTCCTACCATAAGCATAAATAAATTGACTAGAAGTGTAAGAATAGATGAAATTAACATTCCATCAATCTTATTATCAAATTGGGTTGTTGCACCATTAGTTCTTACACATTATTATCGAATTGGGTTGTTGCACCATTAGTTCTTACACATTATTATCAAATTGGGTTGTTGCACCATTAGTTCTTACACATTTTCAAGTTAGTTAGAGACAAGATGGCCCCAAAAAGGACCCGTGTTAGTGAGACTCACAAGGATGAGGCTGGAACTAGCCGAGAAGCTAATAAGGGAAAAATAAATGTCTTGGAGGATGTGCCACCAAACTCGCTAGGATTGTCCTACATTAGACAAGGTTGGAATTAATTTTGTTAAGTATTTTCATTCATTGCATAGACGATAGAGCAGAAAAAGGAAAAACAATCTCTATGGATCATAAAACCATCACAGTCTACGGCATATGTTTTATATAATTTTCTTTGAAGAGTGAAAGATTGTTTGGAAAGTAATCTGTTTGCTCACAGGAAAGAAATGTTTGCCTACTAGAAGAACTCTCGAACCTTCTTCATTCAAAATCCTATACTAATGTAGTCAAAACTCCCTTTGATATCCAAGGAGGAGAGCTTAGCGGAGTGAACGCTAAAGCAGTGCATATGGTGGCACACATCTTGCGGGTTGGTGCCGAGAATGCAAGATAGTACTTGCGGGTTGTTGCCCAGATTGCAAGTTAGTCAGTGTGTTGCCCAGATTGCAGGACAATTTAGTTGTATGGGCAGCTAAAGACACCGGGAGCAATAAACTCTCGCCAAGAGGAGTGAACTCTTGGGGTTGGGATATTTTAATGAAGAAGGATCGTATGTTGTTTTTCTTCTAGAAGGATTGTCTTGGTGCCGATTTGAAATTGGTTGAAGGGCTGTCTTAATGAACTTGTGATGGAAACCCAAAAAAGGAACTTTGTGTATGAACAATCATGTGGTAGTAATTAGAAAACAAGCAGAACAAAGTGTGAGTGTGGGGGTGGAAAGTAGGGGCTCGCTCAGGTTGCCAGTCAAGGATTGGTGGTCTCGATTAGTCGAGAAACTCTCCTCTCCCTCTTGTAAAAGAGCAAATGAGAGACTCATTGTGCCAAGAGTCGAGAATTTCAATTGTACGTGCCTCTGAAAGTATGGGGAAAAAGGAAATTGGGGTTTCTCTCTCTCTCTCAAAAGGTGAGAATTAGGAACGTCATAGTATTGTAACAGTTCACACTTTCCCTGTGAGACAGGGCTAGGAATCCTTTTCAATGGTTCAGACTCCCTCAGAATAACCATGTCAAGGTCAACAGCTTGTGAACCACTTGCTGTACAGTCTATGTCTTCACTGAAACCATTATTGAAGGTAGCATCCATGCAAGCAATCTTTGAAAAAAAATCATTTGCAAAGTTAGTCTACGGCGCACAGATAATTGATGACCATTTGACCAAAAATTACCCAAACTTGATTAAAATTGGCTAGTGACCTTAATCTTAAGGTGGCTAGTGACCTTAATCTTAAGGTGCTTAACAGATCTGTGTCAAAGTTGGGACAAAAATTTATAAAAATTTATCAGAAGTAAACAATCGGAATTATTTATATCTGCTTCAAAACCTAATGATTTTGCAAATTTGAATATACCACAAGGTTAAGCACATCAAGTAGACCCCACAAATCCATTTTGGTGAAATTTGGACCACAAAAGTGAGACTTAAGCCAGATTCTTGAAATCAGAGTCTGCGGACATGGAACAGTGGATAAACTTGATCAAATTTTGTCCAAACTTATTGAAACTTGTCCAAGGGCTTTAAAAAGCTGTATACTTGCCAAACCAATCCAAAAAGTACCAAAACTTGACAAAAGTAAATAATCACGATTATTTACTTCTGTTATCCAGAGACTTGACTTTTGGGCTTATACATTGTTAGACCAACATAAAATAAGGCCACGGGGCAATTTTGGGTTCAATCAGATCAAAATTGGCACAGATACACTCAGGTTATAGGTTGCAGATTAAACCTTTGATTTTGCTAAAAGCCGAATCTGAAAGTCAAATTTTGACTTCCATAGCACGATTTGAAGTGATACACAAAGACCAATCACGAGAGTTCTCAAGAGCTCTACTGTCTTTATAGAAGAATAGATAACTTGATTAATTTTGTACAAGAATCAGGTTGTAGATGAGGAATCAGTGGCTTGGCATAAAGTAGCAATTGGAACGAGTGAAAATTGATGAGACAAGTCAATCCAAAGGTGAGTACTCTATCTAGGGCTTCATAAGTCTATATGAACCTTAGATGTGGTCGTGTACTAGGAAATCAGGGCATACTTGGAGAAACCTCCAGTAGAGTATCTACCGAAGAAAATGTGAATCAAGACAAATCCTTGCACACAATTCCTGAATCAAGACAAAACGTGAATCAAGACAATTCCTTGCACACAATTCCTGAAGAAGTCTCCGACACTTTTTCAGATGCAACATCCGAAATGTCTTCTTACTGGACTCACTCGGAAACCGGAATGACAATGCGCTATAAGCATATACTCTCTTTTTACAAGACTAACGTCACGGAGCCCAGGTTTACTTGGACCCTAACGAGGAGTATGCTATTCGCATTGATGACCATGGTATTGAGTTCGAAGAAGAGGTTAGGACAAACAAACAAGAAAAAATGTACATGGATCGAAACGAAACTCAATATGTACAAGTCAAAAATCCTGATGTGGTAGACGACTTGGGGTTAGAAGTAAACACCATAATCCCAGATATGTCAGCAAAAGAAGGACCACCAACTTTAGAATTCGAAGAATACTATCAAGTAGATTTGAAGCCTTTGAAACGGCTTAGTACGGATAATCCTAGGATCGGAGTCTATTGTTGGGAAGATAGAAACATAAAAGATCTTTTGTGGACTTCTCATGCCAGACCAGGACAATTAACGGCCATGAAGATCATCTATATCTTCAAGATCAAAGATAAGGGATTAGCGAACCTACCAACGTACCTGTTTAGAGATTGTTATAACAACAACTTTGTTATGATGACTTCCGAGGAGGTAGAACAAACCAAATACCAAAGGGTATTTCATACGGGATTGGATATTGGGTCAAGGACCAGAAACAATTCCAAGAGATGAACACCGTGAGAGATCATCTGAGAGTAATGTGAAGAAACCAGAAACCAACTCATCACATAGAAAACCGGGTGACACTAAGGCCAGTCTAGGGCTACATGAGTCACTATTTCCAACAGACTGGTTTGAAGGACTCGGAACAGGACCAACTCCCAGAAGACCTGGGGTTGAACCAAATAGACGTGTCAAACCAGCTGATTTTTAGAAATTGGTCAAAAAATACAGTGGATCAGGGGATCCATATGACCACTTAGTAAGCTTTAAGCAAGTGCTAAGAGAAAACGTATATTCGATTTCCATACTCAATTCGAGGGGTTTGGAATGACATTAGAAGGAAAAGCTTTGGCATGGTTTCAAAACATTCCACCAAGGTCAATCATGGACCTGAACACATTAGCTCAAGGATTTGTAGCTACTTGTTCCAAAATGGGGATTAAACATAATATGGTAGCTCAAATTTACAGCTTTAAACAGAAACATGGTGAGTCTGTTAGGGATTGCGCAACTCGAATGAAACAATACATTGCCAGATACCCAGAGATGGAGATACCTACAGAAGAACGACTTGTATATTTGTTTCTGGAGGGACTGCTAAACAAAGAACTTCATGCTATACCCTATAGTAAAAAGCATACCACCCTAGAAGCGTGTGTGTCTGATGCTATTGACCTAGGAGACAATTGTGAGATCTTCAATGAAGAGAATGTCCCTAAGGATAACCAAAGCAAGAAAACAGCATCCACGAAACCAGCACAAGTGGGAAGAGCTGCTGCGGCATCACTCTCAGCCATAGAAGATATGCTAAAAAGGATGAACGACATGATGAACAATATGCAAAAAGCACCTATGATAGGACCAGGACAAGGGATACCTTCCACAAGGACAACCAATTAGGCCACAAAAATGGTGTGCAATCGAGGGTAAATGGACCAACCATGAGACCCACGAGTGCTACTTCAGACCAAAGTATGATGGAAATGTTCAGTGCGTGCCCATGAGGCCACAAGGACAACCCATGTACATAAATCAGCCTAATATGGCCCAAGCTCAAAAACCACCAATGGGTATGGAAAGACCTCAACCTGTGTTGGGACAACAACCTCCATATCCAGGACATAATGGAGTGTCTATAAAGTACATGAACTCGAAAGGAGTCATAGATGAACAAGCATTAGTGTCTGTTACACCCTATGCAGAGCCTAGTCCATCTACAGTAATGGTAGAAGGAGATTGGTATAGTCCACACCCACCACCAATGGAGGAAACCATGACTCATGCTCCACCAGAGCTCGCACCAATGTATTATGTAGCTAATCAAGGTGTCAGACCTCCCATGGGAAGACCCATGATGAAGACCAGAACAGAAAACTGTCATAACTGTGGTGATGATGACCATTGGAAGAACGAATGTCTAGAGCTTGACAAAAACCTCAAGCCAATTGAAGCCTATTGCATACAATGTTGCAAAAAGGGAGGACACTTTCCGGAAGATTGTCCTAACTATCCTTTGAACAAAAGAAAAACTATCGTAAACGTAGTCCAAGTGATGCCTAATAGCTCATCATAGAGTGAACCGATTGTTCCAATCAAGGTAATCACTAGAGCGGAGGCAAAGAAAAAGAAACACAACTCCTCTGATGATTCGGAGAACACGAAAGTTTCTTCTCAAATAATCAAAAGGAGCTGAAGCAAAAGATATGAGATGAGAAAACAAAAAAAAACGGGTTGAAAACGAAGAGAAAGCAAAAATGCTAGCCTAGGACAAGTTGAAAGAAACTGGCAGTGAATTCAAGGAAACAATCGTGAAATCTGGAGGATCCATTCTGGTTGATAAAATTTTTGAGCCTATTAATGCTGCCTTGGAAGCCTACCAAGTAGGACTTAAAGCAGGCCAAAACATGGAAAACAAATGAAAAAACTATCCATCTCCAGACATGGAAGCAGCAAAGCTGGATGCTTATCAAAATTTGGTAAGAATTGCGCAAGAAATGCTGGATAAACAAACACCCAAGCTTGAAAGTATTGCAAAACCTGAAGATCTTGCGATAAAAAAACGAAAGCAAAATCCGATGTGGTGGCAGAACCCCCCCTAGAAACAAATGAACCAGAGCTTATAGTGCCGGACAGTGAAGATGCCTTAGACGGAATTCCATTCGTAGAGGAATACTGGCCAGGACACTTATGGGAAAAGGTGAGAGAGATCAATGATGGGAGCCTAACTTTAAAGTCAGCTCCTATAGAGGAAGTCTGGTTGGATGACGTACCATCTGATATGAACATGGATTTACAATTCTTGTACGGGGATTGCGGATCGGAAGCTTCAGGAATATCTAAACCATTGACATTAAAAACATTACCTTCTTACTTGGGAGATAACCAAGATGAATCTATCGTTTGCAAGACCACTCAACTAAAAAGAGCCAAACAGACCCTAGAAGTAGACAACATTCATTCAATCATGTCTACACCCATCCAATGCACTCTTACTTTGGGAGAAATGTTGAAACTCATACCATACTTGTGGAACGATTTACAAAAAAACCTAGAGAAGGTGGGGATAACGGGGTTAATCTCTAAGAATTTGGGAAAATTGCAAAATGAAATGGAAAACAAAGAGATTCGGTCAGTCCCTATGAACAAGGTTGGAAAATATTGTGAAGGGGAAGAAGGAAACACCACCCTCCCAGTGAAATATAATGACATTGAAACCATGGCAATACTGGATAGTGGAGCTGGCATAGCCATAGCCACTAAAGTAGTATGGGAATCCTAGGGACAGCCAGCCATTAGACAAAAGTGAATGAAATTACAGTTGGCTGACGGACACATTGAGAGACCACTAGGGCTACTTGAAAAAGTGATAGTCAATTCCTGTGGAATTGAATATCAACACACTTTTGCCATAGTAGACTTTGGAAAAAAACTCAACTATGAAATCATATTGGGAAGACCTTTCATGCGACAGGTACAGCTTATCCAAAATTGGAGAAACAACTATCTGTACTTGAAGCAAGTGGGATCTATAATAAGAGTCAATCTAAAAGATCACACTTATAAAGATGTCTTGAAAACACCCATCCAAGAGTTTGATTCGGTCTCTTTGGCTGAAACTAAACTCCCATCCTGGTTAAACAAAGACACTCCTATTTGGATGTACGGAGATTCAGAAAATGGAAGCTTAAGACGAGAGGAATGTATCCTAGAAAGGGACTGTACAGATGAAGCCTACATACCTGAACCCTTTCCAGACATTTATTCGAACCATTTGAGTGGACTCAAATTTTAGCGACAATGGATGTATGTGTTAATACGTCTATGCCTACTCAATTTTTCAATGAGGATGGCTACGACATAATTCCCATCCAAATGATGTCAGTCCTCAACATTGAAAACAAAGATGAAGAGCCCAAGGACTTGTTGAAAGCTCAACAAGTCTTTTTTGACCTCTATTACGATGCAACTAATGAGTTAGATGAACACTCAGCTACCTTAGAAGATTCGGGGTCAGAAAAAGAGCATACGAGAGCTCAGTTACTCTTAAAGGGAGGGAGGAAATGTTTTCTGACTTTCCAAACCAGAAATCAAGAAGACAAAAATGGTATAGACGAAAGAGAGACACCAATATAGTGAAAAGACGACCTATGCCATCAGTCTCCAATAAAACACAATTCCTTATGCAAATAGATGCTAATGATTGTGTCAAGGACAAAATAACTAGCAGATATCCTTCAAACAGAAACTCAGAAATGTCTCAGACATCGAGAAAAGCAAGGAAGGTTACTCAAGAAAAATCTCAGGATAAAAAACCACTCATGACCAAAGTCAAGCGGAAAGAGAAATATCAAGAGTTGAAAAAAGCTCTAAAGGAGATATACACAACCGAAATGGAAACCACGGAAGAGAATGGTAAGGATGTAATGCATGTTCCATCCCATTACAAAAAGTATACTCTCCAAGATCGGAAAATCATAATCGAACAACCTGTTAGGGAACTACGGAAACAAGGCGAGTCTTACGAAGGACCTGAAAACGCTAAAAGGGTAGACTTGGCTGAACCAAGAGAAGAGCCTAGACCTGCTTACATTGAAATGACCTAACATAAGAAGAAGAAAAGCTTTTTCTGAGCTTGTTAGAGGAATACCGGGATATCTTAGCTTGGCCTTACAAGGATCTCAAGGGTGTTGATCGAGAAATATGTCAACATACTATACCCATGAGAGATGATGCGAAACCAAGTAGACAGAGACCATACACTTATAATGAAACATTTTCCAGGAAGATCAAAGAAAAGATTGAAAAACTAAAGGAACTTGAATTCATTTACAAAATTGAACACACATATTAGGTGTCTCCAATCGCGGTAGTACCTAAGAAGAATGGGAAATTATGAGTGTGTGTTAATCTCAAAAAGGTGAATGCAGCTACCATTAGAGACAACTTTCCTCTTTCGATAACTGAGCATGTTTTAGAATGAGCGGCAGGAAAAGAAGCTTACAGCTTCTTAGACAGATTTTTGGGATACAATCAACTTTTGGTTGACCCAAAAGATCAGCATAAAACTGCTTTTGCAACAGAATGGGGTATATTTGCCTATCGAGTTATGCCGTTTGGGTTAACTAATGCTCCAGCCACGTTTCAGAGGTTGATGAGCCATGCTTTCAAAGAGCATCTTCGGAAATTCTTAGAAGTATACATGGATGATCTATGCGTACATTCATCAATCCGGGCTGATCATTTTGAACACCTCAAAAAGGTATTCAAGAAATGTAGACTTTATAGGATTTGCTTAAACCCTAAAAAGTACACATTCATGGGAAGACAAGGGAAAATTCTTAGACATATAGTGTCTAAAAGTGGCATAGCTACCGATATTGAGAAGATTCATGTCATTGCTGATTTGCCTAGACCAACAACAGTCAAGGGGGTACAAGCCTTCATGGGACATTGTGGATATTACCGACGGTTCATCTACATGTACGCTGTCAAGAAATTTGCGGTCTTGCCGGGAAAGCACCGGGCTTATGGCTGTGAGAGTTTGTGAGAGAACTAAAAAAAACTATATGAAGGAGTTAAACCATAGATGCCATGAAGACTAGGGTTTGGACGGAAGTGCAATCAAAGAAGTCCCACTCTTTCTCTCTTGCACTCACACACACAAAGAAAGAACACAAAAGAGAATGTCAAAATAACACAAAGATGAAAACATCAAGTCTATGGTCATATTGTATCATGGGTAGTATGAAAGGGTTAATAGATGAGTTAATGGCATTCAATCTTGGCTGACCAAATAGGCTACGAATTGTTCTTTGGAATTGTAGTTTTGTGCTTACCATAATATATATATTTTGGCTAGTGATTGGGATTAATTGTGTGTACAAATCCTCTTGGTTCATAGCAAGATAAATACGCTTACGTCAAAAGAGAAGTTATAGTCTATAAGAGGTAGTATGATGGGATCTGGTGATAGAAGTATTTCATTGAGCCTTTCTGGGCCAAAGAGAAACACTATGCGTTGTTGAAAGTGTATTTTACGGCTAATGCATACGTTAATTCTAATAGATCGTACAGAGTGAAAGCAATAGAAATTATCATCATGTGGGTTATTCATCTAGGATAGTATGTGAGAAATGTAGATATGAGAGAAGTGAAGAGATGAGAAGTTTCCCTCCCAAGCCCTATTCTTGCCCGTAGGCAATAAGGATACTGCGGGGAGAGATGTACCTATAGCAAAGAGAAGCTAGAATTTGTAGAGAGGATGAATTACTAAGAATGAGAGATATAGGTTTGGTTAAGGAGATGAGATTAGATACATATATATAAATATATATATATATGTTGGATTAGAGATGAAAAAGAAAACAACAAGAAATCAAGAAAATATCAATGTAGAACACATCTTACTTGACAAACCCTTCGACACCATTATTGATGGAGAGAGAAGAAGAGGGGAGAACTCCACTTTGATTGATACGCCAAGTGCAAGACCTTCTTTGATTAGAGTTGATCTTCCAAGGATAGCGTACAAGAATGGCTAGTCTTCCTCTAGAAGAAACCGTAGGCTTGGGCTTATGTTAATGGCTAAGTACAATTAGGCATTACTACTCACTCCCTCAAGAATTCCTCTCATCAATGGCTTGAATGCTTGAGTTCTTTTCAAGGAAGAAAAAGTCCCCTTTTATAGGTGAAGGGAACCCCCAAGGGTTTACACAAGAAGAGAGGAGCCAGTGTGAACAGGAATTGGAAAAGTTGGAAATGAGCTGTCCCTGCATGATGTGGGCAGACTGGGGTCCAGTATTTTGATCATATCTCCTCAGCCGTGGCTCCAAATAAAAAAGTAAAAATATGAGCAAAAAATGCAGCTGATTAGCTATGATTTTCATTTTAAAATCGTTTTCCAATTCGGATTGGAACCTTGTGTAAAAAATCATCAAAATAGGGTCCATTTCTGGCAGCAAAAGTCTTCCTGTGGTCCCCTTAGCCTAGACTTTCATTTGATTCCAAAGGACACCTCATGCCATATGAAAGCATGACATTGCTCCTTGACAAAGTTTTGTAATCATGCTTGCAATAATGCATTAAAATAAGTGTATCTTTGAAATCATGCCACCTAGTGTCCCACTAGGATTTGATTCCCTCCTAGTAGCCATTTAAAAAGAAATATAAGAAAAATTATGAAAAATACATAGAATATATATATATTGGAGTTTACCCTAGATATAGGATCTAGCTAAGGTGTGAGATGATAATGAGGTAGTAGAAATAAAGAATCAATGCTTTTTGCCCCAAGTTAAAGAGGCGGAGCTATTGATTCTTTTTCCATAGTATTTTCTGATGGTAAAGTAAGAATAGGTTACCCTTGAGATAAATAATAGGATGAGATACAAAGCATATTATTATACTTAAATATGCATATGTATATTATAGAAAATATAACTATGTATCTAAAAAGTTACAAGATAACTCTTGTAGGATGTGTTCCCACTATGTACGTGTCACAGCACGACAACGCTATAATTGCAAACCCATGTATTGCTTGATTACGCACTTTGAATGGACCGAGGCATGTGAAGAATCCTTCATGAAGCTTAAGCAAGCTCTCACCTCAGCTCCAATATTGAAAGCACCATATTGGTATAAGGTATTCCACGTACATGTAGATGCTTCAAACTTTGCTCTTGGTTGTATACTAGCCCAACCAGGATATAGGAAAATTGACTTTCCTATTTCTTATTCTAGCCGACAATTGAACATGGCAGAAAAGAACTACACCACCACCAAAAGAGAAGGACTAGGAATGATTTATGTCGTTAAAAAGTATAGACATTACCTATTATCCAACAAGTTTGTGTTCTTTGTGGACCACCAAGCTTTGTTAGAATAATACCTAAGTCAAGCACATGTTACCATAGTAGGAATTCACTTTGTGGAAGACCAAACTATGCAACAAATCTTGAGACTTGGAGTATTTTGGCCGACTATGAGGAGAGATGTTAGATCTTTTGTAAGAGATTGCCTTCAATGTCAAAAACAACCACCCATTCCTCATGTAACATTGTTTCAAATGTCACCTGATCCTAAGTGGAGTAATTATCTGGTTACTTACTTATCGAGCCGAGCACTTCCTAAGGATATGAGTAAACGCCGTCAAAGAGCAATTGAAACTGAAGCAAGAGACTATGCTCTTATTGGGAACCAATTATATCGGAGAGGTAAAGATCAACATTTGTGTCTTTGTGCAAATGAAAACGAGTATATTCCGATTATAGAACAAGCACATGCTAGATTAGCTGGAGGTCACTTTTCTAGTGAGACCACCGCAAGAGCAATCTTGATGGCAGGCATATGGTGGCCAACACTTTTTGCAGGTGCCAAAGAATAGGTTCGAAGGTGTGATGATTGTCAACGAGCAAAAATACCAACACGAGTAGACAGCATGCCCTTAAGACCAATGATGGGGGCTAGAGCCTTTGCAAAATGGGGTATAGATTTTGTTGGACCGATACAGCCACCTGCTTATCGAACCCAAGCTCAGTATATCATTGTAGCTACGGACTATTTGACCAAGTGGGCCGAGGCTAAAGAAACTCAAAAGAATGATGCCAGAACCACTGTTGCATTCTTATATGAGTATATATTCATGAGATATGGACTGCCAATAGAGATTTTCAATGGTCAGGGAACTCATTTCCTCAATGAGGTAATAGAGTATTTGCTTAATGAGTTTATGGTCATCCATAACAAATCAACTCCCTATCACCCACAAGCAAACGGACAAGCTGAGCATACGAATAAAATTCTTAGCTCGGTACTAACCAAAGTGGTTAGTTCATGAAGGAGAGACTGGGAAATGAATCTCCATGCTGCTCTATGGGCTTATCGAGTTTCATTCAAAACTGCTCTAAATGATACACCCTTTAACCTTGTTTATGGTCTTGATTCCATACTGCCAATAGAATTTCTATTGACGACATTAAGGGTAGCACAGAATCTTGAGTGGACTGGACATGAATTGTCAAAAAGACTTGAAGATTTGGAAAAACTAGACGAGCAAAGGCTAACTGCTGTAGCTCATATCTATGCACAAAAGCGGAAACAAAAACAGTTTTTTTATTCCCACTTAATCACAAAAAATTTCAAGAAAGGGGACTTAGTTCTAGTCTATGCCCTTAAGCAACACATTCCCAAGTTTAAGAAAAAGGGAAACGGACCATTTATCATTGAAAATGTATCTCCAAGTGGAGCAGTAAAATTGTCCACCCTAGATGGTGAACCAATGGCTAATTGGATTAGTGGATGTCGTTTAAAGAAATATAATTTGCCACTAACCAATGAATTGCTAGAGAGAATGCGTGCAGCCAAACAAAGGAAGATCAAGCGATAGCAGGTTATTGATGAAGCCCAAGAGGAAGCTAGACTTCGAGTACTCAAATGTAAAGCTGCTCTCAAGAATCAACAAATACCGATTCCCATCAACACTTTGGAACTAGATGATCGACAAAGGGAATTACCTAAAGATGGAGACTGGTTAGATGGAATGGATCTGCGCATCAAAGTACAGCTCAACAATCATAGCATCAATGCTTTGGTAGACACAGGAGCTAGAGTGAATGCAGTCAGTTATTCCATATACAAGAAGGAAATAAGTCAAGCATTGACAACAGGAATAGCGACAATCAAAGGATGCAACAAGAATCCAACTCCAACATTGGGAGTAGTCAACTTGAACGTGGTAGTACATGGATGTTCATGTCCGCATCAGTTTGTATGCTTGCCAGATGAACACATGAATGAGACAATGATTCTTGGAATTCCCTGGATGCGTACATACAAAGCAGTACTAGATTGGGATACGAATCAGCTAAAGCTATCACCTAAAGGAGGGCAACTCATTGTTCCAATTGCACCAAGCAAGGAGGAATGGAAAACAAGCAATCAGCAGACCAATCCATGAAGCCAATCTTCTCCATCCCCTCCACAATCAAATGCTACATGTAGCATGCCAGGAGTCAGGCAAATTTGGGTATTAAAAGCACAGCTTAAAGATAAACCAATTCAGCTCTGGGTCTTCCCCGAAGAAAAAAAAGAAGGTTCCAAGGATTCGAACACAGAATCGAGCATCTACGAGCAAGGAACCTAACATGAAACGGGTTTGGAGCACTTATCTTCTCCACAAACTGTGAAACCAATCAAGTAGTGGCAAGTTAAGTCTCAACAGACTCCACCACACCATGCAGCACCCAGCCGATCGAGCTACCAATGGTGAGAAAAAGCTCGACAACAGTTAAAAGTGCTACCAACAGCTCAAGCAATCAGATTGCTAAAGCACCCTGATGGCACAATCAAACAAAGAGCACAAAAGCTACAAGATTTGCTCTTTGGAAGACATCAGCAGCAAACCTCGACATCGGAAACCCTTGAGTTAATTACTTAAGACCCAGCTCTTGCACAGCATATTGGTTTGCATTGCATTGATCTTCATATCATGGTAGAGCCAATCACGGCTATGCATAGAGAAAATTGTTCAACCCATGCAGGCAGTCGTCCCGGAGTACGCCATCTAGGAGGGGTGGAAGGGCACTAAGTACTCAGTAATTAAGGGCAATGTTTGAAGAGGGAGGAAAAAGTTCCATGTTAACGTGTGATTTTTTCCATGTTAACGTATGACTTTTTGTAAAATTACCTAATAATGCCCTTATAATTCATCAATAGGAAAAAATTCACTGATAATATCTTCCTGATGAGTGTAAATAATGTATATACAATGAGAATAGTCCTTTTTTGGGTATTTTTTATCATTTTTGTTGATAAGGAGGCTTAAAAATAGAGAAATCCAACATAAAACAATAAAGCTGTGTTTTTCAAGTGATTTTCTTAATTATTGGATTTTTACTTTATTTTTTTAGAGAATTTTGTTATTTTCTTTGATTTTTTTAAATAAACAGGTCAAAATTAATAATAAATAGCAAGAAAGCTCAGATGGAAAAATTGAAGACACGATGGTGATCAGAAGGACAAGGCAGACAAGCACAAAATTTTCAATGAAAGCCGAAGACGGAATCGAGAAGCCTAAATTAGGCAGCCAGGCCTACTTTTGCAAAATTCTTGCAGAATGAGCTATAGGAATCCGATCGTGGAAATTTTTGAGTCGAACATAGATTTCACGGCCTAGTAGGACTAACGGGGGAATCTGGGAAAATTTGGTTCGGGAAGTCCAGGTATAGATATCCATGGTAGGCTAAAACCACCTCATTTCCACTTGGAGCCTTTGCAGAGAGAGATTTCGGCCTCTTTCGCGCGACATTTTCGGAGCCCACAGTTGACCTTTTTCAGCACAATCTCACACGATACATGAGAGGTAAGTTCTTTACTCAATAATGATCCACTCAATAGCTAGTCTAAAGCCTTAGAAAAAATCATAGAAACTGAGCAGTGCACGAAGACCTACGACCTAAAACTGACCATAGCGGCCTACCAGCTTGACCAAATCGGATGGGATTTGAACCATAGCATGCCCTAACATAATAGAACCTTTCTATACCATCAGATGACCATTCGTCTGGGGTCAAGGGGGTCCCAGAAAAGTTAGGTTTTTGGCAAATGCCCTGACTCCGCCAGATGGCTTGCTAATGAGGTTCATATACAATGTATATGATTGGTTTGGTGAAATCCATCAAGCAAGGCCCTCGAAAAGCAGAAAATGGCTCGAAGGTTACAAAGTGTCAAATTCAACATACGAGGCCAAACTGATTCCAAATGAACCAGAATTGGACAGGTAGCTTCACGACTAAGTTACGGACAAGTCCAAAGCCTCAAAGTTGACCAACCAACCCAACAGACAGAGTATCACAAAAAACGGTGATTTCAGAGTCGACATAGCACAAAGTGATGCCGGCATGACCAAACTTGACCAAATTTAATTTAGAACTTGTATTAGGTGTATGAAACATGTCTAGGTCAAAATTTGTGGGTTTTGCAAAATTTTTGTCACTGAAGTTAATAATCGCGATCATTTACTTTTGTATCATTTTTGCTTGGAAATTGTCAAATCACCTCACCTATCATGTGTACACACCTATTACATGCCAAAAATCAAGTATGAGCCAAAATGACCACCCATTACTTGTAAAATTGCCAAAAAAAATGCAAAGAAGACTTTGCAAGCCAAATTTTGGGTTATGAACAACTTTTCTTGATCCAAATCAGCTCATATCTCATACCCAAGGTCTATACCATGCCTAGAACCAATTTGTACCAAAAAATGTCAATTTTGGAAGAAAAGTTAATAATCGTGATTATTAACTTTCTGATCAAAATTAGGGAATTTAGATATTTGGCCATCATACATCCAAAGTACATGTTGTGATAAGCCCACTAGCCAACTTGAATCAATTTGGATTTCAAAATCTCAAATTTCCTTTATATCTACTATTTCAGAGACCTAAAGCCAAAATCTAGTACCATTTTCAACCTGTGCATCCAAATGAGCCCATATTTCACTCAGAGCATGTATTTGGCATATACTTCAAGCCTATAAAGCCAAGTTTGCAAAAAATTGGAAATTTTCCTTAGCTATAAATAATTGCGATTATTTACTTTGGTTGCAAATTTTTGTTTTGACCATACAGTTTTGTTCCTTGCATGATTTTCTGCATCTTTGCTTGTTCAAAAATTGATTTGAAGCAATTTGGACCAGATTATCAGCATTTCAGTCTAAAAGGACATTCCAGAGAAAAATTCGACAAATCTGCTAACTTTGCACTCTATTCATTAAATAGGAGCAATGCAAGCAGCGAAGAAGGCCAAGAAGAAGCTAGACCAAAAAGAGAAACTGCAATAACTGCCTGCGTATCAACTGGACCCCGAGTTAGTCAAAGCAGCAAAAGCATCCTATCTTTCTAAAGAACACCTGGAAGAACAACACACTACGGTCTTCACTGACAGATTCAAGAGTGAAGAAGGGCATCAGGTGGAGTTGCAGCTCTTGCCCAAAGAAGTCTATGATGTAGCTGCCAAGCTAGAAACCAAAGCAGGTTAGGGCTCAGGCATTTCTACGAACAAGAGCCTTGCGGAGTGGACTTTCAGAAAGCTTACGAGATTCTGTCCACAATCAAAGAAGATGGAACCGCCCAGATATCAGACACCCAAGGGAACAAGGTCGAGATAGTAATCACAAAAGAAATAGTGGGAGAGGCACTTAGACTGTCCACTTAAGGAATGACCATACGGGCAAGAGACCGGAAAACCACAGGCACATATACCAAGGAAATAGCCGCGGCTACATTCGCCGATCTTATCCACAAACAAAAGGAAGAGCCAGCCCGTTTGTATCATCAACACTTTCATTTTCTGGCAAAAAGCCGCCAAGGTAGACGACACCAAACCACGCAGTGGCCACCACCTTCACTCGGGTTCTTAAGTCAACAACAAGGTAGCCTGTGGACCACGTGCAGTATGTCTTGACAACCTTGAAGGGCACCAAGAAGGAGGGTAAAATAACATACTTGGGTGCGCCAGAAGTGTTGACAAGAATAGCCTATCATGCCATTGGCATGGCTGACAACCTACCGCCTGTCCCTGATCAGAATACATGGATCTTGACAGCACAACCCTCTCCAAGAGCTACAAGATCAGGTAAAAGATCTTTTAAATAAGGTGATGAATCAGATGACAGCTCACCAGAGCGGCACAACAGCGAGAGCTCTGACAACGAAGAAAAGAGAACTCGGAGGGAAGAGATGAAGAGGAAAGCTATGACTACCCACCAAGAGGAGCCAGCTCAAAAACAAGCGCATTTCGAAAGAGAAAAACAGGCTTACCAGTGTAGTAGGCAAGCACAAGGAAAGGACCCAGAAAAGTGGGTACCCACAGGACTGAAAGGACCTTGAACAAAGCATCATACAAGAAAAGAGGCAGATGATCCAACAGATTATTTAGAAAGAATGTACCAAGAGGCCGAAGCCCTAAAGCTGAAAGAGGCAGAAGAAGCGTCAAAGAAAGCTGAGGAAACGGCTACTCAAGAGCAAAGCCAGGTATCTCCCCGACCCACCTCACCACCGTCGGAATGACAAGACCATCCCATGCCTAGCCCACCACCATCACCACCAGGCCAAGGTACCAATGAAGAAGCAGAGACTGAAAAAGAAAAAGATTCTGAATCCACCCAACAAACAGAATCTACACAAAAAGCTGACCGCACAGAAAGACATGAGGAAAAAGAAACCGAGCTAGAACCGGAGTAGGCAACAGAAGAAACTCAAAAGCCGGCGGAAGAAATTGATAAGGAAGTAGATATAGAAAAAGAGCATACCACTACACATGAGGCGGACTCGAGCCAGAGAAGACAGAAAGGCCAGCACCTGAACAGACAGTAAGCGTTGAGACCACACCATCTACTTCTACTTAGCCAGAAACTGTCGAGGCATCAAAGCCTCGGGATGGCCAAGAAGAAGAACGACCATCTACCTCCACAGAACCACCAGCAATTACGACGCAGCAAGAAGCAACACATGAGGTTGGAGGCACATCCCAACTAGTAAGACAGGAGGAGTGGCAATCAAACGATGAGGTGATTTTACAAGTCAACGAGTATGCAAGACAGATGCAAGACATGACGGAGAAACTCCACTCAGCAGCCTTAAACCGAAGCACAAAGGCCAAGGAACTAGAAATGGTGATCGACGCTCTTCAAGGAGAGCTCGAAGACAGGATGATTATCATCACTAATCTCCAAAGGCAAGTGCAACAGCTGAAGGTAGAGGTAGAACAGCATCAGATAGCTAGGGATAAACAAGAAAAAGAAATGGAGGAGCTAGGTGACCTCCTCACCAAATTATCTGATGCCTGTAAGGTAAAAGACGAGCAGCTGACAGAAGTCACGAATGAACTTCTTACAACCTCTCTGTCAGCTCAGAAAATTCCAGTGCAGTTAGATGTAGCCAATGCTTCTCTGCAATATTCCAAATAGAGAATCAATGATCGGGCCATTTTCTTGCGGCAAAACAGAGAAAATCCAACCGTGGCCTCGATCAAGGAAACTGATGAAGTGTACAAGGCACTTGAAAAGAAAAACAATGATTTAGAACTAGAATTAAAGCTTGAACAGTCACAGCGTAGAGACCTGGCACTGATGCGGTTTCAAAGAGAGGAGGAGCTTCTAAAGAAGATAGCAGAACTCAAACGGATAAATCAGCTCCTCAGAGATGGAAAGCCAGACACGCAAGAAGAGGCAGGCACTTCAGAGCCGCCCTAGATAAACATCCCCTCAGTCTCGTTTGCTGAATTTGAGACTCAGTCCACAGCAGATCCGAGTGGTGATGAAGAATTTCAGGTCCACATCACGGACGAAGATACAGTGCCAATGGTCCAGCTATCAAAAGCTGAAGAAGACGCACTGAAGGAGAAAATCACCTTAGAGGTGGATGAGCAGTGGAAGGCCACTATGGATTGGGAGTTGAAATTTTTACACTCTGTCAACGTCACTCAACTCACTCCCAATCAAATCAATGCTCAATGGCACCAACTATCCCTGCCATACCCTCTCATCAAGGTAGAACTTTTACAGGTAAAAGAAAGGCTGTACAAGGATATGCAAGAAGATGGCGCAAATAAAGACCGCCCAAAGTGGATGTTAAGCTGGCTGAACAAGAATCCGAGATACTTGATTCTGTTCACAAGAGCACCTGCAGCCTTACAAAAAGATCCAACATTCTATCCTGTACCCAAAGTAAGGACATGGCAAGCGCATGAAGCACTGCAGAAGAAGAGGCCAACTTGGCTCAACTTCCCCAGGCTGCCAGCTCCAGAGAGAGGCCAAACAACAGAGGAATACATGGTGAAAAGCGTAACAGGCACCATGTCATTCTTCAAGAGTCTGTCAGATCTCTCCTGTGCAATGCTATATAAGATCTGCAGGATGCTACTCACATGCATACAAGTTTTTAATTTGCCTAAGCAGACAAGAGCCCCATGGCTCTCATTCTTGGAAGGGAACAAAGGCTTATGTTACGATCTGAGTGGGCAACCTTCAGAAGAAATCCTTTACGGATTCTATGCCAGATGCATGTTCCTGCCCTTGTATAATATGCTAGCCTTTGAAGAAGCATTCTACACTGGATTCTTCACTTGGCGAATGAAGATATTTGCGCCAGTGATAAGTAACCTCACATCGAGATTTGTAGGCTACTCAGCGGTGGAACTGAAAAACCAAGTCACCATGCAATTTTTGCAGGTGCCTGACAAAGAACGAAGAATCAGATACCAAAAGGCACTTGAAGCACTTAAAGACCGCCTCGCCTGCCATCAACCCGAAGACTACTTCAGCCCATAAAGCTGTGTCAAGGGACGACACAGGCGAGGAGGGGGGGAATGTTAGCAGCAAGCTAACGCGGACACCATTTTTCGGAGTTCTCCTTGTAAAACAATTATTATTTTGATAAATCGGGAATATTGTAACTCCTATTTTCTTGGTAAACTTTGTAATTAATGAGCCGGGGCTACAAGCTTCCACATTGTATCAGCCAGTCAATTCCCAGCTTTGGTAGAACTCCATATTATTAGTTTTGACCACTCAAAAACCTTGGCTAAGGTATAAAAGCCAATTTTTGTAAGTTTTTTATAAGTTTTTGGATAAGAAATACACAGCGTGAGCTAACGGCGCTCACTTCTCTCCTTCTTGCGCTTCCTACTCCCTCCCCGGTTGTCACATTGCGATTGCGTTTGTTGCATTGCAACCACAGGTAAGAGCTTTACGCATTGACGTAAGCCATTCACAATATTTCGTAGTTTTTGGCGTCGCCGACCCGCGGCCTAATTTCATCATAATTAGGAATTTACACCTTTAAATCGAAAACTAAGCATAGGTGGGGTGTTGGGGCATCATTGCTAAGCATTTAGGATGCATTCTGGGTCGAAAATGACTAGGTCAAAAATCCACTATTGTTAATAATTGCGGTTTTGGAACTTGACCTAAAGTGGGGTTTGAGACCATAGGCATGTGTGCTTAGGTCTTATCAACTTGTCCTAGAAGTTTTGTTACGTTTGGATGTTATTTGATGCTGTAACGGATGTGATTTGCTTGCCGATGAGCGATTGGCTTTTGGTGATTTCAGTCACTTGAGTGTAGCTTTAGTTAGATGCGAGTTGTTAGTTTTTTTCGAGAGATTGACAACCTCTTGTAGCCTCTATGCACTAGTCGAGTCAGCTTCGTCCCATGGTTTGACAAATTAATCATGGTTCTCGCTAATACTGCAATAAGATAGGATGGTGAGGTTAGACATGCGTACCACACAAAATAGTCCCACCGTGTGGAATATGCTTCTGCCAGTTCTCAAACATGCTTTTTAAAGTTTGAGTTTACAACCTCTTCAAAAGCTGCAATCATCCGATTTTTTTGAACATTTTGGCTCATAACATGCAATAAAACCTTCTGGATCATATCCCTGAAAATTATGATACTACTCCCATACAGAATCAAGTGCTAGCTCTACAGCATCATCAATATGATTTTTTATCTACATGGCTTTCGCTTCCTGCAGACATCCCTGAACTAGTTCCATCATTTTTGGCAAATCTCCAACTGCTAGATTTTTATCAAATCCATTAGAATTGAAATCGTTGGTGCAGCCAAAGTGTGTCGACGCTAGAAGATGGCATGGACAGGTGTGTACAGGCAAGTAGAAGCATGGCAAAGGACTGGAGCAGCTAGGAAGTTCATGGGATGACAGGTAGCAGCGGGAGTGTATGCATGATGCGGCTTATAGGCCAAGAAAGGCTCCATAATGTGCTAATTGGGGTAGCAAGTGAAGGAGATGTAGAGTGCAACTTTTGGGTCCAGAAATGAAGAGCTTGAAGTGCTGAAGGAGCAGGTCCATACGGCTCATCAGACCGAGCTACGGAGCCCAAGTTATTGAAGGTTGAAGTTTTGATGGTTTGCAGAATCTTGTCGGATAGGGCAGTTGGTGACAGGTGATCCAAGTGGAACTTGAGGTATAGATGTGTAGAGCTCAACTCATAGAGGCTACCCATCTTTTCGGATTGTGGATAGGAGCTCTGGATTGCAAGCTATGGTCAACTGAACTTTTTTCGGGGGTCGGGTCTGAGCCCACTTGGCCGCATTGGAGTACGTGCCATCTGGAATCTTGTGAGCCTCGACGAGGTTCTAGAGCAAAGTGTACACCATATGGAGCTAGCAAGAAGTGATTGCACGCCAAACGAAGTCCGGAGCGAGAAGATATATCCGTCGGAAAACTGGGAGCTTTTGGCCGGCTTGGATTGCAGATGTTTTTTTCCATTTTTGAGAGCCCTGGTTCGAAGATGCTGAGAAGTCAAAAGGGCAGGTAAAGAGAAGGTGATTGTAGCCGGGAAGATGGAGATTCACCCAGGCTTTGCGGCTTGGTAACAGAAGGTGGGAGGACGAAATGGGGGCCAGGTCAAGGCAGATTGCAAAAGGGCAGGTAAAGAGAAGGTGATTGTAGCCGGGAAGATGGAGATTCACCCAAGCTTTGCGGCTTGGAAACAAAAGGTGGGAGCACGAAATGGGGGCTAGGTCAAGGCAGATTGCAAAGTTTTTTTGGTTAAAGGAAGAAAATAATGAGTTTTTGGAGCCCTGGGGGCTCAAGTCTTAGGGGAATGCCACGTGGCAGGGGCCTAAAACCCACATGCGGGCGCGGGACCGTTGAGGCCAGGCTATAAAGGCTGAGGCGTGGGCTCCCATTAGCACACAAGGAAGGAGAGAGAGGGGAGCTCTCTTGGGCGCAGCTATGGTGTCCGCGCGCATGGCGCTGCTGTGGGCGTCCGACGGCGATTTTGGTGGCAATGGCCGGCGGTGCTGGATGGTGGTGGCGCCCGTGGGTGGCCCTGGCTAGTGATGTAGTGATGACGTGGCATGCCTTGCTAGAGGTGGGTCCCGCGGCTCCAAATTGTTGAGAAGGAGAGGGATAGCAATAGCGAGGTCGCTATTGCCTCCCCCCCTCGTGTACGAGAGAGGTCCCGCAGTAGCGTGCAAGGAGGTGCCGACAAGCAAATGAAGTGCAAGGAGAAGGGAGTCCAGGCGGCCCGCAAAAAAAGTGAAGGGAAAGGGGCCAAAGGGCCAATGTGTCTAGCATGCAAAAGTTTCCAAGAATAATTAAGCCAAGTGTTGGCAATGCATAGAACTTCTAAATGGAACTCCAAAGGGAGTGCACGACATGGAATCACACCACCATTTTTTCTTTTTTGGACTCCTATGCAAACCCCTATAAAAGGGTGCTTATGTTCATTTGTAAGGGTCTTTTTTTTGGGATCAATGTCTTTTGCCAAGGAGGGCTTTGGACCAAGGAGGGTTTTTTTGCCAAGGCTTTTGGAGCTCTTGTTTTTGGTTGCCGAGGTTCATGCCGGCGGTGTGTTGGATGTACATGATATTGCCTATGCTAGTAGAATATTCCTTACTATTTCAAGGCGTCATTCCCCCTTCTCTTCTCTACTGGTGTGTGTGTGTTTTCGGGCGTGTGCAGGCGTGTGTGCCCCCCTGAGGTTTGTCGTGCAAAGAGAGATAGAGAGAGGTTGTGTGAGTGTGGAAGGCTGTGAATTGAGCGGAGCGTAGTGATTGAGTTTGTCTGGTGCATTGCAAGGCGTATGTGCGTGCGGTTGTGTGAAAGCAGTGGTTTGCTTGCGGGTAGTGTTGAGTTTTGAAGGTGAACTCTAGTGGATTGTGGCGCTGTGTATACCCTGGGCTATAGTGAGGCATTGTGTTGTGTGCTGGGTGTGTTCCCCTTTTCCCCCTCTCCATCTTCTTGTGCCCCCACTAAGGAGCTGTCTGATGCTCCAATTTGCGGTTGAAAGTGGTGTTTTTTTGCCAACAAAGCGGTTGGCGAAGGGTTGAGATGTTTGATGGTCGAGGTTGAAGCTGACAGAGATGGTGGAGCCAGGTTTTGGCCCCATAAAGATCTCGAGGATTGGTTAGCAGATTTTGAGTTATGGTTGTTGTCGATGCGTATGTCGACGGATGCGCAGAGATTACAAACGGTGCCGTTGTTAATGCGAGGACGAGCCAAGGTGTGGTTCGATGGCCTAGAGAGAAGTGATAGAGAATCATGGCAAAAGTTGCAAAGTCAGTTGCTGGAGCGGTTTCGAGAGGTGATCGGAGCAAAAAAAGTCGGTGCAAAGCGGAAGGCGGTACACCAAGATGTAAGTAAAGATTTTTCTATTTTCATTGAGCAGTTTGAAGCTTGTTGGAAGCAGTTAGAGATTGCTACTGGGGTCAAAAGCAATCAATCTTTGAAGTTGTCAAAGCTGTTAGAGTGCTTGCATCCGAGGATTAGGGAAAAGGTCGAAGATGGTGCCGATACCTATGAAGACATGGTCTATCTGGCAAAGATAAAGAGCAGAAAGGTGAAGCAGAAGTTGGAGTTGGGAATGCTAAAGCCAGCAGATTATATGCATGTTGCGGAGGTGGCGAAGTGCTCTTTGGTCCAACCAAAGGTGGTTCCAGTTTTGCGAAATGCAAGGCCTGTGGAGGTAAGACCTACTATTGGTTATGTTCCTTGGAGGTTTCCAGTTTGTGATGTGCATGTGCCGAGAGTGGAAGAGCTTGTCAACGAAGAGAATCTCCATGTCGATGTGAGCCAAGATGTAAAAGCGGTAGCAGATGTGGAGGTTCCAGTACGGATTGAAGAGGTAAAGCATGGTCTTGTTGAAAGTTTGCATGAAATGGTAGCAGAATGCAATCTAGACGCAGATACCGAGGGTTCAAAAGCTGATGAAGAAAGTGAGCAAAGCTGTGAAGATGGTCAAGCTTTTGTGGAGCAACAAGTGGATGCAGATGCTGATACGGAGTCAGTATATGATGTCGATGCCGATGATGATGCACGCTCGATTTGCTAGGAAACAAGCGAGGAAGATAGAGCCGATGAATATACATCCTATGAAGAAGTGACGGAATCTAATGAACTTGAACCGGTAAAGGTAAAGCTGCCCTCTTGTATGTTTGATGATATGGTAATAGCACATGTGCAAGAAGAGCAGGGAACAGAGCAAGCCGAGATGTTTGATGAAAGCCAAAAGGTGCGGTCTAGACCTACAGATGATGAAATGCAAGTGAAGGTCGTATGTGGTGCCATGCTAATGGCTGTGCTGATGAAAGTAGCGGTGGAATGTGCCATGGTGGTGCAACATGTGCAGACTTTTCCCAAGAGAGATAAAGCGGCCGTGTCTATGGAAAAACTGGAGATGGATGCAGTAGAGAACGAGTTTCTCTTTTCCTTAGAGGAGCATGATGCAGCTGTAGGAGAGGTGATTGAAGAGCAGGAGACTGAAGCTGGACAGAAGGAAGTGCTGAGCGACCTTGAAGGGCCAATCGATGATGAAGGGCTTGATGACAGTGTAAGTGAGTTCGAGGAGGAGGTGCAAGAGAGCATGAAGCCAGTGCAAGAGATGTGTTCTATGGCCTATGAAGGAGGTTCCCAAGATATGTCCAAGCTTTCAAAAGAGGTATGCAACCCATGGTTGACAGGTGTGTACAGGCAAGTAGAAGCATGGCAAAGGACTGGAGCAGCTAGGAAGGTCATGGGATGACAGGTAGCAGCGGGAGTGTATGCATGATGCGGCTTATAGGCCAAGAAAGGCTCCATAATGTGCTAATTGGGGTAGCAGGTGAAGGAGATGTATACTGCAACTTTTGGGTCCAAAAATGAAGAGCTTGAAGTGCTGAAGGAGCAGGTCCATATGGTTCATCAAACCGATCTACGGAGCCCAAGTTATTGAAGGTTGGAGTTTTGGTGGTTTGCAGATTCTTGCCGGATAGGGCAGCTGTTGACAGTTGATCCAAGTGGAACTTGAGGTATAGATGTGTAGAGCTCAACTCATAGAGCCTACCCGTCTTTTCGGATTGTGGATCGGAGCTCTGGATTGCAAGCTATGGTCAGCTGAAGTTTTTCTGGGGGCCGGGTCTGAGCCCACTTGGCCGCCTTGGAGTATGTGCCATCTGGAATCTTCTAAGCCTTGATGAGGTTCTAGAGCAGAGTGTACACCATATGGAGCTAGCAAGAAGTGACTGTACGCCAAACGGAGTCCGGAGCGAGAAGATATAGCCGTCAGAAAACTGGGAGCTTTTGGCCGGCTTGGATTGCAGATGTTTTTTTCCATTTTTGAGAGCCCTGGTTCGAAGATGCTGAGAAGTCAAAAGGGCGGGTAAAGAGAAGGTGATTGTAGCCGGGAAGATGGAGATTCACCCAGGCTTTGCGGCTTGGCAACAGAAGGTGGGAGCACAAAAGGGGGGCCAGGTCAAGGCAGATTGCAAAGTTTTTTTGGTTAAAGGAAGAAAATAATGAGTTTTTAGAGCCCTTGGGGCTCAAGTCTTAGGGGAATGCCACGTGGCAGGGGCCAAAAACCCACATGCGGGCGCGGGACCGTTGAGGCCAGGCTATAAAGGCTAAGGCGTGGGCTCCCATTAGCACACAAGGAAGGAGAGAGAGGGGAGCTCTCTTGGGCGCAGCTATGGTGTCCGCGCGCATGGCGATGCTGTGGGCGTCTGGCGGCGATTTTGGTCACAATGGCCGGTGGTGCTGGATGGTGGTGGCGCCCGTGGGCGGCCCTGGCTGGTGATGTACTGATGATGTGGCAGGCCTTGCTAGAGGCGGGTCCCGCGGCTCCAAATTTTTGAGAAGGAGAGGGAGAGCAATAGCGAGGTCGCTATTGCCTCCCCCCCTCGTGTAAGAGAGAGGTCCCGCAGCAGCGTGCAAGGAGGTGCCGACAAGCAAATGAAGTGCAAGGAAAAGGGAGTCCGGGCGGTCGGCAAAAAAAGTGAAGGGAAAGGGGCCAAAGGGCCAATGTGTCTAGCATGCAAAAGTTTTCAAGAATAATTAAGCCAAGTGTTGGCAATGCATAGAACTTCTAAATGGAACTCCAAAGGAGTGCACGACATGGAATCACACCACCATTTTTTCTTTTTTGGACTCCTATGCACACCCCTATAAAAGGGTGCTTATGTTCATTTGTAAGGTTCTTTTTTTTTGGGACCAATGTCTTTTGCCAAGGAGGGCTTTGCACCAAGGGGGGTTTTTTTGCCAAGGCTTTTGGAACTCTTGTTTTTGGTTGCCGAGGTTCATGTCGGCGGTGTGTTGGATGTACATGATATTGCCTATGCTAGTAGACTATTCCCTACTGTTTCAAGGCGTCATTCCCCCTTCTCTTCTTTGCTGGTGTGCGTGTGTTTCCGGGTGTGTGTAGGCGTGTGTGCCCCCCCCCCCCCCCCCCCGAGGTTTGTCGTGCAAAGAGAGATAGAGAGAGGTTGTGTGAGTGCGGAAGGCTGTGAATTGAGCGGAGCATAGTGATTGAGTCTGTCTGGTGTACTGCAAGGCGTATGTGCGTGCGGTTGTGTGAAAGCAGTGGTTTGCTTGCGGGTAGTGTTGAGTTTTGAAGGTGAACTCTAGTGGATTGGGACGTTGTGTATACCCTGGGCTATAGTGAGGCATTGTGTTGTGTGTTGGGTGTGTTCCCCTTTTCCCACTCTCCATCGTCAATAAATTGCTTCAATTGTTCAAGCATCTCCATCTTTACCTCCCACCCTGGCTTGTTTCGCGTCAGGTTTACCAAATGTCAGGGGATAATGGGTTTGCGAGGTGAGCCCCCGGTCAGCACCGGGCTGCTCGATGTGGGAAATAAGAGAGACAAGATGCACAACACAAGCAAAAGGCTCTGATAACGCTTTAAATTCCTTAAAATTGACAACCGGAATGGTTTAAGTTGCTAATGATTAGCCAGAGTGGAATTCAATCACAAATGTTTGCCATTAACGGCACTAATGGAGTTAAGAGAATTTAATGCTCTCGAATTAGATCAAGACTGTAAAATTTCCACTTATGCCCGCCATTAGAGCCTTTATAAGTTGATTAGGACGTAGGTATCTGGCAAAATTCCATGCTTGATGCCCTTCTATCTCCCAAATACAGTAGAGAGAGGTTATCTTCTCACCTTCTTGCCTTACTACTCCTTTGCGTTGTCGTGCAGCTCCGCTCCCATGCTAAGAAAGATGCTTGAAAAATGCACATCAAGTTGTTTGAAGCTTACCTCATTAATCAACAGTGATTAGGGCCTGGTGAAAAGCCAAGTTTAATGCTAAATGTATGTCAAATGCGGCTGAAAGGGCCAAAATATGCCTTAATGATGCTAAAAAGTGTTATGGTTGAAGTGGGCACGGATGGGATAAATTGACCTAGAACTGCAGTGCTTGAAGTGCTCTACCAGCCTGTCTTTGTGGCTCGTCGATTGGAGCTACGGTGAAGAAGTTATGGCAGTTCGAAGCTTGAGTCGATTGCAGATCCGTACCGGATTGCGGAACTTCAGTTTAGGTGACA
Source organism: Adiantum capillus-veneris (assembly GCF_014529385.1). Taxonomy (NCBI): domain Eukaryota; kingdom Viridiplantae; phylum Streptophyta; class Polypodiopsida; order Polypodiales; family Pteridaceae; genus Adiantum; species Adiantum capillus-veneris. Next base: position 31,971,159 of record NC_140936.1, read on the forward strand.
GAAATGGAATGAATGCACGGGCCTGAAGTGCTCAATTTGCGAAGCACGTCGGTCTTTTCAGATCAAAGATCGGAGTTATGGTTACCAGGTTATGGGCTGTTAAAGATTCTCTGGGGGCAAGCTCCGTACCAGTCTAGTCGGGGCGGTCGGAGTGCCATCTGGGAGTTCTTGAGTGGCAACCAGGGTTTCTAATGCAGTAGAATAAGTGCTCAAGACAGCAATGCCTTAGTTGAGATGTAAGCGGGATGTGATGCTCTTCAGAGAGCACAATAAATGCTTAAGTGGAATCTTTTTAAGGTCGTCTCTTGATACGGCCAACACATTTCATGATGAGGTTGCTCGACGGGGTCCGCTGAAGAAAGATGTTGTGCTTGGGGATGCTCTAGTCGGTGTGTATGTTAGGCAATGCCTTTGGCCAAATGTGGTGCCTTTACGGAAGCTTGTCTTGATTTAGTCGATATGCATGTTAAATAAGGTGCCCTTTGAGAATTGCCCGGAGATGTCGTGTTTGGCATTGCCTTGGCTAGCATGTATACCAAATGGGGTACCCTTTTAAGGGCCGTCCATGACTTTAAATAAAAAGGCCGCCCATTTAAGGAATGACCGCCCATTGAGCAAAACAAACTAGGGCCACATCTTATGGCCGCCCAATGGCAAAATTAAAGTGCCCGCCCACTTGAGAGGGGGTGTGTGAAGTCAAGGAAAGAAAACAAAGGCGATGGCGTGGAGAGACAGCGAGGGGAGGCGCAGGGAAGCGAAAACGAGCTCGTAGTGGGCTCGGTGAGGCTCAGAACACGACCTCCATGAAACGAAAATTGACGAGCAAGCTGGGGCGATCGTTTTCGACATTACTTCCAGCCTTTTTTGCGATGCTCAAATCCGGCTTTGCCATGTCAGCAGTGGGCGTTCTTATGCAGTGACGCGGGCTTTGCCTCGTCAGCAGGCAAATTAGTTTAATTATCTCTTTTTGATGAATTGCGGAGCCGTTAAGGGCTCAGAGTGATCTGTAATGGGAGTTTAAGCTCCTTAACTGTCCTTAGCATTACTTAATGGTGTCGTTAACGAAACTTCTTCTTGATTGCGTATCAGTTTCGCCGGTGTTACTAATTTTCAAGCATGTTTTGTGCGTCAACAGTATTACCGAGTAATTAATTGTTGTTGTATCGTGCGGTGAGACAATTTTTTTTCTCTCAATTTTTCCACAGCCAACAACCCAGTGCTGACCTGGCTCAAGTTTCGAACACTTATCCCCCGACACCAGGCGAACCCGACGCGAAACTGAGCCGGGGTTGGAAATTGTTGAAGCATATGTCTACTACACCACAAGAAGCAGCCATGCAGCAGATGATGCAGCAGTTTGCAGCATACATGTAACAGCAACAGGCTGCCCATCAACAACATAATTTGCAAGAGCAGATTCGTAATGCTCGTCAAAATGTTACGAAAAAGCTGCAACGATTTGAGAGCCGAGATATTTCAAAATTTTGCAATTTGTATGAGCAGTCTATGGAAGATAATGGTATTGAAGACCAAGATTCAGTGAAAGGATTTCATCTGATTGCAGTGCCAGAACTTAGGGCTCCGATTAAAGAAATTCAAGCGGCTCAAGGGCCGAACTGGCAGGATTTTAAAAAGGCGCTGCAAGAGGAATATTTTCTGGAGGATTCTCAACGGGTGACCAGATAGAGTTTTATGAAGTGGGTGCAGAAGAAGGGTAAAAATTTATCTGCACGAGAACTGTTGCGAGAGTTTGAAAAGAAGTTTGATCATTTATCGTCAGCAGAACAACGTTCCTTGAAGGATCAAAAGGTGGAATTGTTTATTCAAGCTACTGATCCGCGACTACAAAAGAATTTGGTGCAATTATTGGAGGATCCGGCGGGAGAATTGGCAGTGACATCAGATTGGAAAATAGTATCTGAAGCGGTGAATATGATCGTAAAACGACAGAAGCAGGTTGATAAGCAAATCGTGATTGAGGTACTGGATGATGATGAAGAAGAGCTTAAAGAGAAGCTCCCCTCTACATTACCCAAAGTGGAGGGGCATGTTCTTGACGATCTCGTTAAAGGTATTCAAGAACTAAATTTGAATTTTAAAACTGTTAAATTTGAAGGGTTAGCTGCAAAGGCGTCTACTTCTGAACCTAAGCAGCAGCAGCAGCCACCACGTAAAAATTGGGATCGATGCATGTGGTGCGATAGTGAAGACCACAGGTTTGTGAGAGAGTGTAATGAGTTTGATGAAGCTTATAAGAAGAATGTAGTTTTCTGGAAAGACAAGAAGATTCATCTCAGGGCGACAGGGGAACTGCTCCACTTGAACTTTGGCAGAGGTGGAATGAAGAAGATAGTGGAGGAAATATAGCATAATGTTGCCCTTGTGGAAGCAGCTACATATGGGCTGCAAGTTTGTGGTAAGGAAGATGATGATGGTACAGGTGCAAAGGGCCAATTGTGGCCATATGCTCTAAAGACAGCAGAAGCAGGTAAGGTAACATACGAGAAGTTACGACAGGTGGGGAATTCAATTCGAGAAACCACTGGGTGGACCGATCCAATGGATTCTCTTTCGGTATATGCTTATATTGCTAAAGCTCAAGCCAATGAAGCTATGGTGGAAGAGAAGTGGAAAAGAGATGAAGAGGTGGCTGGGACGTCAAAAAGGCAGATGAGATCCAGCAATAAGAAAGAAGAAGGGCCAGCTCCTAAACCTGCTTCGGAGGTGGTTATGGAAGAAGCTCCCAAGGACAAGAAGCAAGGTAAGCCTAAGGGGCCCTCGTATAAACTCAAGTCTGATATTGAATTGGCTACAGATTTGAAGAAAGTTTTTGAAGAACGTATCCTAAATAGTAAAGTGGAGCTCACATTGGGGGATATTCTTGGAATTGCTAAGCGCGAGTTCCATGAAGAGATCATCGACATTATTAAAAGAAAGCGACAAGTACCGAGTGATCAAGAGTCAGATCCAGTTAAAAGCCAAGTGGTTCGTCACATCGAAGCAATTTTGGAAGACTATGAAGAGTACTTAGCAGATCTTGAAGAAGAAGAGCCAAAGCATGTGGTGGTTCCCAGCCCGATTATACCTGAGGTAAGAAATATACATTTTAATGACGGTGAAGATGAAGAAGTTATACCCAAGAGTCACTTTTTGAGGACTCATTGGGCAAGAGCAACGACAGAAACAGTGGTAAAGCTTGGCGACATTGAGGAGCCGGTCTTAGCCTCATAGACCATGGGTCAGAAATCAAATTCTTGGCAAAGAATTTGCACCAAAAGGGGAAGTGGCCTATTGATGTAGATCACGGGTGGCGGATTCGAGCTGCCAACATGCTTCCTGGAGATCTTTACGGAGCATGTGCAAATGTTAAGGTAACTATTGGGGATGTCTGTGATGAGCAAAACTTTTTTATACAGGAGCATTCCTCCTACCCGTTGATTCTAGGACAACCCTACATTACGGCTGTGCGGATGGAAACTAAGGTGCTGGATGATGGCTCGGCCTATGCCAGGGTTCGAAGCCGAGATGGTAAGAAAGCGGTTCAATTTCTAACTGTATGTGTTGATCATGTTAGAAACAAAGACAGTTTACGTGATCGTCCAATGCCAAAGATACGTAAGGAGTTTAAAGAACAAAGATTTGCTCAGGATTTTCTTGGGGTGCCACTATAAAGCGGGACTATGGTGGTGAAAGTGAGGAGAAGTTCTCGCAAAGAGAAACCTTCTCTTCAGGATTTCTAGGGTTGACATCTGAGGGTTTAGTATCTTACAAGAAATTTAATGATTTAACCAAATGGGAGAAACAATATGTTTCAAGCATTCAAAGTGACTTACAGGGATGTGATGTGCTAGAACCGGATGATGTGATATCAGGAATCTTCAAAGAGATCTCTTATGTTGATACTATGTCAGAGCTTGAGGATATCAAGCAGAACAGGTTAGAAAGTGGAACTAAAGTTGTTAAAGTGCACTCAATGGACATGTATGAAGAGCTGGACATATACGAGGCACGTATGCATATTGAGGATGACTTGGATAAAGAAGTTGAAGCACAGGTAGAGACGAAGTACAAGACAGTTGCAAAGAAAGTGAGACCTGTGGCTACACCTCTACTAGAGGGAAGTGATGAAGTAATTAAAGAAGCTTCTCGACAACCTATGCTCAGAAATCCTAAGAACATTGGGCACATCTAAAGAGACATTGCAGCACCCTGAAGGTGGGAGAAGATGGTTTTCTCAATGAAGAGGAAATCAAGTGTTTTCAAGGTATGCTCGAAAAACATGGTAAAGCTTTTGCCTTTGAGCCAAGTGAGATTGGGTGTGTGGATCCAAATGTTGTTGCACCTATGGCTATATTCATTGTTCCTCACATGCCATGGAGCTTACGTCCTATTCCAGTTCCTAAATCTCACTTGCCAAAGCTTATCAATTTGCTTAATAAGAAGATACAAATGGGAATCTTGGAACCATCATGTGCGCCATACTCTAACCGATGGTTCACTGTTCCGAAGAAAAATGGTACTTTAAGGTTTATACAGGATATGCAGCTTGTTAACAAGGTAACAATCCGCAATGTGGGTACCAGTCCAACTGTGGATGAATTCGTTGAGGCTTTTGCAAGTAGGTCAATTTACTCTATGGGTGATCTTTATTCTCGATATGATCAATTTCAGTTAGCTTTGGAGAGCAGGGATCTTACTACGATGCGTACACCTCTCAGATTGGTAAGGATGTGCACTCTGCCACATGGTGCTACTAATTCTGTAGCTCATATGATGAACGGCATGAATAAGGTATTAAGGGACTTTATCCCACATGTTACTATGCCTTTCATTGATGATCTACAGATTAAGGGCTGTGAGGAAGGCTCAAAAGATGAAGTAAAAGATCAGAGGGGGTGCCAACAGCTTGTTGCTCAACATATTGCTGACTGTGATTCTATTTTATCCAGGCTTGAAGAAGTTAACTTAACACTTTCAGGGCAAAAATCAACTTTTGGTGCCAAAGAGGTTCTAATTGTAGGGCACATGTGCAGTCCATAAGGTAGAAGGCCAAGTCCGGCTAAAGTTGAAGCTATTCAAAAGATGAAGGAACGTGCTCTTCGGTTACTGAAGTTCGTCGGTTTCTGGGTGCATGTGTATTCTATCTTATTTGGCTGCCACATTTTTCTCATGTTGCAGAAGTGCTTTATCAACTGTTGAGAAAAGGTTCAAGATTTTTTTGGGAAGAAGTTCACACACGAGCTATGAGGAAATTAAAGAAGATGCTCCTTGAGGCTCCAACCTTGAGGAAAGTCGACTACAAATGCGGAAGGCCAGTAATCTTAACAGTTGACACTAGTCCAACAGGTATTGGATGGGCTATAGGTCAAGATGATGAAGAAGGGAACGGGTATGCGGTTCGATTTGGAGCAAAAGTGCTCAATGCTCACCAAAGAGGCTACCCACAGGTTAAGAGAGAACTTTGGGGCGTTGCTACTACTCTAAGGTCTGATAAAGAATACTTTATTGGAGCTTTAGTCGTGGTAGAGACAGATTTCTTGCAAATTGCATCCATTGATAGGGATGATTGCAAATTGCTCTACTCCGAATATTGCTATGCTATGATGGATAGCCTATATTAAGTCTCTTAATCCTGAATTTTGTCATATTGCAGGTAGAGATCTCCTTATCTGCATGAAAATTGTGGCAATATTGCTCATACTTTTGAGGTATTTTTTGAAGAGTTCTATGAAGGAGAATGGCTTTTGATTGGTCGCTACCTCTTAGCACTCTTACTAAGCATGAAGGGTGGACGGATCAAGAGTACAAAAAGATCAGGAAGAAAGCTTACGGCTATTTTCTAAAGGATGGCAATTTATGGAAGCAGCCAAAACGCTCTAAAGGAGTACCGCAGCGGGTTGTTTGTGATAAAGCGACTCAACAGCAGATTATCAAAGAGTTTCATGAAAGTTTATGGGCTGGACACAGAGGGGTTTGGGCAACTTTTGTCAAGATTCAGGATCGTTACTGGTGGAAAGGTATGTATAAAGATGTGGCTCAGTTTGTAGAGACATGCCTAATATGCCAACAGTATTCTAATGTACGGCATCGAGATGGATTGCATCCCACCTATCCACTGGCTTGTTGAGATGTCGAGCTCTACACCTTGAGCTGGCATCCACTACGGGTCTTGGCCGCTTACGGCATTTACTCACTGGCGCGTTAGGTGACCGACACGGAGGATCTCTGCCAGTGATTCTACAGCTGGACTACACTTATAGTGCCAGCCTAGTACGCTTCTAGCGAGTTCACACTTAGTGACCGCATGTACATATGTGCTACTTTTCAGCTTTAGCACTTAGTCATTTTGTACTCTCTTTTCTGTAAAGAAGAAGAAGAAGCTTTCCATCTCTGTGTGCTTTGTGCTTGTCTTGTGTAGCTCTCTTGCATCCTCATTCTTTACATGGTATCAGAGCCTGGTTCAGGCAAGAGAGGCTAAGAGAGCAAGAGCATCACAATCCCTTCGTCTACAATCCCTTCGTTTTTCGCACAAGTTTCTGAACAGGTCTCCAAAGTGCAGTATACAGAGATTTACTGTACAAGTACAGTGGTTGTGAAACGCTTGATTGTGGACACTCGTTGAGTGTAGAAAGCGTTACAGGAACCACGATAGCAGGTTCAGCAGATTTGCAAGTTTTTGCAGATTGCAGTTATTTTGTCTTAGTGCTTCAAGATGTCTGACGGTTTCAGTCAGATTGTTACTGAGAAGCTTGAGAAAAATAACTACCCTGCATGGAAGTTCAGAATAACAAATTTCCTAAAAGGAAAAGGTTATTGGGACTATGTAGAAGGAGACAATGAAAAGGAACCAGAGATTCCCGAGGCAAATGCTACAGCAGAAAAAAGGAAAGCTTTGAGGGACTGGCAACAAGGCCAGAGCAAAGTGATGTATTGGCTGTCTATGAGCATCACAGATGGCATGATGGGCTATCTACAGGATGCTGAAACCCCCGCCATTGCATGGAGAAACTTAGGCAGAGTGTTCGAGGTGAACACCAAGGCCAGGAAGCTTCAACTAAAGTCGGAGCTAAATAAGGTTAAGAGGAACAACCTCTCAATCAATGATTATGCCTTGAAGATCAAGAGTATCATTGAGGCTCTTGGATCTATTAAAGTCTCAGTGGAAGACGATGACATTGTCCGTGCATGCTTGGATGGTCTAGGAGATGAGTATGTACATTTTAGGTCTTCCATGAATACAAGAGACGACATCCCCGTGTTCCAAGATTTGATTTCTATGCTTATTCTTGAGGATAAGAACCTTGACACATCTTCTTCTCATGGCAGAAATAATTCTGAACAGGCCTTCTATTCTAACTCCAACAGAGGTAGAGGTAGAGGTCGTGGTCGAGGCCCAAGGGGTTGCAGGGGCCAATTTCTGGAAGGTCAATCAAATCAAAACAATACAGGTGGCAGGGGAAACCAGTCTCAAGGTAGGGGGAGTCAAAGAGGTCTTGGTGCAGGATCAAGCAGGCAGCAACATACTCCAGATAGTAGAGAATGTTGGACTTGTGGTGAAAGAGGTCACATGTCACGTGACTGTCCAAAGGGAAAAGCAAGTAGAAAGAGAGAACAGGGCAACTATGCATCTACTAGCAGAGATGCAGATGACAGCAAAAACGAGCGCATGTTTGTTATGCAGCATGTAATGAATACAATGACTGCAGAGAATTCCACCCAAGATGATGTTTGGTATGTGGATTCAGGTGCCTCTAATCACATGACGTCTCGTGGAGAGTGGTTTAGAGATATGCGCAAACCAGATGTGTCAGGCTATGTGCAGACAGGAGATGACACAGCTCACCCCATTGCTCATGTAGGGGACATACCTCTAAATACGAAGAGTGGGAAATCAAAGTACTTAGCAGATGTACTTCATGTCCCAAACATTACAAAGAATCTTGTTTCTGTTGGACAAATGGTTGAGCAGGGTTTGCAGGTTCGCTTCAATCCAAATGGCTGTTATGTAGAAGATTTCCAAAATGGCTGTAAGCTGATCAAAGAGGGCAAATGTGTGGGCAGAATGTTTACGCTGAATGTAGACATGCCTGAGGTAAAAGCTGCATTATTTGCACAGGGCACAGGTGTTGTGGCTGATGTTGACATTTGGCACAAACGCATTGGCCATGTCAATGAGCAGAGATTGCGCAGCATGCAATCAAAACAGATTGTAAAAGGTTTGCCCAAATTCAAGGTGGATGGTATGCATAAAGTGTGTGCAGCATGCCAGTTTGGAAAACAGTCAAAGGGCTCATTTCCACATGAGCGCAATGTATGTAAAAGGCCACTTGAGGTGGTGCACACAGATGTTTGGGGTCCAACCGATACTGCAAGTATACATGGTTGCAGGTATTATGTCTCTTTCATTGATGACCATACAAGGAAATTATGGGTCTACTTCATGCGTAACAAAAGTGAAGTGTTTGGTCACTTTCAAGACTTCAAAGTCATGATTGAGAAGGAGACAGATATGCAAATCAAGACATTGAGGTCAGATGGAGGGGGAGAGTACTTCTCCAATGATTTTTCAGATTTTCTGCGAATGCATGGTATACACAGGCAGTTTACATGCAGATATACTCCACAGCATAATGGGGTCGCAGAAAGGAAAAACAGGCACATTGCAGAGGTTGCATGTGCATTGATGAATGAGAAGAACATGCCTCATCATTTCTGGGCTGAAGCTATAAATACAGCTGTGTACATTATGAACAGGACACCTACAGCTGCGGTGCATGATGTAACACCTGAGGAAAAGTTTACAGGTACAAAGCCTGATTTGGCACACTTGAAAGTGTTTGGCTGCATAGCTTACGTGCATGTACCAAATGAGTTGCGTAGGAAATTGGATCCTAAAGCAGAGAAATGTATTCTTGTGGGATATTCCCTTGAACAAAAGGGGTACAGGTGCTACAATCCTACTACACGAGAATTACGAGTGAGCAGAGATGTAGTCTTTGATGAGATGAGCAATTGGTACAGTAATGCACATGGCACTATTGGGGCTGATGTAAAAGATGATGTGGTTGTACAAAATGTGAGGCCACAGTCACAGGTTTTGAGTGGACCACAAGAGTCCTCTTCTCGTGGCTCTGTTGAGAAACCATGGAATGGTAGACTACGTACGCAGGTTACTCCACCAACAGGTACAGGGAATGTATCACGAAAAGGAAAGGAAAAGGTTAATGAACCTCCCTTTATGGTTGATGCATCATCAGGTTTTTCACATGTAGACATGGATTCAGATGGTTCTGAACAAAGTCTTGATGAGGAATTTGGAATTCCGGCTGTCAGGACAGCTGGTGTAAGGAAAGTACAAGAAGATGCTAGAGGGCAAAGGAGTGACCAAGGACCGCGCAGATCTAATAGAGTCAGAAATCCAGTTCAGAAATTGACTTATGATGGGTATCTAGCGCATCACCAAGCCTACATGGCTAAGGTGATACAGGATGTGGAGCCCACATGTTTTGAGGATGCAGTTGGAAATGTGCATTGGGATGATGCAATGAATGAAGAGATGGCTGCATTGGAAGCAAATGACACATGGGAGTTGGTGCCATTGCCAAGTGGCAAGAAAGCTATTGGCTGTAAATGGGTGTATAAAACCAAGCATAAGGCTGATGGTAACATTGAGCGTCACAAGGCAAGGCTGGTCGCAAAGGGTTATGCACAGACGTATGGCATAGACTATGAGGAGACCTTTGCTCCAGTGGCAAAGATGACGACTGTGAGAGCTGTCATAGCAGTGGCTGCATCTAGAGGATGGATTATGCATCAAATGGATGTAAAGAATGCCTTCTTGAATGGTGAGTTGCAAGAGGAAGTGTATATGGATCAGCCACCTGGTTATGTCGATCCAGGTTACCCAGATTATGTATGCAGACTTCTCAAAGCTTTGTATGGTTTGAAGCAGGACTCTAGAGCATGGTATGACAGGATTGCCAAGTATCTTGTCAATATTGGTTTTAGGAGAGCTCATGCTGATCATTCACTCTATGTACGTGAGAGTGATGTGGGGATTGTGGTCATTACCATATATGTAGATGACCTTATTATTGTTGGTGACAATGCTATGGAGATTGACCATGTGAAGGGTCTTCTCAAACAGGAGTTTGAAATGAAAGATTTGGGCGAGTTGCGCTACTTTCTTGGCATTGAGGTGATCAGGACTCCAGAGGGTGTATGGCTGTCACAGAGACAATATGCTTTGGACATGTTGTCAAAGTATGGTATGGCTGATTGTAAGCCGATTTCCATTCCCTTGGATGTGAATGTAAAGCTGAGAGCAGAGAAGGGTGATGTTGTTGAGGATGTCAATATGTACAGGAAGATGGTGGGTAGTCTAATCTACTTGACTATCACAAGGCCAGACTTGAGCTACACAGTAGGCTTGGAGAGTCAATTCATGCAGCTTCCGAGGAAGCCACATTTGGATGGAGTACGACGCACACTTAGGTATGTGCAAGGGACTCTTGACTACGCATTGTTCTATGCAGCAGATGCACCATTAGCATTGTATGGGTATACAGATGCAGATTGGGCAGGTAGCATTGTTGATAGGAGATCTACGAGTGGCTTCATGTTCTCTTTTGGGAGTGTTGCTGTTACTTGGAGCAGCAAAAAGCAGCCTACGGTTGCTTTATCGAGCACAGAGGCCGAGTACAGAGGTGCAGCAGTTGCGGCGTGCGAGGTAGCTTGGCTACGCACATTACTTGAGGACTTGGGAGTGCAGGTGGACCAGCAAATTGTCATTCATTGTGACAACCTCAGCAGCATGCAGTTGGCTAGGAACCCAGTGTTCCATGCTAGGACCAAACACATAGAGGTCCATTACCACTACGTTCGAGAGCGAGTGCTGGCGGGCGACATCGACTTGGTCTACGTCAGCACAGAGGAGCAGATAGCGGATATCTTTACCAAGGCCCTCGGAGCTGAGAAGCTTCGACGTTTCCGGACTATGCTTGGACTCTGTGACATGCAGAGCTCAAGGGGGAGTGTTGAGATGTCGAGCTCTACACCTTGAGCTGGCATCCACTAGGGGTCTTGGCCGCTTATGGCATTTACTCACTGGCGCGTTAGATGACCGACACGGAGGATCTCTGCCAGTGATTCTACAGCTGGACTACACTTATAGTGCCAGCCTAGTACGCTTCTAGCGAGTTCACACTTAGTGACCGCATGTACATATGTGCTACTTTTCAGCTTTAGCACTTAGTCATTTTGTACTCTCTTTTCTGTAAAGAAGAAGAAGAAGCTTTCCATCTCTGTGTGCTTTGTGCTTGTCTTGTGTAGCTCTCTTGCATCCTCATTCTTTACATGGCTATGCACTACAAGTGGGTGGTGGACCTGATTACCATGCCAGTAGGTGTCTGGCAAATGTGGTATATTGTTCTTGCAAGAGAGGATCTTACTAATCAGGTGGAAGGCAGAGCTTTGCGTACCAAAGCTACCAGTTCCGTATGCAAGTTCTTGCTTGAGGATGTTATTTCCAAGTATGGATGTGTTGGTAGAATTACTGTTGATAGAGGAGAGATGGATGCAGATGAAGCTCGGGATTTCTTTGCTCGCTTGGGCATTAAATTGGCTCTCACTACAGCATACAATCCAGAGGGTAATGGTAAAAGTGAAAGAGGGCATCCGCCTATTGTTAAAGCTTTAGAAAAGGCATGCCAGGGACATATTGGTGATTGGCCTAAACTCCTACCATTTGCTTTATGGGCTGATCGAACTACACATAGTTCTGTCAGGTTTTATGCCATTTGAGCTAATGTACGGGCAAAAACCCATTATGCCTACAAAGGAAGCGGTTATCTCTTGGACTGTAATGCCATGGGAAGAAGGTATGTCTACAGAAGATTTGCTTGCATTGCGCATTCGCCAACTTGAGAGGCGTTAGGAAGATATTGAACAGGCTAAAGTAATGCTTAAGGAAGCAAGGTTGAAGAACAAGGCAGCATTTGATGACAAGCACATACTATGACCTCGTGCCATTAAAGATGGGGATTGAGTCCTTGTATATGACAGTAGCCTAGAAAACCAGTACACTCCTATGCGGAAAATGGTTAAACGATGGTTTGGACCATATGTAGTACTTCATGGTTATGATAATGCGACCTACAAGTTATGCGAGCTTGATGGCACTGAGCTCAAGGTGCCTATTGCAAGGAAAAGAGTTAAGTTGTTTAAGCAACGAGAGGTGAGATTAATACTGGAGACTTCAACACATATCAACCTCCTAAAGACAATGTTATGTATGCATCAGACGATGAGCCTGATGATGCTTTTGAATACGGTTGGCACAGACCGGAGGCTGTGCAGGTTCAGAGGGGGTGGATGTCGTGCAACTCCGCTCCCATGCTAAGAAAGATGCTTGAAAAATGCACATCAAGTTGTTTGAAGCTTACCTGATTAATCAACAGTGATTAGGGCCTGGTAACAAGTCAAGTTTAATGCTAAATGTATGTCAAATGCGGCTGAAAGGGCCAAAATATGCCTTAATGATGCTAAAAAGTGCTATGCTTGAAGTGGGCACGGATGGGATATTATGACCTAGAACTGCAGTGCTTCAAGTGCTCTACCGGCCTGTCTTTAAGGCTCGTAGATTGGAGCTACGGTGAAGACGTTATGGCAGTTCGAAGTTTGAGTCGATTGCAGATCCGTACCGGATTGGGCAACTTCATTTTAGGTGACGGAAATGGAATGAATGCACGGGCCTGAAGTGCTCAATTTGCGGAGCACGTCGGTCTTTTCAGATCAAAGATCGGAGTTATGGTTACCAGGTTATGGGCCATTAAAGATTCTCTGGGGGCCAGTTCCGTGCCAGTCTAGTCGGCGCGGTCAGAGTGCCATCTGGGAGTTCTTGAGTGGCAACCAGGGTTTTGAATGCAGTAGAATAAGGGCTCAAGACAGCAATGCCTTGGTTGAGATGTAAGTTGGATGTGATGCTCTTCAGAGAGCACAATAAATGCTTAAGTGGAATCTTTTTAAGGTCGTCTCTTGATACGGGCAACAGATTTCATGATGAGGCTGCTCGACGGGGGCCGCTGAAGAAGATGTTGTGCTTGGGGATGCTCTAGTCGGTGTGTATGTTAGGCAATGCCTTTGGCCAAATGTGGTGCCTTTACGGAAGCTTGTCTTGATTTAGTCGATATGCATGTTAAATAAGGTGCCCTTTGAGAATTGCCCGGAGATGTCGTGTTTGGCATTACCTTGGCTAGCATGTATACCAAATGGGGTACCCTTTTAAGGGCCGTCCATGACTTTAAATAAAAAGGCCGCCCATTTAAGGAATGACCGCCCATTGGGCAAAACAAACTAGGGCCACATCTTATGGCCGCCCAATGGCAAAATTAAAGTGCCCGTCCACTTGAGAGGGGCTGTGTGAAGTCAAGGAAAGAAAACAAAGGCGATGGCGTGGAGAGACAGCGAGGGGAGGCGCAGGGAAGAGAAAACAAGCTCGTAGTGGGCTCGGTGAGGCTCAGAACGTGACCTCCATAAAACGAAAATCGACGAGCAGACTGGGGCGATCGTTTTCGGCATTACTCCCGACCTTTTTTGCGATGCTCGACTCTGGCTTTGCCACGTCAGCAGCGTGCGTTCTTATGCTGTGACGCCGGTGCTACTGCTTAAGAGGGAGGAGAGCTATTAATAGGAGGCTTTTTGCATGCGGGGGAAAGCAACGAATAAGGGAGGGCATCAACAGAAGGTTTTTTTTTGGCGTGTGCGTTACGAAGAGAAGGAGCAAGAGGGTAAGCAAGAGGAAGGAGCTTGATGCATGGTTTTTAGGACCCCTTCTGAAGATGCAATGAAGGCACAGTCAGTTGTTGGGGAGATGAGGATACTCTAGTCCAAGGGATCTCGAAAGAGAAGAAAAATCTACTTCACAAGCACCAAAGAGTAAAAAGTGCCATGGACAGAAGATACGTGGGAACGAGCTCTTATGCATGCCTACAACCTATATCTTACAGAATAGCCCATTCTAGGTGTGAATTTCTAGTGAAATTTACACGAGGATGTTCGTGTGGACTCACAGCACAGCATACTCCGTTTTCACTTTTTTATCGACAGTAAATATTTTTTACCACAGTAAATATTTTTCACCTACATGGTAATTACAAATCACTTTTTACCTACACTAATTTTTTTACCCATGGTAAATATTTTTTACTGCACCATAAGTATTTGGTAGGTAACAGTTCACTGTTACTAGAAGCAGTGATTGGGCATCAACAATGCAGTTACAGGAGGAGAAAAGGGGAAAATCTTATGGTAAAGGTGAGTCAACAGGGATAAAGACTTTTGAGTTGAAAAGAGACATGCTGATCTTTTCAAAGAACACATGTCAAAAGAAGCCATGGTTGAGGATTTTTTGAGAATTTGATATTCAGGAGGACCCAGCAGGTCCCCCCCTAACATGTGCAGAACCTCCAATTTCAACAGCCACCTTACCTGCTCTTAAATGCTGGTCAAGGCCTTATCTCCATGTGTCACAATTAGAAAAATCAGCATTTACCCTCCCCTCTCACATCACTCTAGAGAATATCTTGATGGTGACATATCAGGTGACCTCAATCTGTTGACCACCCTAAGCAAAAAGTAACCCCAATCAGCGGATTTAAGCATGTTTATCCCTAATCCTAAACCCTCTCAGAAACCTATATAAGGAGGCCTTCTCTCATTCAAAACCAACACTTCACCAAGCAACGAAGCTATGACGACATTGCTCACAACGAGGAGCTATGGGTGGAGCTCTACTCTCTCTCCCTCTCTCTCTCTCCCTCTAGTATGGTACATTACTAGCCCTAAAACCTAAATAAGGAGTCTTCTCTCATGCTCCATGGCCACCATCCTCGCCATCATTCTCTAAGGTATTGATGTGTTGCTAGTAGGATCATACCTACTTGCTGGGTTGATTGTTTTTGACAAGGGATTATGCCATCCTTGGCTTGCTTCTCTATATCCTTGTTATGTATGATCAGATGCCGTTGTATTGTTAAGCTGATGTCTTGTGTATATATATACATAAGGTCCCTAAGCTTCGTTTCTATGTGTTTTGCCATATGTTTTGATGCCATCATAATGCCAGAAGTCTCACTTGCCTATGTGCACTATGTGTGAGGTCCCTAAACCTCTTAATTTAGGGTGGTGCCCCCTTTGTTTTGTTCTTTGCTTGTTTGCATGAGGCGTGGTTTGTGGAGTGTGCACGAGTACAGAGGCCACCCGATTGCACTGCTCTTTTTCCCGCTATCATTTTGGTGCCCCCACTGAGGAGGGCTACACAGACCTTCAGTCCACAAGCAATGAAGATGTGCAATCTACAACATGGACGAATGGCGTGAGGAGTTTGCAAATTGGAGAACAGAAGAGGAGGAGGCTTTAGAGGCCTTAAAAGCTTTCATCGAGGTCTTGTTACCAAGTTGCAGTGTCATTGAAATTCAAGAAGTAAGTTCTTCTACATGCCTTGTTCGTGATCGTCGCCAACGAAGGAGAGTGAGAAGAAGAGCTTGATATACCTCTCCTCTCAACCTATGAGTGCTCCAGAAACCTCCAACGCACACGAGCTTGAAATATTCTACATCAACATACACGAAGGTACTGTGACACACATTAAGGGAAGAGAAAGCATCACCAGACCTCTCTTTCCTGAGGAGCCGACTAAGAGGAGGAAGATCACCTCTACACCTAAGTGGCCCAAGGCCGTAGCGCGTGCTCAAGCGTAAGGTAACATTTGGCTTAATCTCATTAATAAGGGATTACATGACCACTACAGGCAAGAAAAAGGCTAGTGAGCAACCAACTTCAACCTCCAACTTGCAACCACGACTCTCACCCTAAATCCTCCTGAAGCAAAGAGGCGAAGGCTTGCCTACAAGATTGCCGCCCGTCTGCAAGTGCTCCTAGTGCACTTTGTGAATCCAGACACCACCAATCCCAAGCCAACCTCCTGTCCGCGTGAAGATCACTTTGGATATTTTCCAAAGTGCTTTGGAGACCGGGTGAAAAGCCTCCCTGCCCTACCTTTGCTGCTAATTTTCAAGAAGTTATCTCAATCTAAGGAAACTATCTTAGTTGATGATGTGTTGCACATTAATGGTGTCACTTTCATTCGTCATGCTGATTATGGTAATAGCATCCAATTGTTGCTTGCTAAAGGGCTCAGCATTGTACAAAGTGTTGCCATCACGCCTTACGTCTTCACAGATGCATCAGGAAGAGTCGAAGTGATCCGAGGTGCTGACCTTCTGTGGCTGATCAGGCTCATTGGTCCCAAGGTGGTGCAACTAAGCTAGGCTCTTGTGTGTAAGTATGGATGCCAATAATGAGAATGATGATCCCCGCATGTTTCCTTTTCATTTTGTGCGTCATATCCGTGTGAATATTTGTATTGATAGAAAAATATTTTATCAGCAAAGAATAGCCCTGTTGTTTGGAGCCGAGAGACTTGGGGAAATCTTACGCTCTCCTCATCCTGTCATTCTACCCTTACTAGACTATTACCATTCCTTTGATGTGTCGATCTTCATCCTATTTTGAGCTAAGTTGTGCTAAAGCTCCAAATTGTAATTACCATACTCTATTTTAAAATAAATTGGAGCTGTTTGTGTAATTGTTTACTCTCTCACTTGTGGCCTTCCCTAATTTTTATGGTAAGCCTGGGGAGGTTGCTCCAGACTTTTTGGATAATTTGGAAATGGCCTTTCTGGCATCAGGAAGGGATGACGAAGCTACTAAGTTAAGGGCCTTTCCTTTGGTCTTGAGGGAAGGTGCAAAATTATGGTATCAAACTTTGGCACCTGAAGAAAGAAGAGACTGGGAGTCCTTAAAGATGGCCTTCATCCAAGAATTTCGCCGCCATGAGCCTCCAGAGGAGATATGAAGACAGCTCTTAGAGCTACACCAAACATCACCCAATGACTATAGAAGCTATGAAGGAAAGTTTTCCAACCTGTGGGAGAAATGGTGTGCATCACTAGGTGAAGGAGAAAGGGCGCCAGAATGCCTAAAGAAGGACTGTTTCCTGGCAGGGCTTTACCCCATCCTTCGAGAAAAGGTAAAAGGTAAATTCCCAGATACCTTTGATAAAGCTATGACTTATGCAAGGGAGAAGGATAGGAAGTTAAAATTCCAAGCTCAACTACAAGGGGGAATGGAGCCTCCACCGCTAGCTCAACCTACGGCAAGGGTAGTAGCAGGGATAGGAGCAACAGACCAAGAGTCCTCTCAACAAGAATTACTTCAACAAATCACCAATCAACTAGAGAGCCTGTCCATCAATCTGGTGCAAGGTGTAAGGGCTCCCCAGCCAGGAAATGAACGAAATAGACAAGAAGGACAAAGGCAAGCACGTGAGTACATTTGCTACAACTGTGGAGAGGTAGGTCACGGCATATATTATTGCCCTCGTCCACGACGCTATCAAGGAAATGGTAATCAAAGACGGCCTCCTCGCCAGCAAGTCACTCCTCCTCGAGCTAGGCCACTAAATGGACAAAATGCACACGTGGCTCCACCAATCCAAATATTGAGACCCCCTCCTCCACCACCACAAGCACCAGCAGAGATCCCTCCACTACCATCGGAAGGGGAGGACAGGGCTGTCTCTGTCATAAGTCTTGACAATGGTAAGGATAAAGGGAAAGAAAAAATGGAGGAAGTTGTTGCCATGCCAATAAAGAGAGTTAGGAGACAAAGAACTGATGAAATGGAAGCTTCAGAGCCGGATAAAGGGAATGAGGGTTCCTCCCAAGTGATAGGAGACAAGAAAAGGAAGAGTAGGTCAAGGAGGCACATAGGAGTAGGAGACTTTCCACTTGGGGTGGGATCCATACCTTACGACCTGGTAGCAGATGTGAGTAAGCAAGGACCAAAGATTTCATGGCAGCAACTCCTCCACCTTTCCCCAAAGATGCGTAGAACCTGGTCTAAGATGGTCAGCACCAGGAGGGCTAAGGCAAAGTTAGTTGGGTCTATTAGTGCAAGAGGCATGAAGGATATCGTGCCAGTCATTGATGCAGAGATTAAGAGTCAGCGAGTCTCCAATGTGTACGTAGATGGTGGAGCCGAGATTTGTGTTATGATAGAGAAATTAATGCACAGGTTGGGTTTGGAAGTAAACGAGCAAACTTCCTTACAAGCTAAGATGGCAAATAATGTAAGGGTGGCTTGTGTGGGAAAGGTTAATGGAGTGAAGGTTTCAGCTTTTGGTGTGTCAATCTCAATTGATGCTTATGTGATCCCAACTAAGGGGGAGGGCTATCCGCTAATCCTTGGAAGACCTTGGCTTATGGCTATGAAAGCTAGGCAAGATTGGGAAACAGGTTCCCTTGAGTTGCGACCAAATCATAAGGTAGGTGGCAAGCAACAAAAAATTGTGTATGACATGAAGCAGGGTAGACAACAAGACCTAGAGATGGAGACTTCTATGGATGAATGGAGCACAAGCAGCTGCTCTTCATCTGAGGATGAGTCATCTGAGGAGGATCCTAGCTCTTTGGAAGTCATGGGTATAATACTGCGAAACCCAGAAGGAGAAGGTGGTCAAGACTCTCTAAACAAGGAAGAAGCCGCAGGCTTAGAGGAGATGCTAGCTAAGGACCTACTAGAAGAAGAGAGAGAACCCTATTTGCAGGTACTAAAGAAGCATGTTGGCCTCTTTATAACTGATTACGAGCACATTAAAGGAGTGACGGTAACCCAACACCATATCCAATTAAAGGAAGGTGCCGTCAACCTTGTTGGTGATGAGGTATTTGCACAGGTTGAAGCTCTAGTAGGTCATGTTTCTGAGTATAAAGAGATGCTTGTGGAGACGTTTACAGAGGGTTTGGATACAGGTTTGAAAAGTGATCAAGTTTGCTTGGCTATACAGCAAGTGGAGGCAAATGGCAGGGTCTTGCTATGTTATGTGATGCTATGGATACATGTGTTATTGGAGGTTGCTTTACATATATTTTTGTGTCAATGGCGAGGTTTTTTTGAAGTGGACTATACCATGGAGGGTTCTATAGCAGATGGTAGGATAGCTGCTTATGATTCAGGTTTCTCAAGTGATGGCAAGTATGCTTATAGTGGACATGAAGGATTATGGATGCAGGGTGACGAAGCTCCGTGCTATAAAGAGCTGGAAGGGTGGCCTGTCTATTGGCCTACAAGTGCAAAGGAAGGCTTGGATATACATGTTTTACAGGTTGATGGCAATGAGCAATGCTTTACTTTTGATCCAGGTGGATTCTACACCATGCGTGGGGGAGCTTTGAGCTTTCCATTTGACCCTGGAGGGTGATGCAGTAGCAGATGCTTTTTTCTCTATCTCTATCCTATCTATATAGCCACTATACTATCATTTTTCTTATGCAGTCTATAGCTCTATGTTATATAATTCTCTCTATACAGTCATCTTTTACCTAAATAATACTATGGTTGAGCATGAATGCTCAACGAGGGGTTGGGCAAAAAAATTTTAAAAAAAATAATTAAAAAAAAGAGAAGAAAAAAAGAAAAAAAAAGAATGCTACCAGTGAAAGCGGATATTGACAATGGATGGGGTATGGCTTTCAAGGGTCTAGGAGACCAGTTGTTAGTCATGGATGGATACAATTATTCATCAGAAAGGACTAAACAGGGTGCATTAGCCAAGAAAGCAGTAACATGGCAAATTCAATTGGTACCAGGTGGGTAAGTATTCAAGAGAACCCTATTGTAGCACAACCTACAGCTAGAGGCATCAAATACCTCTAGCTTAAGGGGGAGGGCTATATGATGCATGGTTTTTAGGACCCCTTCTGAAGATGCAATAAAGGCACAGTCAGTTGTTGGGGAGATGAGGATACTCTAGTCCAAGGGATCTCGAAAGAGAAGAAAAATCTACTTCACAAGCACCAAAGAGTAAAAAGTGCCATGGACAGAAGATACGTGGGAACGAGCTCTTATGCATGCCTACAACCTATATCTTACAGAATAGCCCATTCTAGGTGTGAATTTCTAGTGAAATTTACACGAGGATGTTCGTGTGGACTCACAGCACAGCATACTCAGTTTTCACTTTTTTACCGACAGTAAATATTTTTTACCACAATAACTATTTTTCACCTACATGGTAAATACAAATCACTTTTTACCTACACTAATTTTTTTACCCATGGTAAATATTTTTTACTGCACCATAAGTATTTGGTAGGTAACAGTTCACTGTTACTAGAAGCAGTGATTGGGCATCAACAATGCAGTTACAGGAGGAGAAAAGGGGAAAATCTTATGGTAAAGGTGAGTCAACAGGGATAAAGACTTTTGAGTTGAAAAGAGACATGCTGATCTTTTCAAAGAACACATGTCAAAAGAAGCCATGGTTGAGGATTTTTTGAGAATTTGATATTCAGGAGGACCCAGCAGGTCCCCCCCTAACATGTGCAGAACCTCCAATTTCAACAGCCACCTTACCTGCTCTTAAATGTTGATCAAGGCCTTATCCCCATGTGTCACAATTAGAAAAATCAGCATTTACCCTCCCCTCTCACATCACTCTAGAGAATATCTTGATGGTGACATATCAGGTGACCTCAATCTGTTGACCACCCTAAGCAAAAAGTAACCCCAATCAGCGGATTTAAGCATGTTTATCCCTAATCCTAAACCCTCTCAGAAACCTATATAAGGAGGCCTTCTCTCATTCAAAACCAACACTTCACCAAGCAACGAAGCTATGACGACATTGCTCACAACGAGGAGCTATGGGTGGAGCTCTACTCTCTCTCCCTCTCTCTCTCTCCCTCTAGTATGGTACATTACTAGCCCTAAAACCTAAATAAGGAGTCTTCTCTCATGCTCCATGGCCACCATCCTCGCCATCATTCTCTAAGGTATTGATGTGTTGCTAGTAGGATCATACCTACTTGCTGGGTTGATTGTTTTTGACAAGGGATTATGCCATCCTTGGCTTGCTTCTCTATATCCTTGTTATGTATGATCCGATGCCGTTGTATTGTTAAGCTGATGTCTTGTGTATATATATGCTACATAAGGTCCCTAAGCTTCGTTTCTATGTGTTTTGCCATATGTTTTGATGCCATCACAATGCCAGAAGTCTCACTTGCCTATGTGCACTATGTGTGAGGTCCCTAAACCTCTTAATTTAGGGTGGTGCCCCCTTTGTTTTGTTCTTTGCTTGTTTGCATGAGGCGTGGTTTGTGGAGTGTGCATGAGTACAGAGGCCACCCGACTGCACTACTCTTTTTCCCGCCATCAGAGCTCTCTCCCTTGATCTCGAATCCAAGAGCTCTCTCCCTTGACCTTCAATCGAACCAAAGCAAGTGCGAGCTCTCTCTCTCAACCTCCAGACCAAGCCAAGGGCGAGCTTTCTCTCTCAATCTCTAATCCATGCAAGGGCAAGCTCTCTCTCTATCGACCTCAGCAAGGCTTAAGCAAAGGCTTTGCAACCAAGGCACCCAAGGAGACTATTTCTCATCGGCTTAGGCAAGGAGGGATCAAAAATTTCTTGTCAGCAGTCATAGGAAAAGAAATAATCTCCGACATAGACAGTGATTGAAGACAAATCCAACAGATGGAATCATTACAATAGGATTTTCCTCGTCAGCAGGCAAATTAGTTTAATTATCTCTTTTTTATGAATTGCGGAGCCGTCAACGGCTCGGAGTGATCTGTAATGGGAGTTTAAGCTCCTTAACTGTCCTTACCATTATTTAATAGTGTCGTTAACGACACTTCTTCTTGATTGCGTATCAGTTTCGTCGGTGTTACTAATTTTCAAGCAAGGTTTGTGCGTTAACAGTATTACCGAGTTATTAATTGCTGCTGTATCGTACGGTGCAATAATTTTTTTTCTCTCAATTTTTCCACAGCCAGCAGCCCGGTGCTGACCTGGCTCAAGTTTCGAACACTTATCCCCCGACAGCGCACTTCCATATTACAATTCCTGTTGTTAGTAGCACTACCATGGCAAATCTCAAGCCTTATGGAGCTTAATCCTCACAATTCCGACCACGAGTATTGATATCCCGCTTTTGTCACGCCTTGAGAGAGAGAGAGAGAGAGAGAGAGAGAGAGAGAGAGAGAGAGAGAGAGAGAGAGAGAGAGAGAGAGAGAGAGAGAGAGAGAGACTTCCTGTTTTCTCATCTACGAAAGAGAGAGCTTGAGTCCCGGTTTTACTCTTATGCTTGTTTCCTCTAGTTGATCATGAGAGAGAGAGCAAAGTTCCTTCCTTGAGCTTCTTGCCCTAACCTTGCTTCAATAGGTCGAGAGAGAGGTAGCCTTAAAGTCCTCACTATCGAGAGATCGAGCTTCCCCATACTTATGGCCTAATCAACTTATAAAGGCTCTAATGGCGGGCATAAGTGAAAATTTTACAGTCTTGATCTAATTCGAGAGCATTAAACTCTCTTGAGTTCATTAGTGTCATTAACGAAAAACATTTGTAATCGAATTCCACTTCGGCTAATCATTAGCAGCTTAAACCATTCCGGTTGTCAATTTTTAAGCATTTAAAGTGTCATCAGAGTCTTTTGCTTGTGTTGTGCATCTTGTCTCTCTTATTTCCCACAGAGAATAGCCCGGTGCTGACCCGGCTCACCTCGCAAACCCATTATCCTCCGACAACGCACATTTTCTCGATAACATCGCCTCTTATATCTCTTACTCTTCTTGTCTAATTTTTGATTACGGCTGATCTCTAGTGAAGAGTCACTAGATGAATCGCTACTCGTGTCTTGTGCTCTCCTAGATAGATTTTCATCTAGGGTACCACTAGGACCTAAATGCTTTGTCCCCACATTTTCACTAAGATTTAACTCAGATTCTTCGTCCTCATAGTCAATTTCAATTGATGATTCTGACTCCGAATTGTGTGGGCTATAGTCTTGTGAGACGCTACTGGTTCCAATGTCAGTCAAGCCTTCATCTTTGTAGGTCAACAGAAGCTATATGCATTGCTTCTATCATATTTAAAGGTATGAGTAGTGGCATTTCATCCCCGTCAGGTGTTACCCAGGTCGTCCCCCTATTTCCCAGGTAGAACATCCATATAAGGAGAATCTTCCCCAACATCAGTGTCCACTTTACATGTGTAACAATAAAGCAATGGGGCCCAGTGAATTGCGGTGTCAGATCTATGATCAATTATAAATCTCTTGCCTAGAGGATGTGCTCAACCAGTTACAAGATCCACTTGAATGACAGGATCTTGCAACTGCAAGTAGACATGGTTTTTAGACCAGTCATGCACCATTTTTTTCTTCCCTCATGAAAGGACGTCCTAAGATCATCTCAAATGACATAGTGTGCTTGGAGAAATCCATAACAATGAAGGTATTTCTTATTTTGTGTCCAAAGACCTCGATCTTGAGATCTTCTAGCATCCCAATAAGTTTCACAATAGACCCATTGTGTTGGGAAGAAGAAGGGGGAGACCGGTTGCTTAAACTATTCTACACATGCTCACAAACATCACCATCAACCTGTCTACCTCTTTTCCCAATTTCCAAGAGCACACACACACACACACTTAGACTATGACACACACACAGAGAACATAGAATGGACATAGACAAGATTGTAAGAGTGTGTAAGAGAATTGTAAGGGATAGAGACTTGATTAGAGAGTATACAGCAAATAGAGCATAGCATAAGAGAGTAGAGATGAGAATCTGCAAGAGGAAGGCATAAATCTAGCCTCAAACTCCACGGCACCTATTCTTGTGGAGTTTGGTATTTAGTATATTATTTGTGAGTTTAAGGTGCCAAAATTTGAGGGCCCTCTTTTACAACCACTTCACTTTTGTAAATGAGTGAAGCTCATTAGTTCTTGCATGTCCCATAAGGATAAGTTCCTACTACAATTATTTACAGAGCCATAGTGGCTTATTGAAATGAAAATCTAAAATATTAGGCAAGTATAAAACGGCCATGAGTTATTGCATGTGCCTCTTCGTCAACTCCCTGCATTCCACTCTACAAAATCATCATCAACTCAATCAAAAAAATCAAATAGACAGCAAATAATTTACCATTATGCTAGCTATCCCAATTGCAGCTAACCACTATAACAGGAGGGTGCCCAGTCTCATAACATCCCTCCCACCAGGGATAGCAAATGTCCTCAGTTGCTCAATAGAGAAATCAATTGGACTCTACTCACACAAGTATTGGAATGAAACCTTTTAATGCTCTTTATGGTCAAGAATGTTTAGCATCAGTGACTACCACAAAGAATGGTCTTTGAAAATCAGGCAGTTGCAATACAGGTGCATTAGTCAAAGCATGTTTAAGTGCATCAAATGAGCTTTCTTGTAAATCAATGCATTCATAAGGTGTGTTTTTCTTCAACAGGAGAGTTCAATAATGAGATTTGTAAGCAAAATTATGAACAACTGTAATAACTACAAAGACCGATGAAAGAATGTAGCTCATGCAAGTTTTTTGGTCTAGGCCATGACTGAATGGCTTCAATTTCTTGGGGTCTACAAGTATTCCCTTATCCGATACAATGTGTCCCAAATATTCAATTTCAGATTGAAAAAATGAACTCCTTTCAGGATTCAAATACAAGTGATTTTATGCAAGCACATCAAATACACGTATTAAGTGCTCTTTAATTCTATTCATCATGCGTGTGAATGTGGCTAGTGCATTTGTCAAACCAAATGGCATGACAAGAAATTCATAGTGTCCAGTTTGTGTTCTGAAAGCAGTTTTGCAGACATCATGTTCAAACATTTTGACTTGATGATACCCTGATTTAAGGTCAATTTTTCTAAAGATGTGCTCCTTTCAATTTGTCTAACAGATCATCCACTCTAGGAATAGGAAACCTATCCTTGATGGTGATCTTCTTTAAAGCCCTGTAGTCGATACACATACGAAAGGTTCCATTTTTCTTCTTGACAAGAAGTATTGGAGCTCCGTATGGTGAACTTCTAGGTCGGATTAGGCCTCAGTCAAGTAAATCAGTGTTTTGAGTTTGTATCTTCCTATGTGCGGTTGGATTCACACAATGATAAGGTGCTCTACAAGGAGGTTCACTATCCGATATAATATCTATTTTGTGATCTTCTGGGCGTGATGGTGGAATTCTAGGTGGCAAATCATGCATGAAAGAATCTTTAAATTGTGAGAGAAAGTCATCGTGTATAGAGTTGCGTGAAGTTTCAGTTTCAGCAAAAATTTGATTTACCAACACTAGATATGTTTTTCCCTGTTTTTTCTGAATTGCTCTTTTGGCTTGAGTGTGAGAGAGGAGTGGAAATTTTTTATGTGCTAGTGTTGCTTGGATGGAGAAATTTTAAATATTATGAGTGAGAGACATAGTAAGTGTTTTATAATTAATCAACGGGTCAAATTCATGACGAAATGGCATTCCCAAAATCATATCAAGACCATGCAATGGTGCTACGAGAAATGTATGGTAAATTTACCAATGCAAACTTCAACAATGACTTGGGTTTTACAGTTAAAATATTGATTATTAAAAACAATTTTAACCTTGTGAGATGATGAGATTTCAGAGAGAGATAGTTGTTGTGCCAAGCGTGTAGAAGTGAAATCATGGCTACTACCATCATCTAACAGAATGGTGACACTTTCACCCTTAACAATGCCTTGCACTTTAAAGAAAGTGTGAGGAGATATAAGAGTACTTGAGGATGGGTTTTCATCGTTATCATAATCAGGATCATATCCCTCACCGTAATTAGCTTCCACTTCATTGTCGTCGGGATTAGCATCTTTGATGAGGTTAAGAGTAGCACCGTTTAGGCGGTTGTTGTTGAAGGGTTTTTGGCTTGGATTTCTATTGACTCCATTGGAGTGGCTATTGGATTGACCATTACCCTTAGCACGACCATTTGGGCACTTATCTGCATAGTGACCATATTGAAAACATTTAAAAGACTTCACCTTTTTGTTACCATTAGAGTTTGTAGCACTCACTCATTGGCACATTTGCCTTTAAGTGGGAGGTTGTTGGGATAGAGCTGATGTGCCTTTGCCCGAGACCAAATGTTCTATGTCCGGCCACCCACTCTGTGTGTACATACTCTACCTTATTCTTCATTTACCAAAAAGAATAAGGGGCTCCTCTTCTTCTCGAGACATCTACTTCATCCACACAACAGAGTGCACTTCTCCTCTTACCTCTCTCGCACTGCACCATGCACACATGCATCCGAGCACACTCACTCTTTCAGAGATCACACAATAAGTTTCAGACTGCTTGGAATGCTGTTGGAAAAAGTGCTTTTGACTCATTGAACAAAGGCTAAAACATGTATGCTTATGGTCATATGTAGGCCAAATGTGGTGTTCTTATGAAACTTAGTGTGCATGCAAGCCATCAGAGACATGTACGATGTCTCTTGGAACACATTGATTGCAAGATATGCCCAACATGGTTGCGCCAAGGTAGCTTTGGGCTGCTTTAACTGCATGTGAAGGAATACCTTTCGCCAATTACAATCACTTATGCTTGCACCTTGGAGACATGTGGCCTTGTGCAAGACCTTCACATCAGGTGAGAGAATTCATGATGATATTGCTAGTCAAATATGTTGCAGAAACATGTTATGCGTGGCAATGCTTTGGTCAATATGTATGCCAATTGTGGTGCCCTTACAAAAGCACATAAATATCTTTGATGCATTCTTTGTTCAAAACGTATTCTCTCAGAATTCATTCATCGTAGGATATGCCCAACATGATTGTGGCAAGGAAACTCTAGGCGGTTGATTGTAGGATATGCCCAACATGGCTGTGGCATCGGGCTATTTCAACCAAATGCAAAGGGATGGCCTTTCTCCAAATGCAATCCCTTATGCTTGCACCTTGAAGACATGTGGCCTTACACAAGACCTTCACATGGGTTGAGAGAATTCATGATAACATTGCTAGTCTGGTATGTTGGAGGAATAATTTGTGCTTGACAATGCTTTGCTCTATATGCATGCAAAATGCGGAATTCTTACAAAAGTACATATAGTTCTTGATGATATTTGTGTCTTAAATTTCATCTCTTTGCAATGTGTTGATTGAAGGATATACCCAACATGGATGTGGCAAAGAAGTTCTCGGCTATTTTAACTAGATGCGAGGATGGCCGTTCTCCAAATGTAATCACCTATGATTGCAAAAGACCAAAAGGTAGGGTAAGATCTTCTATCGATGAAAAGATGCGATGAGGATCTAATCCCTCTAGCATGAATCAACATTCAGCAGGTCACAAGGGTCGTTTTCACCATGTGCGAAGGATTTCGTTTCTTCAAATGTAGTCATCGATGCTTGCATCTTGAAGGCATGTGTCTATACACAAGACGTTCACACGAGTGAAAGAATTCATGATAAGATAAGGGCCATATGCATGACATTCACACGGGTGAAAGAATTCATGATAAGATAAGGGCCATATGCACGACGTTCACACAGGTGAAAGAATGCATGATAAGATAAGGGCATGTTGGAGAAACATGTTGTGCTTGGAAATGCTTTGGTCAATATGTATGTCATATGTGGGGCCCTTGTGAAAGCACATCAAGTTCTTGATGAGTTTTCTACTCAAAATTTTCTCTTTTGGAAATGCGATGATCACAAGATATGTCAAACCTCGTAGTGGCAAGGAAGCTCCGAGATGAATTTATTGAATGCAAAGGGAAGGCCTTTCACCACTTGGGATATCTTATGCTTGCACCTTGAAAACATATACCTTATAGAAGACCTTCACATCGATGAGAGAATTCGCAATAACATTGCTAGTGAGGGGCTGTTGGAGAAACATGTTGTGCTTGGCAACGCATTGTTCAATCGTATGCAAACTTTGGTAGCCTTACAAAAGTACATACAATTTTTTTAAGGGCTTTCTATCTTAAATGTGGTCTCCAGGAATTTGTTGATTGCACGATATGTCTAACATGGTTGTGGCAAGGACTTGAATATGAAATTACAATGCTGTCAAAAAGCAACTTATGCATGCTTTTATGATGCTTTGATGGGCATCAAAAGGCAATATGAGGTCGCATAAAGCAAGCACAGGGAGAGCGCATGGCACCAAGAAAGTCTCCCCCTTGATTGGTAGCACCCTTGAGGGCTTCAAAGTTGATGAGATTTAGGAGTCATGTGTAAGATTCTGAGTCGCGCTTAGTAGTGAAGTGAAAGTACATACCTCTAAAAGTCAAGTCTAGAGACCAGCTTACTGAACCTCTTTGATGCAAACTATCTACATTCTCTCCAAAAGCCTAGGCTTGGGCTTGCGATTTCATGTAATATCACAAGTAAAGACAACCAGTACACCCCATAGCTTATTTCTCAGCCTGAACATATGCAACAACCACTTTGTTAAGATAAAAAGCTCCAAGCATTCACCATGATGATGCCAAGAAAAATGACAACGACCACTCGAATCATGATGTTGTGATGGGCATTAAAAGGTAGCATGAGATGAAAAGCTCCCAATGAAGATGATGATGACCACTCCAATGATGATGTTGTGTTGGCCGTCAAAAGCCAGTGCAAAGAGGGGTGCAAGGCCATCGTAAAGCAAGCACAACAAGACACAGAAGGTGTGCACAGCACTAGGGAAGTCTCCCCCCTTGATTGGTAGCGCCCTCAAGGGCTTCAGAGGTGATGAGCTTTAGGAGTACTTATTTACAATGAAAAGCTCCCAACATTGATCATGATGATGCTGACCAATTCAATGATGATATTGCTGTTGTGTACAAAAACGGGTACGACAACAAGGATTGGATGCCTATATCTCAGTGCAATAAGAACCACAATGTCTAGTACCATATGGATACACACGTCTCCAATTATCGTGCTTTTCATGATAGCATGCCTACACCGGATATTGATAATGCTAAGAGCCAAGATGATCATCTTTACTTGTTTCTGGCTAACAATGTTTATTACGATGATCACATTAATTATGCTAGGAATGTGAGTAATGATGGATGCTTTCAATTCCGTGACTTATGTCAACAGGAAAAGAAAATCTTCACAAAGCAAACAAAGAGGCAGCTGGAGGTGGGTGCATCTTAATGTGCATCATAATTCGACGTCCTGCAAGAACAAAAAATCAAGAAAAAACCCAAGGTGTCTCATAGGAAAGAGCATAGAACTGGCAGTTGGGTGAGTTCAATATTCCAACATGAGAAAGATAGCTGTAACCAGTTGTTCAAGGAACAAACTAAGTCACTGAAGTGATTTGCAATTCTTGAAGGGTCTTAGAGCCTCAACACTTCATTACTACCACCATAGCCTAGTTCTCCTCCAATTTTTTCAACAAGAGTCCTAGAGGAGAAATGGCCTGTGGTCGGAAGGAGATGATGAGTGTGGTGGGGGTGTTGCTAGAGTGCTCAAAACCACTACACTTGCCCACCTAATTTGGACAGGTCCGCATGTCACCTCTTTGGCAGTAGTTATGTTTTCAATAGAAGACAATTGGTAGTGATTGAGATATATAAACTTTGCAATTTATAAGATAGCCCATGGAAACAACGTACTTCACTACATTCAGTGGGGCTTTTGAACCAAGAACTCATCACTACAATAAACCCTACACCGTCTATGACATACAATATAAAGTTACCTCTACTTCTCTTTAAGCTTAATCAATAACCTGTATCTTTTGTATTTGTCTTGACTCCTATTTTGTGACTGACGTAGAGGACATATATTCACAATAATGGATATTTCAACTACATGAGCATGACTCCATTCCAACAACACTGCAGGGTCCGTTATTTTTATCCAATTTTCTATGCCTATACGTTTGCTTAGCGCAACACATAAATGCTATGGGGTAGGGCACGACTTTCGTTTCTTATAAATTCTGGAGAGACCAACAGCGCACATCATGCAAAAGGGCCATACAAAAGTATGGTGGAGAGTTGGTAGGTTGCTTCCTGCTCAACCATGATATACATGAACTACCAAGCATGAAACAAAAACCACTTGTGGACACTCACGTGTCAAAACAACCAGCCCAATCTGAGTCCGAAAAAGCATGTAAGTCTGGCAGCAATGATCCCCCCTTGGGATAAAACAAGCCAAGATGTAAAGTTTTCACTAAGGTAGTGGAAAATCCTCTTGGCAGCCCACCAATGCTTAGACCCTGAGCTATGCATAAATCTGCTGACCTGTGAGACTGCAAACTGAATATCCGGCCTTGTGTTGCATACATAAATGAGGTAGCCAACAGCAGTTTGATAAAGAGTGACATCAGCAAGATCGCTAACATCATGTAGACTCAACTTTAAACCTGTTTCCATGGGAGTGGCAATAGGTTTGCAGTCAAGTCCAAACTTACATAGCAATGTCTCTATGTAAATTTTCTAACACAAGGCAATACCACCGTCACACTACTTAAATTGTATACCCAAGTAATGATGCAACAGCCCCAAATCTTTCATCTTGAAAGTCGCATTCAAATCAGCCTTAAATTCAGCAATATGTCTCTCATTTGGTCCAGTGATCAGCAAATCATCAACATAAAGAACCACAATGAGAAGTACATCACCCTCACGCTTTACATACAATGTGCTTTCTGTTGGACTGTTACGAAAGCCTCGTTTTACCAAATGAGTGTCAGCTTTCTCATACCAAGCACGAGGAGATTGCTTAAACCCATACAAAGCCTTCTTACAACTGCACACTTTGTCCTCTTGTCCTTTTATGACAAAACCGCAAGGCTACATTACATAAACTTCCTCAAATATGTCACCATTCAAGAAAGCACTAACAATGTCTTATTGATGTACATCCCAACGAAAATGAGCTGCCAATGCACATAGAAAACGCATAGTAGTCATACAACAAGTGGGAGCAAAAGTCTCTTCATAATCTATGCCTATTTGCTGTGCATAACCCTTTGCAACAAGTCGAGACTTATGGCGATCGATCTCACCATCCGGCTTGAGTTTCAACTTGTAAACCCACTTTGTACCAATGGCCTTTTTGCCAAGAGGCAAATCACAAAAAGTCCATGTGTCATTTTCTATAAGTGCATCATATTCTGATTGCATGGCAGCCATCCAATTTTTTGAATTCTGTGCTTCATCAAAAGACAGAGGCTCCTCAACATCATGTAAGCTAGACACAGCCAAAGCATAACAATCTGATGCATAAGATGCATGGTGAGAGCCTGAACAAGTACGACTAGACAAAGGTGCATCCAATTTACTGTCACGTAAAGTGTGCACCAGCAATTTTGGCATACCTCTAGTCTGCTCATTTTCAGCCCTTTCCTCATCAAGTACATCATGTACATCTGCATCAGTAAAATAGGCTGATTTGTAACATTTTCAGAAACCCCCATAGGCTGTACATTTGCCTCATTGGAACTTACGTTCGTATTTCCACCACCGAAAAGAGGCAACAAAGTGTCATAAATGTCCTGTGAGCTTACATTACTGTCTCTAGTACATGACAGCAATGGTTGAACAGAATCTTCCACAAACACTACACCCTGTGAAACCATAATACATTTTGTTTGCGGATGGTACAACCTGTAACCTTTGCTTTTAGCACTATAACCAACAAAAATACATTTGATAGCCTTATCATCCAATTTTATGCGTTGTGTTTGTGGCATGCCAAACAGCCAAAAACACGCATGTGCTCAATAGAAGGCTTTCTATCATGCCATGCTTCATATGGAGTAATGGACTGCAAAGCTTTCGTAGGACACCTATTTAGTACATAGGTGGCACACATGATGGCCTCAAGCCCAAAAGAATGCGGCAAAGCTTAACTTTTGACCATACATTGTGCCATTCCCGTAAGTGGCCTGTTTTTCCTCTCAGCAACACCATTTTGTTGAGGTGTATAAGGCACTGTACATTGGTGTTTTATCCCACATCTAACCAGAAATGCATTGAATTCATGAGACATATACTCCCCCCCTCGATCGGAATAGAGGGTTCCCATAGTACATTTCAAGACATTTTCAGCCATAGCCAAAAATTGTTTGAAGCACATAAAAACTTCGGACTTTGCTTTAAGCGGAAATACCCATGCATGCCTGGAGTAATCATCAATGAAAGTCATGAAGTAAAGGTAATTGCCCAAGGACGGAGTTTGCATGGGCCCACAAACATCACTATGCACAAGCTGCAACCTGCATGTGGCCCGAATTGAACCATCCTTTGGAAACTTAGAACGGTGCATCTTACCCAAAATATAGCCTTCACAAACATGTTTGACAGGTGCTTCAAGAGGCAGCAAAGAAGCAACCATATCAGATTTCCACAAACGCAGCAAATTGGCAAAATTCACATGACCAAAACGTGCATGCCAAAGTTTTGCATCTGAAATAGCCCTTGAATCTGCAACAGCATTTGCAAAATTTTGTCCACACTTGTCATACAAAGTGAGCTTATACAGCCCACGGCACAAAAGGCCAGATGCAACAATTTCATCAATCAAAACTAAGATCATGAACTGTACATCTGTCATCCACAAATTTGACTACAAGTCCAAGTCTAGCAAGTGCGGATACAGACAAGAGATTCTTCTTGATCCCAGGTACATAAAGTGCATCAACAAGTGTGCAGCAGCTGCCATTTGCAGCAGTAAACACAATCTTTCCAACTCCCTGAACTGGATAAGAGGCATTGTTGGCACAAGTGACTAAATTCCCATGAAGGATAGACTCAAGAGAGGTGAACAATTCATGATGTGAGGTAATGTGCTTTGTAGCACCACTGTTGAAATACCACACATGTGAATCTGCAGCAACTAACAAGCATGCATCATGGACAGCAGGATTGTAAGTGCACTCTGCGCTAAAAGCCCATTCTGCATCAACATCAGCAATGCAGTCTCCTTTCACAGAAGACTCAACAATGGCTGCATTTGTAGTGAAACCAGCATTTGCAGTGGAACCACCCTCTTTCTTCTTAGCCTCTTTGGCCTTCAACTTAGGACACAGCTTGATCAAGTGATCATTAGCTTTACAATAATGGCAACGCATTTTCTTTTTTCCCTTATCGCCAGAATTTCCAAACGAATTGCTGCCAGCAGAAGCATTAGGAACAGAATTTTTTCCACTCGCAGCAGAACCATAAGAAGTGGTTGTATTGCTGTTACCACCCTTTCTCTGAGAAGCAATAAAAGCATGTTCAACTGCACACTACCTAGTCCTGTTTTTTCTAGAAAGTGACTCTTGCAACAGCAATGTGCATAATCGATCAAACTTGACAACTCCAGGATTTCCTTGGGTCATAAGTCTCCAAGTACTAGCAAAATTTTGGTAAGAATCTGGTAAGGCATCAAGGACAGTCTACACAAGGGAACTGTCTGAAATGACTTCACCTGCAGAAATAAGTTGCTCATTGATATCCTTGACACTAGCAAGGAAAGTGTCCATATCATCTTCATCATGCATAATCTTCGACTCCAGCTCTTTATGCAGCAAAGCAATTTTAGCCTCATTGCGACTTGCATAAAGACCAACCAAAATATCCCAAGCCTGTTTTGCAGATTTTGCTGAACGGATGTGAGGAACAATGGTGCGTTTCACAGACAATGCAATCAATGCATGAGCCTGTGCATCCTTTACATCCCAATGAGATTGTTCTGCCATGGGCAAAACAACTCTAATAGTAGCAATCCTTGCAGCAAGACCTGCAACATCCTCAACATCGCCTACATCCTCAGAACCAGGACGTACATCAATGCCCTGCACAATATTCCAGACGCCCTTTGACATAAGAACGTGTTGCATCATATAAGACCACATAGGGTAATTGTCCACATCCAACCTGTCCTCAGCAGACAACAAACATCTTGAAGACATATGTGTTGTTGTCAGCCATGGTAAATGTTGCACCTGATGTGAAAACTGCGCAAAAATAGGAGAAATGAAGCGGGAGCAACACGTGCTATATAGCACAAACCGTAGAAGATTGTAAGGCACCTTTTATGCAAAAATCAGCACTGACAAAAAATATGCACAAAATGATGAAATTGCCTATGCCGACCTGCCTGTAGTGCAAACGGAGGCCGAAATGAGTCCGAATCAGAAATCTGAGCAGACTAAGCTCTACAAGCTTTCCCAAAATATTTGTCGATCTGCGAACGCTCGCCAAACCTCACTGTAATTGGAGAAAGTGAGCAGGCGTTTGCTAGAGCAGCAGCAGCAGCAGACGACGACTAAGCCCGGGAGGACGTAACCTGCTTTGATACCAATTGTTGCAATTCAGGTTGCAGAGAAACACGCACAGCTTGGAGAAGATGAAGGTAGCTCAAGGCACACAATAGAGAATGTGTTACTTAGTTTGCAATGGAAAGATAGATAGCCCTAGAGTGATGGCGTATATACAATGCTCGGGGGAAAAAACCTCCTAAAGAGGGAAAAAATGCCCTGGCGGTCCTAGTGTGTTCACACACATCACTACCGCATGTATATGGTAAAAGGTATGTATTCAATACTCAATGCACTCTGCACATGTTTACTTTGTTCTTAGGTGGGTCTACATACGTCCTTGTTTGGCAATGCATCTTATATATTGCACTCCAATGTTCTCCTTTGCATAACCGTTATGTAGCACAAGTACAGCCTTTTATCCTAGCATTTTCCTCCTCAAATATGTTTTGCACTAGGTTGTGTGATCGACAACCAAGACTCCTTACTCCCTCCGATTGTGACAACTCTCTCTCTCTCTCTCTCTCTCTCTCTCTCTCTCTCTCTCTCTCTCTCTCTCTCTCTCTCTCTCTCTCTCTCTCTCTCTCTCTCTCTCTATCTATCTATCTATCTATCTATGAGAAATAAGAGACATCGACTATGCTGGATATGGAGAGTAAATACACATGCATTTCATTTTTAAAAGTTTGTCAATGTCGTGAAATTGGACCATTTTACAGACAGCTATAGAGGTAATTGGTGATCATATACGCAATTATTTTTTAAAAATTTGTTAATGCACTTTGTAATTCGTTTCCTTCGGTGTGAGATACTTGATGTCAATCTGCGTATGTCCTGTTAGGTTCTATAGCAACGTCCACCAAGAAAGACTACTTATATCTTAAAAACATAAACTTTTAAAAAAAAATTTGCTATAGTAAGGCCAGAAAGACTAGTTACTTAGTGAGCCAAAGGCTCCTTTTGCACTATCTAGACGCACAAGCCACCACGTGGCGGTTTCTTTAAATAAATAAAAAAACACTGAATAAAAAACACTATCGTGAAAAGCTGTAAAAAATTTGATACAAGCTATTGCTTTTCAACAATAGTAGCGTAGAGTGCAGAGAGTGACGGTGTTGGCATATAATCCACATTTTCACAACGTGCTGCTCTTAAATTGTCGTGACTTTGCCTTTTGCAATGTGAACACCACCAACATCAAGGATCAACATCCTCCACCACTCTTCATGGACGAAAGGGGCCTCTTTCCTTTGCAACAAGCAGGAATTTATCACTTCACATGTGGCCACCATTGTCAAGACAGCATGAAGCTTGCCATCCACGTCTAACTGCTTCTATCTACTGTTGGTGTCACTAAGCCACAGCCCTTAAGCTCTCATTAATTCTCATGAACCCTCGACCTTTGCTCCACACCGGCTTCCACTCCTTCTCTTGGGGTCGGTCGTCGCTCTCACGTCTTCCGTCGTCCCCAGACACAGCTCCGCCACCGCCACCGCTGTCATAATAACTAATATCTAATTCTCCTAAATGATCTTCTCAGGGAAAGTACCACGGGAGAAAAAGCTAGAATATTGGTTAGGCTGGCAGACCGATCTCAGTAGGGATCCAAAGGAGGGAAAATAGGGATCCAAAGGGGGACAGTATGCAAAAGAGCAATGTGCATGAATGGTGCTATAAAGAGACTTCCAAAAGCAAAGGTTTCAAAATTTCAATTAAAAATTTCCATTGGCAAATTTTGGGAAATTTGGATGCTTGTGAGAAGACTCAAAAGTCTTCCCACATCCTTATCAAGGAGGGGGCGAGCCCTAAAGGTAGGGGAAGAGAGATAAGAAGTGAGAGAAACACACACACACTCTCCAAGATCGCTTTACACAAAGAGCATAGTGGACACATGTCAGGTTCCTAGCCCAGTTGCCCCCAATTCCCATTCAAATCCTATTGGATGGCCATAGAGGTGGACCAATGAGAATTAGGCTAGAGTAAATTTAGTCTAATTAATTTAAAAACACTTGATAAAAGAACCAATGAGAATTAAGTTCCCTAGAAGACTATTGGACGGTCTGCCAAGGGGTCCAATGAAAATTAAGCAGCCCAATGGCTTGCTTAATTCCTATTGGCCAGAACACTAAAAGGTCCAATGGGAATTTAAATGAATTAATTAAATTACTTAAGCTCTCACTAAAGGGGAAAGAGGGATACTTGTCACAAGGCTCTCCATTTGACCTCTTATTTCCTATTGGCTAAGCTTGGCATGAGCCAATTGATGGGTTCGAAGGCAATAAGCTCAAGGTGGCTTGAAGGTGAAGGCAGCCATAGCTCAGACAGCTAGAGAGAGAAGATTACACACCTTTTGAAAAGTGGACTCAATACACAAATAAGCTAGTAATACTTTTAGCATATGGTATATACAACATAGCTTGGGCTTTATTTATGCATAAAGCTGGAGTGGCTATCCGGCTGATAACTCTCCATGTGGCCCTTCTTATTAGGTTACAACTCATAGTGACGGGAGCAAAGCGAACCCCGAACCCCCGATGGCCTCTAAAACACCGGGGACCGAATGGCGCGCCTCGAGCCTGTCATGGTAAAGCAAACAGGGGGGCACCACCTAGCTTCAGCGGCTAGGACGCAAACAACACACCACCATAACAAAGTTTTCATCCAAGAGAGATGGATGCTTGGGAGTAATGATGAAGAGGAAAGGAAATGAGATCAAGTGAGAGAGAGAGAGAGAGAGAGAGAGAGAGAGAGAGAGAGAGTGAGGGAGGGGGTATAGCGGCTTAGTACTTAGGCACCACAAAAGGATGGCGAATCCGCACACCCTTCACACATACACAAGCTCACTCCAAACACAAGACTAGGTGGCGATTCCGCACACCTCACATGGGCAAAACATTGCAGGAAAACATACTCACTAAACCTCAAGCTTTATTTAGAGAATAAGGTGATGAAATGGGGAGCATAAGGTAGGGGAATGAGAAGGGAGAGAGTGGTAGATCACATGGCGGATAGGTGGGAGTTGATGGCGAAGACTCGCACGAGGGTTATGGCCATCATCCTTCATTTAGTTGCCCTTCATCTTCCATAGCCAATGGTGTAGAGGTCATGCTCAAAACAAGCATGGTGATTGCGGTGATGGTGATGGTGTGGGTGTGGGTGTGTGTGTGTGCACTAAGCACACACAGTGCATAGTGTGTTCTTTGGTGATGTTGTGTGTGTATTTAATGTGATGGTGACCCCTCTTTATATAGGGGAGGAGAGGGAAGAAATTCTAGAATTTAGAAATGAAGAAATCATTATCTACATAGGCCATGTGACTGTGGGTCCCACTTGTTTGGCTGTGTGTATATGTGCCAAAACAGCAGTCTCATGAGAGAGAGACTAAGAGAGAGAGATGGGTTGATGAAAAAAAGTGAGAGGTGACATGGAGAATAAAGTAATTACAAGAGGGGAGAGAGGGGAGTGTGTTCAGAGGTGAATCTGTGTGCAGATGTGTGTGAACACAAGAAAATCACGTAACCACTGGGTGGGGATGGGTCTGTGGGCACCTTTTTCAGTGAAACTGAGTGTGTGTGAGTGTGGGGGAGGCCATCTGGCTACAAGACAAGAGAGATTTCGAATTTTAGAGAGAGAGGGGGGTATTTGGATCATGGGAGAGTGTAGGAGAGAGAAAAGGGGGGGTGGGGTATACTGTTTTGGAAGATAGGAGAGGTGGCATGTGAGTTAGGGTGCATTATTGGTAAGGACAGGGGGTGGGGTAGCTTCAAGGGAGAGAGAAAGGAGAAAGGACAAGGGGAAGAGAGAGGGGGTTGACCTTTTGAGTGGAGGAGAGGAAAAGGGACACCCGACGAGGCAACGGTGAAGAAAAAGGAGGCAAGGTGGGGATGGGCTACCCCGCAGGCATGAGGTGGCCTATTTTACCTTTCTTATATATTAACATAATCATACTTTATTTTTTTCTTACTTTTTCCAATGCCTTTTATCACTCCCTCCATAAGAGAGGGTTTTCATGGGGTGGGGACGAGAGAAGAGGGGTATGTGAGCTTGGCTTGTGAAAAGCCCCCATCATTAGCCCTCCCCTTTTGGCTAGAGGCATTCATGTCTCTAGCTCATATGTTTCTTCTTCTACTTAGCTGTAGGATCCGATATCGAGTTGCCTTCTGAACTAGCCATTCCATTTGGCCATTGGTGAGATTTCTGGGATATTCATGAATCTGTAACAGGTCCGGGTGATAGCTTGTTCCTTGGAATAGTGTCGATTGATTAAAGGGGAAGCCCATGGCTTCCAGAACTTTGTGCCAGTGTCCTCCTGGATCCCAAGTGAAAAATAGGATCATTGTCTGCAGTGTCCGAACAATAAAATTTGCATGCCAAATTGGACCAAATTTGTAACCACCAATAGCGAGAGGGGAAATGAGCATCTTGGCTCCTGCAAAGACAGAACTGAAAATTATGATTCCCAAGAGTGTACCAAGAATCCACCATATATGGCCGCCTTGTTGGTGTGGTGAGCTCAAGTTGTCTTCAGAATCCTGCTTACTGCCATGACTAGAAAAAACTGCAAGCATAT
Source organism: Adiantum capillus-veneris (assembly GCF_014529385.1). Lineage (NCBI taxonomy): Eukaryota > Viridiplantae > Streptophyta > Polypodiopsida > Polypodiales > Pteridaceae > Adiantum > Adiantum capillus-veneris. The sequence continues at coordinate 32,009,906 of NC_140936.1, forward strand.
CATGCTTCTTTTGGGTGTGCTCAAACATGTCAGCTTCCTTTACTGATGCTAATAGCAAGCCACCTACCTTGCGGCTTAAATACAAGCGTAATCCACTTACCTTTCTCCAAAGAGAGGATGCACTATTTGTAAAAAATTGTACCAAATTGCGAAGGAGGTCTTCATTCTTGCATTCTATCAGGCTTTTGTCTATCCATGGCTCCTTTGCTCTTATCTCCATGCTGATCTTCTCTCTATATGTTATAGCGGCTAGCCATAGCCATAAGTCTGATGCATCCCATGCAAACACAATGCTGTGTTGTGGAGGAGTTTGGAACATCCTTAAAAGGTTGGCAGCATATTGATCATCAATCTTACTATGAACACCCTCACATAAACTGGAGGCATTACCCATCTCCAAGTTTATAACACCCTTCAGTAGACTAGAGGCATTACCCATCTCTAAGTCTATAACACTACACAATAAAGTCTTGCTCGGCTGCCAAGCCTCTGGAGAAATATCCAACTCCAAACCTTCAGTCCTACTTACCTCTTCGTTATGGTCCTTAAGTGAAATTGCCTTGATGCAAGATTCCTTTAGCTTGCTACACTGTCCTGGGTCCATGTTGGTGCACAGGCTTCTGTTTTCAAAGCCCTCCCCTTTGCTTGATATGTTGCCCACCTTCTGCAAAGCCTTGCTAGCAGGCTGGTTTTCCTCTTCTCTTGTATCTTTCATGCCCTTTGCATTCCTCTTACTCTGACGAGGCCTAATCAACACTTTACACCTTCTTACGCTTACTGCCCAATGCTGTCGATTGATCGCTTTGGTGCCTATTTCATTCAAGGTTAAAGATGTACTCACATTTGTAACACAATTTTCTTGACTTACCTCCCCACTTGGGTAGCATCTTTTGATTCTTTAACCTCTTGTTCCACTGCTTCAGTTCTTTGAATAAACTTCTCGCTTGATCCTTCTTCGGTTACCTTCATCTTGACCTCTTCTACAAGACCAATGATACTTGGTGTGCGGGTACCAATTGATGGTGGGCGTAGGATGATTGTAAGTGGTGATTGTGGTGGTGGTTGCATTGGTGACTGGAGTTGAACTGGTGTGGCTAGCTGTGGTTGCACCGCTGGTGGTGGGATTTGAACAGGTGGGATTGGTTGCCTGAGTGGCGGTGGTGTTCTTGGTGGAGAGATCTGATTCTGTCTCCCCCCTCTATTGAAATTCTGCCTCCTCGGGTGTGGGCAGTAGTACATTTCATGACCATCTTCCCCGTAGTTGTCACAGTGGTACTCTGGGTTCTGCCTTCGTTGTCCTCTTCCTTGTTCTGGGTTCCTGCCAGGTGCATGCCCTTGCTGTACCAGATGCACAGATAAACTCTCTAGTTGGGTGGTGATACGACTCAGCAGGTCTTGCTCTTCTGATGCCTCCTGCGGTTGGACTCTATGATTGGCTGTTGCAGTCACTGGGGTTGGTTGTATCGAGCTTGTTTCCTCTGACTCGTTTACTCTTGCTTGCATGCGTAGCTTCTTGTCTTTAAGGCGGGCTACTTCGACTGCCAACTCATATGTTGCAGGAAACCTTCCCTTCACCTTCTCTCTAAGAGGCGACCATAGACCAGCAATGAAACGGTCCTTCTTTAGGAAACTAGGCGCTCCTTCACCTTCCTCCAGCGAGGCAACCCATCTCTCCCATAAGTCCACAAATTTAGACTCGTAGGTGGCATACTCCAGCAGGCCTCCCTGCTTTAATTCTGTCAGTAACTGCCATAGCCTCTCCGAGGTTGTGCCTCCACCAAACCTCTTTACAAAAGCAGCCATTAACACATCCCATGCATTCTTGGTGGCCTGGGGCAATGCATTATACCAGGACTTGGCCTCTACTTTCATCAGTAGAGGAAAAATTCTAAGTCGTGAAGCGTCGTCATCTTTGTTGGAGACGATACAAGCAATGTCGAAATCATCCAAAAAGTCGGTGGTGAGATCCTCTCCCTTCTTTCCACTGAACGTGGGGAAAGAAACACTTGCCATGGTAGTGACTCAGGAAATTACAAACCTCTTTTTCTTTTTCTTTTTTTTCTTTTTTTTTTAACATTACATTAACAATAGCGGCTCATAGCAGCTTTTTTACAAGGGTGGGTGGATAGGTTAAAACAAGATAAAGATAGAAACATTAAAGGAATGATGGTAATCTAATATAGGGAGAATGATAGGGTTCGGGGAATTGAGGATTTCTCCTAGTACCGCCGCACCGAATAGGTGTACGATCTTCTGTTGGTAGAAGACTTTCCTATCTACATAGATATTCACATGCATATGCTGCAAGAATCTGAATGGGAATGTCGTTGGCCCGTTTTCCATCATGCACAGAGGATGAAATACTTACTTATACTCTTATCTTGCCAGTGTTGATGAGTCGGCACATCCACAAGAGGTCGTCGCCTTTCATGGGCTCTACCTTTCCTTCGTTGCTCAGCACGTACGGGGTGATGGCGACGCGTCTGACCACTCCCAGCCTCTTGGCTAACAACAATTGCAGGTAATTTCCGTAGTCGGCGTGTTGCATGAATTCTACTCCATTCAGTTGCAACTCGTCCCCAGCCCACTGGGTTTCTCCCGTGGTAGAGAGCTTCTTCAGGATAAGTTGTACAGGGAGAGGAGGAAGATCCTCCACTCTCTTTCCAAAACAGCGAGAGCAGTAGCTGAACCACTCTTCTCTAGGACATGGGAATCTTCTTACCACTTCTTCTTCCGGATTGTCGAAGTGGATTGGTAGCACTCGCATGCGTCGTGCAAATCGGTAGGCGACCTTTCGCCGCTTAGCTTCGGATGACCTCCTCTTTGGAAAACTGGGTACAACCCGGATTTCTGAGCTTGAAGCACTTGCTTGGCCAGATGCTTCTCCCTTCGGGGTCATGTGTTTCCAGATTGGATTATCTTCTCCTTGCCTTTGGCTCGAGCAGCCCCTTTAAGCCACTTTGGAGTTATAACTTTGACTGTAGTTTCTTTAGGGAAAAGAGGTCTCACCGTTTGCTTCCCTTCCTTGATGTGAATGACTTCTTTGCGATGAATGTCGATGTAGATGACTTCAGCCCTTTCGCTGCCTTCGTTGCTGGCACTCATTGACAGTGTGCCTTGGTTGACAACAGTGATGGCACTTCACCGACCTCCCACCTGATGCTCTCAATTTATAGTTAGAACGAGCGACACGAGATGGAGAATTTACCTCTTGAATGATGACGACACTGCAGCCTAGCAGTAGCACCTCAATGAAGGCGGCTAGTGCCTCCTTCGTCTCTTCTTCTTCCGTCCTCCAGTTAAGAAATTCCTTCAGCCATTCGTCCATGATTGATAGTGGGCGTCACTTTCAGCATTGTAAACTGAAGGTCTTAGAAAGCCCTCCTCAATGGGGGCACCAAATGACGGGAGCAAAGCGAACCCCGAACCCCCGACGGCCTCTAAAACACCGAGGACCGAATGGCGCGCCTCGAGCCTGTCATGGTAAAGCAAACAGGGGGGCACCACCTAGCTTCAGCAGCTAGGATGCAAACAACACACCACCATAACAAAGTTTTCATCCAAGAGAGATGGATGCTTGGGAGTAATGATGAAGAGGAAAGGAAATGAGATCAAGTGAGAGAGAGAGAGAGAGAGAGAGTGAGGGAGGGGGTATAGCGGCTTAGTACTTAGGCACCACAGAAGGATGGCGAATCCGCACACCCTTCACACATACACAAGCTCACTCCAAACACAAGACTAGGTGGCGATTCCGCACACCTCACATGGGCAAAACATTGCAGGAAAACATACTCACAAAACCTCAAGCTTTATTTAGAGAATAAGGTGATGAAATGGGGAGCATAAGGTAGGGGAATGAGAAGGGAGAGAGTGGTAGAGCACATGGCGGATAGGTGGGAGTTGATGGCGAAGACTCGCACGAGGGTTATGGCCATCATCCTTCATTTAGTTGCCCTTCATCTTCCATAGCCAAGGGTGTAGAGGTCATGCTCAAAACAAGCATGGTCATTGCGGTGATGGTGATGGTGATGGTGTGGGTGTGGGTGTGGGTGTGGGTGTGGGTGTTTGTGTGTGCACTAAGCACACACAGTGCATAGTGTGTTCTTTGGTGATGTTGTGTGTGTATTTAGTGTGATGGTGACCCCTCTTTATATAGGGGAGGAGGGGGAAGAAATTCTAGAATTTAGAAATGAAGAAATCATTATCTACATAGGCCATGTGACTGTGGGCCCCACTTGTCTGGCTGTGTGTATATGTGCCAAAACAGCAGTCTCATGAGAGAGAGACTAAGAGAGAGAGATGGGTTGATGAAAAAAAGTGAGAGGTGACATGGAGAATAAAGTAATTACAAGAGGGGAGAGAGGGGATTGTGTTCAGAGGTGAATCTGTGTGCAGATGTGTGTGAACACAAGAAAATCACGTAACCACTGGGTGGGGATGGGTCTGTGGGCACCTTTTTCAGTGAAACTGAGTGTGTGAGTGTGGGGGAGGCCATCTGGCTACAAGACAAGAGAGATTTCGAATTTTAGAGAGAGAGGGGGGTATTTGGATCATGGGAGAGTGTAGGAGAGAGAAAAGGGGGGGTGGGGTATACTGTTTTGGAAGATAGGAGAGGTGGCATGTGAGTTAGGGTGCATTATTGGTAAGGACAGGGGGTGGGGTAGCTTCAAGGGAGAGAGAAAGGAGAAAGGACAAGGGGAAGAGAGAGGGGGTTGACCTTTTGAGTGGAGGAGAGGAAAAGGGACACCCGACGGGGCAACGGTGAAGAAAAAGGAGGCAAGGTGGGGATGGGCTACCCCGCAGGCATGAGGTGGCCTATTTTACCTTTCTTATATATTTACATAATCATACTTTATTTTTTTCTTACTTTTTCCAATGCCTTTTATCACTCCCTCCATAAGAGGGGGTTTTCATGGGGTGGGGACGAGAGAAGAGGGGTATGTGAGCTTGGCTTGTGAAAAGCCCCCATCAATAGGACAAATGCCAATAGCAAAGAATATGCACATGCAAAGGTGTTTCCCATAGTCGTTGAAGAAGAACATGCCTATCTCAACAATCCTCCCCTTAGGCATGGACTATACTGAAGCAAGCTGGGTCGAGACTCAATGCCACATAGGCAAGCAATCACACAGACTATGGTAGTCACACAGACTAAATCATGGTCTCAAACAGACATGGTGTCACACAGACTCAATGATTCCTCCCCTTAAACATGAAAGGCGAAGGATAACCATATCTATAACTATCAGTGTCTACTCTTAGTAGCACCTCCCCTTGCTCCTAGTCGTCTTCATCATCTGATATGGTTTATTGCTGCAACCTGTGCATATTTTGTAGATGATAGCTTCACCTTTGGTTCTCTTCTTGACAAAGACATTTAGCATACATAACATCATGTGAATGATGTCAGCACGAGGGATTCTTTTGAGGAAGGTCTTACCTCCTCCAGATATAATTGGGGCAATGTCTAGTCCTCTCCTATCTCTTGTAGATATTTTTGGTAGACATAATGAAATGCAAGGCTTTGTTATCATGCCTTGAGTGCAGGAGAAAATAAAATGCATCATAAAACAAGAAGTATGCAATGCTTTTGTACAGATGCAAAATATGCTTGTGCAATGCTTTCAAAACCATTGAGACTTGAGAGAATGCGCAAAGTCAAAAGGTTTCAAAAAACTTTGAGCTCAATTGTGTGCCTTGAGTGGAAGCTTTTAGCCACACGTACTTTGAGAATTAGACTTTGAAATTTTTGAATGCCTGATGCAAGGCTATGCAATTTGTAGGGGGGTCTGAGATCGACTTGCTATCAAGTTCGCAGGCTGAACACGGGGTTGACTATGTTGGCTACAAAGGTGGGGATATAGGTTGTATTATGTTGAGGCGTGTGAGATCGAACAAGCTGTGCGTGGGTACAAGGGCTTATTTATCATAAAAGGTTACAACACATCAAAAAAATTGACTTCTGAAGAAAGTGGTGGTGCAGACAAGGAAGAACAAGGGAAGAAAAAGGCAAGAAAGAGGTCACCCTCTTCTCCATCCTCCTCATACTCTTCCTCTTCTGAAGAAAGTGATGGTGCAACTTTTAAACCACCTAAAAGAAGAGGCCATAGGAAATCCTATGCCGCATGGAAGACGTCGTCCAAGCTCAAAAAGTTCAAAGAGGGAGGAAAGAACATCTCTTTCCTTACCTACGATGGCACCTTTGGTGCTACAGACAAAGTCTTGGCCTTCATCCAACATGTGCATACTATAGACGCTTCATAGAAAAGTTCTCACAAATCATGGGACCATTACATGACCTAACAAAGAAAAAAGTTGGTATATATGGTCCACCAAGGAGAACAATGCTTTCGAAGATCTTAAAGAGAAGCTTATCTCTCAACCTGTGCTTACACTGCCGGATCTCTCAAAGCCATTTGAGGTCCAATGTGATGCTTGTGGTGATTGCCTTGGAGCTGTTTTGCTCAAGAAGGGCACACAATAGCCTATGAAAGTTGAAGGCTCGAGCCTGTTGAGCAAGCTCTAGGCAGATATGAGAAGGAACACTTAGCAGTTCTACATGCTCTAGACTCGTGGAAGTACTATTTATTGGGGACTCCTTTCATTTTGCTGACGGATCACCAAAGCCTTAAGTACTTCATGACACAAACCAAGCTCCCCGACAAACAAATGAGGTGGGAAATTTTCCTTTTACAATTTCATTTTCATATTTCTCACATTGTTGGCAAGCATAATCAAGTAGCCGATGCACTCTCAAGATGATCGAGAGTGAATGTGATATCCATAACAACTCACAAAGATCAATCTTCTATGATAGATGAGTACGCTATTGATCTCGATTTTAGAGATGTGATTTCAGCCCTTGCATTAGAGAAGAAAGAAGAACCATTTACCCTACAAGATGGTTATCTTCTCTATGGCAATAGACTATGCGTTACTAACTCACTACATGAGAAAGTAATGTATGAATCTCATGCTCCTCCTTATGCGGGGCATATAGGGATTCGGTCTACCCTAAAAGGGATAGAAACATATTTATATTCTCCTACCATGAAGGCAAACATACAAGAGTATGTTTCAAAATGTGTGGTATGCCAAAAGACGAAGTTTGATAGAGGGAAGCAACCTAGATTGCTTCAACCTTTGCCAATCCCTAACTCACCATGGGAGAGGATATCCATGGATTTTATCTTTGGATTTCCTAAGTCTATCCAAGGGAATACAGGAATATGGACGATAGTAGACAGGTTTAGCAAACAAGCACGTTTCATACGTGTCATAAAGAATATCAAAGCCCATCAAATGGCAACCCTCTTTGTATCACAAATCTTCAAGTACCACGGCTTGCTAATGTCCATAGTGTCGGATAGAGATCCTAGAATGACCAGTAATTTTTGGAAGGGTCTTTTTGAGAATTTAGGTACAAGGTTAAACTTCTCTCCGGCCTATCATCCCCAAACGGATGGCCAAAGTGAAATAGCAAACCTAACCATTCTTGATCTCCTAAAAGCTTATGTTACAAAAGTAGATCAAAAGTCCCAATGGGAGAATTACTTACCCTTAATGGAGTATGCTTACAATAACACTGTACATACGTTCACGGGAAAAGCACCTTGTGAGGTAATAGAGGGAAGATCAAAAAGTCCCTTGCTACTCAAGGTACATGGGAAGATCTTCGCTACAGATGAGTATAGCCGAGACCTACAAGAATCTTTCCAAAAGATTAAGGATGCTATCTCTATCTCACAGCAAAGGCAAAAGGCTGGTGCTAATAAGCACATAAGAGCTCAAGCCTTTAAACAAAATGATTGGGTCTTGCTTAAGTTTCCCAAGGCTCGACTAAGGCACACAACGGGCAAGAATACCATAGAACACCAAAAGTGTTGTGATAAGTTAGCAAAAAGGTACTATGGTCCCTTCCAGATTCTTAGACCAATCAATGAAATAGCCTATCAACTCAAGTTGCCCAGTCATTGGCTCATACACAATGCTTTCCATGTGAGCCTACTAAAGCCTTACAGAGGAGAGCCACCTCAAGAACCAACTATTGAAGACCCACCGGAGATCGAGGACCAAGAAGAGGTGTTGCAGCCCGAGTCCATTCTCCGACATGAAGACAAGGTATTGAGAGGCGGTAAGATTATCCGATGATATCTTATTAAGTTTAAGAACTATTCTTTTGAAGATGCTAGATGGATGCAAGTCATACAATTAAAGGATAAGCTAAACCTTGTCAATGCTTACAATGCTACCTAGAGTAAGCAATTGTAAATATGTTTAAATGAACAAAGTTTTTGTCTTATAAGGCTCTCTTTTTCTTTATTGTGCACAAATATTAAGAAGTATGCATGCTTAGGATCATGTTTGCGGAGACGACGTCTCCCGAACACCAAGTAGAGCTTGTCACTCTACTATGGAAGATTGATAGGACTGAAACACAGACATGCTTGCGATAGCTAAGGCTCTCAAGCGCCAAATGGATTAGTCATCCATTCTAGAACGGTGTGGTAGGGTAAAATAGGTATCCTCTACCCGCTAGCAAGCAGACTAATGACTAGGCTTTATCTTCTCTACCTCATAGTCGAGGACGGCTATGATTTCAAGAGAGATGTAATGTCATAATAATTAATATCCAATTCTCCTAAATGATTTTCTCATGTTAAACTGATCATTTAATAGGGGGAAGTGCCAGGGGAGAAAAAGCTAAAGTATTGGTTAGGCTGGCAGACCGGTCTCAATAGGGATCCAAAGGAGGTAAAATAGGGATCCAAAGGGGGACAGACTGCAAAAGAGCAATGTGCCTGAATGGTGCTATAAAGACAGCCTATTAAGACTTCCAAAAGCTAAGGTTTAAAAAATTCAATAAATTCCATTAGCAAATTTTGGGAAATTTGAGTGCTTGTGAGAAGACTCAAAAGTCTTCCCACATCCCTATCAAGGAGGGGGCAAGCCCTAAAGGTAGGAGAAGAAAGAGAAGAAGTGAGAGAAACACACACACGCTCTCCCAAGCTCCCTTTACACAAAGGGCATAGTGGACACATGTCAGGTTCCTAGCCCAGTTGCCCCCAATTCCCATTCAAATCCTATTGGATGGCCATAGAGGTGGACCAATGAGAATTAGGCTAGAGTAAATTTAGTCTAATTAATTTAAAAACACTTGATAAAAGAACCAATGAGAATTAAGTTCCCTAGAAGACTATTGGACGGTCTGCCAAGGGGTCCAATGAAAATTAAGCAGCCCAATGGCTTGCTTAATTCCTATTGGCCAGAACACTAAAAGGTCCAATGGGAATTTAAATGAATTAATTAAATTACTTAAGCTCTCACTAAAGGGGAAAGAGGGATACTTGTCACAAGGCTCTCCATTTGACCTCTTATTTCCTATTGGCTAAGCTTGGCATGAGCCAATGAGGGGCCGGCAACAGGAAATAGCAAGAGGGGTCGACCAAGAGAGAGAGCGGGCTGATTTTGCAAAGGTATTATCACACACACACTCACACAAACTCATGTGTGAAGTAAAGAAGACTATCTCCTTCTCAAGCTTTAATGGAAAGCTCATCATCTACTCCAAGCTTGCGAGAAGGGAGGCCTACACCAACAAGGCTTTGTGATGCAAATCCAACCAAGAGCCAAGCTCCAATACATGCTCATCTCCTCTACCATGATAATTACTAAGCTATGCTAAGCTATTAAGAGTGATTATGTGAGGAAAATTCTTCTTTCTTGTAAGAATACTTCTTCTTCCTCTAGATCTACTATCATACCCCGCTAGCTCTCACCATCTTCAAAGGTATGTGAGGTCCTGGGTCTGAGACTGTGAGGGAATTGATGTTGTGCTTTTCAAGTGTAAGCTTGGTGCTTGAAGCTTCCATCTCCATTGCACCAGCAACTTATTGAAGGAACACAAAGTATTGTATTGTAAAATGTCTCCCTTGATGGGGGAAACCTATGATACAAAGCCTTTTGGAGGGGGGATCGGCTCCATGTACATCCAATCCTCAACTCTTGTCAATAGCTTAATTTCTCTCTCTTTTTGAAGTATTGTTCACGCCTAATTCTAATGACATGTTATGCTTTTTTAATCTCTCTCCAACCAAGCACTCTTGCTGTAACATTTAATGTCCTAGTAACTTGTGTGTAGCGGAAAATAGCATAGACATAGTGAGCATTCCATTAGAATAGATTCCTAATCAGCATAGCAAGAGTGCTTGGATGGAGAGAGCAACAAAAATCATAACACCTAGCTAGAAAGGCATGAACAATACTTCAAAAGAGAGAGACATTAAGCTATTGACAACATTTGAGGACCCGATTTACATGGAGCCGGTCCCCCCTCCAAAAGACTTTGTAATATAGGTTTCCCCCATCAAGGGAGACATTTTACAATACAATTCTTTGTGTTCCTTCAATAACTTGCCGGTGCAATGAAGATGGAAGCTTCAAACACCATGCACACACTTACAAAACACAACATGTAATGGAAATGGCCTATGAACTTAGAGAATAGCGGAATTAAGAGAATTACAGTGAGAAATTTTGAGAGCATAGAGGGTGAACTTAATTGGTAGTAGCAACTTAATCATAGCACTTAATTAACTAGGCATGAGCAATACTTTTGCAAGAGAGAGTTTAGAGAATATGACAACAGTTGACGATCGGATTTATGAGGCGCCGGTCCCCCCTCCAAAACGCATTTGTATTATAGATTCTCTCATCAACAGAAACTTGGTACAAAACAATCTTTGTGTTCCTTGAGAACTCTTTGGCGGTATGAAGATGGAAGCTTCATACACCAAGCTTTTGCTTAATAGCGACAATCAATCTTAGCTTAAAAACAATCAAAAACTTGTGAGCATTATCAATCCTTGTGTTCCCTAAATCATTTGGGTGCATGAAGATGTAAACTTTTATGCATCAACTTGTGTTTAAAGCAAGAATTAATCTACCTTGCAATACAATTATTATACTTGCATGAAGTAATTAATCTACTTGCAATAAACCATTAGCCTTCTTGAAATAAGCATAGCGTAAACTTGTGGAAATCATTCACTATCCCAAGCCTCAGTCCCAAGACCTCAAACAACTTCGAAGGTGGAGAGAGTTAGCAGGGAATGAGGGTAGGGAAGAGGAAGAAGAAGTATTCCATAGGAGAAAGAAATAGTTCCTCACTTATCATCACTCTTTTTGCTTAGCATACATAATAGCATAGTAATGAAGATGGAGAAGATGGCAAGCTTAAGCATTGAAGCATAGCTCTTGGTTGGATTTGCATTCCATAGCCAAGAGTGTTGGTGTAGGCTCTCAACTTCTCAAGGAGCTTGGAGAAGGAGATGGAGCCATTGCACCTTGCATAGCACACCATGAGAGTGTTTGTGAGTACGTGTGGGTGAATATACCCCCTAAGAAACCCCCTAGCTTGCTTGGGTCGCGACCCCCCCTTGTAGCTCATGCTTGAATCTCATTGGACCCCTCCAAGCCTAGCCATTCACAAGCAGGAGGCACTACAAGCAGCAAGGGTAGACTTGGGACAAGTGTCCCCCTTTCCCCTTTGAGAGAGAGGACTTGATAAATTCAAAATCAATTAATTAAATCTCCTACATTATCACTTGACCCCTTAGGTGGCCAACCAATAGGCTTCAGGCAGACCATGAGGGCAACATGAGGAGGAACTTGACAAGTGTCCCTTTTGCTTTCTTTGTACCATGCATGCCTTGTGTGAGTGTGTGGGTGTTCTCTCTCATTCCCCCTCATGTAGGGCTCACCCCCTCCTTGTAGGGATTGATTATTTGACTTTTTGACACCTCAAGCCCCTCATGCATAGGCCCAGTTCTCACCACAAGTTTGGCCCTTAAGCACTTTAAGCTTGGGCTGAGTTCTCACCTCAAGTACAGCCCTAGCATCTCAAGCATGTCAAGCACCTCAAGCATCTTAAGCACCTCAATCATCAAGCACCTCAAGCACCTTAGTCATCAAGCATGACAAGCAGGACAAGCACCTCGAGCTGGGTCGGGTTTCCGCCTCGAGCTCAGCCCTAGCTTACCTAAGGGCAAAGGACTTTTACACACATTATTGGAGGTCTTCAAAATGAAGCTAACCCTAAGGTCTTATGCTCCATTGGTTAGCCTTGCTCTTTGATAGACCATCTCTCATTTGGGCCCCTTTTCTATTGGCCCCGTGTTGAGATAGATCTATAAGCACATCTCAATATCTTAACTCTTGTTCCTGTTTATTCTCCCACATTAAGTGATCAGTTCAATATGAGAAAATCATTTGGGTTGGTTAGATATTAGTTTTTATGACATTACCTCTCTCTTGAAATCATAGTCGTCCTCGACTATGAGGTAGAGATGGTAATGTCTCACCCATTAGTCCATTGGTCTTAGCGGGTAGAGGATCCATTTTTACCCGACGACATCATTCCAGAGTGGATGACTAATCCACTTGGTGCTTGAGAGACATTGTCTACCACAAGCATGTCTGCTCTTTAGTCCACATCAAATTTCCAAAGTAGAGTGAAAAGTTCTACTTGGTGTTGGGAGACGTAGTCACCACAAACATGATCCTAAGTATGTATATTTCTTAAAATTTATGCACAAAACATAAAAAGAGAGTCTTATAAGACAAAAACATTGATCATTTAAAATGCATTTCTTTTACATTTGCTTACTCTTCTGTGTCATTGTAAGCATCATTAACAAGGTTCATATTATCCTTAAGCTATGTTCTTTGCATGCAGTTAGCATCTTTGAAAGGATAATTCTTAACTTAAATAAGATACTGTCAGTAATCTTACCGTTTCTTAATACCTTGTGTTCTTGTTGAAGGATGAACTTGGGTTGGAGCTCGTTTGCTTCAACCTCAATCTTTGGTGCGTCTTCATTTATGGTCTTTATTGGTGGCTCTCCTTAATAAGGCTCGAATAGGCTCTCATAAAAAATAATATATATGAGCCAGTAGTTGGGCAATTTTAATTGATAAGCCATCTTATGGATGAGCTTGAAAATTTAGAAGGGGCCACAGTATCTTTGTGTTGACCTAGCATAATACCTTTAATGGCCTGTAGGATTCTTGTTGTCAAGACAAGGGTTCCGTAGGGGCAAGGCCCAAACCTAAGGACTAGGATGGTCACGGACTACGGCCAGGGGCCGGGCTAGACAGTGTGGACAGGGGATCCGTCTAGGGCAAGGGGCTAGGAGTCCGCCTATATAATGGGGGGTTGGGAGGAGGATCCTATGGTCTAGCATCCCTAGTCCTCTGACACTGGTATCAGAGCCACCCATTTTTAGCTTTTACATGTGCATGAGGCAAGAAGGAAAGGCGTGGAGAAGAGCTCTACTCAAACGGGCAAGGAGAAGCCGAGGTCTACTAGCTCGTGTGCTACAACTCTAAGCCGAAGAACAAGAACCGTGGGCAGCACCTCTTGAGGCGAGGGGAGTTGAGGGTCGACTTGCTCGAAACCCGGAGCTTTGGAGCTCTACGGGAGTGCAAGGCGGAGCTGGAGATAATCCGACCCTGTGGGCGGGCGCAGCCGAGCAACACATCGAGCCCCTTCTCCCTTGGTCTCTCTCGGTGGCTCTGCAGCACGCACCATCGCCAAGAATCGCTTGCATTTCACATTGTAGTGCCCTAAGGCCTTTGGCCTTGGGAAAATTCTTTAAGATAGGGTGCATGCCCACCCCGACACACACCCCATACAAGAGACATACGACCGCTCGGCATACACAGTTACCTCTCGGCATACACGATTTGGCAAGTCTGCAAATTTTAGCCATTTTTTAGAGCTCTGCAGGTTTTGAAAACCAGAAATTAAGGATTGAAATTCGCCAACGAAAGTTTGCATGATCGTTCATCATGTCTCCATTCGGCGACTTGCAACTTTTCAGACTGCATACGATGCAAGCAAGTTATTTAGGAAGCTCAAAATTCTTGACACCTTCAATTTTGTCGGCGATTTGAAGTTCCTCGGCAAATTCAACTCTTCACGAAGTCTACCGCGGCTTGGAATTCACCTTCTTTACGAGCGTCGACAAAATTAGCACGGTTAATCACCGGGCTCTGCTACGAGTTTATGCATTTGGTACGGCTACGAACTTTTTTGTACCCCAAGGTATTGTTTTCTCTTTTATTCGTACCACACAATTGGCCATGAGTACGGAAATTGATGATCAACATATGTTTGACTTCAAATACCTAGAGTCGGCTCCACCTATGGATGTCGTGTGGCCAGATACTCTCACGGAGGGTACCCACGTGGCAACAGGGATAGAAAATGAATACCACGGCAGTCTACCTCCCTCTCCGCAAGAATCGACACCTCCTCTTGAGAGTGTGTTTGATATTCTAGAGGATGATAGTAACTTGCCGGATGCCAGGGAGTTTGTCACTCGACAAGATTGGCAAACTTTTGAGGCCCGATTTTGCAAGCTAGTTGTACGGGTCCAAATATTGGCCACACAAGTTGAAATCTCACACAATTAATTTACAATATGCTACCCAGAATCAACTTCTCACTTGCCGACAACCCAAGAGGTTGTCTACCCACTAGTTATGACCAAAGAGGTCCAACATGCCAAGAGAATTCGGTTGTAGGAACAGATCTGGTCGTGACCCACGTGGTCAGGAAGCGACTATCACAATCTGACTTTCGACGTGCAGAAAGTCAAAAACTATGCTTTATTTGCTTAGGAACGCATCAAAAAAAGCAGCGTTCACATGTCTGACAACGTAAGCATAATGCATTAGTTCGTGATTCGACATAAACTCCAGTTTTGGTGCAGGGCACAGTAGTTATATGTCTTCATACGTGCATGTGTCTTTTTAAAGTATTTTCCGTTTTTTGAATTGGGTAGTGTTATGCCCCAATTTCTTTTCTGATATAATAATTTTTGGTACGACCAGTTTTATACTCTCTGCTTATACGATCAATTGAAAACATTATGAGGTGCATGCAAGATCAGCAAATTAGGGTGTATATGATACACATGTCACACGATTCTAAATTCCGTATTTACTTTGGACAATATTGTTTCTTGTGCAAAGCCAAATGCTTGGTCAATTTCATGTGACACAAGACTTCTAATTCGTGCTACGATTGATTTTGGCATCAAGAGCAGTGGCAACCAAGTTGGGAGCACCTACATTCATCGAGATATCAGCTCACCAAATCCCTCCCAATCTAGACTATGCCAGGCACTTATGGTTTTGGCTCTCATGTTTAAGGCCATCATTTTTTCCAAGGGCTTGAAATTCTGCATGCACGGCATGTTTGCTAAGTGGATTCTCTTCTATCGTCTTATGAAATACGCTTCCGCTATAACACTAGACACTCTGTCAAGGACAAGAAGCAAAGTGCCAATGCTAAGTCATCCTCATACAATCATGATCCCTGCAAGATAGGTAGGTCAGGATGTGTTTTGTGTTTTTCTGTTACCTCTCTCGATGAGAGAGTCATACCAAAAACTGTGGCATGCTTATAGGATAAGCTGCAAGCCAGACACATTAGCTGCACACTAGGCATAAGATGCACATGAGCATGGACACCGCATATACAAGGTAGTAACTTAAAGAATGTTCCTCATCCTAGCATGCTCTCTCTCTCTCTCTCTCTCTCTCTCTCTCTCTCTCTCTCTCTCTCTCTCTCTCTCTCTCTCTCTCTCTCTCTCTCTCTCTCTCTAAATTCTTTAAGGGAATAATGCAAAGCTTTCTGAATGATTATGAAATATGTTTTGCTTGTGAGCCAGCCTGAGCCAAGGTGCTCTCACTCTCAGCTAGAACTTGGCCAAGACGCCATTCAAATTAGTCTTATTTGGTTCGTCATTTGAACACTAATTGACATAAGGGCTATGAGCCACATAGGCTGGTTAAGAGCCGTTGTCAGATCTACGGTAAGACCCAACTGTTAGCATTCCCTGGGTGATTGTTCTCCAGCTTGAACAGATCTACCTAGTGGACTCCCCATTGATAATAATGGCCCAGCAAGAGCTTTCCATTACATATGTTTTGGGTATTTTGTAAGCACTACATGTTTTGGTGTGAAGATTGAGTTGAGTTATTTATGAACTTACACTCACATAGGCTGATCTATAACACAATGTATAGATGCAGCAAGCATTTCAAAAAGCATGGCTATCCATAAGAGCTTGGAGTCCCAACCGGCATGGATCTCCTGTTTTCTCTATAGCACTAGGCGTGCAAATAGGAGCACAGTTTTGTGGTATGACCACATATGTGATTAGTAAATCACACACTACGTGTTGATGGTCATTTTTGGACACCTTCACACTTTGTTTTTTGAGAACAATTATCTGTCAAGGGATAGTCCAAAGGTTCTTTTCAACCTTTCATCGAGGGGGTTGGTTTGGCAAGATATACACAGAGGTTTGGATTGCCAAGGCAACACCCAGGGTCACAAGTTCACTTTCTTTTTCTTCACTAATCTCTAGTGTTAGTTGCAGCAATTTTGATATGGTACGCTTACAGGTTGAGGGTTGTACTTGACTTCTGGCTAAGTATCAGGTACTTTTTACCTCCTCGTAAGTACATGTTTTTTCTTGGATTTATTTTCTTTTCCAATTAATCTTGTTTCCGTTATGTAACCGAGATGTTTGGGCTAGAAGGCTTTCGTCCAACTTGCTCTTTAGCCAAGTGACAAGGTCATGGACGAGCACAGCATTTGAGAAAATATTGTTATTTTCTCTCTTCTCTATTCCTCAAGATACCATAATGGGTTTGAATCTTGTTGAAACAATTACAGACTTACATGGTACGGTTATGTTTGGCACATGTTCTCACATGGGACACAACATGGTTTAGGAACTCAAGGAGTTCGGTTTAGCCAGTGTGGAGCAATGATAATGAGGGTCCCTCTCACTTGCATCGCGGAGTGTTCATAGTTCCCTCCACACACAAGTACAATTTATGCTTGATGGATATCGCTTTCTCTACCATCCTTATTTGAGACATATTTCACATGTTGTGAATATGAGTCTCTGGGACTGACACTGGCGCCTAATTCCTAATGATGTGTCGCAATGAAGTCCCTACGTGCTGGTCGCATCATTTATTTGACCATTTGGAGCACACCGTATCAGGAACAATTTCATTGGCCAGAAATTGTTGGGTACTTAGCACAGACTTGTTCCGATTACAAGTGTTGTGAAACCACCTTAACGGAGGGTCATTTATACATATAGCCAAGTATGCTAAGTTCATGAGAATGTCTCATGGTTGGTACCTAGGTGTGACTGGGTTGTCACATTCTGTTATCGGCCAACTTTTGTTGCCAGGATTTCTCGTATGTACCGTCGAAAGTCTCGTCATGGAATTGCGGTTTGGATAAGTTTGTGTTAAATTTTGTTATCGGCCCTAGTGTTTAACACTGGTTTATTTGGAGCGGCATGCAAATTCATGGACTTTATTCATTATACACCTTTTTGCACTACAAGTGCAATCTCTACTGCAACTTTATTATGAGTTTACACCCTGCCATACAAGATACTAGCTCAGGATGGTCTAAAATTTATGAGCTTACCCTAGTTCAACCTAGTTGGTTGTCTCCACTCCATATCACACATATGGCTGAATACTCAATGGTTGTGTCATAGTTTATCGTCAGTCGTGGAAGACTATCTGTAAGTGGTTGGGGGAAAGCACCTCACTCTTACTGTTGTTATTCATCCCGTGTTGGATGGTTAGCTTACCAGTATTTTTTGCTAAAGGATCTGCTTAAGAGCATATGTTAGCACAACGCATTCTGAATGGGCGATTCTCTCCCTATTCTAGAATTTGCTTAGGTTAGGTTTTCAACTTTGACCACCTGTTGTGGTGGGGTTGGATACCGTTTCAATAGTTTCATACGTTAAGGACTTAGTAGGTGTGCTGACAAAGTATGTTAGCATGTAACCTACATTAGGGGTGAACATGTAGTTCTATGTGTTCCAAAATGTTCATAAGTTTGATATGAGGACTCTCCCTATTCTATCCCTTCGTAGCTATGAGCTTTTCAAGATACTCGCGCAAGTTGGAAATCTTGCTCACAACTTCATGGAAAGTTAGGCCAAGGTTTTCTTGCATTATTCCAGTATCTTCAGAAAGTCTGAAACCTGGGTTTGTATTAAGACGCCTCTTAGCTGTGATAACTTGTTTAGCATTCTCAACTGAGTTCTCATGGAGTCTTCACGCTATGTTGGTTATGAGTAGGTTAACCAAGATGGTTGCAAAAGGACAACAATGTTGAAAATCAAGATGTTGCTCTTGGTTTCATTGAATCTCCTCACTGCACCAATTATCGATCATACGGACAACTGGCCCACGTATGGAACTTCATTAAAGAAAACATCAGTGTTCTTACACAGATATCACCACTTGTGTTTTTGAGGACAAAAACTCTTCCTTAAGGGGGGAGTAATGTCAAGACAAGAGTTCCGTAGGGGCAAGGCCCAAACCTAAGGACTAGGGCGGTCACGGCCTACGGCCAGGGGCCGGGCTAGATAGTGTGGACAGGGGATCCGTCTAGGTCAAGGGGCTAGGAACCCGCCTATATAATGGGGGGTTGGGAGGAAGATCCTATGGTCTAGCATCCTTAGTTCTTACATGTGTGTAATTTGCCTTAGATGAGCCTTGGGGAAATTTTGTAAGACCCAACTTTTTTTCTTTTTCTTTAAAGGATAAGGCTCTTTTGTGCCTAATGGCAGGAGCCTCTTTTGTCTAGCTAATAGATGGATATAGCCTATTTAATCTTCTAAAAAGATTTGTTTTGATCTCGGCTTATTCCGATTACACGTGCTGTGAAACCACCTTAACGGAGGGTCGTTTCTACATATAGCCAAGTATGCTAAGTTCATGAGAATGTCTCATGGTTGGTACCTAGGTGTGACTGGGTTGTCACATTCTGTTATGGTCCAACTTTTTTTGCCAAGCTTTCTCGTATGTACCGTCGAAAGTCTCGTCATGGAATTGCGGTTTGGATAAGTTTGTGTTAAATGCATGCACACTAGGTGTTATGGGCCCTAGTGTTTAACACTGGTTTATTTGGAGCGGCATGCAAATTCATATGCTTTATTCATTCTGCACCTTTTTGCACTACAAGTGCAATCTCTACTGCAATGTTATTATGAGTTTACACCCTGCCGTACAAGGTACTGGCTCAGGATGGTCTAAAATTTATGAGCTTACTCCAGTCCAACCCACTCTCAACCTAGTTGGTTGTCTCCACTCCATATCACACATATGGTTGAATACTCAATCTTTGTGTCATAGTTTATCATCGGTCGTGGAAGACTATCTGTAAGTGGTTGGGGGAAAGCACCTCACTCTTACTGCTGCTATTCATCCCGTGTTGGATGGGAAGCTTACAAGTATTTTTTGCTAAAGGATCTGCTTAAGAGCATACGTTAGCACAACACATTCTGAATGGGGGTTCTCTCCCTATTCTTGCATTTGCTTAGGTTAGGTTTTCAACTTTGACCACCTGTTGTGGTGGGGTTGGATACCGTTTCAATAGTTTCATACGTTAAGGACTTAGTAGGTGTGCTGACAAAGTATGTTAGCATGTAACCTACATTAGGGGTGAACATGTAGTTCTATGTGTTCCAAAATGTTCATAAGTATGATATGAGGACTCTCCCTATTCTATCCCTTCGTAGCTATGAGCTTTTCAAGATACTCACACGAGTTGAAAATCTGGCTCACAACTTCATGGAAAGTTAGGCCAAGGTTTTCTTGCATTATTCCAGTATCTTTAGAAAGTCTGAAACGTGGGTTTGTATTAAGACACCTCTTAGTTGTGATAACTCGTTTAGCATTCTCAACTGAGTTCTCATGGAGTCTTCACGCTATGTTGGTTATGAATCGATTAACCAAGATGGTTGCAAAAGGACAACAATGTTGAAAATCAAGATGTTGCTCTTGGTTTCATTGAATCTCCTCACTGCACCAATTATCGGTCATACGGACAATTGGCCCACGTATGGAACGTCATTAAAGAAAACATCAGTGTTCTTACACAAATATTAGCACTTGTGTTTTTGAGGACAAAAACTCTTCTTTAAGGGGGGAGTAATGTTAGGACAAGGGTTTCGTAGGGGCAAGGCCCAAACCTAAGGACTAGGGTGGTCACTGGCTACGGCCAGGGGCCGGGCTAGATAGTGTGGACAAGGGATCCGTCTAGGGCAAGGGGCTAGGAACCCGCCTATATAATGGGGGGCTGGGAGGAAGATCCTATGGTCTAGCATCCCTAATTCTTACACTTGTGTGTAATTTGCCTTAGATGAGCCTTGGGGAAGTTTAGTAAGACCCAACTTTTTTTCTTTTTCTTTAAAGGATAAGGCTCTTTTGTGCCTAATGGTAGGAACCTCTTTTGCCTAGCTAATAGATGGATATAGCCTGTTTAATCTTCTAAAAAGATTTGTTTTGATCTCGGCTATACTCCTTTGCAATAAAGATCTTCCCAGGTACCTTAAGCTACAAGGGACTTTTGGATCTTCCGTCTTTAGCCTCGAAAGGTATTTTCCCCTTAGAAGTATGTTCACCTTATTAGAGACATATTGTTGTTAGGGTAAGTACTTCTCCCATTATGAGCATTGATCTACTTTGAATCACAGGCTTTTAGTAGATCAAGGATTAGATCAAGGATCATTACTTTTGTGATTTTCCTTTTGGCCATCCGTTGGAATAGTAGGCCGACATAAGAGGGTTACTCTAGTTCTAATAGAGACTCTATCAAAAATTAGCCGTCATGGTAGGATTTCTATCCGACACAGTTAGATGTTGGCAAGCCATGGTCCCTCTATCATACTTCATCTTCTGGTATACCATACATTTTGAAACATACTATTGTATGTTCTCGTTTCTTGGTAAGCCAATACAAGTATGTTTTACTCCTAGCAGAGTAAATTCAAATTCCTCTTTGCCCCGCATATGGGACGAGCATGGGAAATGAGGAAGATATAGCCTATTGAGGTATGGAAGATGAACCATCCTCTAACGTGAGTGGTTGATTTTTCTTCCATTTGTAAAGGCTATTATCATATCCCTAAAGTCTGTGTAAGAAGCATATTTAACTAACATAAAAGATAGTTCATTGTAAGTTGCTATTGATACCCTATCTACCCTTGGCCATCGTGAAAGTACATCAGCTACATGATTGTGCTTGCCAGCAATGTGAGCAATGTAAAAATTAAATTGCAAAAAGAAACTCGCCCACCTCATTTCTTTATCGGATAGCTTGGTTTGCATCATGGATGAAGTCCTCAAGAAGTACTTCCATGTGTCTAGGGCATGTAGAACAGCTCGTAGCTCCTTTTGTATATTTCCAACATTCGTTCATTGGATTTGAGTCTTTGAATCTCGTATGCTATGGTATTCCCTTCGTGAAGCAAAGTTTTGATCGAAGGCAATCATCCAAGCATTAAATTGAACCTCAAATAGTTTTGAGAGATCCCGTAGTGTAAGCATAAGTTGAGAGATAAGTTTCTCTTCGAACTTTTTGAAAGTATTTTGCTCTCTTTGCAGTCCATGCATACTTAACGTACTTTTTCGTTAAGTCGTGTATTGGACCTGCTATAAGCAT
The DNA here is from genome assembly GCF_014529385.1 of Adiantum capillus-veneris. Classification (NCBI taxonomy): domain Eukaryota; kingdom Viridiplantae; phylum Streptophyta; class Polypodiopsida; order Polypodiales; family Pteridaceae; genus Adiantum; species Adiantum capillus-veneris. Next base: position 32,031,474 of record NC_140936.1, read on the forward strand.
GAATTTTTACGATGACGCATCTCTAGTATGCACTCATACCTTTAGAGCTTCGCAACTCATGTAGACTCCTTGGATTAGGCCATCTTTTTATTACCTCTACCGTTTGTGGATCCATATAGATACCACCTTTAGAGATAATGTGACCTAAATATTGAATCTGTTGAAAATTTCACTTTTCTTTTGGTTAAAAGAAAGCCTAATCTCTCTCAAAACTTACCAGTTCATGCTATTTCCTTTTGAACTCCTCTTGTGGAGCTTATAAAGCTCAATAAGGAGGCTTATTAGGCAGTGAGCTTCGTGGTAGAAGCTCCATTGCATGGCCATTGTCCCCTCATTGTGGAGATAGCTCATGGGAGTATCATCAATAAATATATTTTGGAATCCATTTAGGAATTTAGACAACTCTAATTCCTCTTGATTCCCGTCTTTTTTATTGTTACTGGTTGAAACATTAAATTCATTTACAGACTTTCTAACAGAAATCATGTATATGACAATATAGATTTTCATTAACTTGTGAAAATCATGCATATTTATAAGGGATAGGATGCTACCCGACTCATAAACATGTATGTACATATCTCCTAGCGTAGGAAAAACGAAAGCCTTTTGCTATGAGCATCCTCTTTTGGAGTTTCCAGCATAGAAACTCAAGGCGGCTCGTTGCGTGCATTTCTTTGGGGACAAGCACGATAGACATTCCCTTGATGTCCACACTTGTAGCATTTGTTATCATTACGATAACACTCTACCTCTGTTGGAGAGAGTCTATTCTTACCTTTGTAGACTCCTTTCTCCTTAGCTTTGTTATCCTTGTTTCTAGAGTTGCCTTTGGAGGAAGTTTGAGCATTATTCCTCCCTCTAGGCTCATTTTGATCCTTCACTTCCATGGGCTTAGAGTTTCTCTTAACCCCTTGTTGGAAATTGCTATGAGAGGGCGACCATAGTATGGTGTATGACCGCCGATATGGTACTAGGCCTTTGCGAGTTAATATACTCGGCCATCTCTTCAGCAAGACCCGCATAGAGTTCTTGCTTTTGCTCCCCAAAGTCTACCTTTTTGTAGACAGTGGCTTTGAGAAGTAAATCCCAAAACATATCTACATACTTCTAGATAGACTCATAGGGAGAGAGTTTCAAGCTTTGCCATTCCGTGAGGACATTGTCTTTAGCGTTGCTTGCCAAAAATTGTTTCATGATGGAGGCTCTTAAAGCCTTCCATGTCCTTAGAGCTTTTCTTTGGGCTCGTAGGCTAGCTCACCATTGACAAGTGGAGCTGTGGAAATGCATAGATACCTGACGCAGTTTAGAGGACTCTGTGAAGCCCTCATCATCAAAGGCCACATCAAACTGTTGGATGAAGGCGAAGATCTTGTCCGTAGCACCAAAGGTGCCATCATAGATAAGGAAAATGGTGTTCTTTCCTCCCTCCTTGAACTTCTTCAGCTTCTTGGACCTTCTCCATACCGGATAGGACTTGCGATGGCCTATCCTCTTGGTCTCTTTGAGAGAAGAGCCGCTACCTTCATTGCAATATGAGGAAGGTGATGAAGATGGAGAAGAGGGTGACCTCTTTCTCTCCTTTTCCTTCTGTTGGTACCTCTCTTTCTTTTTGTGATAACGAGGAGGAGGACTTTGCGGTGATCTTTCCCTCTTGGTGGGAGTTGGAGATCGTTGAAGCCGCCGTCTTCTTGGAGCCACATCTCGGAAGTATTGGGAGACTCACTTCTTTCTCCTTCCCTTGGTGAAGGCTCTATAGTAGAGACTTCACCTCTCTTCTTGGATGGAGGTAAGCCCGCTAGTAAACGTTTAAGCGCTTCGTATGGGTTCTCCTCTTCTCTCATCTTAGAGAGCCCTCTCTTGGAAATATCTCGAAGAGACTTCTCAGGTGCTCTCTCTTTTGGGGGAGTCTAGAGAATCCCATAACTATGAAGTTGTTGGAAAACATCACCTTGTAGGGTTGGGTTTCCCATAGCTTGTTGCAACTTAGAAACAAGACACTTGATAAACATGGGAGCATCATCATTAGCACCTTCATGTGCAAAATCAAAGTTATCAATGTTCATTCTACTCTCTTGATTATTGTCATCCATGTTAACAAAATTTATGTATGTACTTAGTGTATGCTTTGGCAATTCAACCTTAGTGGCCACTCCTCTTAGCCTTTGAAAATCAACTCTTAAGTATCTACACCCACGGCTCGTAATGGTTAATTATAGAGAGTAGAGGAGTAGGTCTAACGTAGCAGAGTTGCCGAGGGCTAGCTCCTTTCGGACTTCTTATGGCTCAATAATGGTAAAGCCATAGGCAAGTCTAAAAAGACTCCATTATTAAGTCCAAAGCTCCCGAGGTGTGCACCATATCCCACATAGTGGGCTCAACAAAACCGATAAAAGGATCCCATTTCCACTTACCCTAATATAATTAACAACATCAACCATTTATAGGCTGCTTAAGGACCTCTCTTCTTAAGCAAGAAAAGAGAAACCACATGCTCTAATACCAATGTAATGGAAATGGCCTATGAACTTAGATAATAGTGAAATTAAGAGAATTAGAGTATAGCAACTTTGAGAGCATAGAGGGTGAACTTAATTCGTAGTAGCAACTTAATCATAGCACTTAATTAACTAGGCATGAGCAATACTTTTGCAAGAGAGAGAGTTTAGAGAATATGACAACAGTTGAGGACCGGATTTATGAGGAGCCGGTCCCCCCTCCAAAACGCATTTGTATTATAGATTCTCTCATCAAGAGAGACTTGGTACAAAACAATCTTTGTGTTCCATGAGACCTCTTTGGCGGTATGAAGATGGAAGCTTCATACACCAAGCTTTTGCTTAATAGCAACAATCAATCTTAGATTGAAAATAATCAAGAGCTTGTGAGCATTATCAATCCTTGTGTTCCCTAAATCATTTGGGTGCATGAAGAGGTGAACTTTTATGCATCAACTTGTGTTTAAAGCAAGAATTAATCTACCTTGCAATACAATTATTATACTTGCATGAAGTAATTAATCTACTTGCAATAAACCATTAGCCTTCTTGAAATAAGCATAACATAAACTTGTGGAAAGCATTGACTATCCCAAGCCTCAGTCCCAAGACCTCAAACAACTTCGAAGGTGGAGAGAGCTAGCAGGGAATGAGGGTAGGGAAGAGGAAGAAGAAGTATTCCATAGGAGAAAGAAATAGTTCCTCACTTATCATCACTCTTTTTGCTTAGCACACATAATAGCATAGTAATGAAGATGGAGAAGATGGCAAGCTTAAGCATTGAAGCATAGCTCTTGGTTGGATTTGCATTCCATAGCCAAGAGTGGTTGTGTAGGCTCTCAACTTCTCAAGGAGCTTGGAGAAGGACATGGAGCCATTGCACCTTGCATAGCACACCATGAGAGTGTTTGTGAGTACGTGTGGGTGAGTATACCCCCTAAGCAATCCCCTAGCTTGCTTGGGTCGAACCCCCCTTGCAGCTCATTGGACCCCTCCAGGCCTAGCCAATCACAAGCAGGAGGCACTACAAGCACCAAGGGTAGAATTGGGACAAGTGTCCCCCTTTCCCCTTTGAGAGAGAGGACTTGATAAATTCAAAATTAATTAATTAAATCTCCTAAATTATCATTTGACCCCTTGGGTTGCCAACCAATAGGCTTCAGGCACACCATGAGGGCAACATGAGGAGGAACTTGACAAGTGTCCCTTTTGCTTTCTTTGTACCATGCATGCCTTGTTTGAGTGTGTGAGTGTTCTCTCTCATCCCCCCTCATGTAGGGCTCGCCCCCTCCTTGTAGGGATTGATTATTTGACTTTTTGACACCTGAAGCCCCTCTTGCATAGGCCCAGTTCCCACCACAAGCTTGGCCCTTAAGCACTTTAAGCTTGGGCTGGGTTCTCACCTCAAGTACAGCCCTAGCATCTCAAGTATGTCAAGCATCTCAATCATCAAGCACCTCAAGCATCTCAAGCACCTCAATCATCAAGAACCTCAAGCACCTTAGTCATCAAGCATGACAAGCAGGACAAGCACCTCGAGCTGGGTTGGGTTCCCGCCTCAAGCTCTCTAGCTTACCTAAGGTCAAAGGACTTTTACACACATTATTGGAGGTCTTCAATGAAGCTAACGCTAAGGTCTTATGCTCCATTGGTTAGGCTTGATCTTTGATAGACCATCTCTCATTTGGGCCCCTTTTCTATTGGCCCCGTGTTGAGATAGATCTATAAGCACATCTCAATATCTTAAGTCTTGTTCCCGTTTATTCTCCCACATTAAGTGATCAGTTTAATATGAGAAAATCATTTGGGTTGGTTAGATATTAGTTTTTATGACATTACCTCTCTCTTGAAATCATAGTCATCCTCGACTATGAGGTAGAGATGGCAAAGTCTCACCCATTAGTCCATTGTTCTTAGCGGGTAGAGGATCCATTTTTACCCGACAACATCGTTCCTGAGTGGATGACTAATCCACTTGGTGCTTGAGAGACATTGTCTACCACAAGCATGTCCCCTTTCCCCTTTCCCCTTTGTCTACCACTAGTGTCCCCCTTTCCCCTATGAGAGAGAGGACTTGATAAATTCAAAATCAATTAATTAAATCTCCTAAATTATCATTTGACCCCTTGGGTGGCCAACCAATAGGCTTCAGGCACACCATGAGGGCAACATGAGGAGGAACTTGACAAGTGTCCCTTTTGCTTTCTTTGTACCATGCATGCCTTGTGTGAGTGTGTGGGTGTTCTCTCTCATTCCCCCTCATGTAGGGCTCGCCCCCTCCTTGTAGGGATTGAATATTTGACTTTTTTGACACCTCAAACCCCTCTTGCATAGTCCCAGTTCCCACCACAATCTTGGTCCTTAGGCACTTTAAGCTTGTGTTGGGTTCTCACCTCAAGTACAACCCTAGCATCTTGAGCATGTCAAGCACCTCAAGCATCTCAAGCACCTCAATCATCGAGCACCTTAGGCACCTTAGTCATCAAGCATGACAAGCAAGACAAGCACCTCGAGCTGGGTCGGATTCCCGCCTCAAGCTCAGCCCTAGCTTATCTAAGGTCAAAGGACTTTTACACACATTATTGGAGGTCTTCAATGAAGCTAACCCTAAGGTCTTATGCTCCATTGGTTAGCCTTGCTCTTTGATAGACCATCTCTCATTTGGGCCCCTTTTCTATTGGCCCCGTGTTGAGATAGATCTATAAGCACATCTCAATATCTTAACCCTTGTTCTCGTTTATTCTCCCACATTAAGTGATCAGTTTAATATGAGAAAATCATTTGGGTTGGTTAGATATTAGTTTTTAGGACACAACATCAATTCCCTCATGATCTGAAACCCAAGACCTCACACACCTTCGAAGATGGTGAGAGCTATCGGGATATGAGAGTAGATTGAGAGGAAGAAGGAGTAGTCTTACAAGAAAGAAGTATATCTCCTCTCATAATCACTCATAATAGCTTATCATAGCTTACTAATTAGCATGGTGGAGGAGATGAGAATGCATTGAAGCTTGGCTCTTGGTTGGATTTGCATCACAAAGCCGAGAGTTGTTGGTGTAGGCCTCTCTTCTCACAAGCTTGGAGTAGATAATGAGCTTTCCATTAAATCTTGAGAAGGGGAGAGAGAGAGAGAGAGAGTCTTCTTGCTTCATACATGAGATTGTGTGAGTGAGTGTGTGTGTGTGTGTGTGTGTGATAATGCCTTGCCAAAATCAGCCCCCTCTCTCTCTTGGTCGACCCCTCTTGCAATTTACTCATGCTGGCACCCCATTGGACCCTGCAAAGCTTAGCCAATCATAATTGAGAAGCATAAGTGATAGCCTTGTGACATGTGTCCCCCTTTTTCCTTTTGTGAGAGCTTTAGGTAATTAAATAATGCAATTAAACTCTCATTAGACCCCTTTGTCTTCTGGCCAATAGGAATCAGGCAATCCATTGGGATGTTGAATGCTCATTGGACCCCTTGGGAGACTGTCCAATAGTCTTCTAGAGAGCTTAACTCTTATTGGTTCTTCTATCAAGTGTTTTTAAATGAATTAAACTAGATTTGCTGCGGGCTGATTCTCATTGGTCCGCCTCTATGGCCATCCAATAGGATTTGAATGCACCTTGTGGGCAATTGGGCTAGGGAGCTGACATGTGTCCACTATGCCCTTTGTGTAAAGGGACTTGCATGAGTGTGTGTGTGTGTGTGTGTGTGTGTGTGTGTGTGTGTGTGTGTGTGTGTGTGTGTGTGTGTGTTTCTCTCTCATCCCCTACTAAAAGGGCTCGCCCCCTCCTCTTTAGGAGTCTTTGAAGACTTTTTGCACACTTCAAAGCATCCAATTTTCCTAAGGAATGACCATTGGACTTAACCTTTGAATTTTGGAACCTTAGCATTTTGGAAGTCCTAATGGGCTGAACCTTAGGTCTTTGAAGCCCATTGCTTGCACGTCGTTCTTTTGCAGATGGTCCCCCTTTGAATCCCTATTTTCCCACCTTTGGATCTCTATTGTGACCAGTCTGCTAGCCTTACCAATAATTTAGCTTTTTCTCCCCTGGTACTTCCCCATATTAAATGATCAGTTTAACATGAGAAAATCATTTAGAAGAATTAGATATTAGTTATTATGACATTACCTCTCTCTTGAAATCATAGTCATCCTCGAATATGGGGTAGAGAAGATAAAGCCTGTTCATTAGTCCTTTTTCTAGTGGGTAGAGGATCCCTATGTTACCCTACGACATTGTTCCAGAATGGATGACTAATCCATTTGGCGTTTGAGAGCCTAAGCTGCCACAAGCATGTCTGCACATTAGTCCTATCAATCTTCCATAGTAGAGTGACAAGCTCTACTTGGTGTTTGGGAGACGTCGTCTCCGCAAACTTGATCCTAAGCATGCATACTACTTAACCTTTGTGCACAAATAACAAAAAGAGAGTCTTATAAGACAAAAAAATTGTTCATTTTAAACATTTGTACATTTGCTTACTCTATGGAAGCATTGTAAGCATTGACAAGGTTTAGATTATCCTTTAATTGTATGCCTTGCATCCATCTAGCATCTTCAAAAGGATAATTCTTAAACTTAATAAGATATCGTCGGATAATCTTACAGCCTCTTAATACCTTGTCTTCATGTCGGAGAATGGACTCGGGCTGCAGCATCTCTTCTTGGTCCTTCATCTCCCCTGGGTCTTCAATAGTTGGTTCTTGAGGTGGCTCTCCTTTGTAAGGCTTCAGTAGGCTCACATGGAAATTGATTGGTCGAAGAATCTAAAAGGGACCATAGTACCTTTTTGGAAACTTAGCATAGTACTTTTGGTGTCCCATTGGGGTGTGCCTAATTGAGCCTTGGGAAATTTAAGCAAGACCCAATCATTTTCTTTAAAGGCTTGGACTCTTCTGTGCTTATCAGCAACAACAGCCTTTTGCCTTTGCTGTGAGGTAGAGATAGCATCCTTAATCTTTTGGAAATATTCTTGTAGGTCTCTGCTATACTCATCTAAAGCGAACATCTTCCCGTGTACTTTAAGTAGCAAGGACCTTTTGGATCTTCCCTCAATTACCTCGAAAGGTGCTTTTCCCGTGGAAGTATGTACAGTGTTATTGTAGGCATACTGCAGTAAGGGTAATAGTTCTCCCATTGGGACCTTTGATCTACTTTCGTTACGTAGGCTTATAGTAGATCAAGAATTGTTAGGTTAGCTATTTTACTTTGTCCATCCGTTTGCGGGTAATAGGCCAAAGAGAAGTTTAGCCTTGTCCTTGATGGGTTGCAGAGGATGTTGCTGGTGAGGTGCCATGGCGAGAAAGGTGGTGCAGCAGAATGAGAAAGAGAGAGAGAGAGAGAGAGGGGGGGGGGAGGGGGGATTCGACACATCAAGAAAAATAATACGCTATTGTATTATGATGAAAGCCTTTACATATATAGCTTGCCATGCAAAATTGGCATGCAAAGTGAACTTTGAACTTAATCTTATCTGCATGCCTTGAGACTTGTTCTCACGGGCTTGGAAACCTAACTGAAACCTAACAATCCCCCCCTCAAGCCCGAACTAGACAGACCCTATCATGATACCTCGAGTTTTTGGTGTACTCATCAACCATGAGTTTTAGGTTCTCTCACAACCAAGGAGTTCTCCTGTATCCATAACTTGGTGTGTTAACCCTCATGCACATTCCTATCACCTACGACGGACGCCATATTATTTATTTAGTAGAGTCAGGTACCGGGCTTGTCAGTCCAATAGGAAAAGGGTAAGAGTGATTGCCGATGAGAGGTGCACTCTAACTGGAACATTCAAGGGATTAGTTGGCTAAGCATGGGCGCCCAAGTGTGAATGGGGCGAGCTCATATAAAAGTCAACTAAACCTAAAATTCACTCATTCTCTCATTTGTGCAATTGAAGAGTGCTCTTGCTCCATCTCCATCTTCTTCGTCTTCATCTCCTTGTGTGTGTGTATGCGTGAGAGAGAGTGTGTGTGTGTGTGTGTGTGCGGTCGAGCATTGCAACGACGGCGATGAAGTGGTGGAGCACGGCATAGTGGCGTCTCCCTCTTCTTCGCGGCGAGGAATCCTCCACAACAGCAAGCGTAGAGCGGTGAGTGGCACACCATCATCATCTTTGAGCTTACTAGTTTAGGCTAGTTGCGTGCTTGGAGCCATTTGTGGCTCGCACACAGTGTATCGGCAAGTCCCTTGCATTGACACGTGCGACAGACGCGCACATTTTTGGTGCCGTTGCCGGGGCAATGCCTTGCATTAAGCTTGAGTAGCACTCTATGCTACTTTGTGGTCCATTTTGAATTGTAGGAAAGGTAGAGAAGAAAGGTGTGTGTGTTGAGAAGGAGTTAGTTTTGCTGCTGTGTATTGTTTTGTTAAAGGTACTGTGTTTTTTTGGTAATAAGGTGTCGAAAGGTACTGTGTTTTCTCTGTGATAAGGTGTTAGGATTAAGGTAGTAGATCCATAATTTTGGTTTTGTGTAAAGTACAGTAAGTAGTTCTGTTAGCTAAGGAGTTGCTGTAGTAGTGTGTTAGTGTGTAACAGTAGCTGTATTAGTTGTAAGTAGGTAGGTTAGGTGTGTGTGTGCTCGCGCGCACAGCGCGGCCGTGGCGACCTTATCCACTTTTAAAAATAAATAAACGTAGGATGGGATCGAGAATATCCCCCAGACCCAACCCCAAGCCCATGCTCCGGCTCAGGCCTCAGTCCCCCTTTAAAATTATGTATTTTAGCCTCACACGTAGGTTAAAATCGACCTTTTTGAGTACCAACGGAGCTTCGGGTAACCGAACGCTGTGTTGTAAAGCACACCACGACCCCCTAAGCGATAAGCTTGTTTCGAGCTATCACACGCTCTAATCCAAAAATTGATCATTAAAAAACATAAAAGAACAGAGAAAGAGATGCCTGAAAAAGTAAGCGGTTAACCTTCGAGGTTATTCACCACCGCTTGTAGGGTGTGAAAGGCACATGCATATGCGCTCTGGTCATGTGCTAGAGACGGAGCAACTAGAGAGAATTTCGACTTACGCGAGTTCTTCTCATTATCCACCTACCTTATGTTCCGGGCCCTCGGTGGGGACCCAAGGTAGTACAAACAAAGACCCAAACATAGCGGCTAGAGACTGTTGCTCTGACTACGATTTCATGGAGAGTTACCCAATGTCTAATCCTGATAGCTCAAGCCAAGACATGCATGCCATGGGCCCACGGTCCGAGCCGAGCGTGCTTAGTCGCTTGAAGGAAACCTTTAGTAGAGCCACTCGCTCCGAGCATGGAGCTAGCGATGTAAATGAGGGGGGTGGAGAAGTCAATTCTCCATTCATGACCAACATAGACCCTATGCCTTTAGAGAGTGTGCATGTGAATACTCCATTCACTGCACCCCCTGACTCTTCAGAGTTATTCCCCTCTAAGGTCATATTACCTGATGGTAGAAGCATTGCCGAAGTGCAAGAGGTTGAGCGATATATCATTGCGGCTAGGAAAAAGGAAATTGAGAGCTTACGCAAGGCAGAGCAACGAAGAGAGTTAAAAGCAAAAGCCCCTATGTCAATATCCTTGCTAGGAGAGCAATCGAGTGTGTCTGACTTAGCAACCACTAAGGGCCAACCCACAGAGAGCAACATTGCATCTAGCTCAAAGGACACCCCTAGCACCTCAAGCCTAGATGGAGCGTTCTTAAATGAGAACTGGGAGTACGAAATAAAAATGGAAACCCTAACCAACCTACACACAGGTCACACCTATCACGTGGGTTGGTTAGTTGTCCTACAATCCACAACAGGTGCTACTAGTGTGGAGGATCAACAACAAAGAGTTTGTGAGGTCATCCATAGGGTTATTCAGCTAGAGAGACAGAACAAGGGGATCCACATGCCTTCAACGGGTCTCATGAGATTCTTGTATACATGGAAGGCTAAACAACCGACCTTATTGCATGGAGACTCCCTCGGTAAGTCCGATGGATCCTCCATATGTTGTTTCGCCATGGGTCTCAGTGCAATCTGAGCCCACAAATGATAGCTTTACCTTTCCAAGTCTAGCTCATCTTTCCCTTGATGAGACCACCGCTACCATGCTTATACCAATGATGGGCATGCCAAGAAACACGCCATGGACCTCATTTGTTAGTAAAACACCACTACATGGTAGCTCAATGCCTGCAACAGTACCTATAAGTGTGTACCAATCGTAGACACCCATAGGTCCTCGTAATCGTGTAGTCCCTACCCCTCCCATTGTTTCAACTACCTATGCTCCACAACCACAACACCCTAGTTCTTATTTCCATGGGACCATACCGTCTAGCATTAGCATGTCACATCCGACGTCTATTATGCCTAGGGCCACACATATGAAGTTTGGACCACCACATGGCACAACACTGTACCAAACGTGGAACCCAAGGGCTTCTTATGCGCCAAGCCCAATGCCAATACCTACTCCACATGTAATCTCTGGAGCGCCTTTCACCCACGGTGCCTGCTCACTTAGGTGACTTGGCAACATTTGCTCAAGCTATCGGTCAATCTATCGCTGAGAATATGCGTAACACGCCTGATAGAGAGCCTAGAAGTAAGGCAGTACAAATAGCCAAGCTCACACAAAAATTTAGTGTAGACGGGGATGTGAGAAAGCATATCGAAGTGTTTGAACAAATATGCGATTCTTTAGGAGAACACAATGACCTGCATAAGAGTAATGCTTTAAGACTAACCCTAAGTGGAAAGGTTGGGGATTGGTATAGAACCTAAGGGTGGAAGAAAAAACGATTTACCCTACTCTTAGGAGACTGTTCTTGAAAGAATACATACGAGAGGGAGTGCTTTGGGGTGTAGCCTCTCAGCTCCAAAAAGCCCAACGAGAGGAAGGAGAGTCGATGAGAGACTTTATTAGTCGCTTAAAGCATTTGAATTCTCGTTGTAATCCAAATGAGCGCTTCAATAATAATCAATTGCTTGATAGATTCATTAGGGGATAACGACATGAGGATATCTACAATGGCCTAGTCATTAGAGGTATCACCACTTGGGAAGCAGTTGCCACCAATGCGATCCAATTGGAGGATAATTTAATAATTCAGGGAGAAAGAGTGTCTGTTGCCTAAATCTATTAGCTCGCAAGCATCAGGGCATCAGCCAATGACCCTAAAGCCTATTTCTAAGGAGCCAAAGATATCTGAGATGACTTTAGCAGATCTCACCAAGGCTATTCAAGAGAGTCTTAGAGACAATCGTGCTCCACAAAACAAACATATGTAGAAGGGAGCAATAACGGTGCTCAATATGCTATGGATCGCATAGTACCAGTGAAAGCCCTACTTCTAGAGTAAAATTCAATGGGAACTGCAATGCCTGTGGGAGGTATGGTCATCAAGCTAAGGATTGCATAGTATTTAAGCGTGCGATGGCCAATAGACCAACCTTAGCATGGACAGATACACCTCGAGTGCTTGCATTTTTGCCGGCCCCACCTCTTGAACAAACAGCACAACACATGGTCCCTAGGGCCCAAAATGTTGTTCAAACAACATCCTTACCACCTCCAGTGCTAGTACCGCAACCACCACATCCGAGAATCACTTCTGTGAATTAAGTGGGTTGTGAGTCATCTATTGCTTGTTTGGAAGGCAGTGAGGAAGATATAGATCCTAATATTGCCTTTGGGATGGATGTGCTTGAAGAAAGTCCACAATACTACATGGGGGACTATTCGGGAGAAGTCAAACTAGTCTATCAAGTAGCTGCTCTTGCGGCAAGAGGCCAAAATATCAATTACACTGTTAAGAGACCACCTCTTCAATGCTATGAGTGTGGAGGTCCACATCGTGTAGCCGAGTGTCCTATTAGTCTACAAAAGAACGCCACACTAATGCAAACCAATCAAGCGAGCACGTCTACAATGCCGATACTCATGTGTAATCGATGTGGCATAGATCATTTGATTGCCCAATGTCCAAATATTCCAAATGCACCGAAGATCACACCATTAAACTTTATTGAGGTTACCGAGGAGCCATCACAAAGTACAGCTGTGGTACCAGTAAACGTACTCACACGATCGATGCTCCAAAAACAAAATTATATTCTTGAGCAAAGAGACACGGCATCAATTTCCCAATCTCCAAAAAAAAAAAAAAACGAAGGAAGAGATCGCAAAAAGAAGCGAAGTCAGACCCCAGTTCAAAGACCAACATAGGGACTAGTGACGACCCCGTATATATGAACGACGCTAAAGAGGATTCTGATTCAGGTGAAACCATGGAGATTAAAACGACCACTAAGATAGAAACCAACAAGGAAGATCTTCATGAGCCACAATGGCTAAGATCCAAGAAGAAAATAGGAACTTATCCAAACCCTACAGAGAAGATCGAGCGAGTCAAGCAATTAAGGAGTTTGGTAGAAGATACCCAAAGGGATCTAGAACCAACACCTAGGCAGATCCAGATTATAGACACCGTGTTCCCTACGCAACAACAACCTCACGAAGTCCATAGACCCTTAGCCATACCTAGTGTCATCCAAGAAGAAAGTGACTTAAAGTCATGGGAAAGTGGGCGCACTCACGTCTTGATGGAAAGAATGTTTACAGAGGGACTACCTGATGGAAAGAATGTTTACAGAGGGAATACCTGATCCTATCAAAGAAATGAAGATCCCATCTTCCCCACGTCAAGGGGCTAAAGCCTAAAAGGTGCCGTTAAACATTGCCAAATTGATGGATTTCATGTCTTCAGAAGTTAGAACCACCATCATGTCCAAACTATATAAAGACCCTGAGCTAGTATCAGCTCTTTGAGCCTTCCTCAATGGAGAACTAAAATTTGGGCTACCACAATTTGCACAGATGGATGGAGCTGGGGAGATGCCAATAGAGGAGGAACACTTAGATCCACAACCCAACTTAGATGAGAACCTTGTTATAGAAATACATGTTAACAAGTTGGGACAATACTTTGAGGGCGATGAATCCAATGCGACCATACCAATCACTACTAAGGGATTAAATGTGAAGAGAATCCTTGATGGTGGTGCTAGGGTTAGCATTGTGACTAAACATTGCTGGGAAACTATGGGAAGACTTCACCTTGCGACCACACCCATAGTAGTAAAGATGGCCAATGGATCTATTGTTGAACCTATTGGGATGCTAGAAGATCTCAAGATCAAGGTCTTTGGAAATAAAATAAGAGTTACCTTCATTGTTATGGATTTCTCCAAGCACACTATGGCATTTGAGATGATCTTAGAACGTCCTTTCATGAGGGAAGCAAAAATGGTGCTTGACTGGTCTAAAAATCATGTCTACTTGCAGTTCCAAGATTCTTTCATTCGAGTGGATCTTGTAACTGGTCGAGCACATCCCCTAGGAAACAGGTTTATAATTGATCATAGATCTGACACCACAGTTCACTCGGCCCCATTGCAGTATTGTAACACATGTAAAACGGACACTGATGTTGGGGAAGGTTCTCCTTATATGGATGTACAACCTGGGATGACTGAGTCTGACAATGTGGATTGGGTCCACCTAGCAGCAACCATAGACACTTGGGGAAACAGGGGGACAACCTGGGTAACACGTGAAAGGGATGAAATACCATCACTCGTACCCTTAAATATGCTACAAGCAATGCATATAGCTTCTGACAAGACTCATCCTAATATAATGAAGAAACATACAAGTGAGTCCCTAAAGCTTCTTTAACGACCATAGCTAGTGCTAAAAGACAGAAGCCTGGTAAGAGACGTCCCACTCGCTCCAAGAAATGTAAGGAAACGTGGCATTGGATTCCTAAACGACTATTGGAAGCCCAAGGCTACTATCAAGGAAATGATCAAATCTGGGTGCCAAAATGTAAATTGTGCTCTTACCTGACAACTGATCCATGTGAGCCCAATCCTATAGCTCCAAAACGAATTGAAGATCACGGAAAGGAAAAAATCACGAAATGCTACACACCCGCTCTAGAGCTAGTTTGGGTTCCAAGGAAAAACCAATCTATTCACCCTAGCTCAGGAACAGGGAGGTCAAATGAAACTTCTTGCTCTTCATGTAGTTCCTGTACAAAAATCGAAGCTTCAACACAACCTCCACCTACCATTGTACATATCCATACAAATAAGGAAGAGTTTGCACCTCCCGTTGTAAGTTCACCACCTACAACAACGTTGCAAATAAAATCATGGGAGAGTACCTTACCACGCTTGCAACTAGATGAAATGCATAGGGTGGTCGAAAATTATTGGTCAAAGTCTTCACCCATAACAACTTGAAACAATTGGTTTCAAGAGGTGACGACATCATTCCAAAAGGTATGATCTACCCAAGGAAGGGGGGAGTGTTTGTTGCTGACATCCATCATTCACTTATTTCCCTCTTATCCTTCTTTCCCTGACCTCTCAATCATAAATCTTAGGGAATGTATATATAAAGCCTTATACTCACAAAAAAGACAAAAAAGTAAAGAGCAAGAGCAATTAGCAAATGAGTATGCACAATAAAAGTCATAACATTGACCCGA
The DNA here is from genome assembly GCF_014529385.1 of Adiantum capillus-veneris. Lineage (NCBI taxonomy): Eukaryota > Viridiplantae > Streptophyta > Polypodiopsida > Polypodiales > Pteridaceae > Adiantum > Adiantum capillus-veneris. Next base: position 32,046,493 of record NC_140936.1, read on the forward strand.
ACCTACACATTCACATCCGATACACTAAAACAGAAACCTTTGTCATAAAACACCTTTGATCCTCATCACTCAAGTGATGGAGAGTAGGTAGGATTAGTACGATAGGAGTGTTTTTGTTTTAGAGTTTAGCGATTAGCAAAGTTCTTTATTCCCACTGATCTGCCTCCTAGAGGTATTCTTTGTGTTTCCTCATGTGTACAGGAACGTGTTGCTGTGGTTAGGATTTGGACCTTCATGGAATCTTTCTCTCATCCACTTTTCAAATCAAGCGCGATCATCAACACAAACAGGTGTTTCTTATATATTAGCATTGCCCCTTATCTTTTCTGCATCCATGTTTGTCTGCTTTAATTGTGATTGGTAGCATAATATTCAACGCATTTGCTTAGTATCAAACATTAAATTCAATGTAATTTTTGCCATAATCACTTGTCTAGGTTTAAAAATCAAGCAGTCCGGCTAAGCTAGTTTGACCAAGCTAGGTGTTAGTCGAGATCTTCTCTTAATACCATGGGGAACGCCTTCCTAATAATCTATGGTTACTTAGGTTCTTAATCCGATTTAGGCAGCATTGTGTGCAATGTACTAGGGCTTTCTAGTGTGCTTAGTCCCTATTGACCTTTAACTTAAGTATTATAAAGGGAGTTTACTAGTGTGATGAGCTTGGGGAGGGTAACAATGTTATATGACCCCCCAAAGTTACAAAATTAAAATGCTAAAAACGAACAAACAAAAAAATCAAAGTGCCACAATGTAAAATCTTAAGCTAGAAGAGAAACCTCATCTTGATTTGGTACTCCACTCACATGTATCGCCTATGGTACTAGAGCCCTAAAGGTTCCCAATGTGGGCGCTTTTCCTTGAAAAGCAAAAAACCCAAGGCATACAAAATAAGCACACACGTCAAAATTGGAACAATGTGAAAAGACTTTGGGGGGTCAAAGAAAAGGAAATAAGTCAAGCGATGATTTCATGAGCAATTTCGTTTATCATAGCTTAACTACAAGGTCTTCTAGGTATAGCCTCTAGTCATCCCTCGGACATGAAAACTTGGCTCTCGCGATTAAACAACTTAATTGACCAGAGAAAATTGAGAAGTTTACCCATGGTATTAATAATCGATCTTTAGTGCCTTTCGATCGTTAAATTAGCGACCCCGAACTTGTTTAGTTTTTTACCTTCCCAACTGTTTATGCGTTTGATTATATTACAATTTAATGTTTATTGCTGGCAAATGGTTCAAATTTTTGTTACCAATCAATTTGTCTGTTTACAAGTGCATATGCTTTTTAATTGTATATGAGAATGCAATTACTGTGCCAATCTTGTTTGATTTTGCAGTGACTGAAGAAGGCTAAGGACATTCATCTCAAATGCTCTTCCACCTCGACCAACGAGCTTCAACTCAATAGCTTCCGAGGACAGAACTACATTAGGAAGGGGGGCATGTTAACCCTCACGCACATTCCTATCACCTAAGACAGACGCCGTATTATTTATTTGGTAGAGTCAGGTACCGGACTTGTCGGTCCAATAGGAAAAGGGTAAGAGTGATCGCCGATGAGAGATGCACTCTAACTGGAACATTCAAGGGATTAGTTGGCTAAGCATGGGCGCCCAAGTGTGAATGGGGCGAGCTCATATAAAAGTCAACTAAACTGAAAATTCGCTCATTCTCTCATTTGTGCAATTGAAGAGTGCTCTTGATCCATCTCCATCTTCTTCTTCTTCATCTCCTTGTGTGTGTGTGTGTGTGTGTGTGTGTGTGTGAGAGAGAGAGAGAGAGAGAGTACGATCGAGCATTGCGACGACGGCACGGTGGCAATGAAGCGGTTGAGCGCGGCGTAGCGGTGTCTTCCTCTTCTTCACGGCAAGGAATCCTCCACGACAGCAAGCATAGAGCAGTGAGTGACACACCATCGTCATCTTTGAGCTTACTAGTTTAGGCTAGTTGCATGCTTGGAGCCATTTGTGGCTCGCACACAGTGTATCGGCAAGTCCCTTGCATTGACACGTGCGACAGACGCGCACATGATGCTATGATAGGAAACCTCCCCTTGAACAGATAGGGTGTAGGTCAAAATTTAGCGACCAATGATTGGAGTTTTTGGTTCACTACCAAACCTTGGGTTTAAGGTGTACCCAGTAACCTCACGAGAAGAGAGACAAGAAATGTGATGAGCACAAGTAGTTTTGGGAGGTCTTACCACTTATGTTTGGTTCACTGCCAAACCTTGGGTTTAAGGTGTACCCAGTAACCTCACGAGAAGCGAGACAGAAAATGTGATGAGCACAAGTAGTTTTGGGAGGTCTTACCACTTATGTGTGGCAGTGTCTATATCCCGTACAATTTCTTTGACATGATGACAACTGACAAGCATGACAATAACTGACAACTGATAATGTAAAAAGGGGCTTTGGTAGAAAGTATACGATTTTCTAGACAAAGACATAACAAATCTATGACACCGAACATATAAAAATAGTTTGGGTACTCTGCATGTGTTGATGTACCGAGTGTTTGGGGTAGATCTTCATGTTCTGCATCACTTTGCCTCATTGCTAGTTGTCGGGACTCATTCCATCTGCCCTAAGATCCTCCAACCTTTTGACAAGTTCAGTGATGACATCGGCTCTAAGCTCCTCTATCTGCTCATTGCCCAATAAACCTATTGGTAACTCCCTATGTATTTGTTGGATCCTTTTCACCAAATCAATAGGCTTTGCCTTCTTCCAGATGTCCAAAGCTTCTCGTATATGTTGAATTTGTGATTGTGTGTATTTTCATAAGAACGGTGTATGAAAGGAGCTTTGGAAGAGACTAAGGGTTGAGCTAGAGGACGCCCAGAAGAAGTATCTAGGTCTCAACAACTGCAAAACGTAGAGGGTTGCCATTAGGTTGCGTGTGCACACCAGTACCATGGCCGTCTTAATGGAGCATCAAGCTCAGAACTGGAGGGTGTGACTCTCCACTAGCTTAAAGGGTTAATTAAGTTGGCTAATTTAAAAGAATGTGGGAAATAAAAAACCAGTTGACGGGTTTCTGTAGCAGACAGTGTGCGATGGCAAACTCTCTTTTGTGTAGCTTGTAGAGGCCGAGTTGGAGGGTCCGTCGGTGTCAACAGTTCATCAGCATGCTAGGGTGCTTTGTTTGATTGTGTGTGCTCGGTTTGCTGCAGGTCGTCATGATTGTGCCCCCCTCTTCAAGCGGCCACTCCCGCGAAGCGTCTCGAGCACAAGCCCTCGAGGCTCTGATACCAGATGATGGGTTGCAGCTATGGGGGATGCCGCCAGTGAGGGGCCATGGCGAGAAAGGTGGTGCAACACAGAGAGAGAGAGAGAGAGAGAGAGAGAGAGAGAGAGAGAGAGAGAGAGAGAGAGAGAGAGAGAGAGACGATTCGACACAACAAGAAAATAGTACGCTATTGTATTATGATGAAAGCCTTTACATATATAGCTTGCCATGCAAAGTTGGCATGCAAAGTGAACTTTGAACTTAATCTTATTTGCATGCCTTGAGACTTGTTCTCACGGGCTTGGAAACCTAACAGTCCCTAAATTCTCAAAGAGACCCTTCCAAGAATTACTAGTCATTCTAGGATCTCTATCCGACACTATGGACATCGGCAAGCCATGGTACTTGAAGATTTGTGATATGAAGAGGGTTGCCATTTGATGGGCTTTGATAGTCTTTTTGACAGGTATAAAATGACCTTGTTTGCTGAACCTGTCTACTATCATCCATATTCTCGTATTCCCATGGATAGACTTAGGCAATCCAAAGATAAAATCCATGGATATGTTCTCCCATGGTGAATTAGGAATTGGCAAAGGTTGAAGCAATCCAGGTTGCTTCCCTCTATCAAACTTCGTCTTTTGGCATACCACACATTTAGAACATACACTTGCACATTTGCTTTCATGCAGACCAATAGAAATATGTTTCAATCCCTTTTAGGGTAGACTGAATCCCTCTTAGCCGCACATAAGGAGGAGCATGAGATTCATACATTACTTTCTCACATAGTGAGTTAGTAACGCATAGTCTATTGCCATAGAGAAGATAACCATCTTGTAAAGTAAATGGTTTCTCTTTCTTCCCTAGTGCAAGGGCTGAAATCACATCTCTAAAATTGGGATCAATAGCGTACTCATCTATCATAGAAGATAGATCATTGTGAGTTGCCATGGAAACCACATTCACTCTCGGCCGTCTTGAGAGTGCATCAGCTACTTGATTATGTTTGCCAGCAATGTGAGCAATATGAAAATGAAATTGCAAAAGAAAATTTGCCCACCTCATTTGTTTATTGGAGAGCTTGGTCTACGTCATGAAGTACTTAAGACTTTGGTGATCCGTTCGAAGAATGAAAGGAGTCCCCAATAAATAGTGCTTCCATGAGTCTAAGGCACGTAGAACTGCGAGGAGTTCCTTTTCATATATGCCTAGAGCTTGCTCAACAGGGTCGAGCCTTCGACTTTCATAGGCTATGGCGTGCCCTTCTTGGAGCAAAACAGCTCCAAGGCAATCACCACAAGCGTCACATTGGACCTTAAATGGTTTTGAGAGATCCGACAGTGTAAGCACAGGTTGAGAGATAAGATTTTCTTTAAGCTTTTTGAAAGCATTTTGCTCCTTGATAGACCATGTATACCTAACATTTTTCTTTATTAGGTCATGTAATGGTCCCGTGATTTGTGAGAACTTTTCTATGAAGCGTCTATAATATGCACACATACCTATGAAGCTTCTTAGTTCATGAAGATTCCTTGGATTAGGCCATCCTTTTATTACCTCTAGCTTTGATGCATCCATTTGGATGCCATCTTAAGAGATAATGTGATCTAAATATTGAATCTCTTGTAAGAAAAAACTCACTTTTCTTTCGGTTAATATAAAGTTTATTCTCTCGTAAGACTTGAAATATTACATGGAGGTGTTGCTTGTGTTCGCCTAGTGAATTAGAGTAGATGATAATATTATGGAAGAACACTCGTAAAGGTTCGGTGAGGCCTGAATAGCTTCTCCATCAAGCAATTGAATGTGGCTGGTGCATTGGTCAAGCCAAAAGTCATGACAATGTATTCATAAAGATGAAATGTAGCGCGAAATGCGGTCTTTACAATGTCTTGATTAACTATCCTTATTTGATGGGGTAGCCTCTTTTTAGGTCAATCCTACTGAAGTAGGTCGACCCTTGCAGCTTATCAAATATGTCTTCTACCCGTGGAACGGGAAACCTATTTTTGATAGTGATCCTGTTTAGTGCTCTATAGTCAACACACATACTATATGTGCCTTCTTTCTTTTGCACTAATAACACGGGTGAGCAAAATGGAGATGAGCTAGGCCTAACCATGCCCTTCTCAGCTAACTCATGCACTTGCCACATAATCTCCTCTTGTTGAGCTTGAGAAACTCTATAAGGAGTTTTATTAGGCGATGAACTTCTTGGTAGAAGTTCAATTGCATGGTCATCATTGCCTTGTTTAGGAGGTAGTTCACAAGGGATGTCATCAATAAAAACATCTTGAAATCCCTTGAGAAAATTGGATAACTCTAGTTCCTTGTGATTATTTATATTTTCTTTTGCTAAAGCATTAGGTTCATTTTGAGAATCTTTAACAAAAATCATGTACACGGAAATAGAGCTCTTTATTGACTTATTGAAAGCTTGTGTATGTACAATGGGTATGGTGTTACCCAACTCCTTGGCATCTATGTACATATCTTTTTCCCTAAACCTAAAGTAGATTTTCCTTTCAGGGAATATAACATTGGCATCCATGCAATCAAACCATGGTGCCCCTAGGATTACATCCTCGTGCTTGAGAGGAGAGATAAAGAAGTCCTCTTTGTCCACATAGTTTTGGACATGGAGCCTCAATTTCCTGATTAAGGGAGTGACTAAAGCTTCTTGCCCCTTGAAAGCACCATCGGCGGGTAGGACATCTCCCACCTCATAGGCTTGGATGCCTAGCTTGGTGGCCAACTCTGTGGATATGAAATTGTGAGTAGAACCAGGTCAAAGAGAATAAAAGCATCATGTTCTCTTACCTTTCCCCAAGCATGGCATAGAGGAGATCCTTTGTTGGTGATTTTCCTCTTCTTGGATTTCGACCAAGGTAGCTCGAGGAGGCTCATGGCGGATGTTCTTTTGGGGCAAGCACGATATGCATGCCTGCATTTGAAACAACGGTTATCCTTGCGATAACGCTCAAGCTCTTCTAGAAAGAGTTTGTTTTTGTCTTTGTAAACTCCCTTCTCCTTAGCTTTGTTCTTATTGGAATTGCCCTTAGGAGACTTTTGGACATTGTCCTTCCCCTTAGGCTCATTGGAACCCTTGTTTTCCGTGGGCTTAAAATTTCTCTTAGCCCCTATTTGGAAATTGATTTTTGAAGCCACCATGGTATGGTGTATGACCGCAGATATGGTGCGTGGCCTTTGGGATTTGACATACTCTGCCATATCTTCAGTTAAGCCCACACAAAATTGTTGTTTTTGCTCTCCAAAATCCATATTTTTGAAGACAGTGGCTTTGAGATGTAAGTCCCAAAACTTGTCTACATATTTGTGAATGGATTCGTAGGGAGAGAGCTTCAAGATTCACCATTCGGTGAGTACTTTGTCTTTGGCATCGGTGGCCAAAAACTGCTTCATGATGGAAGCTCTTATGGTAGACTTTTGAAAATGTATAGCTACATGATGGCGTAGCTTAGACGACTCCGTGAAGCCCTCATCTCCAAACGCCGCATCGAATTATTGGGTAAAAGCCAAGACTTTGTCCGTAGCACCAAAGGTGCCATCGTAGGTAAGGAAAGAGATGTTTTTTCCTCCCTCTTTGAACTTCTTGAGCTTGGACGACCTCTTCCATGCGGCATAGGATTTCCTATGGCCTCTTCTTTTTGGTGGTTCAAAAGTTGCACCATCGCTTTCTTCAGAAGATGAAGAATTTGAGGAAGATGGAGAAGAGTGTGGCTTCTTTCTCGCCTTTTTCTTGCCTTGTTCCTCCTTGTCTACACCATCACTTTCTTCATAAGAGGAAGAGGATGAAGAAGATGGAGAAGAGGGTTGACCTCTTTCTCGCCTTTTTCTTCTCTTGTTTTCTGTCATCCCTCTTTGAATTATGGTATGGAGAAGTGTGCGATGATGGTCTTCTCCGTTTAGGAGGTGATGGAGAGCGTTTTGCCCGCCGTCTTCGTGGAGCCATCTCCGCCGAGGTGGCAGGAGACTCACTTCTTTCTCGTTCTTTTGGTGGGGTCTCTTGAGTTATCCTTTGAGAAGGAGATGCGTCATCAAGAAGTAAATTTTTGAGCCCTTTGTATGGATCCTCTTCTTCTTCCCAAATCGGAGAGAGGGCTCTTTTAGAAGTCTCACTAGGAGGCTTCCTAGTGAGACTTCCTAGGTACTCTCTCTTCATGGTGGGGAGTTTGGAGAATCTCATGAGAACAAAGTTGCCGTTGCACTTCACTTTGGAGGGATGGATTGCCCATGGCTTGTTGAAGCCTAGAAACAAGGTAGTTAACAAGCATAGGGGCATCATTAGTAGCCTGCTCATTAGAAAAATCAAACCTATCAACATTAATTTCACTATTAAGACCATAGCTCTCGACGGTGATGCCTCGTTATCTGCACGAAGTAGGCGCACTGCAAGGATGAAAAATCCCTACTCTACTTACTCAATTGCAATTAGTAATACCAACCATTTATAGTTAGCTTGAGGACCTTTCTTCTTGAGCAAGAAAAGAGAAACCTTGTGCTCTAATACCAATGTAACATTTAATGGCCTAGTAACTTGTGTGTAGCAGAAAATAGCATAGACATAATGAGCATTTCATTAGAATAGATTCCTAATGAGCATAGCAAGAGTGCTTGGATGGAGAGAGCAAAAAAAAGCATAACACCTAGTTAGAAAGGCATGAACAATACTTCAAAAGAGGGAGACATTAAGCTATTGACAATAGTTGAGGGCCGGACTTACATGGAGCCGATCCCCCCTCCAAAATGCTTTGTAGTATAGGTTTTCCCCATCAAGGGAGACATTTTACAATAAAATTCTTTGTGTTCCTTCAATAACTTGCCGGTGCAATGAAGATGGAAGCTTCAAGCACCATGCACACACTTATAAAACACAACATCAATTCCCTCGCGGTCTCAGACCCAAGACCTCACACACCTTCGAAGATGGTGAGAGCTAGCGGGGTATGAGAGTAGATTGAGAGGAAGAAGGAGTAGTCTTACGAGAAAGAAGTATATCTCCTCTCATAATCACTCATGATAGCTTAGCATAGCTTAGTAATTAGCATGGTAGATGTAAGAACTAGGGGAACTAGACATAGGATCCTCCTCCCAACCTCCCAGTATATAGGCGGGCTCCTAGCCCCTTGCCCTAGATGGATCCCCTGTCCACACTGTCTAGCCCGGCCCCTGGCCGAAGTCCATGATTGCCCTAGCCCTTAGGTTTGACCCTTGTCCTGACATTACTCCCCCCTTAAGGAAGATTTTTTGTCCTCGAAAACACAAGTAGTAATATATTGTTAAGAATATTGATGTTTTCTTTATTGACGTCCCATACTACATGGGCCAATTGTCTGAATGTCCGATAATTGGTGTAGTAAGGAGGTTCAATGAAACCAAGAGCAACATCTCGATTTTCAACATTGTTGTCCTTTTTGCAACCACTTGTATCGAATGGGTAACTCCATTTGTAACTTACTTGAGTACTTGAAAGGAGTAACCACAACTAAGAGTTATCCAAAGATATAACCAGTTTTCAGATCTTCTCAAGATACTGGAATACTGCAACAAATCCTTGGCGTAACTTTTGTTGCAGTTGTGAGCCAAATTTCCTACTCGAGTGAGTATCTTGAAAAGTTCATAGCTATTGAGGGATAGAATAGGGAGTGTCCTCACATCAGACTTCTGAATAGTTTGGAACACAAAGAACTACATGTTCATCCCTAATGAAGGTTACTTGCCAACATACTTTGTCAGCACATCCTTGACTTATGAAACTATTGAAACCATATCCAACCCCACCACAACAGGTGTTCAAAGTTGAAAACCTTACTTAAGCAAATTCTAGAATAGGGAGGGAATCACCTATTCAGAAATGCGTTGTGCTAACGTATGCTCTTAGCACATCCTTTAGCAAAAAATACTTGTAAGTTGCCCATCCAACAAGGGATGAATAGCAGCAGTAAGAGTGAGGTGCTTTTCCCCAATCACTTACAAACAGTCGTCCACAACTGTCGATAAACTAGGACTCAATCATTGACTATTCAGCCATATATTTGATATGGAGTGGAGACAACCAACTAGGTTGAAAGCGGGTTGGACTGGAGAATCTCATAGGGTTTAGACCATCCAACCACAGACACCCATCCTGAGCCAGTACCTTGTATGGCAGGGTGTAAGCTCATAATAAATCTACAGTAAAGATTGCACTTGCAGTGCAAAAAGGTGCAGAAAGAATAAAGTCCATGAATTTGTATGCCGCTCCAAATAAATCAGTGTTAAACACTAGGGCCCATAGCACCTAGCATGCATGCATTTAACACAAACTTATCCAAACCGCAATTCCATGATGAGACTTTCTACGGTGCATTCGGGAACGCCTGGCAACAAAAGTTGTACATAACTGAATGTGACAACCCAGTCACACCTAGATACCAACCATGAGACATTCTCATGAGCGTAGCATACTAGGCTATATGTAAAAACAACCCTCCATTAAGGTGGTTTCACCCCACTTGTAAGTGGAACAAGTCTGTACTTAGTACCCGACAATTTATGGCCATTGAAACTGTTCCTGATACGGTGTGCTCCAAATGGTCTAATACATAGATGCGACCAACACATGGGACCTCGTCGCGACACATCATTAGGAATTAGGTGCCAGTGTCAGTCCCAGAGACGCATATTCTCCACATGTGGAATATGTCTCGAATAAGAATTCTGGCAAAAGAACATCCTTCAAGTACGAAATGTACTTGTGTGTGGAGTTAACTACAAACACTCTGCGACGCGAGTGAGAGGGACCCTCATTATCATTGCTCCACACATGGCGAAATTAAACTCCTTGAGTTCCTAGAGCATGTTGTATCCCATGTGACAACATGTGCCAAATCGAACCCAGCAAGTGGGTTCATAACAACATAATGTATTTTGGACACTATGGCCCAAAATACTTTGTTCCGACATGCCCTTGGCATGGCTCAGAAATATTCAAGCAGATTTATACGACTTGAAGAAACCAAGCAAAGCATACTAAAAAAATGGAGTACACCATATCAATAGATGCGTACGTGGAGATTTGAACTTAATGGTCACTTACCCGTATTCAAATGCAGAAGATTTGAACTTAATGGTCACTTACCCGTATTCAAATGCAGAAGATTTGAACTTAATGGTCACTTACCCGTATTCAAATGCAGAAGAGCACGTCGCCCACTTGAGAAAAAACCAAGCACATTGCACTGGAAACCCTGGGTATTGCCTTCGCAATTCAAACCCGTTGGTTAGAATCTACGTAGTCAAACCCCTTGGTAAGACCCTTTATAGAAAATGCTCAACAAGCAGGTAACGGTAACCAACATAGTCAACCGTGTACAGAATGATTGGAATCAATTTAAAAAGTTGAATTTGTCTATTGCCCCGTGGTAGATGACGAGCTTCTTTCCTTGAAAGTAGAACTGGAATAGATCAAACTATGATCCTCAATGCAGATGGGATGATTTAGTAAACACCTGCTGGGTCTTACCCCAAAATTGTACTTCCATAGACACTCGTAGTGTTATAGAAAGAGCAAGATATCCACGCAAGTGAAATGCCCAGCTCTTATGGACAGCCATGATTTTTGAAATTCTTGTTGCATCTATACGTCGTTTTATAGATCAACCTATGTGAGTGTAAGTTCATTCAAAACTCAACTCCATCGTCGCACCAAAACATGTAGTGCATACGAAATATCCAAAAGATCTGTAATGGCAAGACTCTTGCTTGGTCAGTAACATCAATGGGAACTCCCAGGGATAGATCTGTTCAAGCTGGAGAACAATCACCCAAGAAATACCAGCCTTGGGTCTTACCCCAGGTCTAACAATGGCTCTTAGCCTGTGTAGCTCATAGCCCTTATGTGAATAACAAATTAGTGTTCAATGGAGAAACTGATGAAGACGAAGTGGAGTGGCGTCTTGACCACTTACTAGCTGAGAGTGAGAGCACCTTGACTCAAGCTGACTCACGAGCAAAACATGTATCGAAATATTTTAAAAGTTTTCCTTTGAGAGAAGAGAGAAAAGAAGAGCATGTTGGGCTAAGGAATTTTCCTTAGATTGCCATGCTCCGGTGCATCTTATGCCTAACGTACACCTTACCCTATAAGCATGCAACAGGTTTCTGCTATGACTCTCATCGAGAGAGGGAACAGAAAAACAAGTCACAGACTGACCCACCTACCGTGTATGTGGTTGTGATGATACCAGTATGACTTAATGATAGCACTTTGCCTTTGAATTAAGTCCGAGTTTTAGGTTCTTTGTAGTGGTGTTGTGTTTGGATAGCAACCTAAACAAAAGACAATCTAGAAGAACTCATAACTAATATTGTCCTTGATAGAGGAACTATGTGAGAGCGTACATTAGACCACTTGGGTAGCATGCCTTGCATACCAAAGTGGAAGCCCGTGGCTACCGTTGTCATGCAACTCCGCTCCCATGCTAAGAAATATGCCATAAAAATGCACACCAAGTTTGTTTGAAGCTTACATGATTAATACACAGTGGTTAAGGACTAGTAACAGGCCAAGTTCAATGTTGAATGTATGTCAAATGCGGCTGAAAGGGCCAAAACATGCCTTAATGATGTTAAAAGGTGTTATACTTGAAGTGGGCATGGATGAGATATTGTGACCTAGAACTGTAGTGCTTGATGTGCTCTACCGGCCTGTCTTTACGGCTCGTCGATTGGAGCTACGATGAAGAAGTTATGGCAGTTTAAAGTTTAAGTCGATTGCAAATCCGTACCGAATTGGGCAACTGCAGCTAAGGTGTCAGAATTGAAATGAATGTATGGGGCTGAAGTGCTCACTCTGAGGAGTGCGTCGATCGTTTCAGATCAGTGTTCGGAGTCTCGGTCGCCAAGATATGGCCGATAAAGATTCATCGAGGGCCGGTTCCATACTAGTCCGGTCCACTCGATCGGAGTGCCATTTGGAAATTTTGACTTGCAACCACAGTTTTGGAATGCGGGAACAGTAATAGGTTGAGGAGTCTCATGTTCGGGATGCCATTTCATGTAGTGCTTGCGTGGCAATAGTCGTGATTGGCAATGCCCGGCTAGTTGGACTAAAATTCACAAAGATATTGATGTTGTGCTTGGCATTGCTTTGCTCAATGTGTATGCCTAATGTTGTGCCCATTAGGAGGTGATTTGATTAACATGACCACCAAGGGCCATTAACCCAAAGGGTTTCCCAAGGGCGTAGGATAAATGGCCACCCAAAGATTTAAAGAATGAGGTCGCCCGCCCAATGGTTTAATTAAGGGCAAAGGGTGTGTAAGCAAATGAAAAACAAGGGAAGCGATGGCGTGAGAGGAGGCCGTAGGCAGCGCGGAGGGGGAGAAGGAGACGCGCAGCCCGCTGGAGTGCTCGGACGAGCTCGCGACAGTGACGGGTTTTTCTCAAGAGATCAAGGCACCCCCATTCGAGCCGTAAGCCGCCGGGATTGGTGCAGTTCGATGACCAGGCTGCCACGTCAACAGGAGAGCATTTTTATGCCTCCCTAGCAACGACGGCGCCGTCGTTGCTAAGGGAGGTAGGAAGTTATATATAGGAGGGCTTTTTTGCATGCGAGGGGAGTATTGTGGCATTCGAAGCAAGAAAGGAAGGGGAGAAAGTTGGGAGCGTGCAAGGAAGAAGAGGGTGCTCTCTCTCGAGCTTGCACAAGAAGGTGCTTTTGGCTCGTCCTCGGCACACAAGCAAGGGCTAGTTCTCTCTCTCTTATTGAAGGGCGAGGAAATCTTGGCGAGAAGGAGGTCTCCCTCTCTCTCAATCTTCAATTCAAGGCGAGCTCTCCCTCTCTCTCGATCTCCAATCCAATCAAGCTAGGCGAGGAGATAAGGGCCAAGCAAGGCGAGCTCTCTCTCGATAGATCTCGGCAAGGCTTAAGCAAGGGCTTAGCAACCAAGGCTAACCAAGGATACTCTTTCTCTTCGGCTCAGGCAAGGAAAGACCAACAGAGGCTGGTAAGCAGTCATAGGAGAAGAAATAAGCCTCGGCATAGACATAATTGAAGACAATCAAACAGATGGAATCGACACAATGGGATTTTGTTCGTCGGCATGCAACCTAATTTAATTGTTTTTTTTTTATGAATCGCGGAGCCGTTAACGGCTCGGAGTATTCTGTAAGGGGAGTTTAAGCTCCTAAATCGTCATTAGTATCAATTAACGATGTCGTTAACAACACTTCTTCATAATTGTGCATCAATTTCATCGGTGTTACTGGTTTTTGAGTAACTTTTGTGCGTCGATAGCATTACCAAGTGATTAAAAGCTGTTGTATTGTGCGGTGCGGCAAATTTTTGCTTTCAATTTTTCCACAGCCAGCAGCCCGGCGCTGACTTGGCCCAAGTTTCGAACACATATCCCCCGACACCGTGACAGTTATAAACGTAAAAGTTAACACCATAAGTGCCTTGCACCGACTGGACTGATAGGGATTCGGTTATATGATGTCCTGATTAATGTAGATGCCCTATACGTGGTTACCACTGCTCTTTACGCCAAGTCAATGGTAGCACGAGTTAGAAGTCGTGTGTCCCGCGAAGTTGGTCGAGCATTTGGCTATGCACAACAAACAATATTGTGACACGTATATCATATACACCCTAATGCACTAATCTTGTATGCAACTCATAATGTTGTCGGCTGATCGTATAAGCCGAGATTATCAAACTGGTCATACAAAAAATGATTATATCAAAAAATAAATTGGGCATAACACTACCTAATTCAAAAAATGGACAATACTCTGAAAGCCAAATGCACGTATGAAGCCATATAACTAATGTGCCCTGCACCAAAACTGGAGTTTATGTCTAATCGCGAACTAATGCTGACGTTACTCGGACATGTGGACACTGCTTTTTATGATGCGTTCCTAAGCAAATAAAACGTAATTTTTGACTTTTTGCACGTCGAAAGACGGATTGTGATAGTCGCTTCCTGACCACGTTGGTCAGGACCAGATCTGTTCCTACAACCGAATTATTTTGTGCATGTTGGGTCTCTTTGGTCATAGCTGGTGGGTCGACAACCCCTTGGGTTTCTGGCAAGTGGGAAGTTGATTCTGGTAGCATTTTGTAAATTAATTGTGTGAGATTTTCCACTTGTGTAGCCAATATTTGGACCCTTACAGCTAGCTTGCGAAATCGGGCATCAAAAGTTTGCCAGTCCTGTCGAGTGACAAACTCCTGGGCATCCGGCAAGTTACTGTCATCCTCTAAAATATCAAACACACTCTGCGGAAGAGGAGATCGACTGCCCGGGTATGCATTATCTGTCCCTGTGGTATCCTCCGTGAGAGTATCCGGCCACACGACATCCACAGGTGGAGGTGACTCCAAGTATTCGAAGTCAAACATGTATTGATCATCAATTTCCGCACTCATGGCAAAATATGTTATACGAATAAAAGAGTAAATAATATCGTGGCATACCAAAAAGTTTGTAGCCGTACCGAATGCAGAAACTCGTAGTAGAGGCCAGTGATTAGCCATGCTAATTTCGCCTGCGGTCGTAAAAAAGGTGAATTCC